>NW_024429224.1:1617825-2301575 GCF_017639785.1 Mesocricetus auratus
CTGGGCAACGGAACCTCAACTTCCCTCCCAGACCTTATTGTTTTTGCTGACAATTGCTTGACTCACAGGCTCCTTGCCCTGCCGGGTGGTTACCAGGGGGCCCTACCTCTGGGATGCAGGGAAAGCTGAAGCTGGTCTCAGTGTCCCGGGGCTGTGGTCCCTCCCCTGGTCTGCCCCGGCTTGCTCCGTCTCCCTAGAGCGGTTGGCTTTTGTCCCAGTAGAGCATGGGAGCAGCTCTGGCTTGGCAGCAGGAGGGGCATTCTGGCAGGTCTCACCTCTCCCACCTGGCATGGTTCCTTTCCTGCACCCAGATATGCCTCACAGCCAGCACAGGATGGATGGGCCCTTCTACCAGCCTCCCCGTGGGTGTGAGCAGAGGATAGCTGGGTGTGCTGAGAAAATGGAGGGAGAGAGCTCGCAAGTGAGAGGACCAGGAGACGCTGTGATGTGTTCTTATTCTCCCCTTCTTCTAGGTTCAGTTCCTCCAGCTGTGAGAAGAACCAAATGCTGAGATCCTATAGGGCTGGCTGATGGTGGTCCAGCTGGGGATTGCACTGGGCCAGTCCTGGAATTTGAGTTAGGACAACTTTGAAAACAAACCATGGTCTGACCACAGAACAACCATTGCATGAGATCGGTGTATTGCCTAGGGTGGCTTTATATATCCACTTTATACATGTACACCCAGGACCAGCAAGAATGAGCGTGTACCTGGCAGGCTGTGTAATCAGAATCTAAGCCACAGTTCTCCATCTCTGGCAGGCAGAGTCCAGGCCCCCACGGAAGCCGTCCTGTGGGCTTGCCTAAGCTGCAGTATTTTCCATGCAGGACCCGTGTGCAGGCAGGGCTGGAGCGTGGGGCTTCTCACCCTCTTTGTCATCATCTGTGAGCTGGTTCAAACTGACCTCTTTCAGCATTTGTTCCGTTCCTAAGTCCTGCCCACCCTCAGGTCTATCCTCAGTGAGCCCCAGTCTCCTATAAATACAATGGATGCATTTCTGACACTTTAAAAAGGTCGTGGAGTACAAGGATCTTGAGTGGCAGTCTTAACGGCCGCTATGCAGTAATTAATAAAACGTTTTGGCCAAGGCAGGGGCAGAGGAAGTCAGCGGGGCAGGCAGTGTCGAGGTGACAACTGGGGGGAGGGGCGGGGGTGGAGCCGTGGGATGGGTGGGAGGGGACCTGCCAGTGCTCAGGGCAGTGCTGGAGTTGTACCCGAGAAGCCGGCCGTAGCACACCCATCAACTCCCAGAACCATGAGCCGTGAGTCCGACCCCGGTGCCCCCACGCCCGGGAATCTGGTGGCTTGCAGGCGGAGCCTTGAATGCCAGGCTCAACTTGTGTCTCTCCTCTGCAGGAAGGAGTCTCTCGCTCCAGTTTCCTCTGTTACTGCTCGGGCTGCTGCCACCACCACCGGTCTTGCTCGCAGATCCTGGGGTACTCTCCCCGGGTAGGTGACCCCACCCCATGGCATCCCGAGTCCTGCACCACTGGCTTGGTCCATCTCCCTCTCCTCCCTTCCAGAGGGCCCCACTTCCCTTTCCTGCTCGCGGTGCCTGGGAGTGGGGTGTTGAGTTTGTGGGATGGGCCCCCCCTGGAGAAACTCTAGGAGTGGTCACGACTAGGGCCTACCTTGGGTCTCCCTGGCACACAACCAACTGAGATCCGGAGCCGGCAGCGGGGAGCCGGGCAGTTTTTTAACGTCACCTGTTCTGGGCTCCATACCCCCTCTCCCCCCAGAAGCTGGCGGTTTCCTGTGGGGACTCTTTCGGGGAGGAAGCGGCAAGCGCTAAGGGGAAGGCAGGCTGGACAGCGAGTTCCCATTCTTTAGCCTCTAACTCTTGTAGGACTAATTCTGACTAATCCTCCCCTGATCCGTAGAGCCAGGGGAGTGGGGTGGGGCACCAGCTATCCTGGGAACAGGGAGGTGGAAGGGATACACACACTGGTGAAACTCAGGCTCAGTAGGTGTGATAGCATTCCCGAGTTACATAGTGCATGGCGGTCTTAGGGTTTGAAGTCAGGACTAGCCTGATCCAGAACTTCCCAACACCCTTCTGGTTTCATCAGCGTGAATGGGGCTGGGCAGCCGGGTCCCCTGCAATTCTGCCCTTTACCGTTCCCTCAGGTCCCAGGAAAGAAAAAGAATTCGCTTTTCCACTGCAGCACCTCCCCCGCTCCCAACTTTCCTTCCTCTCTCCCTGGTTCGGATGCACATCTATCTGTAAAATAGGGCCAAGAAAAGCTGGCAGCTGGGAAGGGAGGGACTGGGAGTCCTGGCTTTGTGTGGGGTGCTGCTGGGGCTGGGAATCAGAACAGGCTTCTTGGAGGAGAGGGTTTGTGTGAGAAAAACTGGGGAACCTGTGCAAGAATGGAGATAACCTCCCCGCCCCCAAGCGTGGATCTTGGGAGGGAACATTTCTGACCCCTCGCTGCGGCTTACTAAGCTCAGCTCTGGGTGCATTTTTCTTCGGTGCTCACAGCAGCCTTGTGGAGCAGACGTGTTAGACCCATTTCACAGAACAGAACTCTGAGACTCAGAGGAGGTGAGGTTATTTGTTGGAGACCTCACAGTGGAGCCGAGGCTGGCCGTGCTGGCCACGGGAATGTGCAGTCAGTCTCAGGGTGAGCTCTCATCTGGTCCCGTTTGACCCCATCTGAGCCCCCAAGTACCGGGCCCCTTGGCTTATCTGTCTCTCTTGCTTGTGACTCCTGGGAAGGAGGGTAGAGTTTGGTGTGAAGGGCAAGGCTCTGCTGGGAAATCCACAGTGCTCCACATCCAGGTCTTGGATTCGGCTCTCTTTAGCCAGCGAGCAGGCATGCCCTGGTGCCCCAAGCCACACAGAACCCTGAGCCACGGTCTGAGCCACAGCACCCCTTCTGTGTATGTTTAGAGCATGTGATGTAGTGGAATTTTTCTGTTTTGCATTCCAAGGGCTTCTCCTGTGCCAGCCTTTGGCTGAGGCCTGGTGACACAGAGCCCCGTGGGGCTTGCAGTCTGATGTGGAGTGATGTAGGTGTCCAGGGTGATACTAGAGCTCACAATATGATGGTGGAGACCGATGCCAGTGCACTATTACGTAATGGTTAAGGGCGAGGGAAGCAAAGGACATCAATACATGCCCCTGTGCGAGGAACCAGGGAGGCTTCTTGGAGGAGGTGGTATTTATTTCAACCAGGCCTTGAAGGAGAGGAGGCGGTGAGACTGGCTTTCTGCTGGAGTTCTAGGAGGGTCTTTCTTGCAGGAAGCAGCTGGGAGTGGTGCAACAGGCAGCTTTTGGACAGCAGGGTTTGTGAATACAGGGTCCCTGGGATCATGAGAATGGGGTAGATGATTTGGGGGTGAGCTTGGAGGCTGAGGAGCCCATCACAGACCCCTGCAAGGGTTAAGGACAGAACAGGACAGGTGGGTGCCTGCATGCTCCCAAAGTCTTCAGTAAACGGAGACCCAAACTGCTTGGGCACCTGCCTGGAGCCTAAAGCTGCTTTGAGGGAAGGAGGCCTCTGCTGCTTGATGGGGCAAGAGGCAGTGCCCTGTTTAGAGTTCAAGACTGTGCTGGGGACCCACAGTGTTCAAATGCGTGTGCAGAGCGTGTGCATGTGCACGAGTGTGCATGCAAGTGTACGTGCCTGTGCCTGTGCACACAGGAGTGTGCGTGTGCGTGTGCGTTGTGTACAAGGTCTCTCTATATAGTCCTGGCTGTCCTGGAACTCACTCTGTAGACCAGACTGGCCTCAAACTCACAAGACCCACCTGCCTCTGCCTCCTGAGTTCTGGGATTAAAGGCGTGCACCATCATACCTGGACCATTTAGGGCTCCATGCCCAGGAAGGAGAAGGCACGGCCTGGCAAACAGAGCTGTGTGCCAGACTGAGGAAGCTGAGGTTTCTAGCTCCTGCACGTAGGTAAGACTTGAGCACACAACAAAGCCTCCCTCTGCTTTCCTCGGCTGCTCCTGTCTCCAGCCCCAGCTAGGTCTGTGGATTGGGAGGGGGGTTCCTTTCTTGATGCAGGCTGCTGCTTGGGCCTGCCATGGAGGCGTTGGGCCTGGATCTCTCTACAGGCCTGGCTACTCAGGCTTGCTTCCCTCTCGACTGGCAGCGCCTCCCCTGACTCCCCACCCAGGAGCTTCTGTAAATATTATTCTTAGGGAATCTGGGCTCAGTCTCTTCTCTTCTGCCTGATGCCGCCTCCACATCCGGGAGGACTTGGTGCTCTCCAGCCGTGTCTGTCCACTGCCCTGCTTGCCTAGGAGTCCAGAGTCCCATCTTTTGGGCTGGAGGATGTCTTACTCCAATCCATGCATGGGTTTTAGAGCTGGGAGATCCTAGTCATGGATATCTGTGGGAATGTGGGCTGGCTGCTTTGGCTTTAAGGTCCCTGTCTTGCAGGGACAGTGGCTGTCTATCGTCCTGCTTCACGAATGTCAGGCACTTGGTGAGAACAGTTGCAGATCCTGTGCTGAGGGCAAGAGAATGATGGGAATATCCTTAGAGGGGCAGCTTGTCTTCCTCTAGAGTACAGACTCGGGCAGGAAGTCAGAGGGAGGCATCCTCTGAGATACCTGTTCTACCTGCTTACGGGACAGACAGGCAAACAAGCCCTAAGTGTGGAAGGGAGCGAGTTGTTCATGGGTACAGGCAGGGACAGCGCTACATCTGAGTCTGTCTTTCCTGCATGCTTCCTCTGTGGCTGACTTGTGCTTGAGTGTGGGTCGCTGAAGTTAATTAGACTGTGAGCTTGTACCTTCCGGTTCTCTCCCCGCGATGGCTCCTGAGGAATGATGGGTGTTCTCAGTAGAGTGGTCCCCTCTGCTAGACAGAGGGCTGGGCTGGCATGGAGTCCTGCAGGTGTGAAGTCAGGCCGAAAGGGCGACCGTCCTGTTGAATAACTGGAGGTCTGCTTACAGCAGGAGGCAGTGACCCCAGGCTCCCATGTCCACTTGGGACTTGAAAAGTTCACCATGTAGAAACAGCAACATCCATGGCCTTGGGTCAGTGTGACTCTGCTGTGTCTCTCCTCTAAGTCAAGTCCCAGACACCCCCGGAGGAGTCAGGCAGGGAGAGGAAAGGGGTTCACATTTTGGTTCTGTTGCCTGGAGGCTGCGGAGCTTTAGTATAAGCCTCTTGCCTTCTCTGAGACTGGAGTTCTTCTCTGTGAAATAGGAGGCTGGCCCATCTTCCTCCTGGAGTTCCTCTCTGTGAAATAGGAGGCTGGCCCATCTTCCTCCTGGAGTTCCTCTCTGTGAAATAGGAGGCTGGCCCATCTTCCTCCTGGGTGCTGGAAGACAAACAAACCCTGTGGGATGTGAGGTCATGGGCTTGGTCAGTGACATTCCCCGTTTTCCCTAGCATGGCTGCCGTAGTCGGCATGGCTAAGTGGCACCCAGCCTCCTCTGGGCACACCTTCATATCCCGGAGCTCCTGTGGCTGCTGTCCCTGCCCAAGAAGACTTTTCCTGTCTTGGGGCAGCTGGTATTTATGAAAAGCGAGTGGGGAGGACTGAGGGAAAGCCGGCCAGAGTCTGGCTGGTAGGGAGGGCCCTCTTTGGGCTTGAGGCAGGACACGGTGCTGCAGGGGATCTTTGGTTAGCTGGAACAGGAACCAACCCTGGCAATATTAGGAGGCCTTGAAGCTAGTCTCGGGGGCTGTGGGAGGGTGAAGTCTCTCTCTGTCTCATCATGCCGTTTTATCAGTTCTACACACATTTGTTAAGCTCTGGTCATGCAGGCTAAGCCCAGGCTGTGACCCCAGCCTACTGGGGAGGTGGATGCCTGGGAAGGTGTGGTCCTCCCTCAGAGAGGAGACGAGGTGGCAGGGAGGAGAGGAGGACTTGAGAGTGAGGACTTGAGAGTGGGGACTTGGCGAGCCCTGGGCAGGGGCAGAGCAAGATTCCGTGGGGAGAGCTGGCAGATGTGTGGAGGGGAAGCATAGCTGGGCAAGTATGGGGGTTGGTCTTTGGGGTGCGAGGGAGGGTTGCTGCTGCCCCTTACAGCGGCAGGACCTTCTGAGATTCCTGCCGAGGTAGAAGTAGGAAACTGGAGCCCAGAGGAGCCCCGGACTCTTCCCCTGCTCCTTCTGAGTGGGTATGAGTGAGCCCTAGGCCACAATCAGGTTGTGCTCACGGCAGGCAAGACACACTTGAGCAGGGACTTGATCAGAAAAGCCCCAGCCCCGGCAGGCTGGAAGTGCTCCAGGATCCTTGGTCTTTCTGGAGGACAACGGGGGTTGTGGAGGGCTGGGGTCCTGTCAGGTCTCCTCGTTCCTGGGTCTTGCTTGCCAGGTCTGCCTGTGGCGGCTTGATAAGGACTTTTTGTCCAGCCTTCTTCCCCTTGGCCTCTCTCTTCCAAACCACTGCCAGAGATCACAAAAATGTCATTGTGGGGCTGTTCAAAGTCACCAAGGCTTAAGCAAAACTATTTGCATGACCTGTATTATTTTTGATGCTATGTGTGTGGTGATGGTGGTTCTGGGGTATCTGGAGGCCCCTGAAGGCAGGAGGGTACTGCACTGTGCAAGCCATGAAGCCAGGCCACGCCCTGAGGGCTAGTTCCTGCTCCAGGTCAGGCCTTCTGATGCTGGTCTCTTTCGTGACTGGCCAGCTCAGGCCAGGCTGCTTTGCCTCCTTGCCATGCTCTGGACTCCTAACCATCAGTCACACGCAGTGTCAAAGTTCCTCATGCCGTTGGCTCTATGCCCAGGAGAGAAGCCTTTGCAGAATTGGTTTTGGCATTTCTGTGAAAGCCAAAGGGAGGTGCCTCCCGCCAGGAGCTGGGGGTCCCGGGTCTGCCTGGCTTTGCTCTACGTTTTTGGCCAAGTAGCGCTCCCTGAGCCTCAGTTTCCCTGGCTGAGCAGCGTGTGAAGGAGGAGATGGACTGGATGAACTAACTGTGTGACTGTCTAACTTGACTGCGAGGCATCGCTGAGACCACAGAGCTATAGCGGGGGGGGGGGGGGGCAGTCAGCAGGGTGGGGCTGGACACGGGGAGGGTCTTCACTGTTGGGGGCTCTGAGGTGGACAGGGGAGAAGGAGGGTGGAGGCAGAGTTCACACCGCCTCAGGAGGGTTCTTTCCAGACAGGCTTCTTGTGTTCTCTCTGCACTTGACCTTCTCAAGGTCTTAGAACACAGACTCCACCTTCGAGTAGGTCAAGTCTGAGCTTTTCAGGCAGCTCAGAACTTGGGGTCTCCCTCCCTGACACTTGGACTTTGCCCTTGGTTCTGGAAAACCTCTTTCCTGGAGCTGATTGCTGAGCCTGGGGAGGATGGGTGGAGAGGAAGTGAAGGGATGGACTGTTGGTCTGATATGACTATTTCCTGGTGACCCTTTCTGGCCTCAGTTTCCTCACCTGCAAAGTGGGCATGAGAAACACACTATTTCTCCCCCCCCCGCAGAAATGGAAGGCTGGAGACGGATCATGGTCTCCTAGTATCTAGGTGCTCACAACAGGAGGAGGGGGCTCATCTGGGAGAAACCCTTCCACGCCCTGTTCTCCTTTCTGAAGCCCCCACAACCCTTGTCACTTGGCTCTGCCGAGGCAGGAAGTGAGCCCTCAGAAACACGCAGCACATTGTCTTATCAGTTGCTTCCCAGCCTTGGTATCAACAGCTTGGGTCTAGATGCTTCCCCTGGCCCCCTTGGTAGCCGAATGGAGGGAGGGGGACTTTCTCCTGGGCCCCGAATGTAGGCCAGGCTGGAGGTGCAGGGCATAGAGAGGAGTCCAGGGGTGATTTGGGAGCGTGCTGCCTCTGCGCCCTTTCTCCACACTCGGGGGTCGGGTGGGGTCAGGAAGCTACTTGAGGGTGTCCCTAATCCTTGCTTCTTGCCTGCAGTCAACCCCTGCTGTTACTATCCGTGTCAGAACCAGGGTGTCTGCGTCCGCTTCAGCCTCGACCGCTACGGCTGTGACTGTACTCGCACGGGCTACTCGGGCCCCAACTGCACCGTCCGTGAGTCAGGCCTCGGGCCCCTGTGTCTCCTGCTCCCTCTATACCCTGGCCCCGCCCTTCCTCTCTGGCCATGGTTTCTTTCGCCTCCTTGTGTGGCTTTGACCTGACTTAAACATGGCTTCCGTGTGAGCTCTCTTCTTGGTCCATTCCACTCCGAGGTAGTTCTCTTCCATGCTCCCTGACTCCTGTCCTCATTTTGGGTCTTGGCTGTTTCATGAAGCTTCACTCCTAAGGGTGCTGCCTGTGGCTTCCTGTTTGGTTCCTGTCTTCTCAGCATGGGTAACTCTGGTCTTGTCAGAAGGGATGGACTCAGAGGCCCCCATTGTCCCCGCAGCTGAGCTCTGGACTTGGCTGCGGAATTTCCTACGGCCCAGCCCCTCATTGACCCATTTCCTGCTGACACATGGCCGCTGGTTCTGGGAATTTGTAAATTCCTCCTTCATCAGGGAAACACTCATGCGCCTGATACTCACAGGTAAGTGTGGGGCTCCTCTAATCTGGGGAACAAAGAATCACCCCAGCTCTTAGGATTCTTGGCATCCGATGCCCGATGAAACAAGGCCTGGCCCCGAGGAGGCAGGGGAGTGGAGCAGGGAGGTGGGAACAGCCTTGTCACCATTATTTTTGCCTGCAGTGCGGTCCAACCTCATCCCCAGCCCTCCAACCTACAACGTAGCACACGACTACATCAGCTGGGAGTCCTTCTCCAACGTGAGCTACTATACTCGAATTCTGCCTTCTGTGCCCAAAGACTGCCCCACACCCATGGGAACCAAAGGTAAGGAGTTGGCCTGAGCTCCCCTCTTCAGGCAGAAGAGACATTACTGACCGATTTCAGAGACGGGTGGAGCAAGGCAAGGCAGTTGGCATGTCTAGGACCAAGGAAGAGGACAGAAGAGGCAGCTGGGGGTCTTGCCTAAGGTGACAAGGAAAATCAGAGGCAAGTTTTCCTAGACGAGCCCTCACGTTGTGAGCACCTAGATACTAGGAGACCATGATCCGTCTCCAGCCTTCCATTTCTGCAGGGGGGGGGAGAAATAGCGTGTTTCTCATGCCCACTTTGCAGGTGAGGAATCTGAGGCCAGAAAGGGTCACCAGGAAATAGTCATATCAGACCAACAGTCCATCCCTTCACTTCCTCTCCACCCATCCTCCCCAGGCTCAGCAATCAGCTCCAGGAAAGAGGTTTTCCAGAACCAAGGGCAAAGTCCAAGTGTCAGGGAGGGAGACCCCAAGTTCTGAGCTGCCTGAAAAGCTCAGACTTGACCTACTCGAAGGTGGAGTCTGTGTTCTAAGACCTTGAGGAGGTCAAGTGCAGAGAGAACACAAGAAGCCTGTCTGGAATGAACCCTCCTGAGGCGGTGTGAACTCTGCCTCCACCCTCCTTCTCCCCTGTCCACCTCAGAGCCCCCAACAGTGAAGACCCTCCCCGTGTCCAGCCCCACCCTGCTGACTGCCCCCACCCTATAGCTCTGTGGTCTCAGCGATGCCTCGCAGTCAAGTTAGACAGTCACACAGTTAGTTCATCCAGTCCATCTCCTCCTTCACACGCTGCTCAGCCAGGGAAACTGAGGCTCAGGGAGCGCTACTTGGCCAAAAACGTAGAGCAAAGCCAGGCAGACCCGGGACCCCCAGCTCCTGGTGGGAGGCACCTCCCTTTGGCTTTCACAGAAATGCCAACATCCATTCTGCAAAGGCTTCTCTCCTGGGCATAGAGTCAACGGCATGAGGAACTTTGACACTGTGTGTGACTGATGATTGGGAGTTTTGGGGCTTGATCTCAGGTGGTCAGGCTTCTGTGGGAGGTGCTCTTACCTGCTGAGCCATCTTACAGGACCCCTGTGTGATTCTGGGTTACAGTCTCCCTGTTACCCCCGCAGGTCTTTAACTGGACATATTCTTGCTTCAGCCTGCCCAGCACTGGCGTTATAGGTGTCCACCGCCGTGCCTGACTCTTGGTAGGGGATTTTTTAAAAACAAATTCCAGGGCTGGGCCGTGGTGGCGCATGCCTTTAATCCCAGCACTCGGGAGGCAGAGGCAGGCGGATCTCTGTGAGTTCGAGGCCGGGCTGGACCGATAGCCTCCAAAACAATACAGAGAAACCCTGTCTCGTAAAAACCAAAACGAAAAAAACAAAAACAAACAAACAAAAAAAACAAAAAAAAAACCCCACAAAAAAAAATCCAAATACTGGGCCATTTCCTTGGCAAATACTTCTTTCAGTAGAGCAAGTTACAGCCTAACTGTGTCCAGGAAGGACAGGCCCTGGAGGGAAAGAGGATGCTATGGCCTTCCTGCTTGGGCTAGTTTGCCTGGGGACTTCTGGGGGCCCAGTGGTCCCCGGGGCAGTGAGACACAAGCAGGACCTCGATATCTACTGCTCTGTCCTTCCTCCCTGACCAGGGAAGAAGCAGTTGCCTGATGCTCAGCTCCTGGCCCAAAGAGTGCTGCTGAGACAGGAGTTCATCCCTGCGCCCCAGGGGACCAACATCATGTTTGCCTTCTTCGCACAACACTTCACCCACCAGTTCTTCAAGACCTCTGGGAAGATGGGTCCTGGCTTCACCAAGGCCTTGGGCCACGGGGTGAGTATGCAGGAGGGACCTCACTGCCACAAGTAGGCTGTCACCAGAATCCAGAGGACCCGAATGGACCTTTCTCTGTCCTCAGATTGACCTTGGCCACGTTTATGGAGATAACTTGGAACGACAGCACCACCTGCGTCTCTTCAAGGATGGGAAACTCAAGTACCAGGTAGTGTTGGCTTGGGCATGGGGCAGTAGGAAGGGCCTCCCTCACTGTCTCTTGCAAAGATGGCTGGGTAGGACAATGGGACAGAGAGCAAAGGCTTCTCATAGCCTTTGTGAGAAGCTAAAGGGGCAAAAAGAAAATAAAGAATATGCATGACCTCCCATGGTTTCCCATGGCCTCCCATGGCTCCCCCATGGCCTCTCACAGCCACTCATGGCTTCTCATATCCCCTCATGGCCTCCCATGGCCTCTGATGGCCTCCCATGCCCCTCATGGCCTCCCATGCCCCTCATGGCCTCTCATGTCCCCCATGGCTTCCCATGACCTCCCGTGGCTTCCCATTGTCTCCCATGACTTCCCATATCCCCTCATGGTTTCCCATATTCCCCCATGGATTCCCTTGACCTCCTATGGCTTCCCATGGCTTTCTGGAGATGCTGTCATTCATTTTGCTGTTCCCCTTTGCAGAGTGGGCGTCATGATGAGACTTGTGCAGGTGATTGAGCAGCATCCATCTTAGGTATAGGTCCAGCTATCATGGAACCACAGTCCATAAGGGGTCACATACAGGAATGCCTGGGTATGGGCTGTAGCAAGATTTCTTGTGTAAACCAGAGCTGTCCAACAGTAGTATGAGCCTCATATGTAATCCAGATTTCCTAGTGGCCACATTAACAAAAGTGACAAGCACATAAGTATTTTAATAGTCCTCTTTACTTGGCCTGGTGAGGTGGTTCAGCTGGTAAAGGCACTTGACACCAAGCCCAGTGACAGTGTCTGATCCCTGTGATCTATGTAAAAAAGGAGAGAGCAGTTCCTGCAAACTGCCTTCTGACCTCCACAGCCTCGCCTCTGCACCAGTGTGCTCTTGCCTGGTGCACATAAAAACAAATAAATAAACAGATAAATAAATGAAATAAAAATTTAAAAAGTGTTTCATTGGAGGTAGCTGATCTCTCTCTAGACTTCATTAAATTATAATTGAGTAAGTAGATTCACATACCCAATAACTGAAACATCAGCTTTAAAATTTAAAATTACTGGGCTGCAGAGATGGCTCAGCAGTTAAAAGCACTGGCTGCTCTTCTAGAGGACCTGGGATTGCTCCACAGAATCCACAAAGGGGCTCATAACCATCTGAACTCAAGCTCTAAGGGACCTGATGCCCTCTTCTGGCCTCTGTAGGCATCCCCACACATGAGGCATACGTACATATATACAAAAATAAATCTTAAAAAGGAAAATTTTAAACAAAAACCAAGTAAGATCTAAATGAAATGAAATAGAGGTCTTCACTGTAGTCAAATTTGGAGTGCCCAGGGGCCACGTGTGGCTGCATTGGATTATGGAAATCTGAACGAATGGAATGAAAATTCACTGGGGCATCTTCAGAGCTGAGAACAATACGTGGCAGATAGCTTGGTAGTGTGTACATTTCACAAAGGAATGATGAAACCAACACCTGCCTGGTTACTCTCGAGATAACTACACCAACCAGTTGGTACCATCAGAGGCCCTTGAGGCTGGGATGGCTTCTCCAGGAAGTCAGAGTTGCAGCAGAGTTGAGGAAGCCAAGAAGGGGCCAGGGTTGTAGGCTCTGCAGAGGGCTTATCTCTGAAAAGGCTTGAGGCAGGAAGATCCAGGGGTGCAGGAGGCATATTATATGCAGGCTTTTGATCTTCACTGAGAGCAGAGGGTGGCTGGCAGTGTTTCAAGCTATCGTAGCTAGGCTGTGATACTAGATTTGAGGGCTTTGCTGCTTACTTTTTTAAAGGGGTTCGCTGACTGCTGTGTGCCTAAAAAGGATGTCTAGGAGCAAGAGCTGGGCTAGGGCAGTCACCTAGGGAGTAACAGGCAGGTGTGCTAGGGCTGAGGAAGTAAAGCTGCAACAAGCGCCTAGCTGTGGAGAGTTATGGAGAGGAATCTTGGACGAGGGCTGGAGTCAGCCGCGGCTGCCCGGCCCGGCCCCAGGTTGCCAGGCGGCCCCTTCCCACAGGTGCTGGACGGAGAGGTGTATCCGCCGTCTGTGGAACAGGCGTCCGTGTTGATGCGCTACCCACCGGGTGTCCCGCCCGAGAAGCAGATGGCTGTGGGTCAGGAAGTGTTTGGTTTGCTCCCGGGGTTGATGGTCATCTCCACGATCTGGGTGCGGGAGCACAACCGCGTGTGTGACTTGCTGAAGGAGGAGCACCCCACCTGGGATGATGAGCAGCTCTTCCAGACCACTCGTCTCATCCTTATAGGTAGGTGAGCACGCCCGGGAAGCTTGGAGACGGGCAGGTTAGGACTCTGGTGAGTCACAGCCTGAGCCCCAAGCAGGGTTTGGCCACCCGCACTCAGTAACCCAATTAAAATAAAAACAGATCATAGCGAAAAGCAGAAAAAAAGAGACTTAGCCAATGTGGTCACATTGGTGAGAGGGACAGTCGCTGGTGGCTGAGGTCTCAGACCCAGGCCTCCAGGCTGTGGCTTCAGATCCCGACTGTGTTGCGGGAAGGATTTGCTGTGATGCCTTGTGGGAAGGCTCCCAGCACATTTGATTGGCCACCTCAAATCCTACTTTGTTTCTCCCTTGTGCTACACCAGTTCGGAATTAAGATTCCCCAGGGCACCAGGATCAAACCACAGCTTACCGCACCCCCAGGAACCCCAATTTCCCCACTCTCAGCCTCTCAGGCTTTGTGGAGTTTTGCAGATTCTAGGTGACTCAGGGACAAGATATTTTTGTGTGTCCTACGGGGGTGGATCCATAACCTAAAATGTCAGATGGCTTCCTGCCTGGGAGCTTGGACCCTGACACCTCTGTTCTGACCATACCCTTTATGAGTCACCCACCACCTCTGGGCATTACTGGACATGGCTGGTTCCAATTACAGTGTCTAATTAACTGCAATCTGGAAGAGTTGGGCACTTGGGAAAGGAATAGCCTGAGGGTGGACAGGCTGAGTTTTCTTCTGAAGTCTGTGTCTCACAGACCTTTTCCAGAGAGGCCAGATCTCTGGCTAGAGGTTGCCCAGCACCTTGGCTGGTGAAGAAACTGTGCCCAAAGTTGGAACTCTAGCTAACCTGTGTTGACATGGCTGAGGTTGCCTGTCCTATGTCAACAGTATAAACACCTCTGTTGTTTACTCTTCACATGACCACATGGCCATATGGAGATCACATGGGAATTAAAAGAGTCTACTGTTTACAGTCCAGGGAAGTGAGCCTCAAGTTCAGATGCCTGCATATTGAGAAGTTAGGATGTTGGCTGGTGGTGGCACACAACTTTACTCCCAGTACTTAGGAAGCAGAGGCAGGTGGATCTCTGTGATTTCAAGGCCAGTCTGGTCTACAGAGTGAGGTCCAGAACAGCCAGAGCGTTTACACAGAGAAATCCTGTCTGTCTGGAAAAACAAAAAACAAAAGCAAAGAAGCTAGGATATGAACCCGTGTCTACAAACCCCAAATCCCGTGGCTCAAGGTCAGTTTACAAGAAGCCAGTTCTTCTGTTGTCGGATTGATGCGGATATCAGTTTCCTTCAACTGTCTGCCGGCCTGTTTTCCTGTTGTTCTGGAATCTTCTGCTTACTTCTTTCTTGGCTCCTTGCACTGTGTATATCTGCTTCCTGAGGGATCAAAGGGACACCTCTGCCCACGAGATTCTAATGTGTATAACAACACATGAGAAACGCAGTACATTTTTTATCGAATGCCCGGGGCTACATTGCCCAGCTGTGTGGTTTTCTTTGGCTGCTGCTGTAGCAGCTGTCAGATGGTGCCTCTCAAACCCTCCTCCTTCACTGAGTTTCAGTGAAATGACATTCCTCACTAACACCGCACCATACTTTTATATATTTCAGAGTTCTCAGCTTACAATTTTTTTGAGATAAACTGCTTTCATGTAGATATCCTAATATAAACTTTGCAACTCTCCTGCCTTGGTCCCCCAAGTTCTGGGTTTACGGGCTTGTTCCACCATGCCTGACTTCTCCAGACCCTTGTCCTGGTCTATAAGAGAGAGGTTACATCAGGGTTTGGAAAAGTTTTTTTTTAATTTATTGTATGTATTTTGGTGTTTTTGCCTTCATGAATATCTGAGCACCACATGAATGTCTAGTGCCCAAGGAGGCCAGAAGATGGCGTCAGGTCTCCTGGAACTGGAGTTACAGATGGTTGTGAGCTACCATGTGGGTCCTGGGAGCTGATGTAGGTCCCCTGGAAGAGCAGTCAGTGCTCTTCACTCTCTCTCACTCTCTCTCTCTCTCTCTCTCTCTCTCTCTCTCTCTCTCTCTCTCTCTCTCTCTCTCTCTAAGCCCCTGGAAACCAGTGTTTGGATTACGCCTTTCCTGGGCCCAGGGCCTCCCTCTGGAGCAGCAATGCCTTTGTCTGGGAATCTCAGTCAAATCTGAGTTAGTCTGTTTTCACATCCCCTTACAAGGACACAAAGGAGAAGTTACCCAGGGGGATAAACAAGCACCAGCGACAGTGAGGAGACAAAGGCAAGCACTTTTCATGAGTTGTCCCTTTTCCTACACGCTCGCCTCTGCTGACCCTGTTTCCCATCTTCCCCACACAGGGGAAACCATCAAGATTATCATCGAGGAGTATGTGCAGCACTTGAGTGGCTACTTCCTGCAGCTCAAGTTTGACCCGGAGCTGCTGTTCCGAGCTCAGTTCCAGTACCACAACCGCATCGCTGTGGAGTTCAACCATCTCTATCACTGGCACCCACTCATGCCCGACTCCTTCAAAGTGGGCTCCCAAGAGTACAGCTACGAGCAGTTTTTGTTTAACACCTCCATGCTGATGGACTATGGCATCGAGGCATTGGTGGATGCCTTCTCTCGCCAGAGGGCTGGCCGGGTAAGCTTCAGAGAGAGAGTCATTAGGCGTGGGCTCTGGGATCCAACAGACTTGTTCCAAACCCCAGGTCCCTTGTCTGTGGGATGTGCATAGTGTCACTTCTACAGGTGGTTGTAAATCTCTCTTTGTGGATTCTCTCATTCAGGTGACAGTACCTGGGCTTATTGGTTACTTTCATGTTATGATGTCTCTAATACCCAACAAAAGCAAGTCAAAGGAGGAGGAGGTTATTTTGGCCCACAGTGCCACAGTGAGGAAGTTATGGCAGAGTGACCCTGTCTGTGGCAGCAGGAACTCAAGGCAGAGGCTGTTTATATCACAGCAGACCAGGATAATGAGATGGGAGCCAGGGGTTGAGCTGTAGACCAAGGCTGTCTTCTAGTGACCCATCTTCTTCAGCTTGGCCATACTTTCTAAAGGCTCCACAGCACCGCCCAGTAATGCCACCATTTGGGGAGCAAGTGTTTAAAATACAAATGTTTCAGGTTCAGACCACAGAACAGGCATTACTCCAGATGCTTGGGATACGGTGATGAGCATGATTGACATGGCTCTTGGACCCTGTCCCACTGGTACTTACACTATAAAGGGAAACAGTTCAATGACAGCATCGTTTGAACACTTGTTGTGTATAACGGACCATGACAGGTGCTTGCTAGTGTCCCAGAATGATAAGAACATGTTAAGGATTATAGTGCAGAAAGCCAGACCCAGAGCTGGGTGTTAGGGTGATGGCAAAGCAGAGGTGATAAAGATGGGCAGGCATTTCCCCTGGAGAGGGGTGGTGATGGTGACGGGGGTACTCGTGTTCCAAATGGAGATCACAGCGTGTGCAAAGGCCTGAGGGTCAGAGGGCACGGCATCCAAGGGACAGGAGGACCCCATTAGGACATGGTAATGTCCATGGCATTGCCTGTATAGAATGCCTTTTGAGTTCTATGCTTCCTATCAGCTAAATTGTGTCTTCCCCTAAACTAATATGATCTTAACCCTCAAGGCCTCAGAATAACGTTTGGAGATGCTGTCTTTAAAGAGACAATTAAGAAGAAATGGGGGTGGGCCCTAATCCAATGTGATTGGTGTCCTTGTAAGATGGGGTGATTAAGACAGACTCACCCAGAAGGAAAGCCACATGCAGACACAGAGAGGTGGCTGTCTGTAAGCCAAGAGGCCAGAAAGAAGCAAGCGTCAGACACACCAGCCTTCACCCTGAGAATAAGCTTCACTTGGTCAACATGTATGTGTGGCCTTGGCAAACAAATGCATTCTCATGGGATACCTAGCCAACCCCTCTGAAACCCCCCTTCCCTGCAGTTGGAAGCTCCCCTTCCTTCACCCCAGCTGTCTGGGTCCACCGTTCTTGAGCCCTTTGCTTCTCTGTCATCATTGTCCCTCGGCCCTGTTAGGAAGCTGTGACACTTGGTGGATTTGCATTTCCTCTTGGTAATTTGACTGCAATTAGCATTTGCTGCCATCCACATGTGCTGGCAGGTTTATGTCCTCTGCCCTCTAGGTGTGAGAAGAGACAGTAGCCTCTGTGTGGGGCTGTTTGGCTGTGCCGTATGTGAAAGATCTGGGCTGTGAGACTGGCAGGAGAGATCAGGTGTTGACTCTCAGGATATGAAAAAACAGCAGAAGCACGACAAAGTAGGCCTTTCTCTAAGGATCATCTCGATGGCTACTGTTGGATGGTGCCATGTGACTGGCACTGTGACAATGGCTGTGCATCCTCCCTCCTGTTTATTTTACCACAACACACCAGGCAGATGCTCCCACACCCACCATGTTTGCACATGAGGAAGCATAAACATAGTCTGTGCTTGTGTTTGCAGGCCAGGGTTTCCCAACAAAATGGGTGGCTTAAGGTAATAGAGATGTGTCCACTGTTGGGTGGCAGCGTGGCCACTCTCTCTGAGGGCTCTAGAGAGGAATCTGTCCCATTCCTTTCTCAAAAGGCTCCCTTAGTTATTTCTTGGCTTGTAGAAGAAGAACCACTCGACTGTCTGCCTCCATCATCTTGCCACATGGTATCTTCTCTATGTCTCTAAACTCATTTAAAAGCAACCACTGGGCTGAGCACTGGGGTACACTCCTGTAATTCCAGCACTCTGGAGGTGGAAGCAGAAGCCCCAGGAATTCAAGGTCATTTTAGTTCCATGGCGAGTTCTAAGCTAACCTAGGTTGCATGAGACTCTGTCTCAAAAACTGAACACAAACAAGCAAGTGTAACATGAGTTCTAATAGGTCTTAATAATGTAAGTCCAGAATCAAATATTAGGGGAGTGGAAGCCGAAAGATCTTACCTCTACAAAATCCTCAGACTGAAAAGAGACCCAGTTCCTGTCCCATCCTGCCCATATTCTTCTCTCTGCCCAGCCATCTCCATCTTACTTCCTGCCTGTCTGTACAGACCTCCAGACCTCTATGGTTAGCTAGTGACTAGCTCCACCCTCTGATCTTCAGACAAGCTTTATTAGAGCATAAATAAGATGTCACCACATTCCCCCTTTTTTGTCTAAAAGTAAAAAGGTTATAACTAATATAAGAAAAACTATATATAATAAATACAATGACCATATATAATATATAGGCAACAGTGGTTAGTCCATTAGCAACTGACAAATTCAGAAAAAATATTCCATATTTATCCTATCTTGGTGAGTCCAAAATGTTATACCTAATTCACTTTTATTTTAACTTGCATTACCAAAACTCTTTTTATGTCTCTAAACAACACTTTATATTTCTTTAGTGAATTTCTTTTCTGAATCTTTTAACAAGAAAAACAATAACTATAAAGTCTCCAACTCCATCAGAAGAAAAAAATACTACCCGAGCAAGCAGGAAGTGCAAGCAGGTGACTTCCAAAAAATGTGAGAAATGGCAGAAACAGCTGGTTGCCTGGACTGTTACCCAAGCTTCCTCTGCAACATTGAGGCATCCATCTTTGGCTTACAGGCCTAGCATCTCTGATAGACTTCTCTGTGAAGCAGGATATTCTGAAGGGCTTTCCTACCTTGTCTTGGCGAAGTTCAGCAGTCCTTTCTTTTGGTCCTGCTTGTCTAATTTGGACAGCACACTGTCAGCAGTCAAGGCAAGAGCACTTTCTTGCCCAGTGGCTTACTTTTGCCACAAAGAAAGTAAACTCCATGTGGAGTTTATTCAATGCCCATCATCTTCTCTGAAGTAGATTGGTGCTGCCAGGAGCAAACTCATCTCATTGTCATAAAAAAGAAAAAGTACCCATGTTATTAAATCATCTTAAATGCCATATCCTTCAGATTGCTGAAGTGTTTGACCTTGGCGACATACCTAATATGATGACTACAAGTTGGATTGTAATAGATGACAAATTATTAACCTGTACTTCCTTATTATCCTAAATAGTTAGTAATAATAACTTTAAAGGGCTAAAATTTGCATTGCATTCTTAAATGAGTTGTATAGGTACAATACCTTGAAAGAGATTAGAAATGTATGTACAGCCGGGCGGTGGTGGCACACACCTTTAATCCCAGCACTTGGGAGGCAGAGGCAGGTGGATCTCTGTGAGTTGGAGACCAAGCCTGGTCTACCGAGTGAGTTCCAGGACAGGCTCCAAAACAATACAGAGAAACCCTGTCTCAAAAAACCAAAAAAAAAAAAAGAAATGTATGTACAGTGTGTTCTAACAAAAATAATCTCAACTTTGTTTCTATACAAAAAATCCAAACCAATGTAAAATATTTAAAACTAATAGTTGCTTTTTTGGTTTAAAAGTAGATTCAATAATCTATCTTTTTATCCTATTTCTATATCCCCCTTTATTCTTTTCAGAGTAGATTCAATAATCTGCCTTTATATACTATCATATCCATATCTCCCTTTTTTTTTAAAACAAGAACTCCGAATCTAATCTCTTTTGTTCACTCTTCCCTGATTATTACTGATAACAACTTGTAACCAACCCCTCTAAACAATGACAAATATCCATAAACCATTAAATGACCCCAAACCACCCACCCCACCTCTTGGGAATGTGGGAACTATATTCTTAAATTTACTTCCCTCTCTCTGGGGGCAGTGACATCTTTAGGGGATCCTGAAAAGAAAAATTTGGATTAATTGTCAAGTGATGGTAGAGGTAGCTATATCATTTGCTGTCCAGTTTCTACATAATGGGAAAATGTAGGCCTTGTCTCAAGTCCTGGCTAGAGCAGTCTGTGAGGCTGGATCATCTCAGCTAGCCACCTCAAAATTGTCCTGAGCAGTTTGTAGTCCAAAGCTGATCTTTAGGTGGTGTTTTTCAGCCTAGTGGCATTGCCACAGTCCTGATGGAATTGTCATTGTGGGGCCCCACCTAATTTTGGAGACTTCAAAGGTCACTGTTTGGTGTGGTCATGGTTCACTGCAGAAAATTTAAACATTTTAAATGTCTTATGTGGCAGATTTCAAAGACATTGAAGGATCAATATATGTACATCTAGAGTATAAGAACTTAATTCCTAGTTATCTGATAGATACTCAAATTCAAAATCATTCACAATAAGGGAGATGAAGCCTTTATACTAGCATTAGTACTCTATATGACCATTAACATCATGACAAAAACTTTAACATATATATATATATATATATATATATATATATGAATCTTATAAATAGCATTTATACCTCAAGAAAAGCTTCAAAGACTCAAAATAAAACCAAAGGATTATGAAATTAGTGGCAATAAAATAGGCCTTTAATTTTTGTTTTTCTTCTGTCCCATATCAGGTGGCTCTTCTGACATGAAACAGTGATTTTGGATTTTACTTTTAACAAACATGCTTGGGTTGAAGTCCTGACTAGCGTAGTCTGTGAGGCTGGATCATCTCAGCTAGACACCTTTGCAGTCTGAGACTTACTATAAGTAGGCACCATGAAGACAAATTTCTCTGTCTTTTTCTTTTAAAGGTATAGTGAAAAAAAACCCAATCTTTTAAATCAATACTGTAAGAGGCTGTCCTTTAGGTAATAGAGAAAACAAAGGAATTCCAGACTGTAGAGAGTCCATTGGTCTAATCACCTTATTAACAGGTCTTAGATCCATTACCATTCTCCGTTTTCCTGATTTCTTTTTAGTAACTAATACAGGAGAATTCTAAGGGCTGGTTGCTTCTTCAATATGTTGAGCATTTATCTGCTCCTGTACCAGTTGTTCTAAGGCCTGCAGTTTCTCTGTTGTTAAAGACCATTGCTTAACCATTACAGGTTTGTCTGTCAACCATTTTAAAGTAGGGCTGTTGGTGACTTTGGAAGATTAGCAGCTGTTGTACCCTGTTCTTGTGCAACCTGAATGGCCGGTGACTGTTCTTTATAATACCTTCTAATAGTTTTCTCAGAAATATACATTAGTGTATGGTTTGTTTCTGAGATTGGAGAAATGCTAATCTGAGTATTCCATTGCTGTAACAAATCACGTCCCCATAAGTTCATTGCTATGTTAGCCACATGTGGCTTTAATTTTCTTCTTTATCATTCTAGCCCTTAACATTCAACCCATCTTGTGCTTTCTTTTACCTGAGATAAAGTTCCAATCCCTAAAAGCTAAACATTTACCTCCTGAACTGGCCAATTTGGAGGCCAAGATTCTGGTGCAATTATTGTGACATCTGTACCTGTGTTTACAAGGCCTTCAATGACAGCATCATTTATTCATATTTTTAATTTTGGTCTTTGTTCATTTTTAGAAGTTTGCCAAAATATTTGCTTCATGGTTTCTCCTGAAATTTTTGTTCTCTCTTTTACAGATTTTCTCTCATTCACAGCAGTATGGTTTCTTGTAATAGGCATTAGGTTCTTTTTTTATTTGTTTGTTTGTTTGTTTTTTTGGAGACAGGGTTTCTATGTATTGTTTTGGAGCCTGTCCTGGAACTTGCTCGGTAGACCAGGCTTGGTCTCGAACTCACAGAGATCCACCTGCCTCTGCCTCCCGAGTGCTGGGATTAAAGGCATGCGCCACCACCGCCCGGTGGCATTAGGTTCTTAAATTGCTCTGGAAGTGAGTTTCCTCCACAATGACAGGAAATTACTGCACTGAATTTGTCACAGGGGCCTTTGAGAGGCCCCTCAAGGTGTTTCTTGATGGCAAAGGGTTACTTGGTATGTCTTTCATTGATCTACATTCATTAGTTAGTCCAATGCCTGCCTTTGCCATACCTTCTGCATAATCCAGAAGGAGGGGCATTCCATTTGAATTATGCTTATCAAAAAGCATTGTTTCTAAGAATTCCCTGCCTATAGTTCCTTTCTAAGTGGCTTTGCTTGCCACAATTGAAGCATTTGACATTTTGATTTTTCTTCAAACCTCTGGAAATCACTTCTCCTATCCATGCATCATCATGGTCATGAGATTCAATATTGATTGTATCTTACATTCATTTCTCCAAGGGTGCTGATCTTGTCTTTAAAGTCCAATTACTCACTTGCTTTGTGAACTAGCATTTTCAAAAGTCAGAGATTCAGTTAGTTATTATTTGTCTAGCTTCTGAATCTGGTATCATTCTATTTACTGCTGAAGTCGGTCTTTGTAAGAAATCCATGAAGGCTTCCTTTGGGCCCCGTATAACTCCAGTAAATGCCTCAATTTTCTTTCCTACTGCTCCAGTTCTGTCCCAAGCATTCAAGGCTGCTGGGTGAAATAAACTCATGATGTGGTTATCATATAGAGATTGCCTTTGTGCATCAGCATAATCTCCCTTTCCAAGAAGAGATTTCTGTATCTCTAGCTGTACTTCATTGTCCAGTGGTCTTAGCCTCATCTTTCCACCAGGTCCTCCTTTGTAATTAAGGACCTTTTTAACCAAGTCTCTCCAGACACTAGGGTTGGTTCCATTGTAAGTTGACCATGAGTTTAACATCTGCTTCATAAATGGTGAATGCATTCCATATGAAACTATCACTTCCTTAAATTTCCTTAAATTAACATTTCCACAGGAGCCTATTTAACTCTTGCACAGACTTGGGGATATCTGTCATTTGGCAGTTGTTCCTGTAAGATGACTGGAAATATTAAAGTCGGTAGTTTGAAAACTTTAGGCTGTTCCTCTCTAACCTTATAATGCAATGCTGAAATTGGTTCACCATTAAATTCCTCTGTCTGGGTCTGAATATCTCTATGATCTGTTTTATTACGTTTTTCTAAAACTTGTATCTTAGCACTCACATTAACCAACTTTTTAGTGATAAAACAAAAATGACAAAACCGATAATGTTTATAATTGACATTAAGTAAGTTTCATCTAAATTAGTTATCCTCTCAAGTAATTGTTCCATTTTCAGACTGTCCTGCATATTATCATAGACTTAAAACCCTCCATTGTAATAGTGTTTCCCAGTTTTTCAATGTGGAAAAAAGTCTCTTTTTTTGAAAACTAGTTCCCCCTTCAAGAGTTCCCAGTTGTCTCACCAGATCTGCCGGTGGTGGAGCGTGAGGCTGCCTCTGCCTGGCACGTGTGACCGAGAACAGGAGGGGTGCACAGCCCAGCGGGGACAGCTGCAGCTGCTGGCGTGTAGCTGTGAGCCGAGAGTCCGTGGCGGCTGCCACACCAGCAGATGTCTGAGTGGTGTCAAGGCAGCTACCTAGTGTGGTAGCAGCTCCAGGAGTGGGCCAGGGGAAGCCCTCCCACAACCCGCGAGGAAGAGAGAGCTGCCTGTCTGAAAACCGCACCCAGGGTTGTGCAGAGGAAGCATGTGTGGCGGGAGCGGCTGCAAGGCAGAGCCAGCGGGCCTAGGGCGGGTGAGTCCTGTGGCGTTTGGAGCCCAGGTGCTTCTGGAGTTTGGGTGGCAGGTGGAGATTGTTTTAGCGTGGATGCAGCAGGAAAACCCCAAACTCACTCAGAGGCTTGGGAGGAAAAAGAAAAGAAAACCTAGCCAGGCAGGGTGGTGACTGGCAGGAGCCCTTCATGTTGCTCCAGCCTGTTCTGGCGGCTGCAAAGCCACAGACAAGCAGCTTTCTCACGCATTCATGCCCCATGTTGGGTGCCAATATGTAACATGAGTTCTGATTGGTCTTTAATAATTAAAGCCTGGAGTCAGATGCTAGGGGGTGAAAGGTGAAAGATGAGAGAAGCAGAGCAGCAGCCGCTAGAGCTTTTACCACTACGAAATCCTCAAACTGAAAGGAGACAGAGTTCCTGTCTCCTCCCACCTATGTTCCTCTCTCTGCCCAGCCATCTCACCACAAACAAGGCATTTCTTCTTGGATTAGGATATTCCCTAAACAAGCATGACTTTATTTTATCTCTGCCAGTGAACTCCATATAGGTCTCCTATCTATAGGGAATATATCCAAAGGTCTCCCTCCAAATGGATGTCTGAGATGGTAGAGTACTGAACCATATACATACTTTTTTCCTATACATAAGAAGTGTGGTAAAATTTAACTTATAAATTAGATCTAGTAAGAGACATAGTAATAATAGAAAAATTGAATATGTATAACAATTTTCTGTAATAAAAGCATATAACATGGTCTTCCTCTCTCAGTGCTGTACAGTATTCATCCCGCCCTGGATAATGTGAGTTGATATGTCCTATCTATGTCAGGACATGGGTGATACAGGTATATGATGCTTAGTTTACTGTGTAGAGGTGACCTGGGCACAGCTCTCAGGTATGACAGTTGACATGATAACCAAGAGATGTCGGGTGATTGACAATGTAGGCAGCTTGTGCAGTACAGACATGCAAAACAAAGGGATGATTCACACCCTGGGCAGGATTGAGATAGTCCGCATTAGATTTCGTCACGCTACTCAGAATAGCAAGCAATTGAAAATTTAGGAACTGTTTCTTTCTAGAACTTTCCATTAAATATTATCAGATTTTAATTGCCTGTGTATGTAAAGCTAAGTCACCAGCAAGGACCCACTATTATATTTCCAGCTAAGGTCACATTTGTGGGTGCTGCAGGTTAGACAGTGCATCTTTGGGGGGCACAATTCCAGCCACATACCTTGGCATGAGTGGATCTGGGGTTGGAGCTGCTCTATGCTTACTGTTCCAAGTTTGCTTTGCTCTGAGCCATATGATTTCAATTCTACTGTTTTTCTTTCCTGCTCAGTTATACTTCTATCAAGACAGATCTCAGCGGAAGTAGAGCTTCCTTTAAACTGGTGCTTCGTAACTATTATGATTTCTTGTGGGGGTCTTGTGTGTGTGTGTGTGTGTGTGTGTGTGTGTGTGTGTGTGTGTGTGTATGTGTGTCTGTCTGTCTGTGTGGCAGAGGTCAACTGTGGGTGTCACTCTTCAGGACTGGCTTTTCAGACAGAATCTCTTACTTGGCCTGGAGCTTGCCAAGTGAGCTAGGCAGGTTGGCCCACAAATACCTGGGATCTGGAATCTTTCTTTTTCATCTGGACATTTTTTCCCTTTCAATAAAAATGATACTACCTGTTGGTGTGATTCAAGGAGTTCCAGTCACTTGAGAGTGGAGTGCTGCACACTTCAGCGTTGGGGAAGCAGGGACACTGCAGGCATTTGAGTGAGGATGGCAGGGTAGAGCTGGAGTCAAACCATAGTTTCGAGACCACTGGGCTGCAGCACATTTTCTGTCCTGGTTCAGAAAGAACCGGAGCCCTGGAGTTCTTCTTTTAGGCCCTTACACAGGAGAATCTGGCCTGGTTCTTAGACTGATGACTGTGCTAATCTCTTGGCAGATCGGTGGGGGTAGGAACTTTAACCACCACGTTCTGCATGTGGCCGTGGATGTCATCAAGGAGTCCCGAGAGATGCGCTTACAGCCCTTCAATGAATACCGGAAGAGGTTTGGCATGAAGCCCTACACCTCTTTCCAGGAGCTCACAGGTAGGCAGCTGCTTCCTGGACATAGTGTCTACCCTTGAGGTATGCACAGGAAGTGAGGGAGACCACGAGGGGAGAGACCGGGGCAAAGCCGATGGCCAGCACTGCGGCTGAGCATTGTAAGGGAAAACAGTGAATGTGTCAGCAGCCTACCAGGGGAAAGATGACGACTTCCCAGGTGGGTTGGAGAGATATATAGGAACTTTCCAGGCTGAACGTAGAGGGAGCGGAATTCAGGCAAGGGGAGAACAAAGGCACAGACGTGAAACGCTGGTACCCATCTGGGAGGACAGTCACAGATGGCGCTGGAGCAAGGGGCTTGTCTTGGGAGATGCTGTGCAGCAAAGGGAGGCTGATACTGAACTAGGATCTTGGGTACTGTAGCTTGCGTTTTATCCTGTCTAGTGGTTCCTAGATGCCCACTTAGAAGCTGATAAGAAATATCTGGTTGGGCCAGGCGGTGGTGGTGCACGCCTTTAATTCCAGCACTCGGGAGGCAGAGGCAGGCAGATCTCTGTGAGTTCGAGGCCGGGCTGGACCGACAGCCTCCAAAACAATACAGAGAAAAAGAAAACCGAAATATCTGGTTGGAGGTGCGGCTCAGTGGTTTCTAGCATACATGAGGTCCTTGCTTTAACCCCCTTGACACAGGGTTAAATAAAACACACACACACACACACACACACACACACACACACACACACACACACAGAGTCCCAAATGCTTCTGGAGATCATGATTCAGTAGGTTTTCATGGTGCTCAAGAATCTGTATACATGGGGCTGGAGAAATGACTCAGCAATTAAGAGTACATACTGCCCTTGCAGAGGACCCAAGTTCAAGTCCCAGCACCCATCTTGGGAAGCTCACAACTGACTGTAACTCCAGCTCCAGGTGATCTGATGCCTCTGGCTGCCACAAGCACCCGATTCACTTGTTTGTACTCACGCAGAGACATATACATATAATTAAAACAAAAGCACATCTTAAAAGATCTCTGTTCTCCCTGCCTCTCCTCTCTCTCTTTTCCAAAAATTCTCCAGATGTTGGGCAGTCAAATTGGAGCCCTGCATTAATTACCACTGGTATGGCAGACCCCTGTACCTCATAGAGGGATAGATTTAAGGAAATGGATGGGGAAGTCTCATGTCTGTCTCTCATTGGTCACCATCTGTGGACATGCAGTTGTCACAGAGTGGAACAGATTCTGGGATCAGCTGATGAGTTCCACATGGTCCTGGAACAGTAATCTTGAAGACTCTCTAGTCTCTCATGACAAAGGGTTCTAAGAAGCAGAGTGTTGACTTGCCCTGCATACCTGTGTGAGCTTGACCTAAGGTAATAACAGTCCTGAAATCTTCCTTCAGGGAATCAAGACAGGCTGTTTTCTTCATGTTGTGATGGTCTAAGTATTAAAACCAGAGAATGGAGTGAGTGGTTTGAGGTCACAAGCTGTTTGGGGCCTCTAGACTCTTTTGTTACCATATAGTCCAAGTTAAAGTACCTGTCTGTTCTTTTTTCCTGACTATACTCTGATTCCAGCAGGGGCAAATTTTAGGGCATTTCCCCAGTTGCCCAAATTGTTCTCCTGGAGTCTCTGTCATCCCTAGAGAAAAACTGAGTCTAGAAGGTTCCATGCCTAGGTCGACAAGTCTATGACTCTGACTGTAGCTTTTCACTCTGCAGGGGAGAAAGAGATGGCCGCTGAGCTGGAGGAGCTATACAGTGACATCGACGCTTTAGAGTTCTACCCAGGGCTGCTGCTGGAAAAGTGCCAGCCCAACTCCATCTTTGGGGAGAGTATGTTAGAGATTGGAGCTCCCTTTTCCCTCAAGGGTCTCCTTGGGAATCCCATTTGTTCTCCAGAATATTGGAAGCCCAGCACATTCGGTGGTGATGTGGGCTTCAACCTTGTCAACACAGCCTCACTGAAGAAACTGATCTGCCTCAACACAAAGACCTGCCCGTATGTTTCCTTCCATGTGCCAGACTCGCCGGGAGATGACGGGCCTGTTGTGGAGAGACCATCCTCCGAGCTCTGAGGGGGCAGGGAGGCAGCGTTCTGGAGGGAGGAGCTCTGTGTTTGCCCTTCTAGGATGCTCTGAGGCCAAGGAGGATAGTCTTCAATGCTTGTCTCCTGGTTTGGTACTGTCAGAGTTGACACTGACAGAACTTTGTATCTCACCCTTGTCTAGAATATTGTGATTTTGCCATTCTGGGATGCTGAATTCTTTGTTAACCCTTAAAAATGTTAGGAGTGGTTTTTATCTGGCTTCCCAGATCTTGGCTCCTTGTTGGCAACCCAGAAGGTCAGATTTCTGGTTGATTTGGAATATAGACTTCAAACTTTATATTATAAGGCATGGTATGGTTGTACACACCTTAATCCAAGCACTTGAGAGGTAGAGGCAGTTGAATCACTGTGAGTTTGAGGCCAATGTGGTTTACATAGTGAGTTCAAGGCCAGCCATGGTTACATAGTGAGAGCCTGTATTCAAACAAACAAACAAACAAACAAACAACTTTAGGATGCATAACTCCTAAAAATCCCTTGAATGTTAAAAGGGGTTCTTAATTTTCTTCCTAGAATCTTGGGGTTCCTCCAGAATGTTGACTATCTGATTGGTAACTCAGAAGGTCATGTTCCTGGTCAATGATCCATGACATGGGCCAGACCAGTCCAGACCTGAGTGTCTAGAATGTGGAACTGGATAATTTCCCTGTTCAGTGAAATGGACACAGAACAAAAGAACCCAATGTCTAACAAGGACTGCCTTGCCCGGGTCTGTTTCTACACTGAAGGGCAAGGATGTAAGACATTGTTTTTGGGAGCCACACCGAGACCCTTTCCAAAGGTGTGGAGGGAAGAGTGGGAATCCACCACAGCTCTGTCCCCATCCGGGTCTTTGCTCGTGGAAGCTCTTTCTCATGAATAAAATCACCTTTCCAAAGCTTCCTGTTACCTATCTCTCTAAATCTCACCTGCAAGCGAACGCACAGCCAGGTAGGGCAGAGGTGTGGCATGAGGCCTGCAAGGGCACCCCTGGAGCCCATCCTGCATGTGTGTCTTCCCCTTGATGTTTCGGGCCATAGTCTGACCTTGCCATCAGTCTGCTCAACTAGGATACCTAACTCCCAAGCCCCGGAGACGTCACATCCAGCCCCCCTAGCTGACTAAAATGGCACTGTCTTATGGATGAGGCAGGCAAGACCAGGGACTGAGAAGACGGGCACACTACTCTGTGCCAACTTTTCACACCCAATTCTCACTTGCTGTCATCGGGACAGTGCGAAGCTGGCGGTGTAACCCTCAATAGATCTGCAGAATGGCCAAGTGACATGCCAGTCCCACAGGAGCCAGAACAGGCTTGGGAGCCAGGTCCTCTCGCTCCTGTTTTGCTCTGTGCCTGTTCTGACTGACGCTGCCTCAGGCCTGAGGTCAATATGCGAGGCTGGGGACTGGGGGAGGGCACCATCCACTTTGTGTGCTGGCTGCTTGTTCGTGGCCAGCGCTCATTTCTCTAATGCTGGCTGTGCCTTGGGTACTCTGATGGGGACACAGCTGCGAGTGGACAGTACGGATGCGGCTTCCGCTCTTCAGAGCTCGCACCTCAGCGGGAAGGAGCTGACGAGAGATACCACAGTGGAGATCCAGCAGTTGGCACTCTTTCTTTGTAGTCCTGGCCTGGTTCTGTGGCCAAGGAGGGGAAAGGACAGACAGTGAAGGTGAGACGTTGGAAAAGCCTGTGAGCATCGTCCTTTGGACGTAGCACACTTCTAGAACTGTGGCCATGAAATGGGAGGGGTTGGTTTGGGCTGGAGGTCTCCAGAGCTGGGTCTTGCAGTTCAGAAAGCCTGTTCCTAGTTAGGGATCACTCTCCCTATTTCTTACCGTCCCTCCTGGACACACAGCACGTGATCCCTGGTTCTGCTTCCCAGCTCTTTCTACCACATAAGGATCTTCTGGGTACCAAACATGGCTGGTGAGCACCTGTGTCGTCTTACTTCCCTCTTCATCTCTGTTCTCCTCTTTCAACACCTGATTACTGGCCCGTTTCTGGCCCTTTCTTAAAATGTCAGTCTTTTGAAAACTTAGATAAAATATAACTACCTGATTTTCCTCTCCCTCTCTTCTTTCCAGCCCCTCCAATGTCACATAGGCCAATTCCCCCTCAAATTCATGGCCTTTTTCTCTTTAACTATTATCGTTATATGTGTGTGTGTGTGTGTGTGTGTGTGTGTGTTTGAGCATATGTATGGGTAAATATATAGATAAAACCTGCTGAGTCAATTTAGTGATATATATATGTATATGTATATATATACATACATACATATGTATATGCATGCATGCACATACACACATCATACATACATACATACATACATACATACATACATGCTTTTAGGGGTGACCTTTGATATTGGATAGCCATTTAGAGGGCTCATCCCTGGGGAAGACTAATTCTTCCTCTCTCAGTAGTTATTAGTTGCCGGTATTTCTTTATCTTGGTCCTGTGAGATTTCCTCTATCCACATTGGCATGGAATTTCTGTCTCTTTCTTATTAACAGCCTCCCACCCCGCCCCCAGGGCCTCATTGTGTAGTCCTGGATGGCCTGGAACTAGCTATGTAGATTAGACTGGCCTTGAACTCATAGAGCTCTGCCTGTTTCTGTCTCCCAAGCATGCTACATGCCTGCCTTAATATCAGTTTTAACAATTATACCAGGAGCATGTTCTGGCCAAAGGCAAGGATACGGACCTGTGCGGGAAGTCAGACACCCTAACCTTACTGTTGGCCCCAGGAGTGTGTTCTGTGCAGACAGAGATGGTGACTGTCTCATCCCTGAAGTCAAAGCTGAGTTCTCAGAAGACTGTTGGCCCCTGCCTTGATGATCTGGGGGCAGCTGAGTTTCCTAGTCTTCTCAAGACTTCAGCTTTTAAGCTGTGTGTAGTGGCGTACGACTTTAATCCCAGCACTTGGGAGGCAGAGGCAGGTGGATCTCTGAGTTCAAGGCCAGCCTGGTCTACAGAGTGAGTTCAGGACAGCTTGAGCCATGTAGAGAGACTCTATCTCAGAAAACACTTAGTGTTTCCTTCTACATGGAGGCTTGTTTCTGGAGTTTATCTTTGGCTTGTATCAACGTTAGTATCTGTTGCTTACAACCAAACTGTGATGGCTATGAGGTAATGGGGAGATCATTGATTTGGGAATAGGCTCTGGTGGGTTGGGCAGAAGAGTGGATCAGAAGGACTTGGTGGCTACAGTCCAACAAAGAGACAGTGGCAGCTAGGTTAGGCTGTGGTGGGGTGGGTGGCAGGGGGATTGCCCTCTTGAGTGCAACTGCCTTGACTTGCTTAGTATTCAAATCCACATACATTTGAAACAGTTCACATTTATTTATTGTGTGTACAAGCATCCTTTCACACAACTGGTGGCATCAATTAATCATCTCCTCCCATCACGTCAGTTCACCAGGAATTGAATTCAAGTGGTTAGGCTTGGAGCCTGAGCCAACTCTCTGGCCTGGATAAAAGTTTTCTCAAACCAAACGTGAAAGTTCAAACACTGGCACTCCTCCTGGGGTTTTGGGTTGCTGGGTGGCTGGACTGCAGGGCCTGTTACTCTAGGTGGGTCTGTGAAGTGTATAGATGCAGCTTGTATCTAGAACCAGCTGATTTTAATAAAGATTACTTTTGGTGATGGAGGTGGGCCTGGTCTAGTCAGTTATAAGGTTTGAGGACAAAAATCTAAATTCTGAAAAACAAAAGCTCACGGTTGCTTCATGGACTGCAAGCACCATCTCTGTGAGTCTCTCTCCTGCATCTAGATTTCAAGCCAGCCAATGCCCCAAACTGTGTGAGCCAACTTCCCACACACAAACATTTTTCTCTGTGTATGTATTATACACCCATTTGTACCTGGTTGGGTTTGCTTCCCTGGAGGAATGCTATTATACTGTCAATTCACTCAGGATTGTCAGTGCAAACAACAGAAGCCGTGCTAGCCATTCAGAAAAGGAAATGGTGTACTATAGGCTTGTGTAGCTCACACAGACATTGGCAGGACCAGAATCAGGCTTGGGAGCGTCTTGCCTAAGAACAGTGGCCACTGACCTGGAGAATGCAGGCATCTCAGATGGCAGGCATGTTGCCAAAACTTTGCTGATGGGGTCCTGAGACCTGGTGGCTACTGTCATTAGCCTTTTTAAAAAATGGATTCTATGTGGTGCCTGCACCTGACTTCCTCTGTTATGGTCATGTTTATTTCATATTTGATTGCCGAAGACTAGCTTATTATATGCCTGTACTCCAACTCTAAGAGAGGGTGTGGAAGTAAACATTCTGACTTGCTTGGGTCTTGGAGAACAGGGACTCATCATGTAGGAAGTTGCCTGTGATGAAAAAAGTATCCAAAGAGCAGGAAATATGCCAGTTTTTTGTCTTTATTTTCAGCCCTAGAACACTACAGAGGCCATCAGAGGGTACCACAGCTAACCAATGGCAGCACAGCACAGAAGGCTCTCTTCTAGTCAAGTTTGTGGAGAGTGTCGGCACACTGGAGGTGCTCACCTACCCAACCACCCTTCTGTAGAATGAGATTCAAGGAAAACAGCTGGTGTGGGTGACAGAAAGAACAACGAGATCCTGGGACAGGGAGATGGCTTAGTGGGTAGTGTCTGCTGTGCAAGTCTGATGGTCTGGGTTCAGTGTTCAGAGTCCATGCAAAAGCCAGACAGAATGGTACATGTGTGTAAACCCAGCACTCCTGGAAGAGGAGATGTGAGATTCACCCCCCACCCCAGAAGCTCAAGGGTGGGCTAACTTGGAGTAATTTGTGCAGCAGTGGCCAACAAGAGAGACCTTGCCTCAAAATCAAGGTGAAAGTTGAGGATTGACCCCTGCAGCTAGCCTCTCGCCTACACACACACACACGCACACACACACACACACACTGTGCTATGTGAGGCTCTCACACACAATCACACATGCAATAAATCTATATATTTAAGTCTTATTATTGTGTGTGTGTGCGTGCGTGCGTGCATGCATGCTAAGATTGCATGGAGGGCAGAGGACAACTTTCAGGAGTTAGTTTTCTTCTTTCATCATGAGACTTGGGGATGGGACACATGTCACCATGCGTTCTCTGTGAGCCTGTACACACTGAGCCACCTCACCAGCCACAAGTTTTATATACATACATATATATATATGTAAAGTGAAATCAAGTTTTGGGAATGTAAGGAAGTATTTATTTTCCACCCTCTCATACCAACTCTTCTGGTTTTATTTGAAGTTGATTCTACCCCCAGGCTTGGTTAAACATTTTTTTGGCTCTCCATCTTTGTGCTTTTGGTTAAACGTATGTGTGAGTCATTTGCACAACTGAAGGTTTGGTATTTTGGGTTTGGGGGCAATCTGGTCACATGACCTTACAGACTTCCATGCAGGTCCCCCACTTCCTACCCTTGTCCACTGTATATACTTATCGTACACCAAACATTCATACACACCTTAATGTGTTTTTACACTCGTGGCCACCAAGGACATCAAGATGTAGCGCATTTTCAGCATCCCAGAAGTCTCTTTTGTGCTCCCCTGTGGTCAGGGACACCAAAGCTATCTGCTGTCGTCACGGCAAATGGATGCCCTGGAGGGGAAAGAGACTATATTTGTCGGGAGTCTGCTCTGTGGTGGAGCTCCGCCACTGGCCATCTGGACCCTTCCCGGCAGCTATGAGCAGCGCTCTTCTGTTTCATGAGGACTAAGTGGCTAAATGCAGGTTTGGAAAAGTCAAGCAACTGGGGTCTGGGGAGACGGTCCTATGATTAAGATCCTTGCCATACAAGGGTTGGGACTCGAATTCGGATCCCTGGGACCCATGAAAAGCTAGACACATGCATGGTTTTACGAGCCTGTGGTGAGATGGGAGGTGGAGATGGAGACAGAAGAACCTGTAGACACTCCCAGGTGGGCGGATGAGCTCGATGGGACATAGTGCCGAGCAACAAGAAGCGCATCTCCAGCAAGGTGGAAAATTAGGTCCTCTGGAGGCTGTTCTCTGATCTCCACATACATGCGCGCCACGAAACACGGATGACCGTTCTCACACACAAGAACATGCACACACACACACACACACATGCACACACACGCGCACACACACCTAAAAAGAAAAGAAAAGCTGGACGTCTCTGAGTGGCAAGGGTTGGCGGTGATCTGATGGGTGATGGTTACATTCCAAGTGTGGCCTTGTCCCACCTGGGCCTTACCCAGGTCACCTAGCAGCGTGCAACGGGGAGAGCACACATTGCTGGGGTGTGACAGGCGCTGGAAGTGTCAGCGCACTTCAGAGGACTCTGAGGCAGGCCCCAGATAGAGCTCTGGGCTCCATATCATGCTGGCTTGCGGTTGTGTTTCCATTGGTGGGCGGGTGACGTTTCTTTCCTCTCCCGTGACTCATTTCTTCCAGGCCTGCTATCTCCTTCCACATCTGTGACTTGCACTCTGCACACCAAGATGACCATGACAAAGTTCACTGAGCACAGCTGGTTCCCTGGAGTCTGGAAAGGGATGCCATCTGTTTCCTTCTGCTGCCTTTCCCCTGCGGGGACACCCACTGACCCAAGCTCTGCCTTCCCCACCGTGGTCCACCCAGGTACCCACTTTTGTCTCGCTTCTCAGTTCTTGCTTTTATAGAAGGAATTCCTGACTGGTCCTAGCTTCCTCCTTCTCCTCTTTCTGACCCCATGGGGGTGTAAATGCAGACATGGTAGTTGTTCATCTTTTATTCTAGTAAAACACGTGTAATATAAGCTGTCTGTTTTAATCTTGTTTTTGAGGTGTGAGGATCAAAACCAGGGTCTCATGTGTGCTAGACAAATGCTCTACCCCTCAACCATATACCCCCCATTTTAGTCACTTTACAGTGTGTAACGGTGTGCAATCATCACCAATATCTGGCACCAGAACATTTTTATCATTCCGCAAGGAAGCCAGTATCCACTCTGCAGTCCCTCCCCATTTCCTCTCCTTTCAGTCCCTGGTGACCACTAATCGGTTCTGCTTGACTGTGTTATGAGCACTCCCTGAATGCCAGGCACTGAGTTAACCTTGCTGTTCACACACCTTAGGTTCGGGCGAGCAGCTCTAAGAGCCTGGGTTCTTTCACTCACAGGGGAAATAAATGGGGCTCGGAGAGACGAGACATCTGTGAGGTCGCAATGCCTGTAACTGGCAGAATCTGGACCCAAACTCCAAAACCGCGTGCCATTTACACCCTGTGTTAAATGATGACCAAGCCCCGAGACCTTTCCCAGGATGACGTAGGTCTGGCTGACTTTGAAGCTCACATCACTCCATTATGAAAGAATATTCCTCCCATTCCACCCCAAAGGTCAAGTAGGAACAAAAAAAAAATCCAAAAAAAAAAAAAAAAAAAACCAAACCAAAAAAACGGGGCACAGATTCAAATGACTTATACCCTAGGAATTTTCCAGGATCTGGGATGCTGAGTTGAGGGAAGTAGTTTGCTGTCACAGTCCCAGATAATGAGACCCAAGACACTGTCAATGGCACTTGTAAACTGTGGGGTGATGTTCAGGGCAGCCAGGTAAGAAAAAGTGGGAATTCTTGTGTGCCACTCCTGACTGATGGGCCTCAGGGAGAGAGCCCTAGCTGGGGCCAGTTGACTAGTGTGCATTGAAAATTCTCTGTTCAAGCATTTGGGCTTCTGGTTGCCATGATCAGGAAGGCCAACTTTTTATCCTGGTTATAGAAATGAAAAGAGGCACTGCAGTGGCCACTAAAGTAAATGAAATTAAATTGAGAAAGACAGACAGACAGAGATAAGGATAACACAGGGAAGTATTTATTTAACAGAGATGTGGCTGTGATATAATCAAGGCAGTTTTTCCTCCAACTTCTTGCTAGCAAGGCAAATCTCTTCTGGATACCCATCCTTTATCCTTCTCCAAGCACATTAAAGTGTACCAGTGTAGCAATTTAGTATTATTCACATATGTATATTTTATGTGTATACTACACACACACACACACACACACACAAGCACAGTTTACAAATGTAAAGTTGTTTGTAGTGGATTAACATTCCATTTTGTAAGTATTTATAATTTTGTTTCACCATTCCCTATGGAGGGATACTCTCTCAGCCCAGATACATGGGGAAGAGCCTAAGTCCTGCCCCAAATGATGTGACAGAGTTGATGAGCCCCCGTGGGAGGCCTCACCCTCCTTGAGGAGTGCATGGGGGTGAGATGGGGGCTTAGTGGGGAGATGGGAGGATGGGAGGGATAGGGAACTGGGATTGGTATGTAAAATAAGATTGTTTCCAATTGAAATAAAATAAATTTAAAAACTTTGTTTCACACTGAACTCACAGGCTTCTGACACAACCTGGCTCTGTGGGTCTCTCTAGACGAGTATCCTTGAAGGAGTAGCACTTTGCTTATTCTTTGGAATCTAACCATTTGTGTCCCATAGCCAGACCCAGAGCTCATAGGCAAAAGCCCTGCATATTTGGAAAAGTACTGACCTATGTTCCTCAATTAACTGTTCCAGGGAAATGTTTTTACATAGTTACGGCAGAGCTTGTAGCTGCCGTTCAAAATGACGGCTCATCCGGCCACCAGACCACTGGCAAATAAGGGACGGGGCAGGGAATCTCACCACGGAACGGGCCTTGAGCAGTGCGAAAGCTGTCAGCCGCTTGTGGACAGGGCTTTGCTAGCAGAAGTGCCGGAGAAGGTGAGCCGCCACAGGTTTGAAACACAGGGGCTTACTTTGCAGCGCAGAACTGCCCTGCTCGTGTCGCTTTCGCCGTGTTCCGGCCGTGGGCAACTCAGTGGAAGAAGGTTTTGTTTCAGCTCACAGTTGCAGGTCGCTGGGAAGTCACAGCGCACTCACAGCCAAGAGCAGAGAGGAAGGAACGCGCACGCTCACTGCTTGCCTAGCTCTCTCTGCTCTTGCGCAGTTCAGGGGCCCAAACTGGGAGCTGCGCTCCTCACTTTCAGACTGCGTCTCCCCACCCACATCAGTTAATTTGAGGCAGTCACCCTCCCCAAACATGTCCACAGGCCTGTTCTGAACCGGACAGTCTCCCACTGAAACCTGCTTCCCAGATGAGGATTCTAGACCATGCCAGATTGACAATTTAACAAATCATTACAGTAGTTGCAATCTATTTCACACACACTAAATCACATAGATCTTCACTGATCACTGTAAGCTGTATTTAGCCCACTCGGTGGCTGTTAGGCACACGGACCGCGCAGCCTGTCCTAGCCTTTGCATGGCTAACACTGCATTGTTTCTTACTTCTCTTGCCCAGCGTCACGTCTCATGAAATTCTCCATGCTCTGTTTATCAGCGGTTTGCTCTTTTAAAAACCTGGGCAGTGTTCCATTGTGTCAACACACAGTAACTTGTTTGTTCCTGTACTTGTTGATGGATGTTTAGATTGTTTCTTGTTGGGCTATTATATACACATCAACTATGAACATTTGATCCTAGGTCTTTGTGGATATACATCTTAGTTTCGGTTGAGTAAATATTTGAAGGAGAACTGCTGGGTTGGGCGGTAAGTGTGTGTGTAACTCTGTAAGAGACTGCTAAATAGTTTTCCCAAGTGGCGGTGCCAGGCTCCATTCCTCAACAGTGTGGGGGAATTCTGGATGGTCTTCATCAGGACAGCACTCAGTTAGTGTACTCTTTGTATTTTTATTTTTTTGAGATGGATTTTCTTTTTCTGTAGCTTTGGAGTTTGTCCTGGAACTCGCTCTGTGGACCAGGTTTGTTATAGTATACTTTTAAAATAAAAAATTATTTTATTATTATTTTTAAACAATGCACTATTCTTTGAGATTTAAATTAAAAAGGTGTATATAGGTGTCTGGCCTACATGTGTGTCTGGTTCCACATGCCTGCCGAAGTCAGAAGAGGACGTTGAATCCCTTGGAACTAGTGTCACAGACTGTCAGTAGCCACCATGTAGGTGCTGGGAATGGGAACCTAACAGTGCTCTTAATGCCACACTATCTCTCTAGCCTAGATTTTATTATTTTCAATTATGAGTATGTGTTTGTGTTTGTGTAAAGGTGTGTATGTGAGTGCAGTACCCGAGGAGGCCAGGAGGGGGCACTGGCTCCCCTGGGTCTGCAGCCACCATGCGGGGTTGTGTCCCTCTCTTAATGCGTGTGCACACATGAGTGCACATGCACACATGGCCAAGGTGTGTGTGGAGAGGCCAGAGGGCACCTCGAGGGAGTTGGTTTTCTCCTTCCACCTTGTGGGTTCTTGGAAGGAATTCTTGTGTCAGAGTTGGTGGCAATTGCCTTTACGGCCTGAGCAATCTAGTTGTCATTGTTTTTGACAAAGTCTTGCTATGCAGCGGAGACTGGCTGAAACTCAGGGTTCTTCTGACTCCATCTCTTACCTGCAGAGGCTGCAGTCACGTGACACCATGCCTGACTTTTGATTATCTCATTATAACTTTAAATTGTGAGATATTTTAATAAGGTCTCCCCTTCCCCAGCCCTCTCCTCTCCTGTCCCCTCTTCTTCCCTCCCCTTGGCTCCAGTCAATCTTTTATTTGCTTTTTGTTTTTTGCCTTTATGTGTCTGTATATTATCCACACCCCTACCCTAACTTCATGTTCTCTCTTTACCTAGAAAATCAGGGGAACAATAACCAAGACAAATACACAAGCAAAACAAAACTGCACAAATAAGCATAGAGTGCTTTTTGTGCTCAGTTGCTCCTGGATACGGAGCCTGGCCTGGGATGTTGTTGATATGCCCAGGGACATACCTTTTCAGAAAGCCCATTTCCCCATTTCCAGCAGGTATCAGCTGTAAACAGCTTCTTAGTTACGGGTGGGGCTTTGTGTCCCCTTCTCCTTCTCTGTGCTGGGACTTTATCCGGTAACAGCCTCATCACGTGAACTCAGGTTCGTGCATGCGGTGACAGCCTCTTACAGGTGAACTCAGTTCTGCAGTGTTTGGAAGCACTGTTTCCCTGGAGTCTCACAATCTCCCTGCCTCCTTTCCACATAAGTTCCTAAGCCTTGAGGGGAGCTGTTTGGTAAAGATACCTCATTTAGGGCTGACTGCTCCAAAGTCTCCCACCCTGTGCACAGTCTAGCTGTGGGTCTCTGTGTCAATTTTTATGAAATGTGATGTCTTAGTCACTGTTCTACTGCTGTGAGGAGACCCTGGACCATTGCAACTCTAAAAGAAGAAAACGTTTAGTTGGGAGCTTGCTTACAGTTTCAGAGGATTACTTCATCATCAAGGTGGGAAGCATGGGGCAGACAGGCCTTGTCCTGGAGAAGTTTCTGAGAGCCACATCCCTACCCACAAACAGAAAGAGAATGAGAACTGGGCCTGGCATGGGCTTCTCAAAGCCTACCCCTAGTGACACGCTTCCTCCATCAAGGCCACACCCACCACAACAAGGCCTCACTGTCTAATCCTTCTCAAACAGCACCGTTCCCTGATGACTAAACATTCAAATAATGAGCCTGTGGGGGACGCTCATCCAAACTACCACATGCGGGTGTTGCAATATGCTGTGATGATAATGGACTGAATCCCTGTCAACTGTAATCCGTCCTGATTAAATGCTCCCCTTTATGAGGTGCTGTGGCCATGGTGTCTCCACAGCAACAGAACAGAGAGGTACAAGAGATCCACTCATTTCCTGCAGTATTGGATCTTGCTAATGTTTCTTTTTTAGTGTCTGTCCGAGACTAATTGTCACTTGACTGGTGCAGACAGTGGTGGGCTTTCAGGGTTCCTGCCCATGCTTTGTAAAAAATCATTTTAAAATGCTAATCATTAAATATCTTACAGATTTTGAAGAGCAAGACCAAAAAATAAAAAAAGTCAAAATACCCTTTGTGAGTGGGAAAGGCCGCTTCACAGAGGCCATAAAGTTGTTATATGAAAACACCGGTTCCAGGACTTCAGAGGGGCCCCAGAGCCCCCCACCCCCAGCATTATGCTGTTGTTGCTTGCATGCCAAGACTTGGTGGTAAATCCCTACTGCAGAAAGCAAGGCAGGTTGCCAAAATTACATAAATACTCGGGGATATTCCCAGTATTTCATTTCCCCCCCTTGACCCAGGCACCGAGTGCATGTCTTGGGGAGGCAAAGGACTCCACACCATTTAACAAAGGCCAATTACTGGAAAGAGCTGTGGGGCACCATCATTTGAACTGAAAGCAGAACAACCCCCAGCCTCACCCATGGACAAAACATGGAAAACTACTCTGACTCTGTACTGAAACATCAAACAGTAAGACTCCCCAGACATCACCAGCTCTTGAACCAGAGAGTCAACACTGAGGGCTAATGGACTTCCGTTACTGATCTGTAGACTAGTGTAGACACAGGTGTATACACACAGAGGCACACACTTCAAACACATAGACACAGACACTGGTACACACACACACACACACACACACACACACACACACACACACACACACTACAGACACTCCTACCTTCCAAAATTTCCATTGCTATTCCTGGTCATCTACCAACGCGGGAACCGAGTCACAACTGTGAGACACGATCAAGGAGGCTCTGGGAATACCCAATATCAGGAAAGAGGTAGCATTCTCCATCCTATGGCTGTGCATTTATTTCCTAAGCTTGAAGAAGAATTTGGGAAGGGTTCCCCAAGGGATTGCAGGGACAGGCAGTGTGCTCTACTGCATCAGTGCCCAAAGGAACTCAGCAAGGCTTGGCGAAGGGCTGTAGAGACAGTGTGGTCTGAGAGATCTCAGCAGCATCCGTCCTACTGTGGCAGCTCTGCACCTCTGTTTTCTGGAACGAGGAGTGCCAGGGCTACGGTAGGTAGAGTAGGGGATGGGAAAGGACAGTCTGATGGGTGTTAGCTCTTCCTTTCTGTCTTCCTCGTTCTGATCATAAGGAGGAGGTGGAAAAGGGCCAGGGGGCCGACACCTTTCACCAGGGAAACATGAAGGCATGGCATGGAAAAGGCTATTGCTCCCGGGGAGCGCAGTGCAAGGGGGACATCTCTCTACAGGAAGCTGCTTTCACAAATCAGCCATGCTTGCAACACATATCTAGCCGGTGTGCTTTCCTTGCTGCCAGCTGTGGAAGAACAGAGGTCTCCAAAGTGTCCATGAATCAAACATTGTCAGGAATCATTTTGAATGTTTTAATAAGATACCGGTGAATCAGGGAAGGGTTATCTGTGTTTTTATCCAAATGAAATCAAGCACCATCCATGTGTACAAAAAGGAGTGGGTGGCCACTGTGACTAAGCCTCTGGTTTTCACATGTTTGGGTATCGTAAGTGCACACAAGGCAGGCTTCCAAAAAGTTAACTGCAACTGACTACTTACTGCACTAAAATATCTGGCTCTTAGAGTAAGTAGCAGATGTGTGGGGCTGGGCGTGCCAACACGTGCCAGGCACTGGGCATTTTAGATGCTGTGTTCACGGAGTCCTCCTAGCTACTTTACAAAGTGGGTACTTGTGTTATCCACTTCCCAGGCAGACGAGGCGTGCTGGGGAAAGTTAGGTAACTCGCCCTGGGCCTCTCACTTGACAAGGGGCAGGACCGCATGGGTAATTGTGGACCAACGTTCACACTTTGAAGCTCCATGCAGCATTATGCCCACTTCCTCTTTTCAGAGAGAAGCCGAGAGGCCGGGGTACCAGTCTTGACCCTAACAGTAAAAGTGGTACGTTCCTTCTATCATACCTTGGTTTCTCCTCTCCTTTTCCTTGAAACGAGGCACGGATAAGTTAATGAGGGTTGCCACAGTAAAGTATTGTGAAGTGGGTGGTTCGAGCAACAGAAGTTTGTTGCTTCATGATCTCTGAGAGTGTCTCTAACTCAGAGCCCTGAGATGTCGGTTTCAAAGTGTAGCCAGCGACAAACCAGGAAGCAGCTGGCTGGAGGGCTCCTGCAGGCCCAGAGCAGTGGTCTTTAGATGGCTTGAGGTCTGCTGTGTGCCTTTATTGCATCTCTTTGGAATCCTCAGTGGCCCTCCAGGCATTCTTTCACTCCGAAAATATTTATCAAGGGATCATTGTGTTCCAGGCACCCTGCCAAGGTGGGTGGTGTGCTAAGCTTCATACTTGGGCAGCTCACACTCTAGTGCGGAAGGCAGTGTTGTAAGCACTAGGATTCAGGTCTCTACCAAACCTTTCGTATAGAGAATGGCAGACTGATCTGGAACCGATGGAAGGGTGCGGGGCAGATAGAGGATGTGCTAACTAACCCCAGCCTGAGAGCGAAGTAAGATAGGGCACCTGGACAGTCCCAGGAAGATGGACTTGGACGTCCCTAAGGCACAGAGAAGCAGGCCACAACTTATACTTAGAACCTGGAATGCATGTGGCAGATGGAGGGGCTAGGTTTGACGCTGCCAACTTCCGCAGGAGCCGTATTGTCCAGACTTGTGAGCTCAGAGTTCTAGTCTGCAGGTGACACGTAGGCTTCACACTGGGCAAAAGCAGCCATTATAGCTTGATTGTGTTTCCAGAGAAGGACAAGGTAGTGCCCACTCCGAATATCTCAGCAGGCGGTCTTCTCTAGAGAGTTTGCAGAGAAAATCAGGTCCTAACCCTACAGGGCAGCGGCATCCAACAGAAAGGAATTTGGAGACAGACTCATGGATGCAGGTGAAGATGATGCTCAGAGATGGAGTTTTCCCACAAAGCCCAGATCCAGGAGCACTGAAGGACTAGGCTCTGTCACCCTCCCCAACAAGCCATTCAAAGAGGTACACAATGACAAAAGCCAGAACCGTGAGACTTAGCCAAAGTGACTCATTGAGAATAGGAACTGATAAAGGTGCCCAGTGACCCCCAAATTTCTCTTCAGGGTACTGACACAAACCTTAGGTTTAAAAAGAGGAAGAAGCCGGGCATTTGTGGCACACGCCTTTAATCCCAGCACTCAGGAGGCAGAGGCTGGTGGATCTCTGTGAGTTTGAGACCAGCCTGGTCTACAAGAGCTAGTTCCAGGACAGCCTCCAAAGCCACAGAGAAACCCTGTCTTGAAAAACCAAAAACATAAATAAAATAAAATAAGAAGAGGAAGAATGGGGTTGGGGATAAGAAGCATCTGTAACTAGTAACTAAAGGAAAACCAGGAAACCCATATATTTCACGTTTACAAGCAGATCAACACCTTTCAAGAGCAGCTACAAGATCACCCGTGAGTGTTGCCATAATAAAACAAAATACTTAGACTTGGCTGTGAGTCAGAATTATGTGAAATACCTTCCTGGGAGGCAAGCCCGTCTTCTGATGCCAGGACTCTGGCTGGGACTCCCTGGGCTCTAGAAATTTTCAGGACGTCTGTTATGCTGTTATAGCCATCTGTAATCACTCATCACTTCTGTTGCACTGTTACAGCTAGTTGCCTACAATCCAAGGAGTGATGTGGGAAGCAGAAGACTTTCAGGATAGCCCACACCTTGAGTTCAGACACCTTGAGTTCAGACATTTAGCGTCCCACATTGTGGCAAAACTTTGCCCAGAGAAGCTTCTTTGTGCAACAGGCAAAGGTTAATAATAATGCAAGAAACTTGTAACTTAACAATAATGCAGAGACTTAAACTTGGGACTACTTAGTGCTCGCCTCTAAGTGGGACTCTGTCACTGCCTGTGGGGGTCTGAATGAGAAGTGTCCCTCGTAGGCTTGGCTGTTTGAATACTTTGTTGGTAGCACTGTTCGGGGGAGTGTAGGAGGTGCAGCCTTGCTGGAGGAGTACGTCACTGCAAGGGGGAATTGAGCTTTTCAAACTTCTGCTATTTCCAGCTTGCGCTCTCTGCCTCCTGCTTGCCATTGAGGGCATGAGCTCTTAACTTGCTATACCTTCTGCCTGCCTGCCACTTACGACCAGGCCTCCATTCTGCCATGATGGACTTCTATGCCTCTGGAAGTGTAAGAAAAAAATAAACTCATACCATAAGCTGCCCTTGATCATGGTATTTTACCAAAACAGAAAAGTAATGAAAGTTCGAAAGCCCAGGGAGCAAGTTGGAAGAGGAAGCACCAAGAATTCAGAGCAGAGGTAGGGAAGGAGTGTGGTGAAACACTGTCTCTGGATATGACACGGCCGGCTGTAACACTTGCGAATTCACAACAGGGCGCAGGGGGTGGGTGTCGCTCACTGTTCGAGCTCAGGCAGAGGAGGGCTCACGAGGCTCCATCCCTAGCCAGGAGCTATTGGCAGTAAATGGCTGCTGGAAAGAGGAGTCATCTTTCCGCAAAAATGTAGCCACTGATAGACTGCCCATGCTCCAGTCCATAATAGCTCCACACCTACCCTCAGAGCACCACCTCTAAACTCAGTCTAGCTAAACACGAATATAAATGCATTTATTTACATGTGAATGTTTATATTTATAGGACATGGTGAGAGAAAGAAGAGTTCCAGAGGGAGGGAGATGTAGGAGAACGGGGCATGATCAAAATGTGTCATATACACCTGTGAAACTGCCAAAGAATAAATAAAGATTATTTAATAATAATTAAAAACAAGGATTTTTTTCAAGACAGGGGTTCTCTGTGGCTTTGGAGGCTGTCCTGGAACTCGCTCTTGTAGACCCGGCTGGCCTCGAACTCACAGAGATCTGCCTGCTTTTGCCTCACGAGTGCTGGGATTAAAGGCGTGCACCACCAATGCCTGGCAAGTGTTGTAATTTTAACAAGTGCACATGAGAGAAGGATGCCTTGAGACAGATCTTGGCTGGAGGGGTTTTTATTGGGGGAAAATGAATGGGAAAAGGAGGAAGGGGAGAAGGGAGACCAGCCTCTGGGGACAAAAGCAGCAGAAGAGAAGAGGGGGGAGAAGGAGAGACAGAGAGAAAGGCAGAGAAGCAAAGAGAGAGAGAGAGAGAGAGAGAGAGAGAGAGAGAGAGAGAGAGAGAGAGAGAGAGGGAGGGAGGGAGGGAGGGAGGGAAGGGGAGAGAGAGGGAGAGAGAGGGAGGGAGGGAGAGAGAGGGAGGGAGGGAGAGAAGGGGAGGGAGAGGGAGAGAGAGGGAGAGAGAGGGAGGGAGGTGCAAGGCTCTTTTAAAAGGGAAGGTAGTGAATGTGCACAGATAGTGCTCTTAGTGGCTGTCCAGCATAACAACAAGGATTCTTGGAAGACAGATACAACAGGGAACAGGGGTTGGAGAGTGTAGCTCAGTGTATACCATGTATTCAGCATGCATGAGGGCTTGAAGTTGATCACCAGCAGCAAAATAAAGAAGCCAATAATAAATAAACACCGGCTGAGATTTTAAGAGGTGGAAGAGAAAAGCAGAAATACGGTCCATGTGAAGCAAGCTCACAGAAGCAGCAGCCAGGCGGTGTCGCAGGTAGGGGCTGGCAGCCAGACTGACGCCACACAACAGGCTTTACCCAGCGCTAGCTGTACTTAGCACCGTGATATGCTGAACGCCAGGTGTGGTCGTTTGAGTGTAACTGGCCCCCATGATGGGGAGTGGTGCTATTAGGAGGTGTGGCCTTGTTGGAGGAAGTACGCCCCTGTGGGGGTGGGCTTTGAGGTCTCATATATGCTCAGACCACACCCAGTGTCTCAGGTCACTTTGTGTTGCCTGTGGATCAAGATGTAGACTTCTCAGCTCCTTCCCAAGCACCATGTCTACCTGCACACAACCATTCCCCACCGTAATGGTGATGGACTAAATCTCTGAACTGTAACTGAGCCGCCTCATTAAATGTTTTGCTTTATGAGAGTGGTCATGGTCATGCCATTCTGACAGGAGTGAGATGGGATCTCAGAGTGTATTCCCTAAAATTTCATGTATTGGAAATGTAATGTCCAACAGGTTGATGGTATTTTGAGGTGGGCCTTTTGGAGATAATTAGGATTAGATGAGGCAATTGGGGTGGGGCCCTTATTATGGATTAATGTCTTCATAAAGAGAGGAAGGGAGATTAGAGATGAGTGGGTGTTGTACTTTTTTCCCCCGTCAGCCCTTAAGGTCACTAAACACAGATGTCTTGATCTTGACCTTCACAGCCTCTACAACTATGAGAACACAAATTCCCGTTCTTTAGTAATTATCTAATCTGTGATGTTCCAATATAAGAACAGAAAACAGGCTAAAACAGCCAATGAATCTTTCCATCACATCCTGTTCTAGCGGGAACACATTAGTTATTACAATTATGGCAATCTCCTAACCTTCCCAACAAAAAATGTTATTTTCTCATCCTCCATACATTTCCCATGAGTAGTGGTCGGAAGGAGCCATTTCTTAACAAACTCCAGGTTCCTTCAATCCCTAAGGTCTAAGTATGTTACATACTAACTCAGGTATTACTGTGGAGCACAGTCTACCTGGCTTCCATGGGGATAATCCAATGTGAATCCTTAATGCATTCAAGCCTAGGGCACCTCAGCGAGCCAGCTCCCTTCTGAGACCCTCTGGCTGAGGAGAAGCATGAAACGCCCTGCTCGTCTGTCATCCTACCCTATGCCATGGCTGAGGCTGAGTGAAGTGTCCTCACAAGGGCCACCTCTTGCCTGAGCCTGCAACACATCTGGCGACTGCTGTTTAAGTAGCAGATGCTAAGGCTAGCACCATGACATGGTTCTTCCTAATGGGCATATGTTTCCTCATCCTGAGTTATTGATAAGCAAAGCCTGTAATCCATCCAAATACCCATGCATTGTATTTCTGGGCCATGAGCCAAGTTCAGCCAGTTTCTTGGAAAAGGACTCCCTCTAGTGGTGAGTGTTCAGGAAAGTCGTGTACTTGGCACCACACACAAAATCAAATTCCCAACTTCCCAAATCACATTAGCAACATGGAAAATGTCATCATGAATGTTGTTACCAAGCACACTTATGGTTCCATTTTAATTCTAGAGAAACCTCACTTGATTTTTCTACTTTTAGTTAAAATGGTCATGATTGGTATTCACTATAAACCCTCGAACTAATTGCATACATTTCAAACTTAATGGTTGAGAAAAGTCAGTCATTTGGTTTGAAAGAAAGATACTCTCAATTACAGAAGTACAAAATATAATGATATGGATAAATTTTATTAAGTGCTTTTCATGGAAGATAAACAATGGAAGACTGATATGAACAGGAGTTTCAGGGTTGCAAGTATAATGATTCTTTATTTTTTTGGTTCCCGGGATCCCTGAAAACAAAATATTATTATTTATAGAAAATGTGCTATGCTGATGACCTGTAAAGTTGTTAAATGTGGGACACAGGTATGTGTTTAACAGTTATTAGTCATTCTGCTATTTACAGTTAAGATGACCCTGTGAAATCTTGGAACTCACTCAGCTCCTAGGTGCCGTCTAAAGTAATACAGTTTGCATCAACCCAGTTTCCACAGTAATGCTCCAGAATGGTCGACTGAACTATGCGTCACATCTAGACAAACTATAATTTTCAACTTACTTGTTGGGTTTTCTGAACCTTGAGAAGTCCCTCAAAGAGTCATCCACAAAGTTCAACTGGAAATAAATGATCATCTTGAACTGTGTTTTAAGTAAGGAGAAGAAATGCTACTTATGCTTAGCTCTTTCTAGACAACAAATACAGTTTGTTCTTGTTGCACTATGGAGGAGATAAAGTCTGAAGATCATCATGAAGGATCAGAAGAATGAACCAATCTGTTATAGGAAGACACAAAATGAGGTATCAACGAACATAAGTATGTTGGCAAAATGGAAGTGTGTTAGAAAGTAATAGCTAAAAAATGGTGGAAAAGTTTTTTTTTCTTCTCACGTTTTCTTTGTTCATCTATATTCTTTTTTTTAACACATCCTCCACACCCGCCCCTCCCCACCCCCCAGTCCCCCGCAGTCCCCACTCGATTCCCCAGGGAGGGTAAAGTCCTCCATGGGGGATCTCTAGAGTCTGTCATTTCATTCTGGGGGAGGGCCCAGGCCCTCCCCCAAGTGTCCAGATTGAGAGAGCATCCCTCATTGTGGGATGGGCACCCAAAGTCCATTTGTGTGCCAGGTATAAATACTGTCCAAAGCCCCATAGATTGCTTAGGTCTCCTCACTGACACTCACATTCAGGGGGTCTGGATCAGTCCAATGCTGGCCTCTCAGCCATCAGTATGGGGTCCAAAATACCCCCTTGTTCAGGTCAACTGTTTCTCTGGGTTTCCCCAGCCCAGTCTTGACCCCTTTGCTCATCACTCCTCCCTCTCTGTCACTGGGTTCCAAGAGTTCAGTTCAGTGTTTAGCTGTGGATGTCTGCCTCTGCTTCTATCAGCCACTGGATGGAGGTTCTAGGATGGTATATAAGATAATCGTCAAAATCATCCTCAGGGAAGGGCATTTAAGGTAGCCTCTCCACTATTACTTAGTTTTCCAGTTGGTGTCATCCTTGTAGATCTCTGGAAATCTCACTAGTGCCAGATCTTCCCTCAAACCTAGAATGACTCCCTCTACTATGATATCTCTCATCCTGCTCTCTTCTATTCTTCCCCCAACTCAGCCTTCCTGCTCCCCATGTCCTCCTCTCCCCTCTTCTTCTCCCCCTCTCTTTTTTCCTGGCTCCCTCTCCCCTCCCTGCCATGCTCCCAATCTGCTCAGGAGATCTTGCCTCATTCTGCCTTCTATGGGGTACCATGTATATCTCTCTTAAGGTCCTTCCCGTTTCCTAGACAATCTGGCAGTGGGATTGTAGGCTGGCACTCCCCTGATTCATGCCTAAAATCCATATATGAGTGAGTTCATACCATGTTTGTCTTTTTGTGCCTGGGTTATCTCACTCAGGATGGGTTCTTCTAGTGCCATCCATTTGCCTGCAAATTTCAAGATTCCATTGTTTTTTCCACTGAGTAGTACTCCATTGTGTAAATGTACCACATGTTCTCTATCCACTCTTCAGCTGAGGGGCATCTAGGTTGCTTCCAGGTTCTGGCTATTACAAATAGTGCAGCTATAAACATAGTTGAACAGATGTCCTTGTTGGTATTAATGGGCGTCTTTTGGATATATGCCTAAGAGTGGAATTGGTGGGTCTTGAGGTAGACTGATTCCCATTTTTCTGAGGAATCTCCATACTGATTTCCAAAGTGGCTGTACGAACTGGCACTCCACCAGCAGTGGAGGAGTGTTCCCCTTTCTCTACATCTTCTCCAGCATAAACTGCCATTGTTGTTTTTGATTTTAGCCATTCTGACAGGAGTAAGATGGTATCTCAGAGTTGTTTTTATTTGCATTTCCCTGATTGCTAGGGATATTGAGCACTTTCTTAAGGGTCTTTCAGGCATTTTAGACTTCTCTATTGAGAATTCTCTGTTTAGTTCTGTACCCCACTTTTTAACTGGATCCTTTGGTGCTTTGGAGACTTGCTTCTTGAGTTCTTTGCAAATTTTGGAAATAAGTTCCTCTGCCAGATGTGAGGTTAGTGAATATCTTTTACCATTCTGTGGGTGCCTTTTTGTCTTGTTGACTGTGTTCTTTGCCTTGCAGAAGCTTCTCAGTTTCAGGAGGTCCCATCTATTAATTGTCAATCTCAGTGTCTGTGCTACTGGTGTTACGTTCAGGAAGCAGTCTCCTGTACCAATTTGTTCAAGGGTGCCCCCACTTTCTCTTCTAAGAGGTTCAGTGTGAATGGATTTATGTTGAGGTCTTTAATCCTTTTGGACTTAAGTTTTGTGCATGGCGATAGTCATGGATCTATCTGCAGTCTTCTACATACCAGCATCCAGTTATACTAACACCATTTGTTGAGGATGCCTTCTTTTTTCCATTGTATAATTTTAGCTTCTTTGTAAAAAACCAAGTGTTCATACATGTGTGGCTTAACATCAGGGTTTTAAATTTGATTCCATTGGTCTACCTGTCTATTTTTGTGCCAATACCAAGCTGTTTTCAGGACTATAGATCTATAATAGAGCTTGAAGTCAGGAATAGTGATGCATGGGTTGTTTTGGCTATCCTGGGTCTTTTATTTTTCCATATAAAGTTGATTATTGTTCTTTCAAGGTCTGTGAAAATTGTGCTGGGATTTCAATGGGGATTTTATTGAATGTGTAGATTGCTTTTGGCAAGATTGCCATTTTAACTATGTTGATCCTACCTATCCAAGAGCATGGGAGATCTTTCCATTTTCTGGTGTTTCCTTTAATTTATTTCTTTAAAGACTCAAAGTTCTTGCGATACAGGTCTTTCACTTATTTGGTTAGCATTACCCCAAGGTATTTTATGTTGTTTGTGGCAATTGTGAAGGGTGATGTTTCTCTGATTTCTCTTTCAGCCCTTTTATCATCTGTATATAGTAGGGCTACTGATTTTCTTGAACTTATCTTGTATCCTGCCACTTTGCTGAAGGTGTTTATCAGATGTAGGAGTTCCCTGGTAGAGTTTTTCAGGTTACTTATGTAAACTATCATATCATATGCAAATAGTGGAAGTTTGACCTCTTCCTTTCCAATTTGTACCCACTTGATCTCCTGTTGTTGTCTTATTGCTCTGGCTAGGACTTCAAGTACAATATTGAAAAGGTATGGAGATAGTGGACAGCCTTGTCTTGTTCCTGATTTTAGAGGAATTGCTTTGAGTTTCTGTCCATTTAGGTTGACGTTGGCTGTAGGTTTGCTGTATATAGCTTTTATTATGTTTAGGTATGTTCCTGTTATTCTGGATTCCGGATCTCTCCAAGACCTTTATCATGAAGGGGTGTTGGATTTTGTCAAAGGCTTTTTCACCATCTAGTGAGATGATCATGTGATTTTTGTTTCTCAAACTTGTTTATATGGTGGATTACATTGATGGATTTTCATATGTTGAACCATCCCTACATCCCTGGGATGATCATGGTAGATAAGTTTCCTGATGTGTTCTTGGATCCGATTTGCCAGTATTTTACTGAGTATTTTTCATCAGTGTTCATGAGTGATATTGGTCTGAAGTTCTCTTTCTCAGTTGTGTCTTTGTTTGGCTTGGCTATCAAGGTTATTGAAGCCTGGTAAAGAGTTTGGCAAAGATTCTTCTGCTTCTTTTTCATGGAATACTTTGAGCAGAATTGGTATAAGCAGATCTTTGAATTTCTGGTACAATTCTGCACTGAAGTCATCTGGCCCTGGGCTTTTTTTGGTTGGGAGACTTTTGATGACTGTTTATATTTCCTTAGGGGTCATAGGTCTCTTTAAATTGCCTATCTGTTCTTGATTTACTTTTGGAGGTTATATCTATCCAGAAAACTGTCCCTTTCCTTTACATTTTTGAATTTTGTGGAGTACATGTTTTCAAAGAATGACCTGATGATTCTCTGGATTTCCTCACTGTCCGTTGTTATATCCCCCTTTTTATTTCTGATCTTGTTAATTTGCATGTTCATATTCTGCCATTTCGTGAGTTTGGATAAAGGTTTGTCTATCTTGTTGATTTTCTCAAAGAACCAACTCTTTGTTACATTGACTCTTTGTATTGTTTTCCTAGTTTCTACTTTATTGAGTTCAGCCCTCAATTTGATCATTTAATGGCATCTACTCCTCAGGGGTATGTTTGCTTCTTTTTGTTCTAGAGCTTTCATCTGGGCTGTTAATTCTCTAGTGTGACTATTCTCTAGTTTCTTCATGTGAGCAGTTAGTGCTATGAACTTTCCTCTTAGGAGTGCTTTCAAAGTGTTCCATAAGTTTGAGTATGTTGTGTCTTCATTCTCATTGAATTCTAGGAAGTTTTTAATTTCTTTTTTTATTTCTTCTTTGACCCAGGAGTGGTGCAATTGTGCATTATTCAATTTCCATGAGTTTGTAGGGTTTCTGCAATTTGTGTTGTTGTAGAATTCTAACTTTAAAGCATGGTGGTCTGATAAGATACATGGAGTTATTCCAATTTTTTGTACCTGCTGATGCTTAAATCTGGTTTTGTCATGGAATATCTTGTTTTTTTCTGTGTAGATTGATTGAAAACTTTGCTGGGTATAGTATTCTGGGCTGGCATCCGTGGACTCTTAGTGCTGATAGAATATCTATCCAGGACCTTCTGGCTTTCAGTGTTTCCATGGAGAAGTCAGGTGTAATTCTGATAGGTTTGCCTTTATATGTTACTTGATCTTTTTCCTTAGCTGCTCTAAGTATTCTTTCTTTATTCTGCATTCTTGGAATCTTGATTATTATGTAGTGAGGGAACTTTTTTGTGATTCACTCTATTTGGTGTTCTGTAAGCTTCTTGTACCTTTATTGGCATGTCTTTCTTTAAGTTGGGAAAGTTTTCTTCTATGATTTTGTTGAATATATTTTCTGCCCCTTTGAGATGGGTTTCTTCTCCTTCTTCGATACCTATTATTCTTAGATTTGGTCCATTCGTGGTGTTCCATATTTCCTGGATATTTTGTGTTAGGGATTTGTTGGATTTAAGATTTTCTTTGGTCAATGTATCTATTTCTACTAGTGTTCCTTTGACATCTGAGATTATCTCTTCCATCTCTTGTATTCTGTTGGTTATGATTGCATATGTAGTACCTGATCATTTCCTCAGTTTTTCTATTTCCAGAATTCCTTCAGACTGTGCTTTTTTATTGTCTCCATGTCAGCTTTCAACCCTTGCACTGTTTGAATTGTTTCTTGTAATTTTTGCTTTGTGTTTTCCTCCTTTACTTGCTTTTTTCTTCTATTTCTTGTAGTTTTTGGTTTTTTTTTATTCCATTTCTTTAAGGGATTTTTTTCATATCCTCTTTGAGGGCATCTATGATTTTTATGAAGTTGTTTTTAAGGTCATTCCCTTCAGCTTCATCTGCATTGGGGTGTTCAGGTCTTATTGGTGTAGAGTCTCTAGACTCTGCTGGTGTCATATTTGTTTTTCTGTTGCTGAATATGTTCTTATATTGTCTCTTTCCCATTACTTCTTCTAGTGGGTTTAGAAAGAGCCTCTTCCTCTCCTGTCAGGTAGGCAACAAGGTTTCCCTTTCAGTAGGTGCAAGCAAATCCAATACTCTCTGGCCTCTGCTCTCTCTCCTCTGCCCTCTGCCATGAGTGTGGGCAGGAGTAGACCAGCTCTCTCTGCAGGCTCCTGGTTGACTGGTCATCTGTGGGCGAGTCGACCTGGCTGTGGTCCCCAGGCCAGGAGATTCGAGAGCAAAAAAATTGTTTTTTTTAAGGGAGAAGTAATTTAAAATAAACCTGGGCAGGCAGATAGTAAATGAAGCACAATCACTGGGAAACAGCTGAAGGATTCTGAAGTATTGGATAACACCTTGAATTACTGTGGGAGATAGAACGGCAGAGTCCAGCAAGTAGCTCTCAGTAAACTGGGTAGTAGGTTATCAGGGTCTTGGCATACACTTTGGAAACAGAAATTAGAAAAACAGTCAGATTATCAAGGAAGAAACAATGGCCTGTTGGATATACCACCCTGAGACAGGAGGAAGTAACACCGAGTAGTAATTTAATGCTTAGCCATTTCAGAGAGATCAAAATACTGGCTAAATGATAAGACAAGAAAATGATTGCATACAATGGGAATTTATTATAGAATGGTAATTTGGGCATGGTATTGCCACAGGATATGCATGTCAGACAAATGAACTCCCACAAATGCGTTTGAAAGCCTTCATGCTTTTACTGCAGATGTGGTGGATGTCAAATGGTATCATCTCTCCAGAAAAAAGATACCACAAGAAATAAACAGAAGTTTAGCATTCCATCACTCAAAATGCAACATCAAATTCTTTGTCCAAACCTGCAGGTGGCGTCAGTTAATCAACAAGTAAAACACCTATGAGGCAAGTATTAGTTATTACCAAGTGATTCAGCCAGAATACTCATTCTGACGGAATACAGTGAAGAAACAAGGAATTAGAGAAACATAGTAGTTCCATAAATTGAACTATTTCAATCTGCTTCTAAAATTCAACATGCACTCTATATTGTTGTACATAATTTGCTGTATGTGTTGGAGCTGGGCAAAGACACAAGAAATAGTAAATAAAAATACCATCTCTTATGATACTTGCATCTTCTTCACTAGCTGACTGATGGCACTACCCATTGTGGGTGGTGCCATCACTGAGCTGGTCATCCTGGGTTCTATAAGAAAGCAGGCTGAGCAAGCCATGGGGAGCAAGCTAGTCAGTAGCACCTCTCCATGGCTTGTGCATCTGCACTTCTCTCCAGGATCCTGCATTGTTTCAGTTCCTGTCCTGACTTCTTTCAATGATGAACTGTGCTGTGGAAGTAGAAGCCAATAAACTCTTTCTTCCCCAAGTTTCTTTGGTCATGGTGTTTCATCATAGCCATAGTAACCTTACCCAAGACACCCACCAATTTCATGTGTTCTTTTTTTTAACCCATGGAGTTTACTTAGTAATGTGGAAATATTAAGAAACACAAAATATGGATGTCCCATGATGTTTCATTGAGGAAGAAAACACTTACATGAGAAGCCAAGAAATCCAAGAACCAAAGGTCTGCATGCTGCTCTCCAGGCTGAAACTGGAACCCAAGGAGAAAGAATCTCCTCCTCTTAGCTCTTTTTATCCCCAGTATATTCTACGTACCTATGAACACACCCAAATGGGCATGGTCAGCACTACAGGTATGTAGACCTCTCCCTACAATTCCCCTTTTAGTCTAAAGAAAAGATTTAGACTTAAAACTAAATTGTGTCAATATACAAAATGTCTCAAACATATATAAAGCATATATACATAGAAGATGATAAACAAATTATAATCTACCTATATCCTGTCCTAAGCATATCTATCCCATCCAAACCCTAAACTTACCTCAGCTGCCCAAGTCTGAACACCTCCTTCCAATCCCAACCCTAAATAATTGAAAACTAACTCTAACAGATATAATGTCAACAGTATAAAAGAGCCATAGTATTCTCAGAGTTACTTCTTGCTGAAACAGAATGACGATAACCACATGGGATCCTGTAGGAAGATGTTAGTTTAGTGAAAGTCTCGAGCAAACTGGTTACAACATTTGTACCCAGTCTCTGTTTGGCAGGAGATGCTTGACTGAAGTTCTAATCTTGATTGAAGCTCTTGTCTGAGGCTCTGGCCAGATTGTAGAAGGTGCACCATATCAGTTAATTAGTCTGGAGGTGTGTAGAGCGATGTAGTCCCAAACTGGTTTCAGGTGGAGTCGATGAAGTGGGATCCCATTTTGTTTCTGAAGTGTTTGAAGCTTGTTGTTAGGAAATTCCTTGTTCTCTGTGGAAAACTCAGACGTTAATGTCAACAAAGAAATTTCAACTATTATATGTATGCATACCGGGAAAGGCAACAATAAGGAAGATAGTAAATATGAGGGCAATTAGACTTCAGAGAAGAACCAAGTATAAACAGATGACAGTCCCTAGATTTCTTCTGCTTACATCAATTGGCTCCTTGATATAACACAGAAACTCTGAATTTTATTTTAACAACATGCTTGGATTTAGAGGAAGAGAGCCAAATCCAACTCCAAAGCCAGCTTTGGTTTAAGTGAATTGGGACCAAAAGAGTATTAGGAAGTAAAGAGAAATAGACACTATAAGGATGAAATTAAGAGAATTAGACATTGATACCAAACATCAGATTCTTCTTTGTTTGATTGTCCTTTGGGTAGCCATCCTCTCTTCTTTAGGCATCTACACATTCAGTATCTTCTCACTGTTTGGAGATGGGTTTTCCTGTGAAGACAAGAACAAAACACTTCCCTTTCCTTTTGTGTGGTCTCGTAGAATATGACTTTGTGGATGAGCTGTCATCTTTCCTCCTCCCGAGGTTTCTCCTGATCGGATTGAATCTTGATCAATTTTGATGGAATCCAAAGATTTTCTTCTCCTGCAGAAACAAAGACAAAACCCCTTCCTCAATGTAGCACATGTTCTGGTTTCTAAACTGAGGTCATTACATCTTTGAAATACACCAGCTGATTTAGTTCAGAGTTAATTTCTGTAGTCCAGTGTCTTTCTGGAGTTGTTTGTCCTTTCTCATTAGCATTAAGAAAGTTTAATGTTAATACAACATTATGTAATCTGTGTTTGGGGGGGTCTTTGTTCCACCTGGCTGTTTATGAAGCATTTCTTTTAAGGTGCGGTTAGATCTCTAAACCACTGCTTGCCCTGTGGGATTATATGGCATACCAGTTATGTGTTTTATGTTATAATATTTGAAAAACTATTCCAGCTTGCTGGAGACAAATGCTGGAGCATTGTTAGTTTTTATTTGTGCAGGTATATCCATAACAGCCATCACCTCTAAGAGGTGTGTGATAACAGCATCAGCCTTTTCAGGGCTAAGAGTGGTAGCCCATTGGAATCCTGAAAATGTGTCTATGGTATGATGCATATATTTTAAACTTCCAAATTCTGGAAAGTGAAAAACATCTATTTGTCAAATTTCATTTGGGATTACTACCTGCTGGTAATGGAGTTTAGTTATAGAATGAACAGGTGGGGCAGTTTCTTACTATTTTCTTGGCTTGTTGCCAAGTGATAGAAAAGTCCTTCTTTAAGCCTTTGCTATTAACATGGTGTTTTTTAATGAAATTCTGAAGCTTATAGCACATTTCCTATTAATAAATGATCAGTCTCATCATTACCTTGTGCTAGAGTACCTGGCAGGCCCGTATGGGATCTGATGTGTGTTATATATATAGGATGAGTTCTATTTCTGATAGTTTCCTGCAACTGTATAAACAATGAAGTTAGTTTTGTATTGTCAGGAACAAATTCTGCAGTCTCAATGTGTAAGATGACTCTCTCTGCATACTGAGAATCTGTAACTATGTTGAGAGGCTTTGTAAAGTCTTTAAGTACCATGAGAAAGGCATACAACTCTGCCTTTTGTACAGAATTGTAAGGGCTTTGAACTACTTTAATTATATTTCCTGTTTTATAACCTGCCTTTCCTGACTTGTTTGCACCAGTGTAGAATGTAAGAACTCCAGAGGTTGGCATTTTTCTTACAATACTTGGAAAGATGCAAATTGTTTTCTTTATGAATTTGATTCTCTCTGTTTTGAGATAATTGTTACTAATCTTCCTCAAAAGTTACTGCAAGCCCTTTGCCAATATTCATTATCCTTCCATAAAGAGGAAGTTTTTTCACTAGTTAAGGGTACATTGATTTCTGTTGTGTCCCTTAATTTACCTCTTAAAATCAAATCAGAGATCTTTTCTATATATGTCTTCAGTTTTTTATTCTGTTTATGTGGCAGAAATATCCATTATAATATGATATCTTCCATCTGCATCAAAATCCCTGAGGGGTATTCTCTAGATGGTAAAATAACCAGAATGCAGTCTAGTTTTGGAAAGACACGGTCCATATGTGCTTCTAGTATTCTCTCTTATACTCATTCTAATTCTTTTTCAGCCTCAGCTGATAATATTTGTGGACTATTTAGGACCTTGTCTCCTTTTTAGGTGTTTTATATTTTTGGTTGTGAGCCTAGCCTTTAACGGCTGAGCTATCCCTCCAGCCCCTTTTTAGGTGTTTTAAATCATGCCCTTCTCCAATAATTGTCTATAGTTGAAATATCTCTCCTAGTAGTTTTGAAGATCATTAAGAGTCTGGTAACAATCTCTCCTGTTCTGTACTTTTTGCGGTCTAATTTTCTGTAGATCTATTTTATAACCCAAGTAATTAATAGGATCTCCTCTTTGTATTTTTTCAGGGGGCAACTTGTAATCCCCAGCGAGGTAAAATTTCCTTTACTGCCTTAAATATCTTTTCCAATGTTCCTTCTTTTGAATCAGCCAGCAGTATGTCATCCACATAATGGTAAATTATGGATTGTGGAAATTGTTTGTGAATTATTTCTAAAGGTTTTTTTTCACAAAATGCTGGCATAAAGTAGGGCTATTTAACATTCCCTGTGACAAAAGCTTCCATTGAAGTCTCCTAACTGGTTGAGAATTGTTATAAGTAAGGCACTGTGAAGGCAAATTTTTCTTTAAAGGTATAGTGAAGAAGCAGTCTTTTAGATTAATTACTATAAGTGGCCATCCTTTAGGTATCAGAGAAAGCAATGGCATCCCAAGCTGTAGAGAGCCTATAGGCTGAATCACTTTAATGATGACTCTCTGATCAGCAAGCATCCTCCATTTACCAGACTTCTTTTTAATAACAAATATAGGAGAATTCCATGGACTGGTAGATTCTTCAATATGTCCAGCATTTAGCTGTTCCTGAAACAGCTTTCCTAAAGCCTTTAACTTCTCAGAGGTCATAGGCCATTGTCCTACCCAGACAGATTTATCTGTTAGCCAGTTTAAGGGTAGTGCTTTTGGTTCGACTGTAAGTTTGGCACTCGCATCATTTTCCTGTACAGTCTTTATGTTTGGCATCTGTTTTCGGTAGTGTCTTACAATATTTTTTCTACCAGTAAGAGCTTGTTTATGATTCAAGTCTGATTCAGGAGGAATGTTAGTCTAGGTATTCCATTGTTGCAGTGGATCATGACCCCAGAAATTTATAGGAATATCTTCAACATATAGCCTCAGTCTTCCTTTGTCCTTCTGGCCCTATACAGTCAATCCGTCTCATGCTTCATTTTACTTAAGATAGGGTTTCAATCCCTAAGTATTGAACATTTACTTATTATAGGGACCATTTTGGAGGCCAAGATTCTTGAGTTACAATAGTAACATAAATCTCTTTATCCACCAAGCCTACCAGCATAATGTTACCTATCTGCACTCTTGATTTTGGTCTTTTATCATTTATAGATGTCTGCCAAAATATACTTTTCTTCTTTCCTCCAGTTTTGATTGATTCATGTTAAGTAGCTAATCTATCATCCAGAGCACTATTATTATTTACACTAGGCAGTGGATCTTCTAATTGTCTGGGAAGAAATTGTCCTTGACAGTGACTGGGAATGACCAGACTACTTTTTACATGGGAACCTTCAAGAGGTCCCTAGAGGAGTTTCCTGATTGTAGAGGGTTACTTTGTTTGTCTGTGGTCGACCTACATTCATTGGTCCAGTGTCAGCTTTTGCCACATCTTCTACATAACCTAGACGGCCAAGGCCTTCTGTTTGACTCATTCCTAGGAGGAACATTATTTCTAGGAATACTTTGCCTACAATTCCTACTTAGATGTCCTATTCTACCAGAGTTAAAACATCTGGTATTTCGATGTCTTTTTAAACTTCTGGAGATTGCTTCTCCTACCCAGTTTTCCATCTCCTCATGGCATCGTGGTGCCTCTTCAAACCTTTAGAAATTGCCTCATCTACCCAAACTTGTATATCTTGATCTCTATAATCAATATTATCTGTATACAAGACCCATTCATTCAATGGTGCTGATCTGATTTTTAATGACCAAAATACCTGTTTGCATTGTGAATTTGCATTCTCATAAGCTAGAGATTCTATAAAGATGCTCCTAGAATCTGAATCAGTTACCTGTAATTCTATTGCTCTGGACTATCTTTGTAAGAATTCAGTGAACCTTTCTCTCTGTCCTCGTACCACCTTGGTATAAGGTTCTATTTTGTCTCCTGGTTTATGAACCTCATTCAAAGCATTCAGAACTGCATTCAAAGACAAGATGTGTTTGTCATATTCAGTCTGAGCCTGTGGATCAGCATAAGAACCCTCAACAAGAATCTTATCTTAGGTAGCTTCATAACCTTTCTTTAGGCCTTGAAGCTCAAGGGCCTTTGCTTCCTCCCTTCAAAAAGCTCTCCATTGAGACTAATTTTCTGGTACAGCTCAGAACAATTGGCTCCAATCCTTTTGGGTCACCCTATTCACATTCGCTCAATAATTTTCAGTAATTCCCTGACTTAAGTGGAGTGAATACCATAAGAAACAATGGCTTGTTGGATCTCCTTAAGGTCCTTAATCTGCATTGGTTCCCACTGATAAGCAATGGAACCATTAGGATGCCTCCTTGTTGCTGGTTTATCAGTCATAGATACTGGGAAGGCCATAGGAGATGGCATAACAACCTTAGGAAGATCTTCCCGGTGTCTTTGAGGTGTAGGTAATTCTCTGGCATGACCTGCTGCTAGAAATGCTGAATCTGATGTATCAGATTGTAAATCATCTAAGACTTGCAGTGTAGTGACCACCGTTTCTCTGAGTGATTGAATTTCCTGGGTCAAAAATTTTTCTATAGACTTCATAGAGTCTGTCCGTTTCTATGATTCATCATTATACATGGTCCCAAACATTTAATATTCTCAGCCTTAGATATTATCTGAACAGCATGTAAGTTGCCTTTGAGGAACAGTGTTCTATCTGATAGATAGTCATTATCCTCAGACACGGAATGAATTGTTTCAGTAAGCTTAACAACCTGGTTTTCCAACTTTTGAGTTTTATTAGTCAAGTCATCAGATGTGGAATGAGTTGTTTTGCCAACCTGATAATGTCCTGCTGAATCGATTCTATTTTGGCCATAAGGGCAGTGCGTATGGAATCAATTCTGTCTTATAAGTTGTTGTGTTTAAGTTCCAAGGTATCTACTTTCTCAGACATTTCCCCATTGACCTGAAGATTTTGAAATTTTGTCTCTAATTTACCAATAGTTTACACAAACTTCTCTGATTTCTGTCTTTCAATCCCTCTTTTCCAGGATATTATGTGGATTATGAAGTTAATCATTAGCATTAGACATAAATATGTTTGGGGCATGTTATATTACTCTCTCAGGATGTTATTCATGTAATAAGCAATGAGATCCCTAACATTTTGGTAAGATTATCTGCCATGGTACAGAATAGGTAGTCTTATCAGCAGCTTAAAATACTGGAATCCAAAACTCACCTCCAATGATTTCCAGTTGAGGAAAAGATTTTTACCTGCAATAATTATGCTTGGCCAGCAGGTGGCACAGGTGTGCAACCAAACAGCTCCTTCATGCATGCTCTGTACTTTCCCAGTGGAATCTAAAAAATCCTAAGTAGCTTTTACAGAAGTTTAACAAGGAGGATTTTTCTTAAAAGGAAGGGAAAGAGCCCCATACAGATTGCGGGAACCTGCAGTATGGAGTGCTGCAAACGTTAAGGGAGAGAAGGAAAGCAAACACTGCATGGCTTTTGGGAAGCTCATTTTGGCAACTGCTGATAGAGGCATGCCCTGCTGCCAGGGAAAGCCACGTTATTTAGCGGCTGTTCAGGGTGCCTGTTCCCAAGCTCCCTGGGGACCAGGGCTTGCCAGGTTAGCACAGTGGAAGTGTTGATTTCTATGTGGGCGGGAGGGCTGCAGAAATGCATGATCTCTGGAACACCGGAGGTCTTTGGCGTGGCTGGATGAACAAAAGTGTTGGAACTCGGTTCATTGGGAAAAAAAAATGCACTGAGCAGGAGAATGTGACTGAGTTGGGAAACCTGGTTACTTAGGAGGGCCTCTGGGGGCGCTGAGATGCACCAGGCCATAGGTCACGCACATAGGCTATTGCAGGCCAGGGAGTGAGGTGGAGGACCGGGAGGCTGGGTAATCTTATTTGCTGACACCAGATAATGTGGAAATATTAAGAAACAAAAAATAGGGATGCCCTATGTTATTTTATTGAGGAAGAAATCACTTACGTGAGAAGCTAAGAAAGATGAGAACCAATGGTCTGCATGCTGCTCTCCAGGCCAAAACCAGAACCCAAAGAGAAAGAGTCTCCTCCCCCGAGCTCTTTTTTTCCCCCCATACATTCTACATACCTGTGAACACACCCACACAGGTGTGGTCAGTGCTATGGGTATGTAGACCTCTCCCTACAACTCAGTAATGTCAGCTTGTGCATGGGTATAGGGGCCACTTACTGGATCATAGATAGCTCTTCAGGGACCAAATTCTCAGCCAAAGCTGGCTCCCCAACTTCTGAAAGCCACCATTTGCCAGTATCTCCTCAGCTAGGTGTGGGGATTCATACTCACTTCCCTCATCCATGTCTGAATTGATCTTGTCTTGTCTTGTATATGCTGTCTCAGCCCCTGTGATTTTATATATGAACCTGTCATGTTGTTTGTAGAAAATAACTTTTCGGTAGGCCTCTACTGACTTTGAGCTTTTGGAAGAAAGGGTGTGATATAGATGTCTCATTCAGGTTTATCATTCTGAAGTCTCTTATTTTCTGACCACTGACCAGTTAAAAGTCTCTGTGTTAAATTCCATCTACTTCAAAAAGAAGTACCTCCAATGAGGATTGAAAGGCACATTATCTGTAGCTATAAAAGCAAGAACTCATGGGAAATTCATTGCTAAGTCCATTTAGCAGAATAATAGTAGTAGGTTCTTCTATCAATATTATGAACTTCCAACCCACAAATTCTTATCCCTGTGTGGTGATTTGAAAGAAAATGGTCCCCTAAGGGAGTGGCACTATTAGGAGGTATGGTCTTGTTTGAGGAATTGTGTCACTGTGGAGTCAGACTTTGACATTTCCTATATGCTCCAGCCACACCCAGTGAGACAGACTACTTCCTGAGTCAAGATGTAAGACTCTTAGCTCCTTCTCCAGTGCTATGTCTGCCTGCATGCCACCATGATGATAATTGACTAAACTTCTGAAAATGTAAACCACCCTAGTAAATGCTTTTCTTTATAAGTGTTGCCATGGTCATGGTGTCCTTTCACAGCAATAGAAACCTTAACTAAGACAGAAGTTGGTATCAGGAGTGATATGCCTGACCAGGCTTTTGTTTGGAGGAATATAGGCCTTGGTACTTTGGGTTAGGAAAGCAGTTGGATGCTTTAATGGGCCATACTAGTAGGAGTATGGGAGACAGTGGTGCTGAAACGATTTGAATTATTGGGCTCAATAGGTTTCAGAGTAGAAGAATTTTAGTATGTTGCCAAGAAATCATTCTTGCCATATTTTATTGAAGAATGTGGCTACTTTTTGCCCTTGTCAAAAAAGTTTACCTTAGGCTAAAGAGAAGAGTTTTGAATTAAGTCCATTGAGAGAGGAAATCTCAACACAGCCTAGTATACCCTGTTTTGGGTTACTAGTGTTAATGCTAATGAAATATATGAATGAAAAGGAGCAAGCTGAGCAAGGAAAAATATTTGAGGAGAAAGGGAGCACCAGGAAGTAGAACGGAGCTAAGTCCTCTGTTCAAGGAGATAAACATATTAAGAAATGGAATAAAAGGAGTGGTGACCTCAGGGCAAGATCCCACCCAGCAAAGTTTCCAGTTTGTGAAAAGGAATTAAAGAAAAGCTTTAGAAGCACACACCTTTAATCCCCAGCACTCAGAAGGCAAAGGTAGGTGGATCTCTGAGTTTGAGGCCAGCCTGGTCTAGAGGCCCAGTTTCAGGACAGCCATGCTAGGCAGTGAAGGACAGAAAGCTGGTAAAGATGTAACTGAATGAGGGGGTTCATGTTCTAGCCCCAGCAAGCAACAGAACTTGGTAGCTTCAGCTACTTTGTGATTCTGACTTTAGAGTAAAGAATAAGACAGGCATTATGTAACAGGTTTCTTGCCACCTCGTAATACGTGGAGCTAAATTGAGAAAGTTTAACAGCAGATTTATGGGGAGCAGCCCCCAGGCAGATGCTCTGGTCTCAGAGAATGAAGCCAGAGAAGTTGCACACTTTATCCAGGGAAGGAAAGCTTTATAGGTTATAGGTGAGGGGTGATGACTTGTCTGCCACAAGCTGGGTTTGTGTCCAAGTGTGGTCAAAAGCTGGGTGATTAGGCAGAGACTTGGGCAGCTGGTGGCAACAGAGGAGAAACCTGCAATAGTTGCCAAGAATGCAGAATTTGGCTTTTGGTGCCCTTTCTTTGTTTGGAGACTCTCAGAGTAGGTAGGATTTGGAGACAGAGAGAGACAGGAATCTGGACTGTGCAGTGAGCTGGAAGCTTCAACAGAACATTTGACCTTTTTTGGTAATGGGTGCCAGTTCAAATCTGGCTACTTCCTGTTGTCATAGGATGACATGGGTAGTAGTATTTGGGAGTTGGTGGGCTCTTTCTCTGTGGGAGGTATGGGTGAAGAAACATTCAGTTAACTATTACCCGGGAAACCTCATATATCTGTTCCTGTGCATGGTTGATCTCATCCTGTCATTTGATTGTGTACATGAGGTTTCACATTGCCTTGGAAACAATGAAAACATAGGAACAGATGATCTTAACAATAGCCAGTGTGAATTTTGGGAGACCTGGGGGTGGTGGCCCCTGTCTCCAGTGGCATCAACTTTTAAGGAAAAATATGGCCCAGAAGAAAAAAGAGACAAAGATGAATGAGCAAGACACAAGAGTAGCCTCTCACTGGGGCTTTCTGTAAAACTGGAGGGTGGAGGGTCCCAGTTGATGGACATACCATTCATCCTGGGTAGATGCTGTCTTGAACCTGGAGAGGTGGTACTAGCATTGATGCCCCCAGAGTTTGGCAGATGAAGGGGTGTTGAGGATCACGGTGTAGGATCCTGTCCATCAGGCCTCTAGAGACTTAGGAGATAACTGCTTACGATGGAAGAATGAGGTCATTGACTCAAGAGCAGTTGGGGCAGGGAGATAGATGTCAGCATGTGACTGGAGAAGAGAGGTAGGGTAGGTGCCCGGCTAATGGAGGGCTCTGGACTGAGAGGTGGTGGTTGAGGAATGTCCTGCTGTATAGGAGCTTGAAAGGGCTTAAGCCTGTAGGAGAGTATGAGGTGGACAGGAGGTGGATAAGGGCAATGGGGAGGAGGAAGGACCAAGACAACCTGAGCTTGATAGAGAGTTTGGTGAGTTGTATGATGAGGCCATCGGCCCTCTCAACCTTTCCTGAGGATTGTGGGTGGCAGGTACCATCAGTGACTCAAAAATTCTACCAGGGAACTCCTACAGTTGATGAACATCTTCAGCAAAGTGGCAGGATACAGGACTAACTAAAAAAACCAGTAGCACTACTATATATAGAGGATAAATGGGCTGAGAAAGAAATCAGAGAAACATACCCTTCACAATAGCCACAAACAGCATAAAATATCTTGGGGTAACTATAACCAAACAAGTAAAATACTTTAATAACTAGAACTTTGAGTCTTTAAAAAAAGAAGTTAAAGAAAATACCAGAGAATGGAAGGATCTCCCATGCTCTTGGATAGGTAGAATCAGCATAGTAAAAAATGGCAATTTTACAAAAGCAATATATAGATTCAATGCAATCCCCATCAAAATCCCAGCACAATTCTTCACAGACCTTGAAAGAACAATATTCAACTTTATATGGAAAAACAAAAAAACCCAGGATAGCCAAAACAACACTGTACAATAAAGGAACTTCTGGAGGCATCACCATCCCTGACTTCAAGCTCTACTATAGAACTACACTAACGAAAATAGTTTGGTATTGGTATTAAAACCAGATATGTAGACCAATGGAATTGAATTGAAGACCTTGATATCAATCCACACACCTATGAACACCTGATTTTTGACAAAGAAGCTAAAGTTATTCAACAGAAAAAAGAAAGCATCTGAAACAAATGGTGCTGGCATAACTGGATGCTCAAATGTAGAAGATTGCAGATATATCTGTATCTATCACCATGCACAAAACTTAAGTCCAAATGGATCAAAAACATCAACATAAATCCAGCCACACTGAACCTCTTAGAAGGGAAAGTGGGAAGTACCCTTGAATTAATTGGCACAGGTAACTGCTTACTGAACATAAGGCCAGTAGCACAGACACTGAGATCAACAATTAATAAATGGGATCTCTTGGAACTAAGAAGCTTCTGTAAGGATGCAGTCAACAAGACAAAGCAGTAGCCCACAGAATGGGAAAAGATCTTCACCTACCCCACATCAGACAGCTGATTTCCAAAATATACAAGAACTCAAAAAGCTAGTCACAAAAACATCAAATAATCCAATTAAAAATGGGTTACAGAAGCTAAATAGAGAATTCTCAATAGAGGAATCTAAAATGGCTGAAAGGCACCTAAGAAACTGATCAATATCCTTAGCCATCAGGGAAATGCAAATCCAAATAACTCTGAGATACCATCTTACACCTGTCAGAATGGCCTAAATCAAAAACACTAATGACAGTTTATGTTGGAGAGGATGTGGAGAAAGGGGAATACTCATCCACTGCTGATGGGAATGCCAGCTCATACAGCCACTTTGGAAATCAGTATGGAGATTTCTCAGGAAAAATGGGAATCAGTCTACCTAAAGATACAGCAATTCCACTCTTAGGCATATACCCAAAGGATGCACATTCATACCACAAGGACATCTATTCAACTATGTTCATAGCAGCATTATTTGTAATAGTCTGAACCTGGAAGCAATCTACATGCCCCTCAACCAAAGAAAATGTAGCACATATACACAGTGGAGCATTACTCAGCAGAAAAAAACAATGAAACCTTAAAATTCACAGGCAAAAGGATAGAACTAAAAGAAACCATCTTGAGTGAGGTAACCCACACACAGAAAGAAAAACATGTTATGTACTACTCATAAGTGGATATTGGACATAGAGCAAAGGACAACCAGCCTACAATCCATAACCACAGAGAATCTAGGAGACAAGGAGGACCCTAAGAGACATACATGGATCCCCACCAGAGAATGGGAAAGGAACAAGTAAATTGGGAGCACAGGGGAGTGGGAGGGAGGTAGGAGAAAGAAGAGGGTGGAAAGGAGAGGGGAGGAGAACATGAGGAATCAGGAATGTCAAGTTGGGGAGAAAACATGAAAAGAGATACCTTAATAGAGGGTTTAACGAGAAATCTGGCACTAGGGAAATGTCCAGAGATATACAAGGTTGACCACAACAAAGAATCTAAGTAATAATGGAGAGGCTACCTTAAATGCCCTTCCCATATAATGAGATTGATGACTACCCTAAATGCTGTCCCAGAGTCTACACCCAGTAGCTGATGGAAGCAGAAGCAGAGATTCACAGCTAAGCACTGAGCTGACTCTTGGAATCCAATTGTAGAGAGGGAGGAGTGATGAGCAAAGGAGTCAAGTCCATGCTGGGGAAACCCACAGAAATATCTGGCCTGAGCAAGTGGGAGCTCATGAACCCCAGCCTGACAGCTGGGGAACCAGCATAGGAACAAACGAGGCCCCCTGAATGTGGGTGGGGGCCTTGGGCACTCTAAGGAGCCTCTGGCAGTGCAACCAGTATTTGCCCCTAGTGCATGAATGGACTTTGGGAGCCCATTCCCTATGGAAGGATACTCTCTCAGCCTAGATACATGGCGGGGGGAGGAGAATGGGGGGAAGGCCTATGTCCTTCCCCAAATGATGTGACAGGCTTTCATGATCCCCTGGTGAGTGGATAGGGAGGGGGATGATGGGTTGCTGGGGAGCATGGGAGGATATGAGAGAGAGAGGGAACTGGGATTAGTATGCAAAATAAGATTGTTTTTATTGTAAATAAATCAATAAAAAGAGAAAAAAGATATTTTCATGTATTGATACAAAGTTGAGATTATTTTTGTTAGATCATACTCTATATACATTTCTAATCTTGTTCAAGCTACTGAACCTATTCAACTCATTTAACAGTGTAATGAAACATTTTTAGCAGTTGTAAGCACTATTTAAGATAATAAGGAAAGGCATGTTAGCAATTAGTCATTTATTACAATCAAACTTGTAGTCATATTATGCATGTTTGCAAGGTCAAACATATTTTTGACAGACAGGTAGTCTTCAAACACTTCAGAGAGCTACAGAATGTGGTATTTAAGATGTTTTCATAACATAGGATCTTTTCTTTTTTATGACAATGAGATATGTCTGCTCCTGACATCACCAGTCTACTTCAGAATAGATGATGGGCACTGATGAAACTCCAAATGGGATTTACTCTCTTTGTGGCAAAAGTTAGTCACCGAGCAAGCAAGTGCTATTGCCTCAACTGTGTACAGTATGCTGTCCAAATTGGATAAGCAGAACAAAACGAAAGTAACAGCTGAACTTTGCCAAGACAAGATAAGTCAGCCTTTCAAATTATCCTGCCTCACAGATAAGTCTGTCAGGTATGCTAAGTCTGTAGGCCAAAGATGGATGCCCCAATGTTGCAGAGGAACCTTGTGTGACTGTCAAGTCAGCCAACTGTTTCTATCATTTCCCATATTTTTGGAAGCCACTTGCTTGCACTTCCTGCTTACTCAGGTAATATCATTTCCTTGGGTATCTAATGGAGTTGAAGACTTTATAGGTGTAGTTATATCTTTCTCTGTTACAAGATTCATAAAAGGAATTAGCTAAAGAAATGTAAAGTGTATATGGTTGAGAGACTTAAGAAGTTTTGGGAGAGTCCCTTTCCTGTACTTAAGGTATGTGGGGGCCCTGCTTTGAGTCCCAACTCCCAACATCCCCCTGATTCTGTCTCCCTGGGTGTTTTCTGAGCCTAGAGAGGACCTGCCCTACCTGGAAGGATCACCCTGAGTCTGGCCACACCTTATTCATCAGTGCCCTCCATTCTCTGCCCTGTGCTTGAGCCCCTGCCCTGGGCTTGAGTCTTCAGTCTCCTCTTGTCTCCACCCTGTGCTTGAGAGTGTCTCAGACTCACTTGCACCCATGGGAGTATTGGACCTGCTTGAACGCACTGGAAGGGATCCTTAGATCCAAACCCACCAGGAGAGGAAGAGACCCCATGAACTCCCACTGAAAGAAGAGATGGGAAGATGGCAATATAAAAACACAGCCAACAACAGAAGAACAATTATGACACCACCAGAGTGAGTCTAGACACTCTATACCAACAAATCCTGAACATACCAACACAGATGAAACAGAAAAGAATGACCTTCAAAACAACCTCATGAAAGTGATAGAGGCCCTCAAAGAGGATATGAGAAAATCCCTTAAAGAAATGGAAGAAAACACAAACCAAAAAAAATGCAAGAAATCAACAAATCTCTTAAAGAAAGCAAGGAAAGCCAAGGGAAAAAAAACAATTAAACAGATGAAAGAAACAATTCAAACAGTTCAAGACTTGAAAACCGAAATGGAGACAATAAAAGAAAACAAAACACAAACTGAGGTGATGCTGGAAATTGAAAGGCTGAATGAACAATCAGGAACTACAGATGCTAACATAACTAACAGAATACAAGAGATGGAAGACAGAATCTCATGCACTGAAGATAAACTAGAAGAAATAGACTCATCGACAAAAGAAAGTCTTAAATCCAATAAATCCTTAATACAAAATATCCAGGAAATATGGGACACCGTGAAAAGACCAAAACCTAAGAATAATAGGTATTGAAGAAGGTGAAGAAGCTCATCTCAATGGTGCAGAAAAGATATTCAACAAAATCATAGTGGAAAACTTTTCCAACCTAAAGAAGGAGATGCCTATGAAAGTACAAGAAGCTTACTGAAAACCAAATAGACTGGACCAAAAAATAAGTCCCCTTACCACATAATAATCAAAACACCCAACATACAGAATAAAGAAAGAATATTGAGAGCAGCAAAGGAAAAAGGCCAAGTAACATATAAAGGAAAATCTATCAGAATTACACCTAACCTTTTCCATGGAAACTATAACAGCCAGAAGGTCCTGGATAGATGTTCTACAAAGACAAAGAGACCACAGATTCCAGCCCAGACTACTATTTGCAGCAAAACTCTCAATCACTATAGATGGAGAAAACAAGATATTCCAAGATATACATATCCATAAATCCAGCCCTACAGAAAGTTCTAGAAGGAAAATTCCAACCCAAGGAAGTTAACTACGCTTAAAATAACATGGGCAATAGATAACCTTACTTTATGAGAAGTCAGAAATAGGGGAAAATACACACAAAACCACCACCAAAAATGGATCCAAAGCAAACAAGAATCAACAATCGATGGTTATTAATATCCCTGAATATCAATGGTCTTAACTCACCTATAAAAAGACACAGGCTAGCAGAATGGATACAAAGACAGAATCCATCCTTCTGCTGCATACAAGAAACACACCTCAATTTCAAAGACAGATGCTACCTCAAGGTTAAGGGTTGGGAAAAGACTTTCCAATCAAATGGTCATAAGAAGCAAGCAGGTGTAGCTATCCTAATATCTAAAAAATAGACTTCAAACTAAAATTAATCAAAAGATATGAAGAAGATAATTTCATATTCATCATAGGAAAAAATCCATCAGGAAGAAGCCTCAATTCTGAACATATATGGTCCAAATATAAAGGCACCCACATTCATAAAAGAAACATTACTAGAACTCAAATCACACATTAAACCTCACACACTTATACTGGGAGACTTCCAACACTCCACTCTCACCACTGGACAGGTCCACCAGACAAAAACTTAACAAAGAAACAATGGAACTAACAGAAGTTAACACCCAATTGGGTTTAACAGACATCTGTAGAACATCCCACCCAAACAAAAAAGAATATACCTTCTTCTCAGCACCACATGGAACCTTCTCTAAAATTGACCATACACTTGGCAATAAAGCAAACCTCAACAGATACAAAAAATTGGAATAACCCCCTGTATCTTGTCGGATTACCATGGCTTAAAATTAGAATTCAACGTCAACATAAACTGCATAAACCTCACAAACTCACAGAAGTTGAACAATGCTCAATTGCATCACCTTTGGGTAAAGGAAGAAATAAAGAAATTAAAGACTTCCTAAAATTCAATGAGAATGAAGACACAACATACTCAAACCTATGGGATACTTTGAAAGCAGTTCTAAGGAAAATTCATAGCACTAAGTGCCCACATGAAGAAACTGGAGAATTGCCACACTAGAGAATTAACAGAACACCTGAAAGCTCTAGAACACAAAGAAGCAAACTATCCAGGAGGAGTAGACACCAGGAAATAATCAAATTGAGAGCTGAAATCAATAAAGTAGAAACAAAGAAAACAATACAAAGAATCAATGAAACAAAGAGTTGGTTCTTTGAGAAAATCAACAAGATATACAAACCTTTATCAAACCTAAGCAAAAGACAGAGAGAGAATATGCTAATTAACAGAATCAGGAATGAAAAAGGGGACATAACAACAGACACTGGGGAAATCCAAAGAATCATCAGGTCACACTTTGAAAACCTGTACTCCACTAAATTGGAAAATCTAAAGGGAATGGATGATTTTATGGAAAGATATCACTTACCAAAATTAAATCAAGAACAGATAAACAATCTAAACAGATCTATAACCCCTAAAGAAATAGAAGCAGCCATAAAAAGTCTTCAAACCAAAAATAGCCCAGGGTCAGATTGTTTCAGTGCACATAATTCTACTAAAAATTCAAGGAAGAGCTAATACCAATACTCTTCAAATTGTTCCACACAATAAAAGCAAAAGGATCACTGCCAAACTCTTTTTCACAAGGCTACAATTACCTTAGTACCCACAAAAAGACACAACCAAGATAGAAAATTACAGACCAATCTCCCTCATGAACATTGATGCAAAAATAATAAAATACTGCCAAATCAATCCAAGAACACATCAGAAAAATCATACACCATGATCAAGTAGGCTTTATCCCAGGAATACAGGATGGTTCAACATAAGAAAATCCATCAATGTAATCCACCATATAAACAATCTGAAAAAGAAAAACCATATGATCATCTCACTAGACGATGAAAAAGCCTTTGATAAAATCCAGCACCTCTTCATGATAAAGGTCTTGGAGAGATCAGGGATAACAGGAACATACCTAAACATAATAAAAGCTATATACAGCAAATCAACAGCCAACATCACTAAATGGACAGAAACTCAAGGTGATTCCTCTAAGATTAGGAACAAGACGAGGCTGTCCACTCTCTCCATATCTCTTCAATATTGTACTTGAAGTTCTTGCCAGAGCAATAAGGCAACAAAAGGAGATCAATGGGATACAAATTGGAAAGGAAGAAGTCAAACTTTCACTATTTGCAGATGATATGATAGTCTATGTAAGTGAACCAAAGAATTCTGCCAGGAAACTCCTACAGCTGATAAACACCTTCAGCAAAGTGTTAGGATACAAAATTAACTCAAAAAAAACCAGTAGCCCTACTATATATAGACAATTTGAATCAAAATGTCCTCCATAGATTCTTAGATTTGAATGCTTGGTCATTATGCAGTGGTGATACTTGACCGAGATTTGGACATGTGGCCTTGTGGAAGCAAGAGTGTCACTGGAGGGTGGGTTTTAACATGTCAAATGTTCAAGACAGACTCAATATCTCTCTCCTCCTGCTGCCTACTAATTCAGATTAAAATTCTCAGTATTTTTCAAGCACCATGTCTACCTGCATGCCACCATCTTCCTGCCATGAAATGATGGACTAAGCCTCTGAACCTATAAGTCAGTCCCACTTAAATGTTTTCCTTTATAAGAGTTTCCATGGTCATGATGTCTCTTCATAGCAATAGAAAACCAACTAAGACAATTATTGTACATATCACAAACTTAATCTTTTCAACATTATTGCATAATATGAACATAAAACAATCTAATTAATATTTGTCATCTGATACATAAATGCATAATTTCTTGGTTTTCTTCCTATAAGAAATAAAGCTTCTAGCTAATAATGCAGTATTATATCTTATAAAAATGTTGTAATAAAAATAAATATGCAATGAGATGCTCTGTGTAATGAAGAAATTCAATTCAGTTGCTTAGACTAAGAAAAGTTTGCTTGTTTTTTATATTTGTGGAAAGAAATACATGTACTTATTTTCCTATAATTTATCTATTTTTCTCAGTTCCAACTTCTCCCAAGCCTGAACAATGTGTTCATATGTAAAATGCTCAGGACACAAGGTAAACTCAAAAAATCAGTGGCCATATTATATACAGACGATGAAGTGACTGAGAAAGAAATCAGAGAAGCCTCACCCTTTACAATAGCCATAAACAGCATCAAATATCTGGGGATAATGTTAACCAAGGAAGTGAAAGACCTGTATATCAAGAACTTTGAGTCTTTAAAGAAAGAAATCAAAGAGGATACCAGAAAATGGAAAGATCTCCCATGCTCTTGGATTGGTAGGCTCAACATAATAAAAATGGCAATCTTGCCAAAAGCAGTCTATAGATTCAATGCAATCCCTATCAAAATTCCATCACAATTCTTCAAGGACCTGGAAAGAACATTAATCAACTTTATATGGAAAAACAAAAGGCCCAGGATAGCCAAAACATCCCTATACAATAAAGGAACTTCAGGAGGCATCACCATACCTGACTTCAAGCTCTATTATAGAGCTATAGTCCTGAAAACAGCTTGGTATTGGCACAAAAATAGGCAGGTAGACCAATGGAACCGAATCGAAAGCCCTAATTTTAACCCACACACCTATGAGCACTTGATTTTTGACAAAGAAGCTAAAACTGTACAATGGAAAAAAGAAAGCATCTTCAACAAATGGTGCTGGCATAACTGGGTACTGGTATGCAGAAGACTGAAGATAGATCCAGGTTTATCACCTTGTACAAAACTTAAGTCCAAATGGATCAAAGATCTCAACATACATCCAGCCACACTGAAACTTTTAGAAGAGAAAGTGGGAGATACTCTTCAACGAGTTGGTACAGGAGACCACTTCCTAAACATAACACCAGTGGCACAGGCACTGAGATCGACAATTAACAAATGGGACCTTCTGAAACTAAAAAGCTTCTGTAAGGCAAAGGACACAGTCAAAAAGACAAAAAGGCAGGCCACAGAATGGGAAAAGATATTCACTAACCCTACATCTGACAGAGGGCTAATCTCCAAAATTTACAAAGAACTCAAGAAACAAGTCTCCAAAACACCAAAGGATCCACTTGAAAGGTGGGGTACAGAGCTAAATAGAGAATTCTCAGTAGAGGAGGCTAAAATGGCCAAGAGACACTTAAGAAAGTGCTCAACATCCTTAGCCATCAGGGAAATGCAAATCAAAACAACTCTGAGATACCATCTTACTCCTGTCAGAATGGCTAAAATCAAAAACACCGAACACAATTTATGCTGGAGAGGATGTGGAGAGAGAGGAACACTCCTCCACTGCTGGTGGGAGTGCCGACTCATACAGCCTCTTTGGAAATCAGTGTGGAGATTCCTCAGGAAAATGGGAATTAATCTACCACTAGACCCAGCAATTCCACTCTTAGGCATTTATCCAAATGAGGCAGGGACATACAACAAGGGCATCTGCTCCACTATGTTCATAGCAGCATTGTTTGTAATAGCCAGAACCTGGAAGCAACCTAGATGCCCCTCAACTGAAGAGTGGATAGAGAAAATGTGGTACATTTACACAATGGAGTATTACTCAGCAGAAAAAAACAATGGAATCTTGAAATTCGCAGGGAAATGGATAGCACTGGAAGAAACCATCCTGAGTGAGGTAACACAGTCGCAAAAAGACAAACATGGTATGCACTCACTCATATATGGATTTTAGACATGGATCAGGATAGTGCTAGTCTGCACTTCCACAGATAGAGAGTCTGGGAAACAGGAAAGAACCTAAAAGATATGCATATATGCATAGTACCCAAGAGAAGAGGATGGAGACAAGATCCTCTGAATGGATGGGGAACACGGCGAGGGGTGGGGTGGAGTGGGACCTGGGAAGAAGAGAGGGGGTGAAGAGGAAGGGAGTTGGTCATGGGGGAACAGGAAGTTGAGGGGGTGGGGGTAGAATAGGGGGAAGAGGGAATCATAGGTTCGAAGACAGATCAGGCACCAGAGTGACCTCGAGTGATCTAAAGGGATAACACCAATTGGCAAGCTAAGCAATAGTGGAGGGACCACCTCGAATGCCCATCCCTGATAATGAACTTGATGTCTATAACCATCCGGGAGCCTTCATCCTGTGACTGATGGAAGCAGAGGCAAACACCCACAATTAAGCACTGAACTGAACCCAAGGAACCCAGTGACAGAGAGAGAGGAGTGATGAGCAAATTGGCAAAGAATGGGCTGGCAAAACCAGCAGAGACAGCTGATCTGAACAGGGGAGAGCTCTTGGACCCCAGACCGACAGTGGGGAGGCCAGCATGGGACTGATCTGGACCCCCCAAATGTGAGTGTCAGTGAGAAGGCCTGGGCACCCTATGGGGCCCTGAGCTGTGGATCAGTGTCTATCCCTGGTATACAAACTGTCTTCGTCTGCCTATAGCACAAAGAGAGATGCTCTCTCAGCCTGGACTCTTAGGGGAGTGCCTGGACCCTACCAAGAGTAAAATGACAGACTCTAGATATCCCCTATGGGGAAGGATTTGGCAATAGGGTGGGAGGGAGGGGGGGAAGGGGAGCGCGGGAGGAGGGGAGGGAGAGGGAACTGGGATTGACATGTAAAACAAGCTATTTAAAATTAAAATAAAAAATGATAAAAAAGAGAGTTCACCTTTAGAAGAATAAAATAACCACAAGGCAGCCAGCCATTAGGATCACAGCACTTCAGAAATTGTTTTCTAACTTTACACTGGTAAAAATATTGAGTCTACAACAAAGCAAGCTGGAGGCTGAGCGACATAGCCAGTGTCTCTAATGAGAGTTGAGGCCTGGATGACAGAGCCAGTGTCTCTAGCTAATGAGAGTTGAGGCCTGGATGACAGAGCCAGTGTCTCTAATGAGAGCTTAGGCCCGTGTGATAGAGCCAGTGTCTCTAGCTAATGAAAGCTGAGGCCTGAGTGATATAATTAGTGTCTCTAGCTAATGAGAGTTGGAGACAAGTGTGATAGCCAGTGTCTCTAGCTAATGAGAGCTCAAGGCTGAGTATCATAGCCCGTGTCTCTAGCTAATGTGCTCTCTTGGAAACACTTGTCTACTTTCATTCTATAGTCAAGTGAAGCAAATCACAGCTCTCATCACCACCACTGGTTCCTGTGAAATGGAATGTTATTGCTATAAATGTCCTCTTACCCCAAAATGATGGAGTTGCTATCCCATTGTCACAAGGTTTTCACAACACCATAAATAAGCATATAATTTACTTTCCACTCAATGCCTGAGGACTGTGGTTCTCAACCTTTCTAATGCTGTGATCCTTTAATACAGTTCCTCCTGCTGTGGTGACCTCCCACATAAAATTATTTTTGTTACTACACGATGACTGTAATTTTACTGCAGCTATAAATCATAATGTGCATATCTATTTTCCAACGGTCTTAGGCAACCCTTGTTGAAGGGTCATTCACCCCCCAAACAGGTCACAACCCACAGATTGAGAACCACTGCCTTAGAAAGTCATTTCTAAATCAACTCCACACATCTTCAGTTCCAGTTCTTCAATTAGGAAATTAACATCACTTCATTAACATCATGTCATTACTCAATGTAGACATCTTTAGCTATCTATTAACCTTACTTGCTGATTATTTTATGTTGAAAATTAACGTTGGTCTTCTATTAAGTGAAAAAATATTATAAAAATATAAAAATATTTAGTTCTCAAGAATTTCCTCCATCCAACTCCCCAAGCTCCCCAACTACAACTCTCAATTTCATGTCCCCTTAGGGCTTCTCATATGTGCCTGAATCTTGATTTTTTAATCCAATCTCATAATTTGTGTCTTTTGATCAGAGGGTTGAGACCATTGACATCGAGTTTATTTAGAAAAAGTGTAGACTAACTCTGTCATTTTAGTTTACATTGTTTCTTACCCTAATTCTACTTGTATGCTTACTGTTCTAGTATAGTTTATTCTTTTCTGTAACCTTATGGATATCTTTCTTTAGTGTGTAGGATTCTTTCAGGTATCTTGTTTAGTTCTGCTTAGTGGTCATGAATTCCTTTAATGTGTGCATATGAGGATATGTTTTTCTCTCTTTCAATTGTAAAGGATAGTTTTCCTGGGTATATGTGGTAGTAGAATGTAATTGACCCCGTAAGTTCATAGGAAGCTGCACTATTAGGAGGTGTCGCTTTGTTGAAGTAGGTATGGCCATGTGGAAGGAAGTGTGTCACTGTGGGGGAGGGCTGAGATCTCATCTATATGGTCAAGCCATGCCCAATGTCTCAGATCACTTCTTTATGGCTGTGGGACTAGATATAAGGACTCTAAGTTGTTTCTCCAGCACTAAGTCTGCCTACATGTCACCATGTTCCCTTATGATGATAATGCACTGGACCTCTGAACTGTGAGCCACCCAATTTAATGTTATTCCTTTATATGGGTTGCCATGGTCATGGTGTCTTGTCCCAGCAATAGAAACCCTAACTAAGACAGTACAGTAACCTGGTTTGGCAGTTAATGTCTTCCAGAGTTTGAAACATTGTTCCACAAACCCCTGGCTTTTCTACTTTCTATTGGATTTCCTTTATGTGTGATTTGGTGCTTTTCCTTTGTCACGTCACACCATGACTATGGCAACTCTTATAAAGGAAAACATGTAATTGGGACTAGCTTACAGTTTGAAGGTTTAATTCATTATTGATGTGGTAGGAAACATGAAAACATGAAGGCATACTGCTGGAAAGGTAGCTGAGGGTTCTGCCTCTTGATTCACAGACAGAAAAAGGAGACTGTCACACTAGGTCTAGGTGGAGCATATGAGACTTCAAAGCCCAACTCCACAATGATACACTTCCTCCAACAAAGCCACATGTATTCCAACAAGGCCACACCTCCTAATGGTGCCACTCATTTACACAAATGAGACAATGGCAGCCATTCCTATTCAAATCACCACTTTACACTCCCTGGATTCCTGAGGATAAGACATACCATAATGCAGGAATACATTCAGTCTAACTTCAAAAGTCCCCATAGTCTATAACAGCCTCAAACTTGCTTAAAAGTCCAAAGTTCAAAGTCTCTTCTGAGATTCATGCAATTACTTAACTGTAATTCCACGTAAAAACAAAATCAAGAAGCAGATCACATACTTCCAACATACAATGGCACAGTATATACACTACCATTCCAAAAGGGAGCATAGTGAGGAAACACAGGGCCAAACAAGACTGAAAACCAGGTAGGCAAATGCCAAACTCTGCATCTCCTTGTCTGATGTCAAAATGCTCTTCAGATCTCCAACTGCATTCAGCTTTGTTGGCTGAAACATACTTCTTTCTCTTGGACTGGTTACACTCCCCGTTAGCAGCTCTCTTTGGCAGATATCACATTGCTCTGGCATCTTCAACATTTTGGGTCTCCAAGGCAATCCTTGCTTCATCTTCACAGCTTTAAACAATTGCCTCTCTATGCCTCCGTTTATGTTAAGGGAAGCTTTTTCTTTTGCTAGCCGCTTTGGTTTATCCCCCGCCAGTCGCCTGGGCTCTGCTGCACCAGCCTGGTTCTAGATCCGCATGAGTCCCAAATAAACACACAGGAGGCTATATTAATTATGAAGCTGTTGGCCTTGTTTGTCTCTTACTGGCTAGCTCTGCCTTAAGTAATTACCCCATAATTGTTAATCTAAGTATGTTTCTTACCGGAGAATAGTTCCCGGCGTCCTACCCCCATGGCGTCACATGTTGACTCTCTTGTGTTTCCCCTTCCCAGAATCCTCCTCGACTCCTAGTCCCTCCTATCTAGGTTTTCTATTGGCCAGACAGTACTTTATTGACATAAGACTTCCCCAACACGTTTATGGATATTCCTGCCACATGCCTGGCCTCAGAGCCTTTCCTTCATCACAGGGGGAGATTTCCTAACACCTTTCTTCTATCCATGACTCTAAAGCCAGAACCATGAAGTCAAAGTCACCAAATTCTGTTGCTTGCTGGGGCTGCAACATGACCCCCTTGTTCAATTATATCTTCATCGGATTTCTGCTTTCCTTCATTTCCTTCACTGCCTAAGCCTGGCTATCCTTGATCTTGCTCTGTAGATCAGGCTGGCTTCAAACTCAGAGATCCACCACCTCTGCCTTCCTCGGCTTGAAGATTTACTCTACCACACCTGACTATAAGATTTTCTTTAATTAATTTTCATAGCTTGGAAACTTAATTTAATTAAATCCTTGGAACACAGGATTTAGTTTTATTTCACTTCTTGGTGCCTCCTTTTCTCATAAAATTGTATATTTTGAATTTTTCCTTACTCAGGTTGTTCCTTTTCATTATAGATCTTCATAATAGTGAACAATAATAACCAAACAACAGAGTCAATTCTAGGCTGTTTTGAAATTTCATGTGCTAAGAGAATTAATCCAAAAATTTCAATCTACCCTCAGGAAAACTTTTCAGACAAGGAAAAAAAGCAGCCCCATTCTTAGCCAAAACATCTTTTATTTTATTTTATTTTTAAACTTAAATTAACAAGGTTGCTTCACATGTCAGTCCCAATGCCTTCTCCCTCCCCACCTCCACCATCCTCCCCACCAGATCTCCAGTCCTCCATCGAATCTCCACTCTGATCCCCAGGGAGGATGAGGCCCTCCATGGGTGTATCCATAGTTTGTAATTTTATCCAGGGCAGGGCCTAGGCCCTCCCACAAGAGTCCAGGCTGAGAGAGCATCTCTCATTGTGGGATGGGCACCCAAAGTCCATTTGTATGTCAGGGATAAATACTGATCTACTACCCAAGGCCCCATAGATTGCCTAGGCTTCCTCACTGACACCCACATTTAGGGGGTCTGGATCAGTCCCATGCTGGATTCCCAGCCATCAGTCTGGAGTTCAAGAGCTCCCCTTTGTTCAGGTCAGCTGTTTCTGTGGGCTAAACAAGCCCAGTCTTGACCCCTATACTCATCACTCCTCCCTCTCTGTCACTGAATTCCTTGAGTTCAGCTCAGTGTTTAGCTGTGGGTGTCTGCCTCTGTTTCCATCAGTCATTGGTTGAAGGTTCTGTTTTCCAGACTCTCTGGCTGTGGGATTGTAGGCTGGCAATCCACTGATCCATGTCTACAATCTATATAGGAGTGAGTGTTGTTAAAATGTCTAGATTTACTCAGTAATGAGACACAAACCATGAGTCAACAGCACCACATGGAGTTTTATTGGTGGACAAGGAAGGATGGGGGGTGAGGGGTAACCAACCCATGCAGAGCTGAGAGAGAGAGAGAAAGACATTAGAGAGAGAGAGAGAGGAGAGTAAGAGAATAGTAAAAGAGTAAAAGAGAGTGTAAGCGGGCAGGAGTCAGTCCTTTAAAGGGGTCCTTTGTACCTGCGTGGTTCTCACAGAACTCTGGGCTGGCCAGACTGCTGCCTGAGTGCATCCTGCCAGGTAACAGGGCAGGTCAATGTAATGCCTAAACCTTTTATTACCACTTTTATTTATGATTAAAAAGAGGTGGGGGTGTTAGACATGGCAGGTTAGGGAATAAGGATGTTGAGTTCTTAAGACTTCTTCCTGCTGAGGGCATTGACCTGAGGGCATTGACCATCTTTCAGGGAACCTGAGAAATCTGGGGTGTTGTCACATCTGGAGTAGCTTGTTGTTCCATTTTAGTCCTGGCTGTCTGGAACTCTGGCAATTCTGTAGATCTGGCAAGATGTTAGCAGAGTAGAGGATAAAGTTAGGTTAAAGTCCTGGTATTTGAGGGGAAGATTGTAAGATGAGGGAGGGATTCCTGAGGGGTCCCAAGATGAGGGAAGGGAGTCCCAGGACCAAGGAGAGGTTTATAATATCTGGAGTGAATCTGACCTGTTTGGATAGGTCCAATTTAGCTTCCTGGAACTTATAAGAGTCCTTTGAGTTTGTGAACACAAGTATTAGACATATCAGCACATTAGAAGTAGCTTGGCTGAAAGCATTAACATTTTAAAAACTGACATATTTTTAGCACAATGAAAAGTACCTTAATTTTGAGTTAATGTCTCAACTTACTTTATTACATTACCATCTTATATAGATACACCTTAGAATACCTGTTCCTGAAATCTGCTTTATGACAGAGCTTTGCCTTGTCTGCTACTTTAAGGTGGCAAAACTACCAGCTGTCAAAAGCATCAGCGTTCTTGAGAAGGATAAGATTTTACCTGAGATTGGAGAATGAGAGACTTAGTAGCTGACTGCATGGATAGCCACCCCAAAGTCCTCCACAGTTGTTGAAGTCAGAGGCTCCAAGAACACCTGCCTTTTGCTGATAGTGAGACCTGTGGATTGAGACTTTTTAGGAAGGCTTTCTTACCATTGACCCAAGCAGCGTGGAGAAAGTCGATTCCAGTGTCCTCTTGTCCAGTGAAGAGTCCTTTGAAGCAGTTGAGGTGAAGGGCAGGGTTGCTTAGTGGCCAGCATTGCCATTTTTGTGGGCGGAGTTTCTTCAGTGTCCACCAGTCTTCTTGGAGGAAATGGGGTGGTGTCAACAGCTGGTCTGTCTCTCTGTTATAAAAAGCTTTTAAATAAAATATTTAAATGCCATGTTCTCTAGATCTCTGAGCATTTGAGGGCTGGCTGTCTGTTTAGCATATCTCAGTAGACAAAATTTATCTTCAGTGACTTGTCTAAAGTACATTGGTGACTATAGAAAAATCCCTTTTGTAATAGCTTTATCTTTGTAAACAGCTTACAGGAACGACTGGGTGTTATAAATACTTTGTTAATTTGAAATAGACCCTTATAACTTTAAACATAATTATTAAATTTAACTTGACAGAGATAAGTAGATATCAAACTGGACTGAATAAGAGTAAAAGACAAAACCAGAGTGTAATTTCTGATTTGTAGGTTGTAGCAGACAGACAGGTTTAAAGAGGCAGTCAGTGATGATAAGACAGATCAATTGTAGAACAGGGGACCCTGGAAAGGCACAGTATTCCATAAACAAACCATGGAAAACCAAGTCAGTGAAAGAAGAAATTAGAGGCAAAAATAAAAGCACAAAAGAGACAACAAGTAAATAAATTGTATCTGTCAGCAGGCTTGGCCGGCAGAAGCTGGCTAGACTAAGTGGGCATGCCTACAGCTAGGTCACACAGTAAACATGTCGGCCTCAGTGAACTGGTTTTCAAGCTAGGCTGCATGTTAGGGCGCCTGGTTAAGATAGCCAAGATGGCAGCCTCTATAGACACATTTCTGTCTGCCAGCAGAAGTGGTCTTTTTTCTTCACGAGTAAGGCAGAAGGATGTGTGACACCATAAGTCTAAGAAACAAATGAACAGCCAGTGCCAAGGTATAAAACCCAAGAGACCCCTTGTGGGTCTGAGCAGTAAAAAATCCGAAAACCTCAAACCTCATTTGTGGGGAAAAAATGGAAAACTCTCAGAGCGTCCTGAGCAGATGCTAAACTGGGATGAACAGGAGAGAGACAAAACAGGACACTCCCAGGTGGAAGGTGGTTTCTGCCCTGAGACAGCTTTAGCCATGATGGGAAGTGGTGGGGAGCCTCTGTGACTGGCGGGAGTTTTTTTTAGGTTTAGCTTTTAAAGCTAGAAGAATGAGATTTAGAGGAAGAAAGAGAATGTTGAAGAGAATGCTTAGCAGAGAGGTAGAGAAAAGCTTGAACATAAGATGACTCCTATCGACCAGATCGCTGACAGTGACTAGAGAGGTCCTGTAAAATACACTGAGATAAGTGAGTCTGGATGACTTAAGGCATTAAGAGGCATCCCAGAGGAGAGTATGGGTCAATTTCCTTTGTCAGTTTGTTATCCATGAGCGAAGTATAAAGGAAAATAAAATGGTGAGATCAACTCTTCAGAACTTGTCAGCCCGAGAGTCTAGACAGTGCAGAAAAGACTACCCCCCAAAAGGACCCAGAGTCTGAGTGGTGAAAAGCCACCAAAGGCTCAGAAAGGAGCTGAAAAATTACCAGTAGGCCCTGCCCATGGAAAACAAACCAAAAATGATCGTCAGACGATGGGAGTCAACCGTGACCTTGAAGGTCGTGGTTGGGTGTGTCCCCCTCCCCTGTCCCCGCCCCCATTACCAAGAACACTGTAAGCCTGTTGGATGCTCAACGGTCAGTCCTTAGGGTTCAGGGAAACGTTTATGCAGACCTAGAGGGGGTCCTTAGCAAACCGTAGCCACTGTTGGATGGAAAATTCAGCATTCCAGTGGATGGAAAGTGGGCTGTTGGTCTGAAGTTGCAGGTTACCTGCGTGCTCAAACTGGCAGGTGACAAGGGGCTGCAAGGAGAGCCTGTCTCAGTCAGGGAACCAATGTTGTTAAAATGTCTAGGTTTACCCAGTAACGAGACACAAACCATGAGTCAACGGTCCCACATGGAGTTTTATTGGTGGACAGGGAAGGACAGGGGGGTGAGGGGTAACCAACCCGTGCAGAGCTGAGAGAGAGAGAAAGAAAAGATATATGAGAGAGAGAGGAGAGTAAGAGAAGAGTAAAAGAGTAAAAGAGAGTGTAAGCGGGCAGGAGTCAGTCCTTTAAAGGGGTCCTTTGCACCTGCGTGGTTCTCACAGAACTCTGGGCTGGCCAGAGTGCTGCCTGAGTGCATCCTGCCAGGTAACAGGGCAGGCCAACATAATGCCTGAACCTTTCAGTGAGTACATACCATGTTTGTCTTTTTGTGACTGGATTACCTCACTCAGGATGGTTTCTTCTAGGGTCATCCATTTGCCAGCAAATTTCAAGATTCCATTGCTTTTTTCCACTGAGTAGTATTCCATTGTGTAAAGTATTCCATTTTCTCTATCCACTCTTCAGTTGAGGGGCATCTAGGTTGCTTTCAGATACTGAATATTACAAATAATGCTGTGATGAACACAGGTAAACAGATGTCCTTGTTGCATGAGTGTGTGCCATTTGAATATATGTCTAAGAGTGGAATTGCTGGATCTTGTGGTAGACTGATTCCTATTTTCCTGAAGAACTGCCACACTGATTTTCCAAAGTGGCTGTATGAGTTTGTACTCCCACCAGCAATGGAGGTGTGTTCCTCTTTCTCCACATCCTCTCCAGCATAAATTGTCATTGTTTTTTGATTTTAGCCATTCAGACAGGAGCAAAATGGTATCTCAGAGTTATTTTCATTTGCATTTCCCTGATGGCTAAGGACATTGAGCACTTTGAGTGTCTTTCACCCAGGTTAGATCCACTACTGAGAATTCTCTATTTAGTTCTGTAGCTCACTTTTAATTCAATTATTTGGTGTTTTGGTGACTAGTTTCTTGAGTTCTTTGTATATTTTGGAAATCAGCCCTGTGTCAGATGTGGGGTTGGTGAAGATCTTTTCCCATTCTCTAGGTTGCCATTATGTCTTGTTAACTGTGTCCTTTGCCTTACAGAAGCTTCTCAGTTTCGGGAGGTCCTATTTATTAATTGACGATCTCAGTGTCTGTGCTACTGGTGTTATGTTCAGGAAGCTGTCTCCTGTACCAATTCGTTCAAGGGTGCTTCCACTTTCTCTTCTAAGAGGTTCAGTGTGGTTGGAATTATGTTGAGGTCTTTGATCCATTTGTACTTAAGTTTTGTGCATGATGATAGATACAGATCTATCTGCAGTCTTCTATATGCCAGCATCCAGTTGTGACAGCACCATTTGTTGAAGATGTTTTCTTTTTCCATTGTATAATTTTACCTTCTTTGTCAAAAACCAGGTGTTCATAGGTGGGTGGGTTAATATCAGGGTCTTCAATTCGATTTCATTGTTCTACCTCTCCATTTTTGTGTCAATACCAAGCTGTTTTTAGGACTATACCTCTATAATGCAGCTTGAGGTCAGGGATGGTAATGCCTCTGGAAATTCATTTATTGTAATGGATTGTTTTGTCTATCCTGGGTATTTTGTCTTTCCATATAAAATTGAGTGTTACTCTTACAAGATCTGTTAATAATTTTGATGGGGATTGCATTGAATCTCTAGATTGCTTTTGGCAAGATTGCCATTTTTACTACATTGATCCTGCCTATCCATGAGCATGGGAGCTCTTTCCATTTTCTGGTATCTTTAATTTCTTTCTTTAAAGACTCAAAGTTCTTGCTGTACAGGTCTTTCACTTGTTCGGTTAGTGTTACCCCAAGATATTTTACATTATTTGTGGTTATTGTAAAGGGTGATGCTTCTCTGATTTCTTTCTGGGCCCACTTATGTGTATAATAGGGCTACTGATTTTTTTGAGTTAGTCTTGTATCCTGCCACTTTTTTGAAGGTGTTTATCATCTGTAGCAGTTCTCTGGTATAGTTTTTTTGGGTCACTTCTTGAAACTGTTATATCATCTGCAAATAGTGAAAATTTGACTTCTTCCTTCCTAATTTGTATCCCCTTGATCTCCTTTTGTTGTCTTATTCCTCTAGCTAGAACTTCAAGTACAATATTGAGGAGATACGGAGAGAATGGACAGCCTTGTCTTGTTCCTGATTTTAGAAGAATCTCATTGAGTTTCTCTCCATTTAGTTTGATGTTGGCTGTTGGTTTACTGTATATTGCCTTTTATCATGTTTCGGTATGTTCCTGTCATCCCTGATCTCTCCAAGACCTTTACCATCAAGGGGTATTGGATTTTTTGAAGGCTTTTCAGCATCTGGTGAGATTATCATGTGATTTTTCTTTTTCAGTTTGTTTATATGGATTACATTGATAGATTTTCATATACTGAACCACTCCTGTGCCTCTGGGATGAAGCTACTGGATCATGGTGGATAATTTCGCTGATGTGTTCTTGGATTCAATTTGCCAGCATTTTATTGAGTATTTTTACATCAATATTTTTCCTCTTTTTTATTTAATTTAAATTAGAAACAAGTTTGCTTCACATGTCAATCCCAGTTCCCTCTCCCCCCTTCCTCTCCGTACTCCTTCAACCCTCCCCCAGCCTCTCCCCCAATCCCCACTCCACTCTTCAAGGAGGGTGAGGCCCTTCATGGGGGATCTCGAATGTCTGTCATATGATACTGGACAGGGCCTAGATCCTCCCCATGTGTCCAGGTGGAGACAGCATCCCTCCATGTGAAATGGGCTCCCAAAGTCAATCTGGATGACAGGGCTAAATGCTGATCTATTGTCTGAGGCCACAAAGAATGCTGAGGACTCTTCAATGACACCCACATTCAGGGGGTCTGGATCAGTCCCATGCTGTCCTCTCAGTCATCAGTCTGGGGTCCAAGAGCTCCCCCTTGTTCAGATCAGCTGTTTCTGTGGGTTTCACCTGCCAAATCTTAAACCCTTTGCTCATCACTATCCCCTCTCTGCAACTGGGTTCCAGGAGTGCAACTGCCTCTGCTTCCTTCAGTCACTGAATGAGAGCTCTAGGATGGCACACAAGGAAATCATCAATCACATTATCAGGAAAGGGCATTTAAGGTAGCTTCTCCACTATTGGTTAGATTGCCAGTTGGTGTCATCCTTGTAGACCTCTGGACATCTCACTAGTGCCAGATATCTCTTCAAACCTATAATGGCTCCTTCAATTATTGTATCTCTCATCCTTCTCTCTTCTATTCTTCCCCCGACTCAACTTTCCTGCTCCCCTCTTTTTCTCCCAGCTTCCTCACCCCTCCCCCTTTCTCCCAGTCCCCTCAAATATTCTATCCCATTTCCCTTCTCTGGGTTACCATGAATATCTCTCTTAGGGTCCTCCCTGTTTCCCAGACTTTCTGGTTGTGGAATTGTAAGCTGGCACTCCCCTGTTTCATGCCTAAAATCCATATATGAGTGAGTACATACCATTGCATCAATATTTATGAGGGATCTTTGTCTGTAGTTCTCTTTCTTAGTTGTGTCTCTGTGTGGCTTGTAAATAATTGTAGCCTTGTAAAATGAGTTTGGCAATGAACCTTCTGCTTCTATTGTGTGGAACACTTTGAGGAGTATTGGTATTAGCTCTTCTTTGCATTTCTGGTAGAATTCTCCACTGAAACCATCTGGCCCTAGGCTTTTTTTGGTTGGGAGACTTTTGATGAATACTTCTATTTCATTAGGGGTTATAGGCCTGTTTAAATTGCTTATTTATTCTTGATTTAATTTTGGTATGTGATATCTACTGAGAAAATTGTTCATTTCCTTTATATTTCCAATTTTGTGCAGTACAGGTTTTCAAAGTATGACCTGATGATTCTCTGGATTTCCTCAGTGTCCATTGTTATGTTCCTCTTTTCATTTCTGATTTTGTTAATTTGCATGTTCTTTCTCTGCCTTTTGGTTGGTTTAGATAAAGGTTTGTCTATCTTGTTGATTTTCTCAAAGAACCAACACTTTGTTACATTGATTCTTTGTATTGTTTTCCTTGTTTCTACTTTATTGAGTTCAGCCCTCAATCTGATTATTTCCTGGCATCTACTCCTCCTGGGGGAGTTTGCTTCTTTGTGTTCTAGAGCTTTCAGTTGTGCTGTTAATTTTCTAGTGTGGCAGTTCGTCAGTTTCTTCATGTGGGTACTTAGTGCTATGAACTTTCCTCTTAGCACTGATTTCAAAGTGTCCCATAGGTTTGGGTATGTTGTGTCTTCATTCTCATTGAATTCTAGGAAGTCTTTAATTTCTTTTTATTTCTTCCTTGACCCAGGAATGGTGCAATTGCACATTGTTCAATTTCCATGACTTTGTAGGGTTTCTGCAATTTGTGTTGTTATTGAGTTCTAACTTTAACACATGGTAGTCTGATAAGTTACAGGGGGTTATTCCATTTTTTTAACTGTTGAGGTTTGCTATATTGCTGACTATGTGGGCCATTTTAGAGAAGGTTCCATTTGGTGGTGAGAAGAAGGTATATTCTTTTGTGTTTGCATGGAATGTTCTACAGTTGTTTGTTAAACTCAATTGGATCATAACTTCTATTAGTTCCTTTGTTTCTTTGTTAAGTTTCTGTCTGGTGGTCCTGTCTAGTGGTGAGAGTGGGATGTTGAAGTCTCCCACTATAAGTGTTTGAGGTTTTATGTGTGACTTGAGCTTTAGTAATGTTTCTTCTACCAATGTGGGTGCCTTTGTATTTGGGACATAGATGTTCAGAATTGAGACTTCATCCTGATGGATTTTTCCTGTGATGAATACAAAATGACCCTCTTCATCTCTTTTGATTGATTTTAGTTTGAAGTCTAATTTGTTAGATACTAGGATAGCTACACCAACTTGTTTCTTGGGTCTATTTGATTGGAAAATCTTATCCCAACCCTTTACTCTGAGGTAATGTCTGTCTTTGAAGTTGAGGTGTGTTTCTTGTATGCAGCAAAAGGATGGATTCTGTCTTCATATCCATTCTGTTAGCCTGTGTATTTTCATAGATGAGTTAAGACCATTAATATTGAGGGAGATTAAGGATCATTTAGTGTTAATTTTGTTTATTTTGGATTTGGTGGTGGTGGTGGTGGTATTGTGTGTGGATTTATCCCGCTTTTTCTTTCGGCTTTTGGTAAAATATTATCTATTGTCTATGTTTTGTGAGTGTAGTTAACTTCCTTAGGTTGGAGCTTCCTTCCAGTACTTTCTGTAGAGCTGGATTAGTGGATATGTACTGTTTAAATCTGGTTTGTCATGGAATATCTTTTTTTCCCCATCTATAGTGATTGGTATAGCAGTATGGGCTGGCATTCTTGGTTTCGTAGTGTTGGTAGAATATCTATTCAGGACCTTCAGACTTTCAGAGTTTCCATGGAGAAGTCAGATGTAATTCTGATAGGGTTGCCTTTGTATGTTACTTGGCCTTTTTCCTTTGCTGCTCTTAATATTCTTTCTTTATTCTGCATGTTTGGTGTTTTGAGTATTATGTAGCAAGGGAACGTTTTTGTGGCCCACTCTGTTTGGTGTTGTGTAAGCTTCTTGTACATTCATTGGTGTGTCTTTATGTTGGGAAAGTTTTTGTCTATGATATTGCTGAATATGTTTTATCCCCCTTTGAGGTGAGTTTCTTCACCTTCTTCTATACCTATTATTCTTAGGTTTGTCCTTTTCATGGTGTTCCATATTTCCTGGATATTCTGTGTTAGGGATTTGTTGTACTTAAGATTTTCTTTGGTCAATGAATCTATTTCTCCTAGTGTATCTTCAACATTTGAGATTCTTTCTGCAGTCTCTATATTCCTGTTAGTTATGCTTGCATCTGTAGTTCCTGATTGTTTACCCAGATTTTCTAATTCCAGAATTCCCACAGACTGTGTTTTTTTAATTGTCTCTATTCAGCTTTCAAACCTTGCACTGTTGGAATTGTTCCTTGAAATTTTTGGTTTGACTTTTCCTCCATTTCTTGAATTTTTTGTTTGTTTTTTCCTTCCATTTCTTTAAAGGATTTTCTCATTTAGGGTTTCTATCATCTACAGGAAGTTGTTGTTAAGATCCTTCTCTTCTGCTTCCTCTGTGTTGGGATGTTTAGGTCTTGCTGGTGTAATGTTCTTAGACTCTGGTGACCCTCATATTGGTTTTTGTGTTTTTGAATTTATTCTTATATTGTCATCTTCCTATTCTTTCTTCCAGTGGGTCCAGGTGGGGTCTCTTCCTCTCCTGGTGGGTATGGGTCAAAGGTTCTCTTCCTGTTGGTGCAAGTAGGTCCAATACTCCAATGGGTCTCAAGATGGTTGCAGGTGGGTCTTACACACTCCTTCTCCTAGTGGATGGTGCCAGGAACAATCATTATAACTGAAAAAAGCTTCCAAGAGCCCACACAAGCAGCCCAGTCAGTCTTCACTCACCCCCTAATGAATCAACAGGAAGATAGCTGAAAGAAAGAACACTCTGCAGTTAGGCAGCTAAACAACGTCTTCCCCTCCCCAGCTTCCTAATGAAGAGAACTTGGGCTCACAGGAATAGCTGATGGCAATAAAGGAAACATCCCACAATTAGATCACTTAACCCCTCCTTCTGCGACCCTTTTACCTTGCCAACACCTTGCTTATCTTCACCGGCTATCCTGCTCACCTTCAGAGACCCATGACTGAGAACCTTCTGTGGTGTGGTTACTAGGCAATGACCCCTCTCCTGTGATTACTTCACCCTACCTAGTTTCCCACCCTAACCACTGTATAACATGCCTAAGGAAAATAAACTTTTGCAGCTTGATCAGAAAGCCCGTCTTGCTGTCTGTTTCTCATGTCTCCTGTACCCTCATTCCAGGTTTCTCTGGCATCAACCTTGATTGTGCCCTGCTGGCCAGGGCAGATGGAAGTGGGACTAGCTCCATGATGTCAGCACATTCTGGATGGCTTGATCTGCCTGGGGTGAGTTGACCTGCCCAAAGTCCCCAGGCCAGGAGATCCAAAGAGGGCAAGGGGAAGTTGGGCCTGAGACAGGGACCCATGCTCACCTCTCCCCTGAGGAGGGTGGGACTAGCAAAGGGATGTCAGCAGACTCTGGATTGCCTGGTTCACTCAAGGAAAGTCGACCTGCCCATAGTCCCCAAGCCAGGAGATCCCAAAGATCCATGAATAAAGTTTATAGACAACAAAACCACTGGAATTATCCCAAATCAAGATTGTAACAATTTACTTGGGAAGTTCTGAGAACTGAACAATAATGGTGAATCATACACCTCAAATGGTTAAAACAATAAATCCTATATTATGTTATACATATGATGTCTCAATTTAAAATTTTTGACATAAAGCAAAATCACAACTTCTATACAAAACACACAAAAATAGAAAATATCATGTTATTAACAAGTTAGTAAAGAAGCCAAGCTTTGTATGAACACCTATAAACCCAGCACTCAGGAGGCAGAGGCAGGAGGATCTTTTGAGTCAGGATCAGTCTAATCTACATAGTGATTTCCAGAACAGCCAGAGATACATACTGAGACTTTGTCTCAAATAAACAAACAAGAAAATAAAACCCCCCAAATAAATTTGTATGGGAAATGGAGTAACAGAAACATAATCAAAATGCAAAGAAACATTTGTATCTCAAACAGAAAATAGAACTATGTAGAAAATAAAAATCTACATGTACCACGGTTACATGTAGATTTTACATGTATTGATAATTGAGTTCTCCAGAATGTCATTTCTAAAATACATAAAGAGAGAAAATTTTGACTTTGCATTGTTTAAAATGGGTGTATCACATATATAATAATGTTGAAAAGTAAAATTACTGAAAAGAATACCATGTATTCACTGATACATAAGAAATGGGCATTCTTATGCTACTATGAGAAGTAGAGATGAGGTTGTCAATAAAGATTAAATGAACTATCATCCAATTATAAATGCCACAATATGTGGTGACTGAATAACATGTGTTTGCACGACTGTCCAATTTCCATAGTGTAATCATTCCCATGATGTCTGATTTCAAGGTAGTAGTGTGATCTCATAACTATCCAGTTGGGTAGAGATGTATATAAACAACATAAACTTGGCCTTAGCCTGCTTCACACCACAATACGTGAGCCAGTCCAGCAGGAGTAGATCATGTAGAATGATCAGCAAGCAAAAAGTAACGACAGAGAAGAGCAAACAACTCAAGAATTAAACTTGATCCAATTAACGTCTTGAGAACACTGTCCAGGACTTGGGAGGTAGCCTTCCATTAGTGAGTTTCTGGGTTCAACCCCAGAAAGGCATCCAACAACCAAACATAAACAGAAAATCCTGCATATAACAGTGTAATGCATATTATATTAAATACATAGAATTATTAACTACATGATAATTTTAGGAAATTTACCTCAAAGTATTCATAATAAATGTAGTGGATGTCTGTCAATTAAAGGAGTGGGCTCTAGTGACTAGTATTTCTAGAGCATGTTTTATATCTCTGTTCCTCAGGCTATAGATAAAAGGGTTCAGCAAGGGTGTGACTACCGTATAAATTACAGAAGCAACTAAGTCTTTGTCACTGTCATTCTGTAATGAAGAGAAAAAGTAAACACCAGCAAGTGTCCCATAGTATAAAAACACCACAAAGAGATGGGAGGCACAGGTAGAAAAGGTTTTGAAGAATCTCTTTGTGGAAGGGGCCCTCAAGGCAGTGCTCCCTATGAGAATATAAGAGCCCAGGATGCTACTCAGAGGCAGGATGAAAAGTAATCCTCCCTCAGTGAAGATGACTAGCTTATTGAGGGAAATATCTGAGCAGCTCACCTTCAGGAGGGCAGTGAGGTCACAGAAGAAGCTGGGGACAGTATTATTGGCACAGAAGGACAGCTGGATCAAGAGGAGTGTGTGAAGCGACGCATGGACAAAACAGAAGAACCAAGACCCAGCAACTAAGCAGACACATAGTTCCTCCCTCATGGCAGTGATGTAGAGCAGTGGATGGCAGATGGCCACATACCTGTCGTAGGCCATCACTGCAAGAAGGAAATTGTCCAGGCAGCCAAAGAGAACAAAGAAATACATCTGGGAGATGCATCCATTGTAGGAGATGGAATGCTGCTGAGCCTGAATGTTCATCAGCATTTTGGGAACTGTAATGGATGAAAGGGAGATGTCAGAGAAGGCCAAGTGGCTGAGGAAGAAGTACATGGGGGTGTGGAGGTGAGAGTCCAGCCTGATGAGCAGGATGATGAGCAGGTTCCCCAGCACCGTGGTCAGGTACATGGCCAGGAACAGGGTGAAGAAGATGTTCTGCTGCTCTGGTCTGATGGGGAGCCCCAGGAGGAGGAACTCGGACACACTGCTCTGATTCTCCCCCCTCATGCTGCTCTTGTCTCTTTTGGAAATTTAAGAAAAAAATGATGAAACATCCGTGAACATGGCCATCACATTACTACAATGATGATTTCTGTGTGATTCTTCTTCTTTGTTTAGATGCAAGCAATTACTCTACATATACAGTTGGAAACATTTTCACAAGTATTTACTCACAAAAGTAACTTCTTTGGACAGTACCCAATTGATAGAGGATGCCACTTTCTTATTCGCTCTATAATAATAAGAATGCTGGCATTCATATGCAATAGTGTGCTACACAGCTGATCAGGTGTGTATGTATGCTATCCCATTTAGATTTATATTTTGGGAGTTTTGTTTGCTTGTCTTCTTCTAAATGCTTACTGACAAATATTCATTGTAACATAGTGATGATTTTATAAAGATATTTTCATTTACATATGTTGTGTATCATGTTCACCTCCATACTTCCCCACAACCACCTTTAGTCACCCCTTCACTCATCTGAATTTCAGCTATGCTTCTATTGACTTCTTCAACCTTTGATAAATAAATAAACCTGTCCTATCCTAACCCCAATGTTTCATCACACCTTCAGATTAATGAAATGTCTTTGCAAAGAAACTAAGGCTACCAGCACTTTGCTTAATCCATATTTAGAAAAAGTCCTGACCCCATCATTTATTCATGGACAAGCACATGAACACATAGAAGTGAGCCAATGGCCAGGTCTCTGTGCAGGGGTTTGTGTCTTCATACCAACCAGATTCAAGTCTCAGTACTTGTCTCTAAAATGGGGAATTAACAGTAAGAAGCTGGCATCCATCGTTTATATGGTTTTCATTTGTTTTTTCAAGCTGCTATAGATTACTTATATCACAGACAATCACCTCCAGCTGAGCCTTCTTGTTCTCCACCAAGGTGATGGCTGTATTGACTCTGCTTGAAGGACGGGGTCTCTTAGTTAGCACGACCCCTTTGTCAGAAGCTTCCTTCATAGCTTGGGCCAGCAGCCCTTGCTTCTTCTCCTGCTTTGTCTCTGGCCTTCACTGTTCCAGGTGAAGTCACACTGTGTGCTTGATGGGCAGGATCACTGCTCTCTATCATTCCCAACAGAAACCGCAACTTGTCCCCACAAAAGTGTCCAAAGATGCTGTATAATGTCCACCATTTTTTCCAAAATCTTATGAAAGGTACTACTCATATTTTATACATCATGTACTTCACAAAAGATTTCTGTATATTTTAGCTTCTCTCAAAGTATGATGTATTTGGGCTCAGTGAGATGGTTGCAGTGGTTCTTAACTTGAGGTTCATGATCCCTTTGGGAAACCTCTATCTCCAAAAAATACTCACATTGCAATTTATAACAATAGCAAAACTACAGTTATGAAGTAGCAACGAAATAACCTTATGATTGGGAGTCACCACAACATAAAGAACTCTATTAAATGGCTGCAGCATTAGAAATGTTGAGAACCACTGGGTTAGTGGGTAAAGGAACTTGTTGCCAAACCTGATGGTCTGAGTTTGATCCCTGGAAACCATATGAAAGAGAGAAACAACTCCAAGTTGTCCTCTGACTTGCACACCCACTTCATGGCAAGTGAGCATACACACACACACACACACACACACACACACACACACACACACACACACCACAGTGGAGGGAGAGAAACAGAAACAAACAAATAAATTGAACTTGACCTTGGACTGAGTTGTTGTGGGAGGTTACATGTCTTGGACAGGGAATTGCAGTGAGTCATCCTGAGGAACTTGTACCTTCTCCAGGGCTCAGGTTATTACAGGTTATGACCCCTAAGGAAGATGGTGACCAGGAGAAGAAGCTAGCCTGTGACCTCAAGGGGTGAGAGCAAGTCTAAATAGGCCAATTTTTCTGTTTTCTACATGTCCTTTCCCTAGACAACAGTGAACTAGTAAACTCCCACCACCCAAACATTGGATTTGGGGAAAGACAATAATAATTTATTTTTACTGACCATCATATGCTGAACACAGCACTGAATAGTTTATGTACACTAGCTCGCTTATTCCTCAGAATATTTCTGTAAAGTTTGGCTGATTACTGTCCTTGAATTCACTCATTAAGGCAACAAAAATGTATAGAAGCCATAGTCAAGATTTGACCCTATGATGGCCAGCTAATGCTGAGCTCTTATCAGTGGATAAGAGTAGCATGGTGATGAAATACATGTTAGCCTGTCTGCCCAATGCAGATTCACAACTGTTGAATCAACCAAGGAATATAAAACTTTTCAGGGATCACCCAGAGCCTCTAGAACACATGGATGAAGCACACATGCACTGTAAGGGCACACATACATGCAGACACTTGAGTTACTGATTTGTGATTTCTTACCAGATACAGTTGCCCTAAGGAAGGGATGTCACTAACAGGGTCATAATAACAAAATGCACAACTAATATGCAAGATTTTACACACAACACATGAGTAGCTGTCATAGTCTCAGCTGCTTTAACAGCACATAGAAATCACATCTCAAAAGAGTAAGTTAATACTCTGGATATAGACACACACACAGGACAACTAAAAATCAAAACAAGCAACACATTCAGCAATATGTAAAAACACATCTCAGAGGAATAGGCTCGTATTCTGGATATAGACATACACACAAACCAATAACAACGACAACCAAAAAAATCAACATGTAAAAATCACATCTCAAAGGAATAAGCTTATGTTCACTATCCTATCTATCTATCTATCTATCTATCTATCTATCTATCTATCTATCTATCTATCTTTCACACACACAGGTAGACACACACACACACACACACACACACACACAAGATGACCAAATGCAAGGTCAAATACATCATGCAAGAGCCATACAAAAATATAACAGTTACATAGGTATGTTTCTTTTCTTCAGGAAACAAAGAATACACACTGTGCACATATGCACCCCACTCAGAATACCAGTTCCAGTTCCCACTGACCTGTACCTGGCATGCATGAAGTCAGTGAGGCCCCTTTCACTCATAGACATAAATATCATCTCCAAATAAGTGAAATGCCTGTGCACACACTCACTCTCTCTCTCCCCACTCTCAAGGACACACAACCATACACCAAATATGACTCAGACAAAATGCAGCCTCTCTCTCTCTCTCTCTCTCTCTCTCTCTCTCTCTCTCTCTCTCTCTCTCTCTCACACACACACACACATATTCGTGTGCATGCAAAAACAAGCAAATGCAGAAAATGGCTTCAGATTGCTCAGTACACACTGTCTTCTTAAGACCTTTCAGTCTCCTCTAGTTGAATGTGTCTGAACATAGATGAAAACAAAGGAATCAACAGAGTGAGAGCATGGTAAGTATTTTAGACCAAATGGACTGATTTGGAGACTCCCAAACACATATAAATAACTTACTCTTGTGGGCCTGATTTAGATTTGTGTGTTCTGGGTCTGGAGAGATCAGAGTTAGTCATTACATATCATACATGTGCACACAAACATGCAAGACATGAGCAAATCTCACAAAGATTAGATATACCTACATTTTAAGAGCAATGGAATGCCATTAACCATATATATCATGTAGAGTACATATGCAAGACACATAGACACAGAGAGACACCTTGCTCACCAAGAACTAGCTCCCAACTCCTAATGAACTCTGACAGCCCTTGGTTTGCTCAGGCACATGATAACCTACCTCTCTGAGCCCTTGGATTCCATTAAGGGCATCAAAAACTAAAGAATAACTGGATGTATTATGTTATGCCAGGACCTCCTGACCTTCTTCTGTCTATCCTTGAGCTCCAGAGAAATAAGCAGGAGGAGAATCCCAGAGCTCCTGGTTAGGAAAAGAATCAACTGGAATAATTAGCTTCAATTCCTGAGAGTCCTTGGGGAGGAGCCTGCACAGGAGGAGCTGAGCAGGCACTGAGCTGCTCATCCAAGAGTCACCTAAGCATGTGTCCTGGATGTCAAGGACACTGTATTAGTCATGGTCCCACCATTATCACAAAGTATCCAAGACAATGAACTTATGGAGTCCAGGATTATTTTATACCAGTTTTGGAGGTTTCAGCCCATGATCAGCTGTCTCCATTGTCTCACCACTGTGGTAGTGCCTGGGAGAGAAAGACCGACTCTCCTCAGTCCAAGGGCGACTGAGGCCCACTTCCCACTGACCCAGAAACAGACACCCTCACTGTAGACCCCAGCTTATTAAAGATTCTCTCACATTTACCCTGCCACTCTGGGCCCAAGTCTTTGACATGAACCTCTGAGTGAGACCCAGCCAGGAACCTTCACTAGATCTCAGTAAAACAGAATCATGGCATATAGAAATGGAGATAGTTTGATTTTTTTCCTTTCCTATTTTTGTCCCTGTAATGTCTTTCCTTTGTCTTATTCTTTGGTGTGGAGAGATTCCTCTTCTGTGGGTATAGACAAACACAAGCTAATGAATTCTATAAGTCAAAGAAAGTTAAGGCTAAGAAGTCTAAAGGACTGCCGATCAAGCTTTCCTGTGAAGATTCACCAGAATGATCCCATAGCTTTAGGAACGCTTACCAGCTGGTCTGTAACAGCTCATGTCATAGGATGACAAGGCCATGCCCATGTCAGTGAAAGTGACAAAAATGGGTTTGACACCTAGCCTCATATCTTCACATAGTCTTTCATTGTTGGGGAAATGGGAAGCTTTTTAGTTGAAGGAGATTTAATTTCTAGAGACAAATGAAAAATGACTTCACAAATCTTTTGAGTTCGATAAGATAGTCCTAAGAGGGGAATTTACAGCTGTAAGAACCCACATTACTGGCCTAACTGGATGCTGGCATGTAGAAGAATGTCGATATATCCATGTCTATCGCAATGCACAAAACTTAAGTCCAAATGGATCAAAGACCTCAACATGAATCCAGCCACACTGAACCTGTTAGAAGAGAACGTGGGAGGTACCTTGAACGAATTGGTACAGGAGACTGCTTCCTGAACATACATAACACCAGTAGTACAAACACTGAGATCGACAATTAATAAATGGGACTTCCTGAAACCGAGAAGCTTATGTAAGGCAAAGGACACAGTCAGCAAGACAAAAAGACACCCCACAGATTGGGAAACGATATTCACTAACCCCACATCTGACAGAGGGCTGATCTCCAAAATTTACAAAGAACTCAATAAGCAAGTCTCCAAAACACTAAAGGATCCAATTAAAAAGTGGGCTGCAGAACTAAACAGAAAATTTTCAATAGAGGAGTCTAAAATGGCTGAGAGGCATTTGAGAAAGTTCTCAACATCCGTAGCCATCCAGGAAATGCAAATCAAAACAACTCTGAGATACCATCTCACTCCTGTCAGAATGGCTAAAATCAAAAACACCAACGACAATTTATGCTGGAGAGGCTGTGGTGAAAGGGGGACACTCCTCCATTGCTGGTGGGAGTGCCAACTGGTTCAGCCACTTTGGAAATCAGTATGGAGATTCCTCAGAAAAATGGGAATAAACCTACCACAAGACCCAGCAACTCCACTCTTAGGCATATATCCAAAAGATGCCCATTCATACAACAAAGATGTCTGTTCCACTATGTTCATAGCAGCATTATTTGTAATAGCCAGAACGTGGAAGCAACCTAGATGTCCCTCAATCGAAGAGTGGATAGAGAAAATGTGGTACATTTACACAATGGAGTACTATTCAGCAGAAAAAAATGGAATCCTGAGATTTCCAGGCAAATGGATGACACTAGAAGAAACCATCCTGAGTGTGGTAACCCAGTCACAAAAAGAGAAACATGGCATGTACTCTCTCATATATGGATTTTAGGCATAGATCTGGGGAGTGCCAGCCTACAATCCCATGGTCAGAGAGTCTGGGAAACAGAACCTTCATTCAGTGGCTAATAGAAGAAGAGGCAGACTCCCTTGGTTAAGTACTGAGCTGAACTCAAGAAAGCCAGTAACAGAGAGGGAGGACTGATGACCAAAGTGATTAAGACTGGGCTGGTTTAACCCCCAGAAACAGCTGACCTGACAAAGGTTAACTCTTGAATCCCAGGCATCAGCCTGGGAATCCAGCATGGGACTGATCAAGACCCCTGAATGTGGGTGTCAGTGAGGAGGCCTAGGTAATCTATTGAGCCTTGGGCAGCAGATCAGTACCCATTCCGAGTTTACACACGGACTTTGGACTCCCATAGAACAATGTGAGGTGCACTCTCACCCTGAACTCTTGGGGGAGGGTCTAGGCCCTGCCCTGGATGAAATGACAGACTATGGACACACCCATGGAGGGCCTCACCCTCCCTGGGGAAATGAGGGGATATTGGGGGGGTTGGTGGGAGGGCATGGAAGGAGAGGAGGGAAAGGGAGAGGAACCTGGAATTGACATGTGAAGCAACCTTGTTTCTAATTTAAATTGAAATTAAAAAATCATAGAGTGGCCAGCGAGTTGACTCAGTGTTTCATGCCACCAAGACTGGTGAACTGAACTCAATCTCTGAACCTACATGGTGGAAGAAAATGATTTAATCATGGAAGTTGTCTTCTGACTTACACACACACACACACACACACACACACACACACACACACACACACACACACACTGAGAGACACAGAGAGAATAAGCAATGTAGAAATAATCAATTAAATAGATTGTGCTAGAGAGATGGCTCATCAGTTAAGAGCACTGGCTGTTCTCCCAAAAGACCCAGTTTCAATTCACAGCACCCATATGGCAGCTCATGAGCCTTTATAACTCCAGTTCCAGAGGAGCCAATGAATTCTTCTGAACTCTATGGGCAGTAGGCACTCATTAAATAAAGTGATCTTTTTAAATTTTTTAACTTAGACTTCAAACAACTAATATAATGTTGTATCTCAAGGCTTTGGTGAAACAAAAAGCTAAACTAAGGCCAAGTATATAACAAGAAATAAAAATTAAGAAAATAGAGTCTACGAGAACAATACATGTACAATTCAGCAAAGAATTGTTTTGGGTTTTTTAAGGTTAACAAGACAGACACAGTCATATTTTAAATTAGACATGTGTATCAAGAATAGCAATTTTCAGGTCTCACTATCAGTTTCTGGGGGATAACTATGAGACCCTATTGCAAAGACACCACATACTTGAGTCATAGACTGTGGAAGATCTATCTGTACTGGTTAGCTTTCATAGTACTGGAAGGTGCTATGAAAACGTGCAGAGGAAAAGAGTGACAATCATCAGACTTATCCAGCTATAAATCCTGCAAACTACAACAACAGCTGGGGTAGCCACACATGAGATTTTCAAAAGATGAAAAAGAATAATAATTTCACCATCCAATAAGCTTTTGAAATACAATAGGAAGATCCAGAGGTTTGTTCCTTGGTTATTCTTAGGAATTCTAGGGGCAGTACTAGCATAAATATTATGGGAGTAACTAACCACTTTCTTTTTTATTTTTATTTGAATTAAAATTTTTTATTTTACATACCAATCTCAGTTCCCTCTCCCTCCCACCCTCTTATGCCCCCCACCATCCCCCATCCCACCCCACCCCACCTCCCATCCACACCTTAGGGAGGGATGAGAGAGTAGCCCTCCATAGGGAATGGTCTCCCAAAGTCCATTCATGCACTGGGAATAAATACTGGTTCCACTGCAAGAGGCCCCATAGATTGCCAAGGCCTCCTAACTGTCACCCAAGTTCAGGAGGTTGTCCTTTGTTCTATGTCTAATATCCACTTATGAGTGAGTATATAACATCATAACATGTTACTGGTTACCTCACTCAGGATGGTTTCTTCTAGTTTGATCCATTTGCCTCCGAATTTCAAGATTTCATTGTTTTTTTCCTGATGAGTAGTACTCCATTGTGTATATGTACCACATTTTCTTTATTCATTCTTTGGTTGAGGGACATCTAGGTTGCTTCCAGGTTCTGGCTATTACAAATAATGCTGCTATGAACACAGCTGAACAGAAGTCTTTGTAGTATGAATGTGCATCTTTTGGTTATATGCCTAAGAGTGGAATTGCTTGGTCTTGAGGTAGACTGATTCCCATTTTACTGAGAAACCTACATACTGATTTCCAAAGTGGCTGTACAAGTTGACATTCCTGCCAGTGTGGATGAATTTATGTTGAGGTCTTTGATTCATTTGGACTTAAGTTTTGTGCATGGTGACAGATATGAATCTATCTGCAATCTTCTACATGCGGGCATCCAGTTATGCCAGCACCATTTGTTTTATGGGAGATGTATATATATGTGTGTGTGTGTGTGTGTGTGTGTGTGTGTGTGTGTGTGTGTGTGTGTGTGTGTGTTTCTCCTGTTTGGCTGAGAGAGGCAGGAAGATAGGTGGGGTTAAGAGACAAGGAGAATTCTGGGAAGATAGGTAGAGAAGCACCAAAAAGGATACCATTTCATTGGTCCACCTGTCTGTTTTGTGCCAACACCAAAATGTTTTGTATTACAATAGCTCTATAGTAGAGTTTGAAGTCAGGGATGGTGATGCCTTTGAAAGTTCCTTTATTGTACAGAATTTTTTTTTTGGTTTTTACGAGAAAGGGTTTCTCTGTATTGTTTTGGAGGTTGTCGGTCCAGCCTGGCCTCAAACTCACAGAGATCCGCCTGCCTCTGCCTCCCGAGTGCTGGGATTAAAGTTATGGTTATCCTGGGTTTTTTGTTTTCCATATGTTGTTGAGTATTGTTCTTTTAAGGTCTGTGAAGAATTGTGCTGGGATTTTGATGAGGATTGCATTGAATATGTAGATTGCTTTTGGTATGTTTATCTTCCCTATCCAAGAGCATGAGAGATCTTTCCATTTTCTGGTATCTTCTTTAATTTCATTCTTTAAAGAAAATTCTTTTTGTACAGACCTTTCATGTGTTTGGTTAGAGTTACCCCAAAATATTTTATGTTGTTTGTCGTTGTTATAAAGGGTGATGGTTCTCTGATTTCTTTCTCAGCCCATTTATCATCTATATAGGAGGGATACTGATTTTTTGAGTTAATCTTGTGTCCTGATACTTTACTGAAGGTGTTTCTCATCTGTAGGAGTTTCCTGGTAGAACTTTGGGGGTCACTTATGTAAACTATTATATCATCTGCAAATAGTGAAAGTCTGACTTCTTCCTTTACAATTTGTATCCCCTTGATCTCTTTTTTTATCTTATTACTCTAGCTTCACCTTCAAGGACAATATTGAACAGATACATAGAGAATGAATAACCTTATCTTGTTCCTGATTTTAGAGGAATCTCATTGAATTTCTCTCCATTTAGTTTGATGTTGGCTGCTCACTCACTGTATATTGTCATTATTATGTTCAGGTATGTTCCTTTTATCTCTGATCTCTCCAAGACCTTTATCATGAAGGGATGATAGATTTTGTTGAAGGGTTTTTCAGCATCTAATGAGATGATTGTATTTTTTTTTCAGTTTGTTTATATGGTGGATTACATTGACAGATTTTCATATGTTGAAACATCCCTGCATCCCTGGGATGAAGCCTACTTGATCATGGTACATGATTTTTCTGATGGTTTTTTGGATTAGGTCTGCCAGTATTTTATTGGGTATTTTTACCTCAATGTTCATGAGGTAGAATGGTCTGTAATTCTCTTTCTTATTTGAGTCTTTGTGTGGCTTGGGTACCAAGGTGATTGTAGAAAGAGTTTGGCATTGACCATTCTGTTTCTATTGTGTAGAACAATTTGATGAGTATTGGTATTAGCTCTTCTTTGAATTTCTGGTAGAATTCTACACTGAAATCATCTGGAATTGGGCTTTTTTTGGGTTGAGCATCCCTTCATCTTGTGTTTTCTTTATTTCCTCTATTTCAGTTTTCAAGTCTTGAAATGTTCAAAGCCTAGTTTGTTAGATATTAGGATAGGTATACCAGCTTGTTTCCTAGGTTCATTATGTTTAATGTTTGAGCAGGCAAAAATCATCTCTCAACTATATAAACCCATTTGGACTATATATCCAACTTCTATTCATGCCAAACAAAGGATATAACATCTCCCAAAATGCATCATGTTTTCTGAGTTCCATTTTGAAGTTAAAACATTCTTAAAATATATTGATTGGTTTATTTTAGCAGTATCTATAATCAATGTCTCTCAGCAACTATTGGTTTTGTATATTAGCAGTGAAAAATTCAAATAACAAAGCACCATACAGGATGCTATTTCCCATATTTTTTAGTATTCTTCTTTTGTAATGTTTTATTTAAATTAGAAACATGAATGCTCCACATGCCAATCCCAGCTCCCTCTCCCACCCCTCCTCCCTTGTCCCTCCACCAGCCCCTCCAGCCCCCCATCCAATCCCCACATCATTCCCCAGGGAGGGTGAGGCCCTCCTTGGGGTGATCTCTAAAGTCTGTCATTTCATCCAGGGCAGGACCTAGGCCCTTCCCTATGTGTCCAGGCTGAGAGAGCATCCCTTTATTTGGAATGGTCTCCCAAAGATCATTCATAAACCATAGTAAACACTGATATACTACCCAAGGCCCCAGTGATTTCTGTGGCCTCCTCACTGAGACTGCATTCATGGATCATTCCCCTGTTGGCCTCTCAGGCATCAGTCTGGGATTCAAGAGCTCCCCCTTATCCAGTCAGCTGTCTTTATGGGTTTCACCATCATGGTCTTGACCCTTTTGCTCATCACTCCTCCATCTCTGTCATTAGGTTCCAGGAGTTCAGTTCAGTGGTTTGCTGTGGGTATCTGTCTCTGCTTCCATCAGTCACTTGATGAAGGTGGCATATAAGGTAGTCATTAACCTTGCCATCAAGGAGGGGCATTTAATGTAGTCTCTCCACTATTGCTTAGTTTGCCAGTTGGAGATCTCACTAGTGTCAGCTCTCTCCTTAAGCCTATAATGACTCAACCTATTATGGTGTCTCTCATCCTGCTCTCCTCTATTCTTACCCCGACTTAAACTTCCTCCTCCCCCATACCTTCTTCTCTCCTCTTCTTATCCCCTTCTCTTTTTCCTGGCTCCCTCTCCCCTCCCCCGATGTTCCCAATCTGCTCAGGAGATCTTGCCTCATTCTACTTCTCTGGGGTATCATGCATCTCTCTTGGGAACCTCCCTGTTTCCCAGACTCACTGGCACTGGGATTGTAGGCTGAGACTCCCCTGATCCATATCTAAAATCCATATATGAGTGAGTACATACAATGTTTGTCTTTTTGTGTCTTGGTTACATCATTCAGGATGGTTTCCTCTAGTACCATCCAATTGCCTGCAAATTTCAAGATTCAATTGTTTTTTTCCACTGAGTAGTACTCCATTGTGTAAATATACCACATTTTCTCTATCCACTCTTCAGTTGTGGGGCATCTAGGTTGCTTCCAGGATCTCTCTATTACATATAATGCTGGCACCCCGGAAATGTGCCCTGGTTTACCTGTACCATGGGTGTAGCAGGAGACTATGGTGCGTTGGTTCCTGCCTCTGGATACAAGATGCAGCAGTAGACCCCAAGCACAGGCAGCCGGTCTAGTCCTAGTTCCATGGGTAGAGCAGGAAACTATGGATCCTGCTGCCTCCAATGGGATGGAAGCCTCAGTGGCAGATCCCAGGTCCAGGCAGGCAGTGCGGAAATGGGACCTGGTTTACCTGGTCCCGTGGTTGGAGCAGGACACTATGGTGCGTTGGTTCCCGATTATACACCTGTTAGAGGTGATGGCTGTTATGGGTATATGGCACACATAAAACCTATAATGCTCCATCATACCTCTCCAGTAAATTGGAACAGTTTTTCAAATATTATAACATAAAACATGTAACTGGTATACCGCACAATCCTACAGGACAAGCATTGGTTGAGAGATCTAACTACACCTTAAAAGTAATGCTTCATAAACAGCCACGGAGAACAAAGACCCCCAAACACAGATTACATAATGCTTTACTAACTCTGAACTTTCCTAATGCTAAAGAGAAAGGAAACCGCTGCAGAAAGACACTGGACTTCAGAAAAAACTTTTGAACTAAACTAACAGGTGTATTTCAAGGACGTTATGACCTCAGTTTGGAAACCAGAAGTTGGGTTTTGCCTTTGTTTCTACAGGAGAAGAAAAATTTTGGATTCCATCAAAATTGATCAAGATTCATCCTAACAGGAGAAACCTCAGGAGGAGGAAAGATGACAGCTCATCCACAAGGTCATATTCTACTATGGGTAAGGAGACCTCATAAAGGGGAAGAGAAGTGTTTTGTCTTTGTCTTCACAGGAAAATCTGTGTCCAAATAGCAAGAAGACACTGAACCATCAAACAAAGAAGAATCTAATGTTTGGTTTCAATGTCTAATTCTCTTAACTTCATCCTTTTAATATCTATTTCCCTTTATTTCCTAATGCTCTTTTGGTCCCAATTCATTTAACTGAAGTTGGCTTTGGAGTTGGATTGGCTCTCCTCCTCTAAATCCAAGCATGTTACTAAAATAAAATTCAGAATTTCTGTATAATATCAAGGAGCCATTGACATGAGACAGAAGAAAAAACTAGGGGCTGTCATCTGTGTACACCCGGTTCCTTTTCTGAAAGTCTAATCTCCCTCATGTTTACTATCTTCCTCATTGTTGCCTTTCCCAGTATGCATACATATAAAAGTTGAAAATTTCTCTTTTAACATTAATGTTTGGGTTTTCTAGAGAAAAAGGAATTTCTTGACAGCAATCTTCAAACACTTTGGAAAGAAAACGGGGCCCCATTTCATTGACTGTACCTGATATGACTTAATGCATCTAAACTGCCCGACATCATCAACCCCACCTGACAAGTGCCATCCTGAAACTGGTTTGGGACTACATTGCTTGACACAACTCCAAACCAATGAACCGATATGGTGCACCTTCTACAATCTGGTCAGAGTTTCAATCAACATTTGAACTTCAATCAAGCATCTCCCACCAACAGAGACTGAATGAAAATGAGACTCTTGTTACACTAACATTTTTTTCCCTACAGGATACCATGAGGTTGTCATCATCCTATTTAATCAGGAAGTAATTTTAGGAATACTACGCTGCCTTTCCCTTCTGTTGATATTGCAGGAGAGTTTACACATGTTAGTGCTAGTTTTCAATTGCTTTTATATCCTGTCCCTACTACATACCTGTGACCATGCCTGAGCAGGCATGGTTGGTAGTACAGGTCTCTCCATACAATTCCCCTTTTAGTCTAAAGAAAAGATTTAGAATTAAAACAAAACTACACTGTGTCAATATACAAAATGTCTATAAAGCCTACATACATAGAAGCTGATAGACAAATTATAATCTACCTATATCCTATCTTAAAAATTCTTTAGGGTTGGGATTGGAAGGAAGTATTCAGACTTGAGCATCTCTTTCAGATAAGTTTAGGATTCAGATGGGATAGATATGTTTAAGATAGGATATAGGTAGATTATAATTTGTTTATCATCTTCTATGTATAATGGTTTATATATGTTTGAGACATTTTGTATATTGACACAATTTTGTCTTAAGTCTAAATCTTTTCTTTAGACTTTCTCTCTCTCCCTCTCTCTTAGGGCTTCATCATGGTCAGGGTCAACTGCTTCTGTGGGTTTCTCCAGCACAGTCTTGCCTCCTTTGCTTATCCTTCCTATCTACAACTGGATTCCAGTAGTATGGCTCAGTGTTTAGCTGTGGAAATGAGCCACACCAAGAATACTGAGAAGATGGTTGTAGGATACTTTATTAGAGAGAAAGAAGTAAATTACATGAGAAGCCAAGAACTAGGATCCACAACTTCTGATCTCTGACCATGATGAAGCCCTAAGAGAGAGAGAGAGAGAGAGAGAGAGAGACAGAGAGACAGAGAGAGACAGAGAGACAGAGAGAGACAGAGTGAGAGAGAGCCTCCTCCCCCCAAGCAGTACAGGTCTCTCCCTACAATTGCCAAACTCCTTTTACAAGACTACAATCACCTTGGTATCCAAACCACACAAAGAGCAAACTAAGAAAGAGAACTACAGACCAATCTCCTCATGAACATTGATGAAAAAATACTCAATAAAATACTGGCAAATCAAATCCAAGAACACATCAGAAAAATCATCCACCGTGATCAACTAGGTTTCATTCCAAAGATGCAGGGATGGTTCCACATATGAAAATCTGTCAATATAATCCACCATATAAACAAACTTAAAAAGAAAAACCACAAGATCATCTCACTAGATGCTGGATGGTTTGTGTTAGGAATTAAATGAATTTAACATTTTCTTTGGCTAGTGATTCTATTTACTCTCTTATCTTCAAAGACTGAGATTCTCACTTTCATCTCTTGTATTCTGATGGTGATACTTGCATCTGTAGATCATGTTTACTTACTCATATTTTCCATTTCCAGAATTCAATTAGTTTGTGTTTTCTTTATTGCTTTGACTTCAATTTTCAAGTCTTGAACTGTTTCCTTCACTTGCTTGATTATTTTTTTATTTTAGAAACAATCTTAGTTTGCATATCAATCCCCCTATTCCCTTGCCCTCCCATCCTCCCATGCTCCTCAATGATCTCCCCAACCAACCACCCACCCACTCACCAAGGATAGTGAGGCCTTCCATGGGGGATTATCAAAATCTGGCACATCATTTGGGGGAGGACCTAGGCCCCTTTTCATATATCTGGGCTGCAATAGTATCCCTCCATAGGGAATTGGCTCCTAAAGTCCATTTGTGCACTAGGGATAAATGCTGGCTCCATTGTTAGAAGTCCCAGAAACTGCCAAGGCCTCCTGCCAGGTACATACATTCAGAGTGCTTGGTTTGGTCCAATGCTGGTTCTTTTGGTTGGGAGACTTTTGATGATTGTTTCTATTTCATTAGGGGTTATAGGTCTGTTTAAATTGTTTATCTGTTCTTGTTTTAATTTTGGTAACTGATGCCTATCCAGAAAATTGACCATTTCTTTTAATTTTTCCAATTTGGTAAGCACAGGCTTTCAAAGTATGACCTGATGATTCTCTGGATTTTCTCAGAGTCCATTGTTGTGGCCCCTTTTCACTTCTGATTTTGTTAATTTGCACATTCTGTCACTGCCTTTTAGTTTGAATATAGATTTATTTATCTTGTTGATTTTATCAAAGAACCAATACTTTGTATCATTAATTCTTTGTATTGTTTTCTTTATTTGCATTTTATTGATTTAAGCCCTCAATTTTATTATTTACTGGTGTTTCCTCCTCTTGGACAAGTTTGTCTCTTTTTGTTCTAGAGCTTGCATATGCTGTTAAGTCTCTAGTGTGACTATTCTACAGTTTTTTTTTATGTAGGCACTTAGTGCTATGAACTTTACTGTTAGCACTGCTTTCAAAGTGTCCTGTAGGTTTGGATATTTTGTGTCTTCATTTTCATGGAATTCTAGGAAGTTTTTAAATTTTTCTTTATTTATTCCTTGAGTGCAATTGAGTATTGTTCAATTTCCATGAGTTTGTAGGCTTCCTGCCATTTGTGTTATTGTTGAATTCTAACGTTAAACCATGGTGAGCTGATATGATACAGGGGTATTCTTTTTTTTTTGTATATGTTGTGGTTTGCTTCGTTGCCAAGTATGTGGTCAATTTTAGAGAAGGTTCCATGCGGTGATGAGAAAGTATATTCTTTTGTGTTTGGTTGGAATATTATATAGATGTCTGTTAAACCCAACTGAGTCATAGCTTCTGTTAGGTCCTTTATTTTTTTGTTAAGTTTCTATCTGGTAGTCCTGTCTAATGGTGAGACTGAGGTGTGGAATATCCCACTATAAGTGTGTGGGGGTTTTACATGTGATTTAATTTTTAGTAATGTTTCTTTTATGGATGTGGGTGCCTTTGTATTTGGGGCATAGATGTTAAAAATTGAGACTTCATCTTGATGGATTTTTTTCCTGTGACAAATATGAAATGACTTTCTTCTTCTCTTTTGATTAATTTCAGTTTGAAGTCTAACTTATTAGATATTAGGATAGCTACAGCAGCCATCTTTTACCAACCCGTTACTCTGAGGTAGTGTCTGTCTTTGAAGTTGAAGTGTGTTTCTTGTAAACAGCAGAAGGGTGGATTCTGACTTCATATCTACTCTGTTAGCCTATGTCATTTTTATAGTGGTATTGAGACCTTTGATATTAAGAGATCATTGGGAAGCAGCTGTTCCTCCGGCAGCATCAGGTAAACAGGCCAGCTTCCCGGCCTGTGTTCCAGTGCCTGCAGATCACCTGGGAACTGCACAGAGCTCCCAATCCCGGCGGGAGCCAAGCACCCCAGACTCCAGATCTTCTCTCCCACCAACAAGACCAGGAAACCAGAGGAGGCAGGGAGACCAGGGGAATAGCTGTTCCGGATCAGGTACAACAGGACCCAGCATAGGGTCCAGGGGACCAGGTAGGAGGCTAAGCGCCCCAGATTCCTGTTCTTCTTCTCCACCCATGGGACCAGCATTTGGACAAGGAATAGAAGAACCACCAGATTATTGGACTTGCTAGCACCCACCAAAAAGGGAACTCTGGTCCCCAGACCAGTAAGGGGCTCTTTCTGCACCCACTAGAAGAAGAGATGGGAAAGAGACAATACAAAAACACACTCAGCAACAGAAAAACAAATATGACACCGACAGATTCTAGAGACTCCACACCAGCAAGACCCCAACATTCCAATGCGAACGAAGCAGAAGAGAACGACCTTAAAACCACTTTCATGAAAATGAAAGAGACCCTAAAAGAGGATATAGGAAAATCCCTCAAAGAAATGGAAGAAAAAACAAACCAAAAAATGCAAGAAATGGAAGAAAAAACAAACCAAAAAATGCAAGAATTGGAAGAAAAAACAAACCAAAAAAGGCAGGAAATGGAAGAAGAAATGAAGCAAAAATGCAAGAAATGGAAGAAAAAACAAAGCAAAAAATGCAAGAATTGGAAGAAGAAACAAACCAAAAAAGGCAGGAAATGGAAGAAGAAACAAAGCACAAAATGTGAGAAATGGAACAAAAAGCAAACCAAAAAATGCAAGAAATGGAAGAAAGAACAAACCAAAAAATTCATAAAAGGCAACAAATGGACGAAAAGATAAACAGAAAATTGCAAGAAGCAATGCAAACACTGCAAGGGTTGAAAACTGAAATAGAGACATTAAAAAAAACACAATCTGAAGAAAGGCAGAAAATAGAAAAGCTGGACAAACAGTCAGGCACTACCAATACAAGCATTACCAACAGAATAGAAGAGATGGAAGAGAGAATCTCAAGTGTTGAAGATACACTAGGAGAAATGGATTTATCAACCAAAGAAAACCTTAAGTCCAACAAATCCTTAACACAAAACATCCAGGAAATATGGGACACCATGAAAAGACCAAACCTAAGAATAATAGGTATAGAAGAAGTAGAAGAAATCCACCTCAAAGGGGCAGAAGGCATATTCAACAAAATCATAGAAGAAAACCTTCCCAACCTTTAAGAAAGACATGCCAATGAAGGTACAAGAAGCCTACAGACCACCAAATAGAGTGGACCACAAAAAAAATCCCCTCGCCACATAATAATCAAGACCCCAAACATACAGAATAAAGAAAGAATATTAAGAGCAGCTAAGGAAAAAGGTCAAGTAACATATAAAGGCAGACCTATCAGAATTACACCTTATTTCTCCATGGAAACTCTGAAAGCCAGAAGGTCCTGGATAGATATTCTACCTACACTAAGAGACCATGGATGCCAGCCCAGACTACTATACCCGGCAAAGCTCTCAATCACTATAGACGGAGAAAACAAGATATTCCATGACAAAACTAGATTCAAGCAATATGTGTCCACTAACCCAGCCCTACAGAAAACTTTGGAAGGAAAACTCCAACCCAAGGAAGTTAACTACAACCAGAAAAACATAAGCATTAGAGAATCCCCTCTCTACCAACAGCCAAAAGAACAAAGGGGTGAAATTCCACACATAATTCCACCAACAACAACCATCGCAAATCGAAGAAGGATGAGCAATCAATGGTCATTAATATCCCTCAATATTAATGGCTTTGACTCACCCATAAAAAGACACAGACTAGCAGAATGGATTCGAAGACAGAACCCTTCCTTCTGCTGCACACAAGAAACACACCTCACCCTCAAAGACAGACATTACCTGAGAGTTAAAGGTTGGGAAAAATTTTTCAATCAAATGGACCCAAGAAACAAGCAGGGGTAGCAATCCTAATATCTAACAAACTAGACTTTAAAATGAAATCAATCAAAAGAGATGAAGGAGGTCATTACATACTCATCACAGGTGAAACCCACCAAGATGAAGTGTCTATTCTGAACATCTATGCCCCAAATACAAAGGCATCCACATTCATAAAAGAAACATTACTAAAACTTAAATCACATATAAAGCCCCACACACTTATAGTGGGAGATTTCAACACACCACTCTCACCACTAGACAGGAATACCAGACGGAAACTCAACAAAGAAGCAAAGGGTCTAATAGAAGTAATGACCCAACTGGGATTAACAGATATCTATAGAACATTTTATCCACATAAAAAAGAATATACCTTCTTCTCACCACCACATGGAACCTTCTCAAAAATCGACCACATACTTGGCAACATTTCAAACCTCAGCAGCTTCAAAAAAATTGGAATAACTCCATGCATCTTATCAGACCACCATGCTTTAAAATTAGAATTCAACAACAACACAAATTGCAGAAAACCTACAAACTCATGGAAATTGAATAATGCTCTACTGCACCATCCCTGGGTCAAAGAGGAAATAACAAAAGAAATTAAAGACTTCCTCGAATTCAATGAGAATGAAGACACAACATACCCAAACCTATGGGACACTTTGAAAGCAGTGCTACGGGGGAAGTTCATAGCACTAAGTGCTCACATGAAGAAACAGGAGAACAGTTATACCAGAGAATTAACATCACAGCTGAAAGCTCTAGAACACAAAGAAGCAAACTCCCCCAGGAGGAGTAGACGCCAGGAAATAATCCAATTGAGGGCTGAAATCAATAAAGTAGAAACCAGGAAAACAATACAAAGAATCAATGCAACGAAGAGTTGGTTCTTTGAGAAAATCAACAAGATAGACAAACCTTTGTCCAAACTTACCAAACAGCAGAGAGTGAACACGCAAATTAACAAAATCAGAAATGAAAAGGGGGACATAACAACAGACTCTGAGGAAATCCAGAGAATCATTAGGTCATACTTTGAAAACCTGTACTCCACAAAATTCGAAAATTTAAAGGAAATGGATGAATTCCTGGACAGCTATCAATTGCCAAAACTAAATCAAGAACAGATGAGCAATTTAAATAGACCTATAACCCCTATGGAAATAGAAGCTGTCATCAAAAGTCTCCCAACCAAAAAAAGCCCAGGTCCAGATGGCCTCAGTGCAGAATTCTACCAGAAATTCAAAGAACAGCTTATACCAATTCTTCTCAAAGTGTTCCACACAATAGAAGCAGAAGGGTCTTTGCCAAACTCTTTCTATGAGGCTTCAATAACCTTGATCCCCAAGCCACACAAAGATACAACTAAGAAAGAGAACTTCAGACCAATATCCCTCATGAACATTGATGCAAAAATACTCAATAAAATACTGGCAAATCGGATCCAAGAATACATCAAAACAATCATTCACCTCGATCAAGTAGGTTTCATCCCAGGGATGCAGGGATGGTTCAACATACGAAAATCCATCAACGCAATCCACCATATAAACAAGCTGAAAAACAAAAATCACATGATCATGATCATCTCACTAGATGCGGAAAAAGCCTTTGACAAAATCCAACACCCCTTCGTGATAAAGGTCTTGGAGAGATCTGGGATAACAGGGACATACTTAAACATAACAAAAGCTATATACAGTAAACCAGCAGCCAACATCAAACTAAATGGACAGAAACTCAACGCAATTCCTCTAAAATCAGGAACAAAACAAGGCTGTCCACTCTCTCCATACCTTTTCAACATGGTACTTGAAGTTCTAGCTATTGCCATACGACAACAAAGGGGGATCAAGGGGATACAAATTGGGAAGGAAGAGGTCAAACTTTCACTGTTTGCAGACGATATGATAGTTTACATCAATGACCCAAAGAACTCTACCAGGGAACTCTTACAGCTGATTAACACCTTCAGCAAAGTGGCAGGCTACAAGATCAACTCAAGAAAATCAGTAGCCCTACTATATACAGATGATAAAAGGGCTGAAAGGAAATCAGAGAAACATCACCCTTTACAATTGCCACGAACAACATAAAATACCTTCGGGTAACGCTAACCAATCAAGTGAATGACCTGTATCATAAGAACTTTGAATCTTTGAAGAAAGAAATTAAAGAAGCCCTCAGAAAATGGAAAGATCTCCCATGCTCTTGGATAGGTAGGATCAATGTAGTAAAAATGGCAATCCTGCCAAAAGCAATCTACAGATTCAATGTAATCCCCATTAAAATCCCAGCACAATTCTTCACAGACCTTGAAAGAACAATAATCAATTTTGTATGGAAAGACAAAAGACCCAGGATAGCCAAAACAACACTGTTCAACAAGGCAACGTCCGGAGGCATCACCATCCCTTACCTCAAGCTCTATTACAGAGCTATAGTCCTGAAAACAGCTTGGTATTGGCACAAAAATAGACAGGTAGACCAATGGAATCGAATTGAAAACCCGGGTATTAACCCACACACGTACGAACATCTGATCTTTGACAAAGAAGCTAAAAATATACAATGGAGTAAAGAAAGCATCTTCAACAAATGGTGCTGGCATAATTGGAGACTGGCATGTAGAAGAATGCGGATCGATCCATGTTTATCGCCATGCACAAAACTTAAGTCCAAATGGATCAAAGACCTCAACATAAATCCAGCCACACTGAACCTCTTAGAAGAGAAAGTGGGTGGTACCCTTGAACGAATTGGTACAGGAGACAGCTTCCTGAACATAACACCAGTAGCACAGACAGTGAGATCAACAATTAATAAATGGGACCTACTGAAACTGAGAAGCTTCTGTAAGGCAAAGGACACAGTCAGCAAGACAAAAAGGCAGCCCACAGAATGGGAAAAAATATTCACTAATCCCACATCTGACAGAGGGTTGATCTCCAAAATTTACAAAGAACTCAAGAAGCAAGTCTCCAAAACACCAAAGGACCCTATTAAAAAGTGGGCTGCAGAACTAAATAGAGAGTTTTCAACAGAGGAGTCTAAAATGGCTGAGAGGCACTTGAGAAAGTGCTCAACATCCTTAGCCATCTGGGAAATGCAAATCAAAACAACTCTCAGATACCATCTCATTCCTGTCAGAATGGCTAAAATCAAAAGCACCAATGACAATTTATGCTGGAGAGGATGGGGTGAAAGGGGGACACTCCTCCATTGCTGGTGGGAGTGCCAACTTGTTCAGCCACTTTGGAAATCAGTGTGGAGATTCCTCAGAAAAATGGGAATAAACCTACCACAAGACCCAGCAACTCCACTCTTAGGCATATATCCAAAAGATGCCCATTCATACAACAAAGATGTCTGTTCCACTATGTTCATAGCAGCTTTATTGTAATAGTCAGAACTTGGAAGCAACCTAGATGTCCCTCACCCGAAGAGTGGATAGAGAAAATGTGGTACATCTACACAATGGAGTACTATTCAGCAGAAAAAAATGGAATCCTGAGATTTCCAGGCAAATGGATGACACTAGAAGAAACCATCCTGAGTGAGGTAACGCAGTCACAAAAAGAGAAACATGGCATGTACTCTCTCATATATGGATTTTAGACATAGATCTGGGGAATGCCAGCCTACAATCCTATGGCCAGAGAGTTTGGGAAACAGAAACTTCATTTAGTGGCTGATCGAAGAAGAGGCAGACTCCCTTGGTTAAGTACTGAGCTGAACTCAAGAAAGCCAGTAACAGAGAGGGAGGACTGATGATCAAAGGGATTAAGACTGGGCTGGTTTAACCCCCAGAAACAGCTGACCAGACAAAGGTTAACTCTTGAATCCCAGGCTGATGCCTGGGAAGCCAGCATGGGACTGATCAAGACCCCCTGAACTCTGGGTGTCAGTGAGGAGGCCTAGGGAATCTATTGAACCTTAGGCAGCAGATCAGTACCCATCCCAAGTATACACACGGACTTTGGACTCCCATAGAACAATGTGAGGTGCACTCTCACCCGAACTCTTGGGGAAGGGTCTAGGCCCTGGCCTATATGAAATGACAGACTATGGACACCCCCATGGAGAGCCTCACCCTCCCTGGGGGAATGAGGGGATAATGGGGGGCTTGGGGGGAGGGCACGGGAGGAGGGGAGGGAATGGGAGAGGGACCTGGAACTGACCTGTGAAGCAACCTCGTTTCTTATCTAAATTTAAACTGGAAAATAAAATAAAATAAAGAGATCATTGATATTAAGAGATCATTGATTGTTGATTCCTATTATTTTTGGATTTGTTGTTGGTGTTTTGTTTTTGTTTCCCCCCCCCCGTTTTTTTGTCATTTTGTTATGTAGGATTATCTATTTCCTATGTTTTTGTGAGTGTGATTAACTTCCTTGCGTTGGAGTTTTCCTTCAAGTTTGTTCTGTAGAGATGGATTTGCTTATAGGTATTGTTTAAATCTGGTTTTATACAAGAAGATATAAAAATAAATACAATAATTTAACTCTTGAAAAAAAAGTGGCTAACAGTTCCAACTTAAGTAGACCAGAGTTTTCAAAGAACAGATTTAAGAGTAAATTTCTAATTTCTTGATGTTCAATGGAAGAACTCCATAGATGTTTGCACAAGTCTTTCATTATTATTATGAAGGTTGACCATCTTTGGATAAGGTAATATGCCCATTTAGAGTTACCATCCCTGAAATTATATTAGACTCTTTTTTCACATTTGTGTGTGTGTATGTGAGTGTATTTTTTAATTAAATTCCAAGTAATTACACTTGGTCATGTTTTGAATAGGACAAAATGATGGGAAATCTTGTTATGGTTATTCTCATTATTTCTCAAGGGTAAACAGTCTCATGTCTGCTTCAAAAAGTTCTCTTCCTAAGGGAGTCAATGACAATGAAGCAATTTTATCCTGTTTGCCTCTAATTTGGTTCTGGGGACAGGGATTTCACCACAGGTCCTCTAGATGGTTTATAAAATCATGTGGATTTCTCAAGTGATGTGGACAATCTATATATTCATGTATCTATTTTATTTGATTCTGAACTGATTATTCTTCTGTGTGTTGCAATGGATTAGTGAATGCTTCAGATAACCCACCTGTTTCCCTGTGTTGTGTGCCTTCTAGACAGAAATGGAAGTGCCTTCTCATGCTTTTAACTGAAGGTATCGTGTTCATCATCTAAGTGTGTCTATCTCATTAGGATCAGAATGTGCATTCATCTGTATATAGCTTATTATATATCAATTTTTGGAAATAAAGCAGGAAAACTATTTTCTTTGCTCACTGAACTACAACACAAATTTCTGTTGTGTTTTCTTCTGATCTCTCCCCAAATCTCTGTTCATTTTACTGCAATAGCTGATGTTCACATTCCAGGTAGTATTCCTGGCTTGCTCCAATCTGTCTTCTCCCTGCAGTCAGCAAATCATTTCGCATTTCTGCCACTTTATTTTCTTGGGTGTTCTGTTCTTGAACAAGCAGAAACTTTCTATCATAGCAAATTAAACATCCTATCATCCTGCTCCTCAAATGTTCTTCAACCTTTACATTTCAGTGATTGGCATTACCTTGAATTTTCCTTGTTCCCCAGAGCCCCAAGCACCGTCATTTATAAACACTTACCTAGAACCCCATTTTATACTATCCCTATGTAGTTTTTTTTCTTTAAATGCTATTAGTAGAGCATATATCAGCTTCTTCATCACCTTGTCCTCTTGTGACTTGACATTTTCTCAAACCCATGGATGCATATTTCTTTAAATCCATTTCTGAATATATCATAATAGTATATAAAATGACTTAACTATAATATTTCTTACTGCAGTATTGCTCAAAACAGCAGAATATTAGAAACAATCTACAGCGGTACAGATAGATAACTAGCAGTTTCATTGTGATAAAGTAATTGTTCCTAACACAGAAATGAGTAAGAAATGGATTATAATCAATTATAATCAATTTCAGGCAATATCATAGCACCTGATTTTTTTAAACAAAGGATAACATACAAGCATTTTAAAGATTGTTTTGACCAAGTTTGGAGAACTGATACATTAACTGTAGCTAAAGCCTGGAAAGAGTGAAGAGTCAAACAGTGAGAGTTCCTCCACTCAGAGAGACAAACCCAGTCATTAAACATGTCTTCCCATAGAATATAACCACTGGAATCTCTCTCAGCCACTCAGATATTGAATACGATTTTATCATCTTGTTTAGTGATTACTCACATGGATAGACTCTAATGAAAGGGGGAAAAAGAGGAATGTCATTTTAGCAACAGAGAAAACATATAGGAAACACATGAACAGTAACCTTATTTGGCTTAAAAACCTGGGTTAAGAATAGAGCAGGTGGTATACTGATTCCCATTTTCCTGAGGAATCTCCATACTAATCTCCAAAGTGGCTGTATGAGTCGGCACTCCCACCAGCAGTGGAGGAGTGTTCCCCTTTCTCCACATCCTCTCCAGCATAAACTGTCATTGGTGTTTTTTATTTAAGCCATTTATTTCAGTAAGATGGTATCTCAGAGTTGTTTTGATTTGCATTTCCCTGATGGCTAGGGATGTTGAGTATTTTCTTAAGTGTCTCTTGGTCATCTTAGACTCCTTTATTGAGAATTTCCTATTTAGTTCTGTATCCCACTTTTTAGTTGGATACTTTGGACTGGTGAAACCCACAGAAACAGCTGACCTGAACAAGGGGGAGCTCTTGGACCCCAGACTGATGGTTGAGAGGTCAGCATGGGACTGATCTCTTGAACCTGGGTGTCAGTGAGGAGGCCTAGGCAATCTATGGGGCCTTGGCTAGTAGACCAGTATTTATCCCTGGCACACAAATGGACTTTGGGTGCCCATCCCACAATGAGGGAGGCTCTCTCAGCCTGGACACTTGGAGGAGGGCCTAGGCCATGCCTTGAACGAAATGACAGACTCTGGAGATCCCCCATGAAGGGCCTCACCCTCCATGGGGAATGGAGTTGGGGGGACCCTGGGGAGGCTGGTGAGGGTGTGGGGGAGGAGGAGAGGGAGAGGGAGCTGGGATTGACATGTGAAGCAAGCTTGTTTCTAATTTAAATAAAAAAGATAAGAAAGAATAAAGCAGGTGGCATTTCTTTTGCTAGAAAAACAGAAGGAATTTCCTTGGCTGATGTAAGAAGTGGCAGGAAGAGCCAAGTGTTCCTGTGTGTTCTGTGTACTTCAATGAGATGCTTTGCTTTGAGCTGAAGATGCTAATATGTAGACAGGGTCATTTTATGCAGCCTAGGAAGAGCGATGGCAGGGTGAACACATTGATGGAGAAACAGGGCTGTTAAGGGAAGAATGCACAGCTGCTTGCAAGCTGTTCTGGGTGCTTTATATTGTTGGCACAGACTCACCCACCTAAAGCTTTGACCCTTTGCCTGTGTGCTTCCAAGTCCCAGATACTGTGTCTTCAGATCCAAAGAAACTCCCTGGGTTCCACCATCTGGATTTAATTCATGGGAATAAAGCACTGGACTAGTGTATTCAGGAGATGTTGAAAAGATTAAGAGAGATCAACGACCATCAAAATCATGCTGATTTTTCTATTTTCTGGTCCCAATTTACACACTAGTTCTTCAATGTAAGATTGTCCTGGTGAAATCCAGGGACCTTGAGTTGGAACTGGATCTGATTTGTTCTTCTAAAAGACATTCAGTTGTTTTCTAGGTGGGGAAATTAGACCCTTTCAAAACCATTACTAGTCCATTACTGTGACAAAAACTGCATACTAAGCTTAAAACAGGCATATAAAGTGGGTTATTTTTTATATTGGTGACACATAAAATGTTTCTATATGTAATAGTCAAATCTTTCTTTCCCATTTCTGCTTTCATTTACAACAGAAGAGGAAGGGAATGAGGAGTAATAATGAGAGCACTGTGTCTGAGTTCATCCTCCTGGGGCTCCCCATCCAGCCAGAGGACCAAGGCTTATACTCTGTCCTGTTCCTCGCCATGTACCTGATCACGGTGCTGGGGAACCTGCTCATCATCCTGCTCATCAGGCTGGACTCTCACCTCCACACCCCCATGTACTTCTTCCTCAGCCACTTGGCCTTCACAGACATCTCTTTCTCATCAGTCACAGCTCCAAAGATGCTCATGAACATGCTGACACACAGTCAGTCCATCTCATATGCTGGGTGCATCTCCCAGGTGTATTTTTTCCTATTTTTTGCAGATCTTGACAGCTTCCTTCTGACTTCCATGGCCTACGACAGGTATGTGGCCATCTGCCAGCCTCTGCACTACACCACCATCATGAGTCAGAACCTCTGTGTCCTGCTGGTAGCTGTGTCCTGGGTCTTGTCCTCTGCCAACGCCCTTGTGCACACCCTCCTCTTGGCTCACTTACGTCACTTTAGAGACAATACAATCCCCCACTACTTCTGTGACCTTTCTGCTTTACTTAAGCTCTCTAGCTCAGACACCACCATCAATGAGCTGGTCATCCTTCCTTTAGGTACACTGATCATTACTGTGCCATTCATATGCATCCTGCTGTCTTACGGCCGCATTGGAGCCACCATCCTGAGAACTCCCTCCATCAAGGGAATCAGCAGAGCCCTGTCCACATGTGGGTCTCATCTCTGTGTAGTTTCTTTGTACTATGGAGCCATTATTGGGATTTACCTAGTCCCGTCATCTAATTACACTAATGACAAGGATGTCATTGTGGCTGTGCTGTACACTGTGGTCACACCCATGCTGAATCCCTTTATCTACAGTCTGAGGAATCGGGACATGAAAGGAGCTGTGAGAAATATCCTCAGCAGGAGAGTGTGCCCACAGTGATGGTTGTGGTTTTCCCTGGTCGTATCCCTATTTCCTATTCCTCTTTTCCCATTCTTCCTCCGTTCTCTGCCTTAGTGAATCTTCATGTGACTCCCTTTTTGCCTCTCACTTCTTCTTACAGTTTCCTCTCTATCTGACTATCTTTCTGACGCTGAGCATCTTGGGAGGATTTCTCACAGAAATCCTACATTATTCCTGATCTTACAAACATTTTGTTTATATAGTCATCACCAAGTCTTTTTTATTAGACAGATTTGTCATTTTCATAGCAAAGATGTTTTTCCTTTGTGAAGATGACAGAAATATTTCTCATTAGACTTGTGATTTCATTTTATGTTTTATCTTATAATACAGTCCAAGTTTTTTGTCACTAACCTTAGTTAGGAACCCCACTTAACATTTGTTTACTTGGTTTAACATTTGTGTATATGTGTTTTGCCTGCGTATGAGTCTGTGCATCATGTTTGTGCCTAGTGCCTGGGAGGTCAGAAAGGGTGTCCAGTCCTCTGTAACTGGACTTACAGAAGGTTGTGAGCCACCACATGAGTGATAGAAATCAACTAGGATCCTCTAGGAGTGCAGCTAGTACTCTTGACTGCTGAGCCATGTTTCCTGCCCCTTACATTTATATTTTAGTTTTTGTAGTTACACTAAAAAGTGGCAGATATTTATAGAGTATGATGTGATATTTCCACACATGCAAAATGTATAACATTCAAATCAATTAAGGTATAATAATTCCCTAAACTATTTGCCATTTCATAGTATGAAATTATTTCAAATATATTCTAACGTTTGTGGTACTACATAGCATTTATAATTACTGTACAGTGAAAGATATGGAAGCACTTATTTTTCTTACCTACCCATAATTTAGTACTGACTGACTGACCTATACCCATTCCCTACTTTCCCATTTTATTTATAATATTACTCATTTATCTCAAATTTTATTATTTCTGTTAGTGTGGTGATAATTAGGTGCCTCACTGTGTACTTAACTGAGACGCGCTTAAGCCAGATCACTAGATAAAATGTTCCCTATAAGAGGTGAGAACAGAGTTACATACAAGCTTTGTGGAAAGCCTGAATGTCCTAGGAAGAGGGAGTATGCTGAGGCATCACACAGAGGGCTGAGACCCGTCCCTCCAAGTGACATTGTGAGAATGCACAGCTGTTCCATCATTACAAAGAGACTCTGCTGTTCTGAGTGGGTTATGAAGAATAGCTAGGTAGATATCCGGATGTCCCAGATATTAAATTGAAATTCAATCAGGTCTGCAAAGCAGTAATGCAAATATTGTTATTATAAAAGGAAGAAAGATGATCCCTTGCTCAACTACCAGATGCCACATTCCATGAAGTGGTTTTGCCTTTGCTCCTTGAGAATTTGCCTCTGCTGGTGCAGAAAGACTTCATTCAATTGCTATCAGTTGGTTGGTATGACAGGTATTTCTGTAAGGTGTTACAGGAGAGTTTAATTGCTAGTTAAATGCTGCTCAGCTAGCACTGGGTGTGACTCAAGTCACTGTGAGTGTGTGAGAAATGATATATTCTCTTTACATTTTGCTTTTGTTGTGTAGAATGGGTTCTGAAAAAATTCTATTTTTGTCTTCTACTGCAAGATGATAACGCACTAATATTTTCTATCACTGTGTGGCGGCTCGAGTGAGAATAGCTCGCATATGCTTGTATTTTTGCATACATGTCCCCCAGCTAGTGGAATTGTTTAGGAAGGATTAGGAAGTATGGCCTTGTTGGGGATCTGTCACTAGGAGTAGGCTCTGAGGCTTCAAAATCCCATGCCATTTCTTGGGTTGCTCTCTTTGTCTCCTTCTTGTGAATCAGGTGTATAAGCTGTCAGCTGTTGCTCCAATGTCATACCCACATGCCTGCCTCCATGCTATCTACCATGATGGTCGTGGAGGTTAACTCTCTGAAACTGTAAGCCCACAAGTAAACAATACCTTTCATAAATTGCCTTAGTTGTGGTGTTTTCATTACAGTAAAAGAAAAATAACTAAGAATCAGTGGATGATTTTTTTTCTTAATGTATTGTGCTAGCATGAACAATGATACTATCAGCATTCATGTATGGGTATTTAGGATGTACATGCAGAAGATCCTGCAAACTGCACAGTCAGCAGAGTTGTAGATTACAGAAAATACTTATGTTCAATTGAACCAACATCTGCTAAGTTTTTCTGCAAAGTAGATTAATAAAAGCCAGTCTGAAAAGCTTTGTGATTCTAGCTGTATGGTATCCAAAAAAATACAAAATAAGAAGCTAATAAAATGGTAAGTGGTTACTAATGGTTTATTATAGCAGTAGGAGGGGTTGAATAGGTTGAGAATTGTGGACTCTAGGAAGAAGATACATTGTATATCATGCTATCACCGTGCATAAATATTATTATACAATTTTCAAAACCAAATGGATAGAAAGGCAAAGAAGAAATAAAACCACAGTAGAATACAAGACTGAATCCTAGTCGATTTTTACTAGTTGATTATAAATCAATATTATTCAAATAGTACAGATATACTTTACCAGTAGAAGCTGTGAGTAATGGTGTTTTAGTAAAGTTCTATATGTGAAGGGATATCATGACCAAATCAACTCTTATAAGAAAAAAACCATTTAGATTGGGCCTTGCTTACAATTTTAGAGGGTTAATTCATGGCTATAATGGTGGGAAGCAAAGAGACATGGCACTGGAGCAGTCGCTGAGAGTTTTACATCCTGAACCACAGTCACAGAGACAAACAGTGGGTCTGGCATGGGCTTTTAAAACCTCAAAGCCTACCCCTAGTGACACACTGTCCTCCAACCAGACCATACCTCCTAATCCTTCCCAAATAGTTTCACTAACTGGTGACTAAGCACTAAAATATATGACCCTATAAGGAACATTTTTATGAAACCATCACAAAGGGGAATGGCATGTTAGCCAAAAGATTGCAACAACACTATGTAGTTTTTCAGAAATTTGAAACTTCTCTAAAATAATAATTATTTTTTAAAGAGCTGTACTACTTGAAAACTCTTCTGAGTGTCGATTCTTATGTTATTTCTTGGGCAATACCTGGTAAACGACAAACTTCTTTTTTTCCTTTTTTCCATTTTTATTTAAATTAGAAACTAGCTTGTTTTACATGTTAATCCCAGTTCCCTCTCCCTCCCCTCATCCCCTGCCCCCCATTGATCCCCTATCACATCTCCTTTCCACTCCCCAGGGAGGGTGAGGCCTTCCATGGGGAGATTTTCAAAGTCTGTCACATCATTTATAGCAGGACCTAGGCCCTCCCCCATGTGTCTAGGCTGAGAGAGTATACTTCTATGTGGAATGGGCTCCCAAAGTCCATTTGTACACTAGGGATAAATACTGATCCACTGCCAGAGGTCCCATAGATTACCCAGGCCTCCTAACTGATACCAACATTCAAAGGGCCTGGATCAGTCCTATGCTGGCTTTCCAGCTATCAGTGTGGAGTTCATGAGCTTCCCCTTGTTCAGGTCAGCTGTTTCTGTGGGTTTCTCCAGCCTGGTCTTGACCCCTTTGCTCATCACTCCTCCCTCTCTGTCACTGGATTCCAGGAGTTCGGCTCACTGTTTAGCTGTGGGTGTCAGCTTCTGCTTCCATCAGTCATTGAATGAGTGTTCTAGGATGGCATATAAGGTAATCATCAATCTCATTATAGGGGAAAGGGAATATAAGGTAGGCTCTCCACTATTGCTTAGATTATTAGTTGGGGTCATCCTTGTAGATTTCTGGACATTTCCCTAGTGCCAGAGTTCTCTTTAAACCTACAATGGATCCCTCTATTATGGTGTCTCTTTTGTTGCTCTCCTCTATTCTTCCCCTGACTTGATCTTTCTGCTCCCTCATGTCCTCCTCTCCCATCCTCTTCTGCACTTCTCTTTCTCTTAAATTTCTCTCCTCTCCCCTTATGCTCCCAATTTTCTCAGGAGATCTTGTCCATTTCCCCTTCTCTGGGGGACCATGTATGTCTCTCTTAGGGTCCTCCTATTTCCTAGCTTCTCTGGCAGTGTGGCTGTTTTCTTTAACAAAAACTAATGAATGGCAAGTTACTGATTGCTTTTCCTTACTATCTTCTTGTTCGTCAATAAGGTAAAGCATCTATTGACTATTTGTAACAAGTGGTTGGTTCTCTATTCATGATTGTGGACTACTAGAACAGATGTGTGCAGGGATCATGTTATTTCAGGTAAAACACAGAAGCATGGGAATTACATCCTGCTGTTGGAGATAACTAAACCTGGTTCCTGTATTCAAAGAAAGCGAAAAGCTACCTTCTCACAAGGATAAGTTGGACCATTAGAATGCCCATCATTACCACTGTTATTTTACAGAATTTGTGTGTGCATTAGGTTAAAACTGGTTGATTGGGGTTAATACTTAAGGTGTGAACTGAAGAATGTCTAGTGAGGATGTTGGGAAGTCCTCACAACATCAATTGAGTTCACGGAAGACCATCACTGCTCTAAGATATTTTCTCAAATATCTTAGGCTTTTTCCAAATATATATTCATGGCCAGATACATAAATGTAGTAGTCTGGTTATTTTTTATCTGAAATGTTAAAGTATGGTGTTTAGTCTTTGAAACACTCACTTCTGCTCAAAGCAATTGTAACTCTATTGCTACAAGTTGATTTCTGTTCTGTATTTGTCATTTTGTTAGGAGAAGTTTGGTGACAGGTTGTTGATCTAAGACACCACAGGCTAAAGTGTGGCCATACTGTGTCTATGAGACAACATATCCTGAAGTTAGAAAGTTTTCCAAACTCAACAATTTTGATGTAATGAGTCTTTCTCTGTTCTTCCACTCAGGTCCCAAACAACAACATGGAAACTTATTAATTATGAAAGGCTTGACTTTTAACTACCTCTTATAACTTAAACCACTTTTATTAATGTACATTCTATCACAGATTGCCCATCCTGCTTCCTCAATTTCTTCTCATGTCTTACTCACATCCCCAGATTCCTTCTCCCTTTTCTTTCTCTTCCTTGATGTCCTGCATACATGTCTTGCCAACATATTGGCCACTCGTCTTTTCATTACACCAGTCACAGCCATATATTTTCACACAATGAACAAATATCCCACAACCTTTCCCCATTTTTGTCTAAATAAAAAGGAAAGGCTTTATGTCTAATGCAGTAAAACGATATACAATAAGAGTAATTATCAGGTAATACAATGCCTACTTCATTTGTATTTGGCCAATTAAGAGAAAATACTCTACTATCTATCTTATCTTGATGAATTTACAGTTATATACCTAAACCATTTTCTATCATAACTTGCTTTATTTAAATTAAAATATGTATTTTTCATTTTATATTCCTGCCTCAATTACCCCTTCCTCTCTTTCTTAGAACACCTGCTTCCCACCCTTCCCATCTCCCATCTACTTTTCAGAGAGGGTAAGACCTTCCATGGGGAGTCAACAAAGTCTGGCATATCAAGTTGAGGCAGGACCAAGCTCTTCCACCTGTATCTAGACTGAGCAAGGTATCCCACCATAGGGACTGGGCTCTGAAAAGCTACTTCATGGCCCTGGGATAGATCCTGGTGCCATTGACAGCCCTCCAATAGATCAAATCTCATAAATGTCATCCACTTTCAGAGGGTCCAGTTAATTTCCATTCATATGTCAGTCCTTAGTCTGTGAGATCACTCCATCTTGGGTCAGTTGTCTCTGTTGTTTTACCCATTGTGGCCCTGAGCCCCCTTGTTAACATGATCCCTCCTTGCCCTCTTCAACCAAACTCTAGGAGCCCAACCCATTGCTTGGCTGTGGAACATTGCATCTGATTCCATTAGTTATAGCATGTAGGTTCTATGATGACAATTATGGTAGTCAATAATCCATTTACAGAGTTCCTTCTCTCTCCTCTCCTCCCCCAGCCCCTACCCACCACCCCACTCCATACCCCCTCTGCTTCTCAGGGAGGGTACGGCCTTCCATGAGGGATTTTTGGGGTCTGTCATATCATCCCAGGCAGGACCTAGGTTCTCCCCCATGTGTCTAGAATGAGAGAACATCCCTCTATATGGAATGGGCTCCCAGAGTCCATTTGTATGACAGGAATAAATACTGATCTACTCTCCAAGGTCCCCAAAATTGCCGAGGCATCCTCTCTGACACCCACATCTAGGAGGTCTGGATCATTCCCATGCTGGCCTCTCAGTCATCAGTCTGGGGTCCATGCATTCCCCCTTGTTTAGGTCAGCTGCTTCTGTGGGTTTTGCCAGCTGGATTCCTTTGATCATCACTCCCCTTTGCAATTGGGTTCCAGGAGTTCAGTTTGGTTTTTAGCTGTGGGTGTCTGACTCTGCTTCCATCAGCCACTGGATGAGGGTTCTAGGAAGGCATATAAGGTAGTTGTCAATCTCATTATCAGGGAGGGGACATTAAGGTAGTCTTTCCACTATTGCTCAGTTTGCCAGTTGGCATCATCCTTGTAGATCTCTGGAAATTCCACTAGTGTTAGCTCTCTCCTCAAACCTATAATGATGCCTTCTATTATGGTATCTCTCATCCTGGTCTTCTCCATTCTTTCCCCGACTCAACCTTACTGCTCGCCCATATCTTCCTCTCCTCTCCTCTTCTCCTCCTCTATTTTTCCCAGTTCCCCCTTCTCTCCCCCATGCTCCCAATCTGCTCATGAGATCTTGCTTCATTTCCCTTCTCTGGGGTGTCTTGCATATCGCTTTTGGGAGAGTCCCTGTTTCACAGACTCACTGGCAATGGGATTGTAGGCTGACACTCCCCTGATTCATGTCTAAAATCCATATATGAGTGAGTACATACCATGTTTGTCTTTTGTGACTGGGTTACCTCACTCAGGATGTTTTTTTCTAGTGCCATCTATTTGCATGCAAATTTCAAGATTCTATTGTTTTCTTCTGCTGAGAAATACTCCATTGTGTAAATGTACCACATTTTCTCTATCCACTCTTCAGTTGTGGGGCATCTATGTTGCTTCCAGGATTTGGCTATTACAAATAGTGCTGCTATGAACATAGTGGAACAGACATCCTTGTTGTATGAATGTGCATCTTAGGGTATATGCCTAAGAGTAGAATTCTGGGTTTTTCTGTGTCCCATTTTCCTGAGGAATCTTCATACTGATTTCCAAAGTGGCTGTACAAATTTGAACTCCCACCAGCAATGGAGGAGTGTTCCCCTTTCTCCATGTCCTCTCCAGCATAAGCTGTCATTAGTGCTTTTGATTTTAGTCATACTGAAAGGAGTAAGATGATATCTCAGGGTTGTTTTGATTTGCATTTCCCTAATGGCTAAGGATGTTGAGCACTTTCTCAAGTGTCTCACAGCCATTTTAGACTCCTCTGTTGAGAATTCTCTATTTAGTTCTGTACCCCCCTTTTTAATTGGATCATTTGGTGTTTTGGAGGCTTGCTTCCTGAGTTCTTTGTAGATTTTGGGGATCAGCCCTTTGTAAGATGTGGGGCTAGTGAATATCTTTTCCCATTCTGTGGGCTGCCTTTTTGTCTTGTTGACTGAGTCTTTTGCCTTACAGAAGCTTCTCAGTTTCAGGAGGTCCTATTTATTAATTGTTGATCTCAGAGTCTGTGCTACTGGTGTTATGGTCAGGAATCTGTCTCCTATACTAATTCATTCAAGGATATCTCCCACTTCCTTTTTAAAAAAAGATTTATTTATTTATTATGTATACAGTGTTCTGCCTGCATATCAGAAGAGGACACCATATCTCATTATAGATGGTTGTGAGCCACCATGTGGTTGCTGGGAATTGAACTCAAGACCTCTGGAACAGCAGTCAGTGCTCTTAAACTCTGACCCATCTCTCCAACTCCACTTCCCACTTTTTCTAACAGGTTCAGTGTGGCTGGATTCATGTTGAGGTCTTTGATTCATTTAGACTTATATTTTGTGCATGGCATTAGACATGGATTTATCTGCAGTCTTCTACATGCCAATACCCAGTTATGCCAGCACCATTTGTTGAAGATTCTATCTTTTTTCCATTGTACAATTTCAGCTACTTTGTCGAAAATCAGTTGATCATAGGTTTGTGAGTTAATATTAGGGTATTCAATTTGATTCCATTGGTCTACCTGTCTATTTTTGTGCCAATACCAAGTTGTTTTCAGGACTGCATCTCTATAGTAGAGCTTGAAGTCAGGAATGGTGATGCCTCAAGATGTTGCTTTGTTGAGCAGGGTTGTCTTGGCTATCCTGGGTCTTTAGTTTTTCCATATACAGTTGAGAATTCTTCTTTCAAGGTGTGAAGAATTGTGCTGGAATTTTGATGGGATTGCATTGATTCTGTAGATTGCTTTTGGCAAGATTGCTATTTTTAAAATATTGATCCTACCTATCCAAGAGCATGGGAGATCTTTCCATTTTCTGGTGTCTTCTTTAATTTCTTTCTTTAATGACTCAAAGTTCTTGCGATACAGGCCTTTCACTTTTTTGGTTAGCATTACCCCAAGTATTATATGTTGTTTGTGGCAATTGTAAAGGGTGATGGTTCTCTGATTTCTTTCTCAGCCCTTTTGTTGTCTGTATATAGTAGGGCTACTGCTTTTCTTGAGTTGATCTTGTATCCTGCCACTTTGATTAAGGTGTTTATCAACTGTAAGAGTTCCTTGGTAGTTTTTTGGGTCATTTATGTAAACTGTCGTATCATCTGCAAATAGTGAAAGTTTGACCTCTTCCTCTCCAATTTGTATCTCCTTGATCTCCTTTTGTTGTCTTATTGCTCTAGGTAGAACTTTCTAGTATTCAAGAGGTAAGCAGAGATGGGGTACCCTTGTCTTGTTCCCAATTTTAGAGGAAATGCCTTGAGTTTCTCTCCATTCAGTTTGATGCTGGCTGTAGGTTTGCTGTATATAGCTTTTATTATGATTCGTTATGCTCCTGTTATCCCAGATCTCTTCAAGACCTTTATCATGAAGGGGTGTTGCATTTTTCACAGGCTTTTCCAGGCTGTAGTGAGATGATCATATGATTTTTGTTTCTCAGTTTGTTTATATGGTGAATTACATTGATGGATTTTCATATGTTGAACCATGTGTGCATCCCTGGGATGAAACCTACTTGATCATGGTGGATGATTTTTCTGATTTTTATTGAGTATTTTTGCGTCAATGTTCATGAGGGATATTGGACTAAAGTTCTCTTTCTTAGTTGTGTCTTTGTGTGGCTTGGGTATCAATGTTATTGACGCCTCGTAAAAAGGGCTTGGCAAAGACCCTTCTGCTTCTATTGTATGGAATACTTTGAGGAGAACTGCTATGAGCTGTTCTTTGAATTTCTGGTAAAATTCAGAACTGAAGCCATCTGGCCCTAGGCTTTTTTTCACTGGGAGACTTTTGATGACTGCTTCTATTTCCTTAGGTGTTATAGGACTATTTAAATTGCTTATGTGTCCTTGATTTAATTTTGGTAAGTGAAATCTATCCAGAAAATTGTCCATTTCCTTTAAATTTTTGAATTTTGTGGATTGTAAGTTTTAAAATATGACCTGATGATTCTCTGGATTTCCTCATTGTCCATTGTTATGTCCCCCCTTTAATTTCTGATTTTGTAATTTGCATGTTCATGCTCTGGTGTTTGGTAAGAGTTTGGATAAAGGTTTGTCTATCTTGTTGATTTTGATATCACTTGCCAAAACTAAATCAGGAGCTGATAAACAATCTAAACAGACCTATAACCCCTAATGAAATAGAAACAGTCATCAAAAGTCTCCCAAACAAAAAAAAAGCCCAGCCCAGATGGCTTCAGTGCAGAATTCTACCAGAAATTCAAAGAAGAGCTAATTCCAATACTCCTCAAAGTATTCCACACAATAGAAGCAAGAAGCTCACTGCCAAACTCTTTTAACGAGGCTACAATTACCTTGATACCCAAACCACACAAAGACACAACTAAGAAAGAGAACTATAGATCAGTTTCCCTCATGAACATCGATGCAAAAATACTCAATAAAATACTCGCAAGCCGGATTCAAGAACACATCAGATTTTCTCAAAGAACCAACTCTTTGTTACATTGATTCTTTGTATTGTTTTCCTAGTTTCTACTTTATTGACTTCAGCCATCAATTTAGTTATTTCCTGGCTTATGCTCAGCTGGGGTGTGTTTGCTTCCTTTTGTTCTTGAGCTTTAAGCTGTGCTGTTAATTCTCTAGTGTGAGTATTCTCCAGTTTCTTCATGTGGGCCATTAGTGCTATGAACATTCCTCTTAGCACTGCTTTCAAAGTGTTCCATATGTTTGGGAATGTTGTGTCTTCATTCTCATTGAATCTAGGAAGAATTTAATTTCTTTTTATTTCTTATTTAACCCAGGAATGGTGCAACTGTGCATTATTCAATTTCCATGATTTTGCAGGGTTTCTGCAATTTGTGTTGTTGTTGAATTCCTACTTTAGGAATGGTGGTCTGATAAGATACATGGAGTCATTCCAACTTTTTTTTTCATTCCAACTTTTTTTACCTGTTGAGGTTTACTATGTTGCCAAGTATGTGGTCATTTTTTGAGAAGGTTCCATGTGGCCCTTAGAAGAAGGTATATTCTTTTTTATTTGGATAGAATGTCCTATAGATGTCTGTTAGACCCAATTGGGTCATAACTTGTGTTAGTTCCTTTGTTTCCTTGTTGAGTTTCTGTCTGGTATTCCTGTCTAGTGGTGAGAGTGGGGTGTTGAAGTCTCCCACTATAAGTGTGTGGGGCTTTATATGTGAGTTTTAGTAATGTTTCTTTTACGAATGTGGATGATTTGTATTTGAAGCATAGATGTTCAGAATTGAGATTTCATGTTGGTGGATTTCTCCTGTGATGAGTATGAAGTGGCCTCCTTCATCTGTTTTGATTAATTTTAGTTTAAAGTCTAGTTTGTTCGATATTAGGATTGCTACTCCCGCTTGTTTCTTGGGTCCATTTGATTGCAAAATCTTTTCCCAATCCTTAACTCTGAAGTAGCATCTGTCTTTGAAGCTCAGCAAAAGGATGGATTCTGTCTTCAAATCTATTCTGTTAACTTGTGTCTTTTCATGGGCGAGTTAAAACCATTAATATTGACAGATATTAATTACCATCGGTTGCTCATTCTTGTTTGTTTTGGGATGGTTGTTGTAGGTATAATTGTATGTGGATTTCCACCTATTCTTTCTTTTGCCAGTTGCTAAAGTGGGATTATCAATTGCCCATGTTTTTCTGATTGCAGTTAACTTCCTTTGGTTGGAGTTTTCCTTCTAGAACTTTCTGTAGGGCTGAGTTAGTGGATATGCATTGTTTAAATCTTGTTTTGTTATGAAATGTCTTGTTTTCTCTGTCTATAGTGATTGAGAGTTTTGCTGAGTATAGTAGTCTGGAATGGCATCTGTCGTCTCTTAGTGTTGGTAGAATATCTGTCCAGGACCTTCCGGCTTTCATAGTTTCCATGAAGAAATCAGGTGTAATTCAATGGGTTTGACTTTGTATGTTACTTGGCCTTTTTTTCTTAGCTTTTCTTAATAATCTTTCTTTATCCTTTATTTTTGCGGTCTTGATTATTATATGTCGACAGGACTTTTTTGTGGTCCACTCTATTTGGTGTTCTGTAAACTTCTTGTATCTTCATTGGCATGTCTTTCTTTAGGTTGGGAAAGTTTTCTTCTATGATTTAGTTGAATATGTTTTCTGCCCCTTTGAGGTGGTTTTCTTCTCCTTCTTCTATACCTACTATTTTTATGTTTAGTCTTTTCATGGTGTCCCATATTTCCCGGATATTTTATGCTAGGGATTTAATGGACTTAGAATTTTCTTTTGTCAATGCATCTATTTCTCCTAGTAAATCTTCATACTCTCTTCAATTTCTTGAATGAATTCTGTTGGTTATGCTTGCATCTGTAGTACCTGATTGTTTGCCCAGCTTTTCTGTTTCCAGCATTCCTTGAGACTGTGTTTTTTTATCATTTCAATTTCAGATTTCAGCCCTTGAACTGTTTGAATGGCTTCTTGCAATTTTTGCTTTCTCTTTGCCTCCATTTCTTGCATTTTTTGGATTGTTTTTTCTTCCATCTCTTTAAGGGATTTTCTCATATCTTCTTTGAGGGCCTCTATCATTTTCATGAAGTTGTATTTAGTATCATTCTCTTCTTCATTTGCATTGGGATGTTCGGGTCTTATTGGCGTAGGGTCTCTAGATTCTGCCAGTGTCATATTGGTTTTTCTGTTACTGTGTGTTTTTATATTGTCTTATTCCCATCCCTTCTTCCAGTGGGTATAGTCTCTTCTCCTGGTATGTACAGGAGCAGGGTTCCCTTCAGGTGGTTGTAGGCAAGTCCAATACTCTGGTAGCTCTCCTCTGCTTGGTCTCTTGGGTGGACACATGGACTAGGATGCTGGGGTGCTTCTTATCCTGCTCTGATGGATGGAAGCCACAGGGGTAGACCCCAGGCACAGGAGGGCAGCCTGTATACAGGCCTGGTTGATTTAATCTCTTGGGTGGAGCAGGAGACTAGGATGCTGAGGTGCATTGTGGAGGCCTCAGTCGCAGACCTCAAGGACAAGCAGGCAGTCCGGGAATGGGTCCTGGTTTACCTAGTCCCATGGGTGGAGCAGGAGAATAGGATGGTGGGGTGTGCTGGCTCCCACTTCTGGCATGAAAGTCTCAGTGGTAGACCCCAAGCACAAGCCTCTCTCCTCTCTTCTTACCCTGACTCAACCTTTCTGCTCCCCAGTGTCCTCCTCTTCTTCCCCTGTCTTTCACCTATCTCCCTCTCCTTTACACTCACCTACCGCCTGCTCCCGATCCAATTAGGAGATCTCATCCCATTCCCCTTCTCTGGGTTACCATGCATATCTCTCTTAGGGTTGTCCCTGCTTCCCAGACTCTCTGGCAGTGGGACTGGAGGCTGACAATCCCCTGCTCCATATCTAAAATCCATATATGAGTAAGTACATACCATGTTTGTCTTTTGTGACTGGGTTACCTCACTCAGGATGGTTTCTTCTAGTGCCATCCATTTGATTCCAAATCCACTGTATAGATGTACCACATTTTCTCTATCTACTCTTAAATTGAGGGGCATCTATGTTGCTTCCAGGTCTGGCTATTACAAATTATGCTGCTATGAACATAGTGGAACAGATGTCCTTATTGTATGAGTGTACATCTTTTGGATATATACCTAAGAGTGAAATTGCTGGATCTTGTGGAAGACTGATTCCCACTTTCCTGAGGAATCACCATACTGATTTCCAAAGTGGCTGTACAAGTTTTCACTCCCACCAGCAATGGACAAGTATTCCTCTTTCTCCACATCCTCTCCAGCATAAGCTGTCATTGGTGTTTTTGATTTTAGCCATTCTGTCAGGAGTAAGATGATATCTCAATGATTTGCATTTCCCTAATTATTAAGGATGTTGAGCACTTTCTCAAGTGTCTCTCAGCCATTTTAGACTCCTCTATTGAGAATTCTCTATTTAGTTCTGTACCCCACTTTTTAATTGGGTCCTTTGGTGTTTTGGAGAGTTGCTTCCTGAGTTCTTTGAAGATTTTGGGGATCAGCCCTCTGTAAGATGTGGGGTTAGTGAATATCTTTTCCCAATCTGTGGGTTCCATTTTTGTCTTGCTGACTGTGAACTTTGCCTTACAGAAGTTACTCAGTTTCAGGAGGTCCCATTTATTAATTGTCTTTCTCAACATTTGTGCTACTTATGTTATGTTCAGGAAGCGGTCTCCTGTACCAATTGGTTTAAGGGTACCTCCCACTTTCTCTTCTGAGAGGTTCAGTGTGGCTGGATTTATGCTGAGGTCTTTGATCCATTTAGACTTAAGTTTTGTGCATGGCAGTAGACATGGATCTATCTGCAGTCTTCTACATTCCAATATCCAGCTATGCCAACACCATTTGTTGAAGATTCTATCTTTTTTCCATTGTATAATTTGAGCTTCTTTGTTGAAAATCAGCTGATCATATGTTTGTGGATTAGTCTCAGTGTACTCAATTGGTCTACCTGTCTATTTTTGTGCCAATACCAAGTTGTTTTCACGACTATAGCTGTATAATGGAGCTTGAAGTCAGGAATGGTGATGCTTCAAGATGTTGCTTTGTTGAGCAGGGTTGTCTTGGCTCTCCTGGGTTTTTTGTCTTTCCATATAATGTTAAGAATTGTTCTTTCAAGGTCTGTAAAGAATTGTGCTGGAATTTTGATGGGGATTGCATTGATTTTGTAGATTGCTTTTGGCAGGATTGCCATTTTTGGTACATTGATCCTACCTATCCAAGAGCATGGGAGATCTTTCCATTTTCTGGTGTCTTCTTTAATTTCTTTCTTTAATGACTTAAAGGTTTTTCACTTTTTTGGTTAGCATTGCCCCCAAGGTATTTTATGTTGTATGTGGCAACTCTAAATGGTGATGTTTCTCTGATTTCTTTCTCAGCCCTCTTATCATCTGTTTATAGTAAGGCTACTGATTTTTTGAGTTGATCTTGTATCCTGCCACTTTGCTGAATGTGTTAATCAGCTGTAAGAGTTCCCTGGTAGAGTTATTTGGATCACTTTTGTAAACTATCATATCATCTGCAAATAGTGAAAGTTTTACCTTCTCTTTTCCAATTTGTATCCGCTTGATCTCCATTTGATGTCTTATTCCTCTAGCTGGAACTTCCAGTACAATATTGAAGAGGCATGGGAAGAGGGAACAGCCTTGTCCTGTTCCTGACTTTAGAGGAAATGCCTTGAGTTTCTCTCCATTCAGTTTGATGTTGGCTATTGGTTTGCTGTATATAGCTTTTATTATGTTTAGGTATATTCCTGTTATCCCATAAGTCTCCAAGACTTTTATCATGAATAAGTGTTGGATTTTGTCAAACGATTTTTCAGCATCTGGTGAGATGATCATATGATTTTTGTTTCTCCGCTTATTTATATTGTGAATTACATAGATAGATTTCATATGTTGAACTATCCCTGCCTCCCTTGATCATGGTGGATGAGTTCTGTGATGTGTTCTTGGATTCCATTTGCCAGTATTTTATTGAGTGCTTTTGCATCATTGTTCATGAGGGAAATTTGTCTGAAGTTCTCTTTCTTAACTTCATCTTTGTGTGGCTTGGTTATCAATATTATTGAAGCCTCATAAAAAGAGTTTGGTAAAGACCCTTCTGTTTCTATTGCATACTTTCAGGAGAATTGATAGAAGCTGTTCTTTGAATTTCTGGTAAAATTCTGCACTAAAGTCATCTGGCCCTGGGATTTTTTTTTGGTTGGGAGATTTTTGATGACTGCTTGTATTTTCTTAGGTGTTATAAGTCTATTTAGATTGCTTATCTGTTCTTGATTTAATTTTGACAGGTGATATCTATCCAGAAAGTTGTCCATTTCCTTTAAATTTTCGAATTTTGTGGAGTACAGGTTTTCAAAGGATGACCTGATGATTCTCTGAATTTCGTCAGTGTCCATTGTTATGTCCCCCTTTTCATTTCTGATTTTGTTAATTTGCATGTTCACATTCTGCCGTTTGGTAAGTTTGGATATAGGTTTGTCTATCTTGTTGATCTTCTCAAGGAACCAACTCTTTGTTACATTGATTCTTTGTATTGGTGTCCTTGTTTCTACTTTATCTATTTCAGCCTTCAATTTGATTATTTCCTGGCATTCTACTCCTCCATAGTAAATTTGCTTCTTTTTGTTTTAGATCTTTCAGTTATGCTGTTAATTCTCTAGTGTGGCTATTCTCCAGTTTCTTCATGTGGGCACTTAGTGCTATGAACTTTCCTTTTAGCATTGCTTTCAAAGTGTCCCATAAGTTTAGGTATGTTTGTCTTCATTCTCATTGAAATCTAAGAAGTCTTTGATTTCTTTTTTTCATTTCTTGTTTGACTCAGTTATGGTGAAATTGTGCATCATTCAATTTCCATGATTGCAGGGTTTCTGCAATTTGTGTTGTTGCTGAACTCTAACTTTAAAAGCATGGTGTTCTGATAAGATACATGGAGTTATTCCAATTGTTTTGTACCTGTTGAGATTTGCTATGTTGCCAAGTATGTGGTTGATTTTTGAGAAGATTCATATGGCACTGAGAAGAAGGTATCTTCTTTTGTGTTTGGATGGAATATTCTATAGTTGTCTGTCAAACCCAATTGGGTCAAAACTTCTATTAGGTCCTTTGTTTCTTTGTTAGGTTTCTGTCTGGTAGTCCTGTCTAATGGTGACAGTGGGCTGTTGAAGGCTCCCACTCCAAATGCGTGAGGTTTTATGTATGATTTGAGTTTTAGTAATGTTTCTTTTTATGAATGTGGATGCCTTTGTGTTTAGGGCTTAGATGTTCAGAATTAAGACTTCATCTTCATAGATTTTTTTCCTGTGATGAATATGAAATGACCTTCATCTCTTTTGATTGATTTTAATTTAAAGTCTAGTTTGTTAGATATTAGGATTGCTACCCCTACTTGTTTCTTGGGTCCATTTAATTGGAAAATCTTTTCCCAACCCTTAACTCTGAGGTAACATCTGTCTTTGAAGCTGAGGTGTTTCTTGTATGCAGCAGAAGGATGGATTCTGTCTCTTAATTCATTGTGTTAGCCTGTTACTTTTCTGGTTGATTTAAGACCATTAATATTGAGGGATATTAATGACCTTTGATTGGTCATTCTTATTTGTTTTGAAATGGTTGTTGTTGGTATAATTGTGTATGGATTTCCACCCCTTTTCTCTTTTGGCTGTTGGTAAAGTGGGGTTATCTATTGCCTATGTTTTTCTGGTTGTAGTTAACTTCCTTGGATTGGAGTTTTCCTTCCAAAACTTTCTGTAGGGCTGGGTTAGTGGATATTTATTGTTTAAATCTGGTTTTGTCATGAAATATCTTGTTTTCTCCATCTATATTTATTGAAAGCTTTGCTGGGTATAGTAGTCTGTGCTGGCATCCATGGTCTCTTTGTGTTGTTAGGATATCTATCTAGGACCTTCTGGCTTCCAGAGTTTCCATGGAGAAGTCAGGTGTAATTCCGATTGGTTTGCTTTTATATGTTATTTGACCTTTTTCCTTAGCTGCTCTAAGTATTCTTTCTTTATTCTTTATGCTTGATTATTATGTGGCAAGGGGACTTTTTTTGTGGTCCACTCTATTTGGTGTTCTGTAAGCTTCTTATACCTTCATTGGCATGCCTTTCTTTAGGTTGGGAAAGTTTTCTTCTATGATTTTGCTGTATATGTTTTCTGTCCCTTTGGGTTGGGTTTCTTCACTTTCTTCTATACCTATTATAAAAATAATAATAGAGGATACAAATGTGGAAGGGGTAAGAATGAATCTTGTAGGAATTATGACAGAAGTAGAGGGAGAGAATGACACTCCATCGTTTCCCATGTTTCGAGTGATGGTGAGATATGAGCAGCTCACCTGTCCATTCAGAGTGATGGTTTTAATGTACTTCTGTCATTTTTTATAGTCATGGGGTTTCGAAATTTGGTTACCAGACTCATCCACCATCTTAGTTAATTTCCACCAAATAAAAATGATGCTAAAACTTTTGTGGCCCTAAAGTTCCTACAGGCTTCCTTGTTGCTATTAACTTTATTTCTCTAAGAATGAGCAAACTCTCTTCTCCTTCTTCAACAAATAGTTGCTTCCCCAAGGAGGCAATGGAATGTAGAAATTATATCCTACCTTTAATTTAGACTCAAGATGGCAGTGTTATCCTTTGGGATCCTCTCTGTTTTTGTTTTTTCTTTCTTTTTATTTTGTAAAATTAGAATTCATACTGAATTCTCAAGAGCTACAGGCAAATGTTCATTAATATCTTGTTTCGTCCTAACCTGGTGATGCTTCTGACTGCCACAAAGGAACTTTCTGCCCCTTAGAGACTCTACTTATTACACGATTCCCATGCCTTATAGAGAGAAATGGAAGGACCACCACATGCTTTGAAGTTGAAGGTATCCATGTTTCTCATCTAATGGGGCATGCCAAAGCAGGGGAAGAATTTGCCTTAGGTAGTAGGTTTGAATGTGTATGAGAGTGTATGTTTGTTCGAATGTGTATGAGAGTGTATGTTTGAATGTGTATGTGTATTGTATACTACTGTCTCTAGGCTCTACTTTTCAGACCACAGTCCTATGCAGTAGCTCCATGTAGAACAAATTATCTCACACTAGTATAATACCTAATATAGCAGAAGAGGAATGCATGGTTTGTTTGTCTTTAACCTCCATCATGTCTTGCTGGGTTTCTTCCAAATTTAATGCCAAATCTCTGCACTGAATCTATCTCCACTGACAAACCCAAGCATATGCAGTGGGTGTATTGTATCTAAACTGCAGCAACAGCCTCCTCTTCAGCTCCCTCTGATACCTGGCTTTGCTGTAACCCCACTTTCCTCACTAGCAACATAACATTTAAAGCTTATAGCCACTTCTTTACTCAAATCTTTCCTTGCACATACTATGCTTTAAGCAGAGAACCGAAACTTCCTATATATAAATGGTCTTATATAACCCTGCATTTCAGTAATATTCCAACTCCATAGATTTTACCAGACTGATCACAGTCTTGACATTCCTCTATCCCCCAATGCCTGAGGCCTGCCCTGTCCACATACTGAGCTATTATGACTCCATTCACAGAGCATGTAAGCATAACCTTCCTCACCAACTGCAGTGTCTTATGTTTGGTTATCAAAATCATGAATATATATAGGCCCTCTAATTCTACTACTCAGGATTTATCATATATCTATTTACATAGATCTACATACTTATGGAAAATGTTATTGGATAATGATGTTTCTTGTAATACTGAAAAGGTAAAAATAATAAAACACTGTGTCCAAAAATACCTACTTATTTCCTTATTATAGATTAATTTTTACAAACACAGTGATGGGTGATATAGCTGAAGGAATAATTAATGTCTGGTAACAAAATTACATTAGAATGTTTAAGATGGTGGATTGAACAATGAAGAGATTTTTAAAGGCAATGTTGACAAACATGGCAAAATTCTAGTAGCAATACAAACTTTAACCCCCCTTTTCCCAATGAGCAATTAGTTTAAACTTGAGACTGTTTCTCAGTTTTCAAACACAAAGATATTCAAGTTGATTTTATTTGGACAGGGATTTGTGTCTTAATAGACAGATTAGTATGTTTTATTTATTACCTTTTTGATGGTTGACATAAATAATTCTGGTTGCAACCTATAAAAAGAACAATAATAAATGGAATCTTGAAATACAATAAAAGAAATAACATTTAAGAGTCATTAGCAAAAAAACCTGGATTAAGACCAATGACAATGGACAGAGTGATTGAATTACATTAGACAGGAACTGAGGGCTTGCTTGGTAGATTCCAGATGTGGCTTGAGAACTTAAATCCTACAAACCTGAAAAGGCAAAATTAGGTTTTAGTTTAAAGAACACACAAGAAAACTTGAAAGAGACACAGACTTTGTATACACATTCCATGAAAACTCCTTAGAAAGAGTAGTAGGCCACTGGAGATGTTGGGATGGGGAAAATGTGAAGGGTGTGTAGGAGACATGTCTTCTGATATTTCATGTTATTGCCATAAATCTGTGTCCTTAAGTCTCTAAAACATATATTATATCTTCATAAATGCCCCTTGGCTTCTTTCAATTTCAGCACCAGCCCCAGATATAAAACATTAGCCAATATTCTTCTAGAGCTGTGAAGAGGGTTAAGAGGCTAGCAGATCATTATATGTCATTGACTAGTTTTGTTATCAATTGAAGACTGATCTGACCTTTATCATTCCTAGACATTTCAAAGCTGGCCTTTTCTTGTATGATAATTTTTATGCTATTTACAAGTTCCTCAAACTGTGTGGAACTGGTTTCTAAGTCACCAACCTTACACTAATGGTCAAAAAGTTTGAGAATTTCAGATGAAATGAATTCACTCAGTCATTTGCCTTTATCACCATGTTTCACCATCTCACCTTTCTGTGTCTTTTTCATCTTCAGCAGAAGACAAGAAGCACAAGGAATCAAAGCAGCACATCTGAGTTCATCCTCCTGGGGCTCCCCATCAGGCCAGAGGTCCAAGGCTTGTACTCTGCCCTGTTCCTCACCATGTACCTGACCACAGTGCTGGGGAACCTGCTCATTACCCTCTCATCAGGCTGGACTCTCACCTCCACACCCCCATGTACTTCTTCCTCAGCCACTTGGCCTTCACAGACAACTCTTTCTCATCAGTCACAGCTCCTAAGATGCTCATGAACATGCTGACACACAGTCAGTCCATCTCATATGCTGGGTGCAGTTCCCAGGTGTATTTTTTCTTGATGTTTGGGGCTATTGACAACTTCCTTCTGACCTCCATGGCCTACGACAGGTATGTGGCCATCTGCCACCCCCTCCACTATACCAGAATCATGAGTCAGAGCGTCTGCATCTTACTGGTCTTTGCATCCTGGTTCTTATCCTTCGCTGGTGCCCTTGTGCACACAGTCCTTCTAGCTCGTCTCTCTTTCTTCAGAGGTAACACTCTCCACCACTTCTTCTGTGATCTCTCTGCTTTAATTAAGCTGTCCAGCTCAGACACTTCCATCAATGAGCTGGTCATCCTCATTGTGGGATCTCTAGTTGTTACTGTGCCATTCATATACATCCTGGTCTCTTATGGCCGCATTGGAGCCACCATCCTGAGAACTCCATCAATCAAGGGAATCTGCAAAGCCTTGTCCACATGTGGCTCCCACCTCTCTGTGGTTTCTCTCTATTATGGTGCCATTATTGGGCTGTATTTTGTCCCCTCATCTAACAACACTAATGACAAGGATGTCATTGTGGCTGTGCTGTACACTATGGTCACACCCATGCTGAATCCCTTTATCTACAGTCTGAGGAATCAGGACATGAAAGGAGCACTGAGAAATATCTTCATCAGGAGAATGTATTCACAGTGAGGATGGTGGTTTTTCCTCTTTCTGTATTTTAGAACTACTCAGTTCTGCACATGACTCTATCTATCACTTGGAGCTCTTCAGTGAGTCTTCAGGTTGTACTCGGTGTTCCCCCTCAGCCACAGGTTTTGCTTCTCTTTAATTGTTTTGCTCTTCTTAGGGGAAATTTTATTAGTTTCTGTTTTGTTATTGCAAACACTCCTGAGATATTTTCATTTTTACATTGTGTTCTCCCTTTAGGAACAGAAAATTTTTATAACATGCCACTCATTCACCTTTTATCCTTTACTAATTCAATGGCCTTCTTTATGAAATGTTTTCCCTTCTCAAGAAAATGGAAATATTTCTCCTGCCTATGCATTGTTTCATTCTACTTTAAATTTTTTTATCATTTTTTATTTTAATTTTAAATGGCTTGTTTTACATGTCAATCCCAGTTCCCTCTCCCTCCCCTCCTCCCACACTCCCCTTCCCCCCTCCCTCCCACCCTATTGCCAAATCCTTCCCCATAGGGGATATCTAGAGTCTGTCATTTTACTCTTGGTAGGGTCAAGGCACTCCCCTAAGAGTCCAGGCTGAGAGAGCATCTCTCTTTGTGCTATAGGCCCCTGAAGACAGTTTGTATACCAGGGATAGACACTGATCCACAGCTCAGGGCCCCATAGGTTGCCCAGGCCTTCTCACTGACACTCACATTTGGGGGTCCAGATCAGTCCCATGATGGCCTCCCCACTGTCGGTCTGGGGTCCAAGAGCTCTCCCCTGTTCAGATCAGCTGTCTCTGCTGGTTTTGCCAGCCCATTCTTTGCCAATTTGCTCATCACTCCTCTCTCTCTGTCACTGGGTTCCTTGGGTTCAGTTCAGCGATTAGTTGTGTGTTTGCCTCTGCTTCCATCAGTCACAGGATGAAGGCTCCTGGATGGCTATAGACATCAAGTTCATTATCAGGAATGGGCATTCGAGGTGGTCCCTCCACTATTGCTTAGCTTGCCAATTGATGTTATACCTTTAGATCACTCGAGGTTACTCTGGTGCCTGATCTGTCTTCGATCCTATGATTCCCTCTTCCCCCTATTCTACCCCCACCCCCTCAACTTCCTGTTCCCCCATGACCAACTCCCTTCCTCTTTACCCCCTCTATTCTTCCCAGGTCCCACTCCCCCCACCCCTCGCCGTGTTCCCCATCCATTCAGAGGATCTTGTCTCCATCCTCTTCTCTTGGGTACTATGCATATATGCATATCTTTTAGGTTCTTTCCTGTTTCCCAGACTCTCTATCTGTGGAAGTGCAGACTGGCACTATCCTGATCCATATCTAGAATCCATATATGAGTGAGTACATACCATGTTTGTCTTTTTGCGACTGGGTTACCTCACTCAGGATGGTTTCTTCCAGTGCTATCCATTTCCCTGGGAATTTCAAGATTCCATGGTTTTTTTCTGCTGAGTAATACTCCATTGTGTAAATGTACCACATTTTCTCTATCCACTCTTCAGTTGAGGGGCATCTAGGTTGCTTCCAGGTTCTGGCTATTACAAACAATGCTGCTATGAACATAGTGGAGCAGATGCCCTTGTTGTATGAACTTGCCTCATTTGGATAAATGCCTAAGAGTGGAATTGCTGGGTCTAGTGGTAGATTAATTCCCATTTTCCTGAGGAATCTCCACACTGATTTCCAAAGAGGCTGTATGAGTCGGCACTCCCACCAGCAGTGGAGGAGTGTTCCTCTCTCTCCACATCCTCTCCAGCATAAATTGTCTTCGGTGTTTTTGATTCTAGTCATTCTGACAGGAGTAAGATGGTATCTCAGAGTTGTTTTGATTTGCATTTCCCTGATGGCTAAGGATGTTGAGCACTTTCTTAAGTGTCTCTTGGCCATTTTAGCCTCCTCTACTGAGAATTCTCTATTTAGCTCTGTACCCCACCTTTCAAGTGGATCCTTTGGTGTTTTGGAGACTTGTTTCTTGAGTTCTTTGTAAATTTTGGAGATTAGCCCTCTGTCAGATGTAGGGTTAGTGAATATCTTTTCCCATTCTGTGGCCTGCCTTTTTGTCTTTTTGACTGTGTCCTTTGCCTTACAGAAGCTTTTTAGTTTCAGAAGGTCCCATTTGTTAATTGTCGATCTCAGTGCCTGTGCCACTGGTGTTATGTTTAGGAAGTGGTCTCCTGTACCAACTCGTTGAAGAGTATCTCCCACTTTCTCTTCTAAAAGTTTCAGTGTGGCTGGATGTATGTTGCGATCTTTGATCCATTTGGACTTAAGTTTTGTACAAGGCGATAAACATGGATCTGTCTGCAGTCTTCTGCATACCAGTACCCAGTTATGCCAGCACCATTTGTTGAAGATGCTTTCTTTTTTCCACTGTACAGTTTTAGCTTCTTTGTCAAAAATCAGGTGTTCATAGGTGTGTGGGTTAAAATTAGGGCTTTCGATTCGGTTCCATTGGTCTACCTGCCTATTTTTGTGCCAATACCAAGCTGTTTTCAGGACTATAGCTCTATAATAGAGCTTGAAGTCAGGTATGGTGATGCCTCCTGAAGTTCCTTTATTATATAGGGATGTTTTGGCTATCCTGGGCCTTTTGTTTTTCCATATAAAGTTGATTAATGTTCTTTCCAGGTCCTTGAAGAATTGTGATGGAATTTTGATAGGGATTGCATTGAATCTATAGACTGCTTTTGGCAAGATTGCCATTTTTATTATGTTGATCCTACCAATCCAAGAGCATGGGAGATCTTTCCATTTTCTGGTATCTTCTTTGATTTCTTTCTTCAAAGACACAAAGTTCTTGATATACAGGTCTTTCACTTCCTTGGTTAACATTATCCCCAGATATTTGATGCTGCTTTTGGCTATTGTAAAAGGTGATGTTTCTCTGATTTCTTTCTCAGTCACTTCATCATCTGTATGTACTAGGGCCACTGATTTTTTTGAGTTTACCTTGTATCCTGCCACATTGCTGAAGGTGTTTATCAGCTCTAGGAGTAACCTTGAGGAGTTTTTTGGATCACTTATGTAAACTATCATATCATCTGCAAATAATGAAAGTTTGACTTCTTCTTTTCCTATTTGTATCCCCTTTATCTCCTTTTGTTGTCTTATTGCTGTAGCTAGAACTTCAAGTACAATATTGAAGAGATATGGAGAGAGTGGACAGCCTTGTCTTGTTCCTGATTTTAGAGGAATTGCTTTGAGTTTCTCTCCATTTAGTTTGATGTTAGCTGTTGGTTTACTGTATATTGCTTTTATTATATTCAGGTACGTTCCTGTTATCCCTGATCTCTCTAGGACCTTTATCATGAAGGGGTGCTGGATTTTGTCAAAGGCTTTTTCAGCATCTAGTGAGATGATCATGTGGTTTTTCTTTCGCAGATTGTTAATATGATGGATTACATTGATAGATTTTCTAATGTTGAACCATCCCTGCATTCCTGGAATGAAGCCTACTTGATCATGGTGGATGATTTTTCTGATGTGTTCTTGAATCCGGTTTGCAAGTATTTTATTGATAATTTTTGCATCAATGTTCATGAGGGAAATTGGTCTATAGTTCTCTTTCTTAGTTGTGTCTTTGTGTGGCTTGGGTATCAAGGTAATTGTAGCCTCGTAGAAAGAGTTTGGCAGTGAGCCTCTTGCTTCTATTGTGTGGAATACTTTGACGAGTATTGAAATGAGCTCTTCTTTGAATTTCTGGTAGAATTCTGCACTGAAGCCATCTGGGCCTGGGCTTTTTTTGTTTGGGAGACTTTTGATGACTGCTTCTATGTCATTAGGGGTTATAGGTCTGTTTAGATTATTTATCTGTTCTTGATTTAGTTTTGGCAAGTGATATCTATCCAGGAAATTGTCCATTTCCTTTAAATTTTCAAATTTTGTGGAGTACAGATTTTCAAAGTATGCCCTGATGATTCTCTTGATTTCCTCAGAGTCTGTTGTTATGTCCCCTTTTTCATCCCTGATTTTGTTAATTAGCATGTTCTCTCTCTGTCTTTTGGTTAGTTTGGACAGAGGTTTGTCTATTTTGTTGATTTTCTCAAAGAACCAACTCTTTGTTTCATTGATTCTTCTCAGTGTTTTCCTGGTTTCTACTTGATTGATTTCAGCCCTCAATTTGATTATTTCCTGGCGTCTGCTCCTCCTGGGGGAGTTTGCTTCTTTTGTTCTAGAACATTCTGCTGTGCTATTAATTCTCTAGTATGACTGTTCTCCAGTTTTTTCATGTGGGCACTTAGTGCTATAAACTTTCCTCTCAGCACTGCTTTCAAAGTGTCCCATAAGTTTGTGTATGTTGTGTCTTCATTCTCATTGAAATCGAGGAAGTCTTTAATTTCTTTTTTTATTTGTTCCTTTACCCAGGGATGGTGCAATTGTGCATTGTTCAATCTCCATGAGTTTGTAGGGTTTCTGCGATTTGTGTTATTGTTGAATTCTAATGTTAATGCATGGTGGTCTGATAAGATGCAGGGGGTTATTCCAATTTTTTTGTATCTGTGGAGATTTGCTATGTTTCCTATTATGTGGTCAATTTTAGAGAAGGTTCCATGTGGTGCCGAGAAGAAGGTATATCCCTTTGTATTTGGATGGAATGTTCTATAGATGTCTGTTAAACCCAGTTGGGTCATAACTTCTATTAATTCTTTTGTTTCTTTGTTAAGTTTCTGTCTGGAGGTCCTGTCTATCGGTGAGAGCGGAGTGTTGAAGTCTCCTACTATTAGTGTGTGAGATTTTATGTGCATTTTGAGCTTTAGTAATGTTTCTTTCACGAATGTAGGTGCCTTTGTATTTGGGGCGTAGATGTTTAAAATCGAGACTTCGTCTTGATGTATTTTTCCTTTGATGAATACGAAGTGCCCTTCTTCATCTCTTTTGATTGATTTTAATTTGAAGTCTAATTTGTTAGATATTAGGATTGCTACGCCCGCTTGTTTCTTGGGGCCGTTTGATTGGAAGATCTTTTCCCAGCCCTTTACTCTGAGATAACGTCTGTCTTTGTTGTTGAGATGTGTTTCTTGTATGCAGCAGAAGGAAGGGTTCTGTCTTCGTATCCATTCTGCTAGTCTGTGTCTTTTTATAGGCAAGTTGAGGCCGTTGACATTGAGGGATATTAATGACCATTGATTGGTGATCCTTGTTTGCGCTTGATTTATTGTTAGTGAAGTTATTTTGTGTTGTTTCTCCTCCTTTTTTCTTTTAGTGTTTTGTAAAGTATGATTATATATTGCCTGTGTCTTTGTGAATGTAGTTATCTTCCTTGGCTCTAGATTTTCCTTCTAGCATTTTCTGTAGAGCTGGATTCATAGATACGTATTGTTTAAATCTGGCTTTGTCATGGAATATTTTGTTTTCTCCATCTATGGTAATTGAGAGCTTTGCTGGATATAGTAGTCTGGGCTGGCATCCTTGTTCCCTTAGCGTTTGTAGGACATCTGACCAGGATCTTCTGGCTTTCATCGTTTCCATTGAGAAGTCAGGTGTAATTCGGATAGGTCTGCCTTTTTATGTTACTTGGCCTTTTTCTTTAGCTGCTCTTAATATTTTCTCTTTGCTCTGTAGGTTTGATGTTTTGATTATTATATGGCGAGGTGACTTCTTTTTCTGGTCAAGCCTATTTGGTGTTCTGTAAGATTCTTGTACTTTCATAGGCATATCTTTCTTTAGGTTAGGGAAGTTATCTTCTATGATTTTGTTGAATATGTTTTCTGTACCTTTAAGTTGAAGTTCTTCACCTTCTTCTATACCTATTATTCTCAGGTTTGGCTTCTTCATGGTGTCCCATATTTCCTGGATATTTTGTGTTAAGGATTTGTTGGTTTTGAGATTTTCTTTGGTTGACAACTCTTTATCCTCTAATGAGTCTTCAACACCTGAGATTCTCTCTTCTATCTCTTGTATTCTATTGGTGATACTTGCATCTGTAGTTCCAGACCGTTTACCGAGCTTTTCTATTTCCAGCATCCCTTCATTCTGTGTTTTCTTTATCGTTTCTATTTCAGCTTTCAATCCTTCAACTGTTTGAGCTGTTTCCTTAATTTTCTTGGTTGTTTTTTCTTGGTGCTCTTTAGATTCTTTGAGAGATTTGTTTATTTCTTGAATTTTTCCCCCATTTCATGGATTTTTTTGTTTGTTTTTTCTTCTATTTCTTTAAGGGATTTCCTCGTTTCTTCTTTGAGGCTCTCCATCTTCTTCATGAAATAATTTTTAAGGTCTGTCTCCTCTTCTTCATCTATGTAGTGCTTTTCGGGTCTTGCTGGTGTTGGATCCCTGGATTCTGGTGGGGTCATGTTGGTGTTTCTATTGCTGAGTGATCTCTTATTCTGTCTTCTTCCCATCTCTTCTTCCAGTGGGTGCTGGTGGGGTCTTTCCGTCTCCACTGGTCTCCTTCGTTACTGCGGGCTGAAGCTGGGCTCCCTGGAGTTGGGGTCTTGGAGGGGCTGACCTCTTTCCTGTGTGGGCGGCTCTTCTGGAACCCGGGAGCGGCCCCGAAGATGGAGGGGGATGGGTGATGGGCGGGAGGTCCCAGCCGGAGACCCAATCTCACCTGAAGCTGGGCTCCCTGGGGTTGGGGTCTTGGAGGGGCTGATCTCTTTCCTGTGTGGGCGGCTCTTCTCTCTACTTTAAATTTTATAATATATTTTGAAAATGTATTCATGAGTAACAACAATTAGAAATCTAGTTTGTTTTTAAATATTTAATTTTTAAAAACTGGTAGAAAAATTAATACACAATTTTGTCACTCTGGAAATCATTGTGTGTGTTTCTCAAAGAATATAAATAGATATTCCCTGTGACCCAGTTATACCACTCCTGGGAATATACAGAAAGGACTTCATATCTTACTCCTAGGTTCATGCACATCCATGTTCATTGCTGCTATGTCCACAGCAGGTAAGAAATGGAATCAACTCAGAGGTTCACCAACTGACCAATGGAAAATGAAAAAAATGGTAATATATACACAATGAAATATTAATGACCTGCAAAATAAAAAAAACATGATATTTACAGGTAAATATATGGAAACAAGTGTATAAAAATTTACACTAGGTTAGGTTACCCACGTTGCAAAAAGCAAATGCCTCATGTTCTCTTTTGTATGAGAGGCTTCATATCCTCATTTCACATTTTTTATTTTCTGCATTTAACATAGAGTATGCATGAAAACCAAGAAACTACATATGGTCCATTGTCTGTGTATACATTTAGGGATAAGGATATTAGAACGTAAGTGAAATGAAAGTGAAGAGGGTCAAAAGTACTCAAGCATGTAGTGGAGGGATACGTATGGGGAAATGGGAGACAGGGATAGATATAATAAAAAAGAATTGTGCATGAAGAAACTGCTTAGTAAACTATGAACTTAAAATACAAGTTAAATCTTGTAAGAGGGGATAATAAGAGCACATGTGATATGAAAGACCATGGGAAAAAACTGAGAGATAAAGATTAATGGAGGATGAGGAGGAAGGAGAGGTAGGACTATGTTAACTAAAATGAAGGATGTATAATACAGTGAAGAAGTTAAGAGCTGGATACTGGGGAGGAATGACTGTGAAATGTTGTCCACTGGACATGATGTGGCTGTTGTACATGTGAACTCCCAGAAGCTATCCTCATCTACACAAGACCTTCACTCAATCAAGAGAGTTAAAAACTTCAGTGTAGAGGGAAGTGACTCAAAATATACATATTTAGCTGAAGCACTATTGACAGTTGATGGTTGTGGGAGGGAGAATCACTTTTCTTCAGGAGCATGGCCACTGATAGGTGCCCCATTTTCCAGTAGATGACTCCATGTCTACACACAAAAAGGGAACACTAGTGATCAAGTACTTATGATCATTATATGATCAAATACATTGATTGCATTTATTAAAATTTGAAAAAATGATTGAAATGTAAAATTAAAATCATAAAATGACATGTATTTCAAGTTTCTAAGCATGTGTAAGTCAGACTATATACAAATGAAGATGAGTATCAATGTCTCTTTCATTATTCATCTTGCTTTGCAGGAAACACTAATAATACTTTTATCTTTTGTTTTTTGAAGTATGCAGCACATAATTATTATGTTTTGTCATTGTGCTGTTTGCTTTTTGCCAGCTTGACATATAACTAGACATAGCTTGGATTGACCTGTAGGCAGTACTTTATAGATTATAGATTACTTGATTATTGATTAATGTGGACGATCCTAGCTCACTGTTGGTTGTCCTGGCCTGGTGGTCCTGTATTCTATAAGAAAGCAGGTTGAGCATGTCATGTAAGTAGCAGCCCTCCATGGCCTCTGCATCAGTTCCTGACTCCAGGTTCCTGCCATGCTTGAGTCCCTGCCAGTACTTCCCTCAGTGATGGACTGGTACCTGGATGTGTAAAATGAAATAATCTCCTTTCTTCCCAAGTTGCTCTTGGACATGGTCGTATCACATCAATGGAAACCCTGACCAGGATGTCACCTACTGTCTAATAGAGTTACTTATTGTTGAGTAGCTTTGTTCCAGGTCTCCTTCCCCCATGTTCTTCTAAATTTTTACTGTTTCTTAGTTTTTAGTTGGTTTTTAAATGATTTTATATGTACTTGTTCAATATGTGTGCTCACATCTGCAAGTCAGACATACTGGAATTGCTAGTATCCTTCCATTGTGTGGGTACTGGGGCTCAAACTTGGTGGTAAGTTTTTTTTCCTCTGAGGAACCATCTCAAAGGTCACATTTTTAGCTGGTGCCCCCTCACTCTGAGACATAGTAAAAAATGTACATGATTTTTTTCTTCCCCTAAAAACAATTGACTTGATCACAAATTGAAGTGCATTTTCTGTAAAACACTGTACAATAGTGGAGATAGAATGGCCACAGTTCTAAAATGTGTGCTGAAATTTGGTAAGTGCTCAGTAGGGTCAAGTGGGTATGATGTGTAGAGTAGTAGAGACTTTGTAAAGACAGAAATGATGGTGTTGTGATTTTGGGTAATCCACTGAATCTAGTTTATTTTTATGTGTATTAACCTCTAAAATACATAGATTATTCGTGCACACACACGACTTACTTGTTTGAGGATTCTGGAACAATATACTAGAGATTGGTGTCAGAAACAGAAGAAATTCGATTACATATTTTTATGGATCTAGATATGGTGATATGGTTTCTTGCAATTGTTAATAGCCACCTCCTTTCTATATGGTCACATAAAAGCAGAATGGCATGAAGATGGAGAGAGAGCAAACATTTTTATTGACTTGGGGGGAATTTCTTATTGTGCAGTCTAATCCTTCTCATTTCCTAGACCTTCCATGTCCACTGTTCACCCTTGTAGCCTACCCCTACAAATTAAATAAAAAAAAACTCACACTTCACTCCTCTGTCTTTCCTGCCTCTCCATCATGTATCCATTTGTCATAGAGGCCTTGGAGCTGCAGTGTATCATACAGCATACCTTTTTGCTCAAACATGTTTGCTTGAAAATGCTCATTGCAACAATTTGTCAGATGGTTCAAGGCCCTTGGCTTCTAGTTTGCCATCATCACTCGACCCTCACCAAAACACTCACATGCCTTGCTGTTGCCTACGTCATTGAGATTCTTTGGCTATGGTTCTGCTGCACCAGTTCCTTCAATGCTCCAGCAGGTTATAAATGGGGTAGATGTTGATGTGGGCCAACTCAAATACTTGAATGTAGACTTGGGTGGTAGCTGAGTTGGTCAGTCTGGGCCTTCACCAGGACTACCCTCCTCAAGCAAGGATTGTGGTCAGGTCTTCTACAACTAACCAATCTGGGGCAGAACTCCCTCAAACTTTTCTGTGTGCAGGGCCATCTCTCCTTTTGCAGACTGGGGTGAAATGGGGTAGGGTGGGGTGGTAGTTTTATCTGAGCCATCAAGGTTTGGGGCCAGCTCTCTCATGCCCACACCACTGGGGCTACTCCACTTGGGGGGGAAGATAACCCTTTACAATCAGGAAACTCCTCAAGGGGCCTTTCGAAAGCTCCCATGCTGAAAGTGTGCCAGTCATTTCCAGTCACTGTGGAAGATTTTTTTCTCTCAAGACTATTAAAAGATCCACAGCCTATTGTAAAGACTAATAGTGCTGTGAATGACAGATTAGTTACTGAGGATGAACAAATCAATACTAGAGGAAACAAAAATGTGTATTTTGGCAGACTTCTATAAATAATGAGAGACCAAAATTGAAGGTGCAGATAAATAACATTATTCTGGAAGGCTTAGTGAACATAGGAATAGACATTATTATTATAACTCAAGAATCATGGCCCTCCAGATGGCCCCTACAGGAAGTAAATGTTCAACTGTTTGGGATTGAAACCCTATCTCAAGGTGAATGAGATGGGCTGAGTGTATGGGGTCCAAAGGACAAAGAGGAAGACTGAGGCCACATGTCACAGACATTGCTATAAATCTCTGGGGTCATGATTTACTGCAACAATGGAATACCCAGAATAACATTCTTCCTTTGTCAGATATGAATCATTAAAAGTTATAGACAAATGAAAAATACAGAGAAAAATTTTATGTATGTATCTGATGCAGATGCATGTGCAAAATCTATAAACAAAGCTCCAATCCAACAATATGAATTAGCTAAGACAACCTAGTGAGAAATGAGAAACATCTTGAACAACATTTCATGAAATAAGTTATAAAACAGCCAGTTTGTAAGTCAAAGCCCTTACTGTTACAAATTCAACAATAAATAAATAAAAGTGACAATTAAAAAGACACACCCCTCTAAAATGCAATACTGCAATGACTCAAAATTCAAGTCTTGCCAAGAATGTGATAACAGGAAACACGACAGAACAGGAAGTGGAAAATATGTCAGTGCTGGAGGAAGATGAGGAATATTGAGGAATGTTGTCATCAGAGTGTGACATAGCCATGGCACTCATGAACTCTTTGTTCTGTTCTCATTTGCTTCCATTCACTTATGAACTATTACCACCACTGATTATCTAAACCAGACCTAGGCCTGTCAACATTCAGTTACAGTGTTGGTAGGAGTTCCTAAGGTCCCACACACCTTGAGAATTTATAGACAGTGAATTGTTGGTTGCTAGGAAAATGAGACATGTTCTCCACTGTTGTAGCTATTGGTGAGGCTCCAGAAAGATAACCCTAACCTGTAAAAATGGAAGAAGACTAGTTGGGAAGAGAAAGGAAATCAGGAAGCAGGAAGCAATCAGCAGTAAGAAAAGAAAACGGAGAAGGTGAACACAATGAAAATACATTATACACATCATGATGTAATCTAAAACTGTGTATGAATGACAGATGCTACAACAAAGGAATTCAACCTTCAGGAAAATTCACAAGTTAGATAACAGATATATTTACAAGAAGATTTGTACATATGTGTTCATGACATATCTTTTTTTGGTATTTCAATTTTTTTACTCTTTTTTATTATATATTTAAATTAGAAACAATCTTGCTCCCCATGTCAGTCCCAGCACCATCTCCTTCCCCTCCATGTCCACTCCCTCCCCTCATCCCCCCAGTCCTCCCCAATCCCCACTTCATTCCCCAGGGAGGGTAAGGTCTTCCATGGGGGATCTCTAGAGTCTGTCATTTCATTCCAGGAATGGCCCAGGCCCTCCCACAAGTGTCCAGATTGAGAAAGCATCCCTCATTGTAGGATAGGAGCCCAAAGTCCATTTGTGTGCCAGGGATAAACATTGATCTACTACCCAAGGCCCCATAGATTGCTTAGGTGTCCTCACTGACACCCACATTCATGAGGTCTGGATCAGTCCCATGCTGGCTTCTCAGCCATCAGGGTGGGGCCCAAGATCTCCCCCTTGTTTAGGCCAGCTGTTTCTCTGGGATTCACCAAACCAGTCTTGACCCCTTTGCTCATCAGTCCTCCCTCTCTGTCATTGGGTTCCAGGAGTTCAGTCCAGTGTTTAGCTGTGGGTGTTTGCCTCTGCTTCCTTCAGTCACTGGATGGAGGTTCTATGATGGTATGTAAGATAGTCATCAAAATCACTATCAGGGAAGGGCATTTAAAATAGTTTCTCCACTACTGCTTAGTTTGCCAGCTGGTGTCATCCTTGTACATCTCTGAAGTTCTCATTAGTGCCAGATCTCCCCTCAAACCTAGAATGGCTCCCTCTATTATGGTATCTCTCATCCTGCTCTCCTCTATTCTTCCCACAACTCAAATTTCCTGCTCCCCCATGTCCTCCTTTCCCTTCCTCTTGTCTCCCTCTCTTTTTCCTGTCTGCCTTTCCCCTTCACTACCTTGTGCTCCAAATCTGCTCAGTAGATCTTGCCTCATTCCACCTTCTCTGGGGTACCATGTATATCTCTCTTAGGGTCCTTCCTGTTTCCCTGCCTCTCTTGACAGTGAGATTGTAGACTGGCACTCCCCCGATTCATGTCTAAAATCCATATATGAGTGAGTACATACCATGTTTGTCTTTTTTTCCTTTTTCTTTTTTCCATATTATTTATTTAACTTTTTATGCATGCCACTTTCAGTTCCCTCTCCCTCCCATTCTCCCCCCATCATCCCAACCCCTCACCCCACTCCATCCCCCCTCCACTCCCCAGGGAGGGCAAGGGCCTCCATGAGGGATTTCCAGAGTCCAGCACATCATCCCAGGAATGGCCCAGGTTCTTCCCCATGGGTCCAGGCTGGGAGCATGCCTCCACGTGGCATGGGTTCCCAGAGTCCCTCTGTATGCCAGGAAAAAATACTGCTCCACTCTCCAAGGTCCCACAGATTGCCAAGGCCTCCTCTGTGTCACCCAGGTTTGGTGGAGAATGTCTGGATCAGTCCCATTCTGGCCCCCCAATCATCAGTCTGTGGTCCATGTGATGCCCCTTGTTTAGGTCAGCTGCCCCTGTGGGCCTCGCCAGCCTGATCCCGATTCCCTTGGTCATCACTCCTCTTTGCAAGTGGGTTCCAGGAGTTCAATTCGGCACACAGCTGTGGGTGTCTGCCTCCATCTCCATCAGCCACTGGATGAGAGTTCTAGGATGGCATATAAGGCAGTCATCATTCTCATCATCTTGGGAAGGCATTTAACATAGCCTTAATGCCAGTTTGTGTTATTCCTGTAGATCTGTGAAGATCTCACTAGCGCCAGATCTCTCCTCCAACTTACAATGGCTCCCTCTTTTACGGTATCTCCCATCCTTCTCTTCTCTATTCTTACCCTGGCTCAACCTTCCTGCTCTCCCATGTCATCCTCTCTCCTTCTCTTCTCTCCCTCTCTTTCTCCCATCTCCTTCTGCCCTCCCCTTCTCCCCCTCCCTAATCTAATTAGGAGATCACATCCCATAACCATTCTCCAGGTTATCATGCATAGCTATCTTAGGGTCCGCCCTGCACCCCAGACTCTCTGGCGGTGGGATTATGGGCTGGCAATGCCCTCCTCCATGTCTAAAATCCATATATGATTGAGTACATACCATGTTTGTCTTTTTGTGACTCAGTTACCTCACTCAGGATGGTTTCTTCTAGTGCCATCCATTTGCCTGCAAATTTCAAGATGCCATTGTTTTTTTTCCTGCTGAATGGTACTCCATTGTGTAAATGTACCACATTTTCTCTATCCACTCTTCAGTTGAGGGGCATCTAGGTTGCTTCCAGGTTCTGGCTATTACAAATAGTGATGCTATAAACATAGTGGAACAAATGTCCTTGTTGTATGAATGTGCATCATTTGGGTATATGCCTAAGATTGGAATTGCTAGGTCTTGTGGTAGGCTGATTCCCATTTTTCTTGAGGTATCTCCATACTGATTTCTAAAGTGGCTGTACAAGTTTGCACCCCCACCATCTGTGAAATAGTGTTCCCCATTCTCCACATCCTCTCCAGCATAAACTGTCATTGGTGTTTTTGATTTAGCCATTCTGACAGGAGTAAGATGGTATCTCAGATGCATTTCCCTGATTGCTAGGGTTGTTGAGCACTTTCTTAAGTGTCTCTCAGTTTTTTAAATCCTCTATTGAGAATTCTCTATTTACTTCTATACCCCACATTTTAATTGGATCCTTTGGTGCTTTGGAGACTTGCTTCTTGAGCTCTTTTTAGATTTTGGAGACCATCCCTCTGTCAGATATGGGATTAGTGAATATCTTTTCCCATTCTATGAACTGTCTTTTTGTCTTTTTGATTGTGTCCTTTGTATTGCAGAAGCTTTGCAGCTTCAGCAGGTCCCACTTATTAATTGTCGATCTCAGTGTCTGTGCTACTGGTGTTATGCTCAGGAAGCCGTCTCCTGTACCAATTTGTTCAAGGGTACCTCCCACTATCTCTTCTAACAGGTTCAGTGTGAGGTCTTTAATCCATTTAGACTGAAGTTTTGTGCATGGCAATAGACATGGATCTATCTGCAGTCTTCTACATGCCAGCATGCAGTTATGCCCGCACCATTTGTTGAAGATGCCTTCTTTTTTCCATTGTATAATTTTAGCTTCTTTGTTAAAATCCAAGTGTTCATATGTGTGTGGTTTAATATCAAGGGTTTCTATGATTCCATTGGTCTACCTGTCTATTTTTGTGCCAATACTAAGCTGTTTTCAGGATTATAGCTCTATAATAGAGCTTGAAGTCAGGGATGGTGATGCCTCCGGACATTGCCTTCTTGAACAGGGTGGTTTTTGGCTGTACGGGGTCTTTTGTTTTTGCATATAAAGTTGAGAATTGTTCTTTCAAGGTCTGTGAAGAATTGTGCTGGGATTCCAATGGGGATAGTAGATTGATCTGTAGATTGATTTGGCAAGATTGCCATTTTTACTATGTTGATCCTACCTATCCAATAGCATGGGGGATCTCTCCATTTTCTGGTGTCTTCTTTAAATTCTTTCTATAAAGACTCAAAGTTCTTGTGATATAAGTCTTTCATTTCTTTGGTTAGGGTTACTCCAAGGTATTTTATGTTGTTTGTGGCAATTATAAAGGGTGATGTTTCTCTGATTTCTTGCTCAGCTCTTTTATTGTCTGTATATAGTAGGGCTACTGATTTTCTTGAGTTGATCTTGTATCCTGCCACTTTGCTTAAGGTATTTATCTACTGTAGGAGTTCCCTGGTAGAGATTTCGGGTCACTTATGTAAACTATCATATCATCTGCAAATAGTGAAAGTTTGACTTCTTCCTTGATCTCCTTTTGTTGTCTTATTGCTCTGGGTAGAACTTCCAGTGCAATATTGAAAGGTATGGAGACAGCAGGCATCCTTGTCTTGTTCCTGATTTTAGAGGAATTGCTTTGAGTTTCTCTCCATTTAGTTTGATGTTGACTGTTGGTTTGCTGTATATGGCTTTTATTATGTTTAGGTATTTTCCTGTTATTCCATATCCCTCCAAGACCTTTATCATGAAGGGGTATTCGATTTTGTCAAAGGCTTTTTCAGCATCTAGTGAGATGTCATATGATTTCTGTTTCTCAACTTGTTTATATGGTGAATTACACTGATGGATTTTTGTTTGTTGAACCATCCCTACATCCCTGGGATGAAACTTACTTGATCATGGTGGTTGAGTTTACTGATATGTTCTTGGATTCAATTTGCCAGTATTTTATTGAGTATTTTTGCATCAATGTTCATGAGGGATATTGGTCTTAAGTTTTCTTTCTTAGTTGTGTCTTTGTGTGGCTTGGGTATCAAGGTCCTTGAAGCATCATAAAAAGAGTTTGGCAAAGACTCTTCTGCTTCTGTTGCATGGAATACTTTGAGGAGAATTGGTATAAGCTGATCTTTGAATTTCTGGTAGAATTCTGCACTGAGGCCATCTGGCCCTGGGCTTTTTTTTGGCTGGGAGACTTTTGATGACTGTTTCTATTTCCATAGGGGTTATAGGTCTATTTAAATTGTTTATCTGTTCTGGTTTTAATTCTGGCAGGTGTTGTCTGTCCAGAAAGTTGTCCATTTTCCTTAAATTTTCTAATCTTGTGGAGTACAGGTTTTCAAAGTATGACCTGATGATTCTCTGGATTTCCTCAGTGTCCGTTGTTATGTCCCCCTTTTCATTTCTGATTTTGTTAATTTGCATGTTCACATTCTGCCATTTGGTGAGTTTGGATAAAGGTTTGTCTATCTTGTTGATTTTCTCAAAGAAACAACTCTTTGTTACATTGATTCTCTGGTTTCTATTTTATTGATTTCAGCTCTCAATTTTGTTATTTCCTGGCATCTACTCCTCCATAGTGAGTTTGCTTCTTTTTGTTCTAGAACTTTCAATTGTGCTATTAATTCTCTAGTGCAGTTGTTCTCCAGTTTCTTGATGTGGGCACTTAATGCTCTGAACTTTCCTCTTAGAACTGCTTTAAAAGTGTCCCATAAATTTGGGTATGTTTTGTCTTCATTCTCATTGAACTATAGGAAGTCTTTAATTTCTTTTTTATTTCTCCTGTGACCCAGCAGTGGTGCATTTGCGCATTATTCAGTTTCCATGACTTTATAGGGTTGCTTCAATTTGTGTTGTTGTTGAATTCTAACTTTAATTCATGGTGGTCTGATAAGATACATGGTGTTTTCTGATTTTTTTTACCTGTTGAGGTTTGATATGTTGTCAAGTATGTGGATTATTTTTGAGAAAGTTCATGTGGTCCTGAGAAGAAGTATATTCTTTTATGTATGGATGGAATGTTGTATAGATGTGTGTTAGACTTAATTGGGTCATAACTTCTATTAGTTCCTTTGTTTCTTTGTTAAGTTTCTGTCTGGTAGTCCTGTCTAGTCGTGAAAGTGGGGTGTTGAAGTCTCCCAATATATTTGTGTGGGGTTGTATGTGAGGTTTGAGTTTTAGTAATGTGTCTTTTACGAATGTGGATGGCTTTGTATTTGGGGCATAGATGATCAGAATTGAGACTTCATCTTGGTGTATTTCTCCTGTGATGAATATGAAATGACCTTCTACATCTCTTTTGATTGATTTCAGTTTAAAGTCTAGTTTTAGATATTAGGATTGCTATACCTGCTTGTTTATTGGGTCCATTTGATTGGATAATATTTTCCCAACCCTTAACTCTGATGCAACATGTGTCTTTGAAGCTGAGATATATTTCCTGTATTCAGCAGAAGGATGGATTCTTTCTTGAATCCATTCTTTTAGCCTGTGCCTTTTCATGAGAGAGTTAAGACCATTAATACTGAGGGGTATTAATGACCTTTGATTGCTCATTTTTGTTTGTTTTGGAATGGTTGATGGTGGTGGAATTGTGTGTGGATTTCCACCCCTCTTCTCCTTTGGCTGTTGGGAAAGTGGGATTATCTATTACCTATGTTTGTCTGGTTGTAGCTAACTTCGTTGAATTGGAGTTTTCCTTCTAGAATTTTCTGTAGGGCTGGGTTAGTTGATGATGTATTGTTTACATCTGTTTTTTTCATGGAATATCTTGTTTTCTCCATCTATATTGATTCAAAGCTTTGCTGAGTATAGTAGTCTGGGCTGGCACCCGTGGTCTCTTAGTGTTGACAGAATATCTATCCAGGACCTTCTGGCTTTCAGAATTTCCATGGAAAATTTAGGTGTAATTCTGATAAGTTTGCCTTTATATGTTATTTGATATTTTTCCTTAGCTGCTCTAAGTATTCTTTCTTTATTCTGTATGCTTCGAAGTCAATTATGTTCTGGCAAGTGCACTTTTTTGTGGTCTACTCTATTTGGTGTCCCGTAAGCTTCTTGTACCTTCATTGGCATGTCTTTCTTCAGGCTGGGAAAGTTTTTGTCTATGATTTTGTTGAATATCTTTTCTTCCCCTTTTAGTTGGGTTTCTTTATCTCCTTCTATACCTATTATTCTTAGGCTTGGTCTTTTCACAGTGTCCCATATTCCCTGGGTGCTTTTTGTGAGGGATTTGTTGGACTTAGGATTTTCTTTGGTCGATGAATCTATTTGTTCTAGTGTGTCTTTAACACTTGATATTCTCTCTTTCATCTGTTGTATTTGTTGGTTATGCTTGCATCTGTAGTACCTGACTGTTTCCCCAGTTCAGACTGTGTTTTTTATTGTCCCTATGTCAGCTCTCAAGCCTTGCACTGTTTGAATTGTTTCTTGTAATTTTTGCTTCATGTTTTCCCCTCTTTCTTGCATTTGTTGGAAATTTTGGTTTGTTTTTTCTTCCATTTCTTTAATTGATTTTCTCATATCCTCTTTGAGGGCCTCTATCATTTTCATGAAGGTGTTTTTCAGGTCATTACCTTCTGCTTCATCTGTACTGGGGTGTTCAGGTCTTGCTGGTGTGGAGTCTCTAGTAGACACTGGTGGTGTCATATTTGTTTTTCAGTTGCTGAGGGTGTTCTTACATTGCCTTTTACCCATCACTTCTTCCAGTAGGTGTAGAAAGAGCATGTTACTCTTCTGGTGGGCAGGCAACCAGGGTTCCCTTTTGGTATGTGCAAGCATATTCAATACTCTCTGTCCTCTGCTCTCTGCTGTCTGTCCTCTGCCCTCTATCCTGTGTGTGGTCAGGAGTGGATCCACTCTCTCTGCAGGCTCCTGCTAGCTTGGTCGTCAGTCAGGGCCAGGGTAGAGTCAAGATGGTTGCAGTTCCCTGGTTAGGGGATCCAAGAGAGGGTAAGCAGGAGGGATTTGGATTTATGATGGGGACCCAGAGCTTACCTCTGGCCTCTGCCCTGAGTGTGGGCAGAAGTGCGAGATTATTGTACCTTTAACAAATGAGGAAATTTCCTCCTTATGGAAGGATAATGAATATTGGCAAAGGGCTTGCAATAACTTTTTGGGAACATTTAATAACAATTATCCCAAAACAGAGAGAATGAAATTCATGAAGAAAACAATTAGTATCCTTCCACATATTGTAAGAAAAATGTGAATCCCTGTAGTTCTTACATTCTACACTGATGCAAACAAATCAGGTAAGGCAGGTTATAAATCAGGAAATATAAGTAAAGTAGTTCGAAACCCTTACAACTCTGTACAAAAGGCATTCTCACCGTACTTAAAGACTTTACAGAGCCTCTCAGTATAGTTACAGATTCTCAGTATGCAAAGAGTCATCTTACATATTGAGACTGCAGAATTTGTTCCTGATGATACAGAATTAACCTCATTGTTTCTACAATTACAGGAAACCATCAGAAATAGAACTCATCCTATACACAACACACATCAGATCCCATATGGTTCTGCCAGGTCCTCTAGCACAAGGCAATGATGAGATTGATCGTTTATTAGTATATTGGAAGCTTCAAAATTTCATAAGAAACACCATGCTAACAGCAAAGACTTAAAGAAGGATTTTTCTATCACTTGGCAACAAGCCAAGGAAATTGTAAGAAACTGCCCCACCTGTTTATTCTATAAAAACACTCCACTATCATCAGGCAGTAATCCCAATGGTATTCACAGAAATGAAATTTGGCAAATGAACATATTTTGCTTTCCAGAATTTGAAACACGTATGCCATACCATAGACACATTCTCAGGCTTCCAATGGGCTACTGCCCTCAGCTCTGAAAATACTGATTCTGTTATCACACACCTCTTTGAGGTGATGGCTGTTATGTATATATCTGAACAAATAAAAACTGACAATGCTCCAGCATATGTCTGCAGAAAATTGGAACAGTTTTTCTTTTATTTTCAGTTTTCAAATATTATAACATAAACCACATAACTGGTATACCTGGCAATCCTACAGAACAGGTTGAGAGATTTAACTATACCTTAAAAGAAATGCTTCATAAACATCCAGGAAGAACAAAAAACACAGATTACATAATGCTTTACTAATTTTGAACTTTCTCAATGCTAATGAGGAAGGACAAACAGCTGTGGAAAGACACTGGACTACAGAAAAAAAAACTTCTGAACTAAACCAACTGGTGTATTTCAAGGATGTTATGACCTCAGTTTGGAAACCATGATATTTGTTATGTTAGGGAAGGGGTTTTGCATTTGTTTCTACAGGAGAGGAGAAGCTTTGGATTTCATAAAAATTGATCAAGATTCGATCCAAACAGGAGAAACCTCAGGAAGAGGAAAGATGACAGCTCATCCACAAGGTCATATTCTACTATGCATAAGTAGATCTCATAAAGAGAAGTGTTTTGCTTTTGTCTTCACAGGGGTACCTGTTTCCAAACAGCAAAAATATATTTTATGTGTGGATACCTAAAGAAGAGGGGATGGCTACTCAAAGGACCATCAAACAAATAAGGATCTACTGTTTGGTATCAGTGTTAACCCTCTCCATCTTGTTCTTATAATATATATTTCTCCTTGCTTCCCTATACTTTTAGTCACAATTCACTTAAGCTGAAGCTGGCTTTCCTCCTCTAAATCCAAGCATGTTGTTAAAATAAAATTCAGAATTTCTGTATTATATCAAGGAGCCATTGATGTAAGACAGAAGAAAACAAAATCTAGAGACTGCCATCTGTTTAAACATAGTTCTTTCCCTGAAAGTTTAATTTCCCTCACATTTACCATCTTTCTTATTGTTGCCTTTCCTGGTATGCATCATATAAAAGTTGAAAATTTCTCTTTTAACATTAATGCTTGAGTTTTCCACAGAGAACAAAGTATTTTCCAACAGAAATCTTCAAAAACTTCAGAAAGAAATTGGGGCCCCACATCATTTTAGATATGGAGCATGGAATTGCTAGCCTACAATCACACTGCCAGAGAGTCTGGGAAGCAGGGAGGACCCTAAGAGAGATATGCATGGTAACCCGGAGACGGGTTATCGGACGAGATCTCTTAATTGGATTGGGAGCAGGGGGAGGGGAAAGGAGAGGGATATGGGAGAAAGAGAGGGGAAGAAGAGGATGGGAGAGGCAGACATGGGAGAGCAAGAAGAGAGGAGAGGAGAGAAGGATGAGAGACACCATAATAGAGGAAGCCATTATGACTTGGAGGAGAAATCTGGCACTAGTGAGATCTTCATAGATCTATAAGAATGACACCAACTGGCCGTAAGGCTACCTTAAATGCCCTCTCCTGATAATGAGATTGATGACTACCTTATATGGCATCCTAGAACCCTCATCCAGTGGCTGATGGAAGCAGAGCCAAACACCTACAGCTAACTCTTGGACTGAACTGAACTCTTGGAACCCAATTGCAAAGAGGAGTGATGAGAAAAGGAATCAAGACCAGGCTGGCAAAACTCACAGAGGCAACTGACCTAAACAAGGGGGGGAAGCATGGGCCTCAGACTGATGACTGAGAGGCCAGCATGGGACTGATCCACCCCCCCAAACCCCCCACCACACCAAGCTGGGTGTTAGAGAAGAGGCCTCGGCAATCTATGAGACCTTGGACAGTAGATCAGTATTTATTCCTGGCATACAAATAGACTCTGGGAGCCCATTCCACATGAAGGGATGCTCTCTTAACCTGGAAATATGGGGGTGGGCCTGGAACCTGATATGACAGACTCTGAAAATTCCTCATGGAAGCCCTTACCCTACCTGGGGAGCAGAGGGCAGATGGAGTTGGGTGGGGGTTGGGAGGATTAGGGGGCCAGGGGAGGAGGGGGAGGGAGAGTAACATGTGTAAAAAGTTAAATTAAAAAAATTAAAAAGGAATAATAGGTATAGAAGAAGGTTGAAGAAAACCACCTCAAAGGGGCAGAAAACATTCAACAAAATCATAAAAGAAATCTTTCCCAACCTAAAGAAAGACAGGCCAATGAAGATACAAGAAGCTTACAGAACACCAAATAGAGTGGAGTCAACTCTTTCACTTCATTTGTCTGATTATTTTAATTCTCTTTGTATCCTTTGGTATTCTCTTGCTTCTGTTTAAAATGAGACCCACTGAGTTTCACAAAGCTTATCTGAGTCTGTGGTTTTGTGACTATCTATTAGAGCCTATAATCTCCTTAGTAGGTCATACTGAGGACAATGACTGTCCCTCCCAGAGTCCACAAATAGCCAATAGCTCAGCAAGCAGTAGAGTTCCTATATAAGCCTCTCTCTGGTCCATAACTGATTGTTGCTAGGGCCAGTCTTATGTAAGCAGAGGCAGACACCCACAGCTCAACACTGAACTGAACTGAACTTCTGGAACTCAGTGACAGAGAGAAAGAACTGATGAGCAAAGGGGTCAAGACAGAGCTGGTTTAATCCACAGAAACAGTTGACCTGAATAAGGTGAAGCTTTTGGACTCCAGACTGATGGCTGTGACGCCAGCATGGGACTGATCCAGACCCCCTGAATGTGGGTGTCAGTGAGGAGGCCTAGGCAATCACTGGGGCCTTGGGGAGTAGATCAGTATTTATTCCTGGCATACAAATGAACTTTGGGTGCCCGTCCCCCAATGAGGAAGGTTCTCTCAGCTTGGCCTCTCGAGGGAGAGTCTAGGCCCTGCCCTGAAAGAAATAACAGCCTCACCCTCCCTGGGGAAAAGAGTGGGAATTAGGTAGGGGGTTGGGAGGATGGATGGGAGGTAGTGGAGGAGGGGACGTAGAGGGAGCTGGGATTGACTTGTGAAGCAAGATTGTTTCTAATTTAAATTAAAAAATCTTTTAAAAAAGCTTAATTAGGGTTCCTGCAGCAGCATCAGGTAAACAGGCCGGCTTCCCGGCCTGTGTTCCAGTACCTGCAGATTGCCTGGGAACTGCACAGGGCTCCCAATCCCGGCAGGAGCCAAGCACCCCAGACTCCAAATCTTCTCTCCCACCAACGAGACCAGGAAGCCAGAGGAGGCAGGGAGTCCAGGGAAGCAGCTATTCCTGAAGCAGCATCAGATAAACAGGCCGGCTTCCAAGCCTGTGCTCCAGTGCCTGCGGATTGCCAGGGAACTGCACAGAGCTTCCAATCCCGACAGGAGCCAAGCACCCCAGACTCCAGGTCTTTTTCCCCACCAACGAGACCAGGAAATCAGAGGAGCCAGGGAGACCAGGGGAGTAGCTGTTCCAGATCAGGTACAACAGGACCCAGCATAGGGTCCAGGGGACCAGGTGGGAGGCTAAGCGCCCCAGATTCCTGTTCTTCTCCACCCACAGGAAAAGCATTTGGACAAGGAATAGAAGAACCACCAGATTATTGGACTTGCTAGCACCCACCAAAGGGGAACTCTGGTCCTCAGACCAGTAACGGGCTCTTTCTGCACCCACTAGAAGAAGAGATGGGAAAGAGACAATACAAAAACACACTCAGCAACAGAAAAACAAATATGACACCGACAGATTCTAGAGACTCCACACCAGCAAGACTCCAACATTCCAATGCGAACGAAGCAGAAGAGAACGACCTTAAAAGCAGTTTCATGAAAATGATAGAGGCCTTAAAAGAGGATATAGGAAAATCCCTCAAAGAAATGGAAGACAAAACAAACCAAAAATGCAAGAAATGGAAGAAAAAACGAACCAAAAAATGCAAGAATTGGAAGAAAAAACAAACCAAAAAAGGCAGGAAATGGAAGAAGAAATGAAGCAAAAAATGCAAGAAATGGAAGAAAAAACAAACCAAAAAATGCAAGAATTGGAAGAAGAAACATACCAAAAAAGGCAGGAAATGGAAGAAGAAACAAAGCAAAAAAATGCAAGAAATGGTAGAAAAAACAAAGCAAAAAATGAAAGAAATGGAAGAAGAAACAAACCAAAAAAGGAAAGAAATGGAAGAAGAAACAAAGCACAAAATGCGAGAAATGGAACAAAAAGCAAACCAAAAAATGCAAGAAATGGAAGAAAGAACAAACCAAAAAATTCATAAAAGGCAACAAATGGACGAACAGATAAACAGAAAATTTCAAGAAGCAATGCAAACACTGCAAGGGTTGAAAACTGAAATAGAGACATTAAAAAACACAATCTGAAGAAAGGCAGAAAATAGAAAAGCTGGGCAAACAGTCAGGTACTACCGATACAAGCATTACCAACAGAATAGAAGAGATGGAAGAGAGAATCTCAAGTGTTGAAGATACACTAGGAGAAATGGATTTATCAACCAAAGAAAACCTTAAGTCCAATAAATCCTTAACACAAAACATCCAGGAAATATGGGACACCATGAAAAGACCAAACCTAAGAATAATAGGTATAGAAGAAGGAGAAGAAATCCACCTCAAAGGGGCAGAAGGCATATTCAACAAAATCATAGAAGACAACTTTCCCAACCTTAAGAAAGACATGCCAATGAAGGTACAAGAAGCCTACAGAACACCAAATAGAGTGGACCACAAAAAAATTCCCCTCGCCACATAATAATCAAGACCCCAAACATAAAGAATAAAGAAAGAATATTAAGAGCAGCTAAGGAAAAAGGTCAAGTAACATATAAAGGCAGACCTATCAGAATTACACCTGATTTCTCCATGGAAACTCTGAAAGCCAGAAGTTCCTGGATAGATATTCTACCTACACTAAGAGACCATGGATGCCAGCCCAGACTACTATACCCGGCAAAGCTCTCAATCACTATAGATGGAGAAAACAAGATGTTCCATGACAAAACTAGATTCAAGCAATATGTTTCCACTAACCCAGCCCTACAGAAAATTTTGGAAGGAAAACTCCAACCCAAGGAACCTAACTACAACCAGAAAAACATAGGCATTAGAGAATCCCTCTCTACCAACAGCCAAAAGAACAAAGGGGTGAAATTCCACACATAATTCCACCAACAACAACCATTGCAAATCGAAGAAGGATGAGCAATCAATAGTCATTAATATCCCTCAATATTAATGGCCTTAACTCACCCATAAAAAGACACAGACTAACAGAATGGATTCAAAGACAGAACCCTTCCTTCTGCTGCATACAAGAAACACACCTCACCCTTAAAGACAGACATTACCTGAGAGTTAAAGGTTGGGAAAAATTTTTTCAATCAAATGGACCCAAGAAACAAGCAGGGGTAGCAATCCTAATATCTAACAAACTAGACTTTAAAATAAAATCAATCAAAAGAGATGAAGGAGGTCATTACATACTCATCACAGGTGAAACCCACCAAGATGAAGTGTCTATTCTGAACATCTATGCCCCAAATACAAAGGCATCCACATTCGTTAAAGAAACATTATTAGAACTTAAATCTCATCTAAAGCGCCACACAGTTATAGTGGGAGATTTCAATACACCATTCTCACCACTAGACAGGAATACCAGACAGAAACTCAACAAAGAAGCAAAGGGTCTAATAGAAGTAATGACCCAACTGGGATTAACAGATATCTATAGAACATTTCATCAACATAAAAAAGAATATACCTTCTTCTCACCACCACATGGAACCTTCTCAAAAATCGACCACATACTTGGCAACATATCAAACCTCAGCAGCTACAAAAAAATTGGAATAACTCCATGCATCTTATCAGACCACCATGCTTTAAAATTAGAATTCAACAACAACCCAAATTGCAGAAAACCTACAAACTCATGGAAATTGAATAATGCTCAACTGCACCATCCCTGGGTCAAAGAGGAAAAGAAAAAGAAATTAAAGACTTCCTCGAATTCAATGAGAATGAAGACACAACATCCCCAAACCTATGGGACACTTTGAAAGCAGTGCTACGGGGGAAGTTCATAGCACTAAGTGCTCACATGAAGAAACAGGAGAACAGTTATACCAGAGAATTAGCATCACAGCTGAAAGCTCTAGAATACAAAGAAGCACACTCCACCAGGAGGAGTAGACGCCAGGAAATAATCAAATTGAGGGCTGAAATCAATAAAGTAGAAACCAGGAAAACAATACAAAGAATCAATGCAACGAAGAGTTGGTTCTTTGAGAAAATCAACAAGATAGACAAACCTTTGTCCAAACTTACCAAACAGCAGAGAGTGAACACGCAAATTAACAAAATCAGAAATGAAAAAGGGGACATAACAACAGACTCTGAGGAAATCCAGAGAATCATTAGGTCATACTTTGAAAACCTGTACTCCACAAAATTCGAAAATTTAAAGGAAATGGATGACTTCCTGGACAGCTATCAATTGCCAAAACTAAATCAAGAACAGATGAGCAATTTAAATAGACCTATAACCCCTATGGAAATAGAAGCTGTCATCAAAAGTCTCCCAACCAAAAAAAGCCCAGGTCCAGATGGCCTCAGTGCAGAATTCTACCAGAAATTCAAAGAACAGCTTATACCAATTCTTCTCAAAGTGTTCCACACAATAGAAGCAGAAGGGTCTTTGCCAAACTCTTTCTATGAGGCTTCAATAACCTTGATCCCCAAGCCACACAAAGATACAACTAAGAAAGAGAACTTCAGACCAATATCCCTCATGAACATTGATGCAAAAATACTCAATAAAATACTGGCAAATCGGATCCAAGAACACATCAAAACAATCATTCACCATGATCAAGTAGGTTTCATCCCAGGGATGCAGGGATGGTTCAACATACGAAAATCCATCAACGTAATCCACCATATAAACAAGCTGAAAAACAAAAATCACATGATCATCTCACTAGATGCTGAAAAAGCCTTTGACAAAATCCAACACCCCTTCCTGATAAAGGTCTTGGAGAGATCTGGGATAACAGGGACATACTTAAACATAATAAAAGCTATATACAGTAAACCAGCAGCCAACATCAAACTAAATGGACAGAAACTCAGCGCAATTCCTCTAAAATCAGGAACAAAACAAGGCTGTCCACTCTCTCCATACCTTTTCAACATGGTACTTGAAGTTCTAGCTATTGCCATACAACAACAAAGGGGGATCAAGGGGATACAAATTGGGAAGGAAGAGGTCAAACTTTCACTGTTTGCAGACGATATGATAGTTTACATCAATGACCCAAAGAACTCTACCAGGGAACTCTTACAGCTGATTAACACCTTCAGCAAAGTGGCAGGCTACAAGATCAACTCGAGAAAATCAGTAGCCCTACTATATACAGATGATAAAAGGGCTGAAAGAGAAATCAGAGAAACATCACCCTTTACAATTGCCATGAACAACATAAAATATCTTGGGGTAACGCTAACCAAACAAGTGAATGACCTGTATCGTAAGAATTTTGAATCTTTAAAGAAAGAAATTAAAGAAGCCCTCAGAAAATGGAAAGATCTCCCATGCTCTTGGATAGGTAGGATCAATGTAGTAAAAATGGCAATCCTGCCAAAAGCAATCTACAGATTCAATGCAATCCCCATTAAAATCACAGCACAATTCTTCACAGACCTTGAAGGAACAATAATCAATTTTGTACGGAAAAACAAAAGACCCAGGATAGCCAAAACAACCCTGTTCAACAAGGCAACGTCCGGAGGCATCACCATCCCTGACCTCAAGCTCTATTATAAAGCTATAGTCCTGAAAACAGCATGGTGTTGGCACAAAAATAGACAGATAGACCAATGGAATCAAATTGAAAATCCGGGTATTAACCCACACACGTACGAACATCTGATCTTTGACAAAGAAGCTAAAAATATACAATGGAGTAAAGAAAGCATCTTCAACAAATGGTGCTGGCATAACTGGAGACTGGCATGTAGAAGAATGCGGATCGATCCATGTTTATCGCCACGCACAAAACTTAAGTCCAAATGGATCAAAGACCTCAACATAAATCCAGCCACACTGAACCTCTTAGAAGAGAAAGTGGGTGGTACCCTTGAATGAATTGGTACAGGAGTCAGCTTCCTGAACATAACACCAGTAGCATATACAGTGAGATCAACAATTAATAAATGGGACCTCCTGAAACTGAGAAGCTTCTGTAAGGCAAAGGACACAGTCAGCAAGACAAAAAGGAAGGCCACAGAATGGGAAAAATATTCACTTAATTTTGATCTCCAAAATTTACAAAGAACTCAAGAAGCAAGTCTCCAAAACATCAAAGGACCCAATTAAAAAGTGGGCTGCAGAACTAAATAGAGTTTTCAATAGAGGAATCTAAAATGGCTGAGAGGCACTTGAGAAAGTACTCAACATTCTTAGCCATCCAGGAAATGCAAATCAAAACAACTCTGAGATACCATCTCACTCCTGTCAGAATGGCTAAAATCAAAAACACCAATGACAATTTATGCTGGAGAGGATGTGGTGAAAGGGGACACTCCTCCATTGCTGGTGGGAGTGCCAACTGGTTCAGCCACTTTGGAAATCAGTATGGAGATTCCTCAGAAAAATGGGAATAAACCTACCACAAGACCCAGCAACTCCACTCTTAGGCATATATCCAAAAGATGTCCATTCATACAACAAAGATGTCTATTACACTATGTTCATAGCAGCATTATTTGTAATAGCCAGAACTTGGAAGCAACCTAGATGTCCCTCAACCAAAGAGTGGATAGAGAAAATGTGGTACATTTACACAATGGAGTACTATTCAGCAGAAAAAAACAATGGAATCCTGAGATTCGCAGGCAAATGGATGACACTAGAAGAAACCATCCTGAGTGTGGTAACCTAGTCACAAAAAAGAGAAACATGGCATGTACTCTCTCATATATAGATTTCAGACATAGTTCTGGGGAGTGCAAGCCTATAATCCTATGGCCAGAGAGTCTGGGAAACAGAAACTTCATTTAGTGGCTGATCGAAGAAGAGGCAGACTCCCTCAGTTAAGTACTGAGCTGAACTCAAGAAAGCCAGTAACAGAGAGGGAGGACTGATGATCAAAGGGATTAAGACTGGGCTGGTTTAACCCCCAGAAACAGCTGACCAGACAAAGGTTAACTCTTGAATCCCAGGCATCAGCCTTGGAATCCAGCATGGGACTGATCAAGACCCCCTGAATCTGGGTGTCAGTGAGGAGGCCTAGGTAATCTATTGAGCCTTGGGCAGTAGATCAGTACTCATCCCAAGTATACACACGGACTTTGGACTCCCATGGAACAATGTGAGGTGCACTCTCACCCTGAACTCTTGGGGAAGGATCTAGGCCCTGCCCTATATGAAATGACAGACTATGGACACCCCCATGGAGGGCCTCACCCTCCCTGGGGGAATGAGGGGATAACGGGGGGGGGATGGGGGGAGGGCACGGGAGGAGGGGAGGGAAAGGGAGAGGGACCTCGTACTGACTTGTGAAGCAACCTTGTTTCTTATCTAAATTTAAAATGGAAAATAAAAAAAATATTAATAAAAAAAAGAAAAAAAGAATACCTTTGTTGCAGTTTCTTCAAAATTATGCATCCAGAAAAATGTTGGGTCTGCTTGTCTCACAGAGTATTCAACTTAGGCCTTTGAATAACCTCTGCAATCTTATATCACAAGGGGACTAAACCAAAAAAGTGAACTTTCCCAGGACTTGGCAATTTTCCCACTTTTCTCAGAGTACCCCTAAGATGCCATCACCTTCTGACAAACAGGAAGTGGTCTACAGAACATGACACCCAGATTCCCAAGAGGTGAAGTGGGTGGTTTTGATCATTCTCTAGTTATGGATGTTTGTCATTGTTTAGGGGTATTAGAAGATATATAAGATGGAGAGACATAAAATCTTAAATTATTTACCTAAGAAAATGTTTTGAGGTCTAAAAAGATCATTTTAGGATGGTAATATAGATTATGATAGAAAGTGGTTTAGGTATAAAACTTTAAATTTATCAAGATAAGATTAATAGAGTATTTTCTCTCAATATCCCAAATACAAATGGACTGGACATTGTGAATGCAATGCTTACCTGATAATTGTTCTTATTGTGCATAATTTAGCTATGTTAGACTTAAAACCTTTTCTGTTTCTTTAGACAAAGTTGGGAAAGTTTGTGGGACATTTGTACACTGTATTAAAATTTTTCACTGCAATTGGAGTAACAGAAACCTGAATGTCCAATAGCTCAGTCAGAGGCATAAGCAGAGCTTCCAGGCGGAGAGAGAAAGGAGCAGGAGGCATAAGTGGAGCTTCCAGGTGGAGAGAGAGAAAGCAGAGCTTCCAGGCAGAGAGAGAGAAAGGAGTAGGAGGCATAAGCAGAACTTCCAGGCAGAGAGAGAGAAAGGAGTAGGAGGCATAAGCAGAGCTTCCAGGCAGAGAGAAAGGAGGAGAAGGAATCTGGGCATGTGAGGGAGACATGGATAGACATGGATGAAGGTGATGGGGGAGGTCCTTCTGTGTATATTTCTCTGATTTGTTAATGAATAAAACACTGAATGGCTGATTGGTCAGGTAGGAAGAGACATAGCTGGGCAAAGTCAGAATATAAGCAGGCACAAAAAGGAAATTGCTCTCTCCTCTTCACTGCTGAGATTTTGAACAGTCGACACTCTTAGAGGAGTAAGAGGTCCCTGGTAAGATAAGACAATGTGGAAATACATGGATTACTAGAAAAATGGATGAATAATTAAGACTGAGCTAGCCAAATAAGAAACCATAGCCAATGGCCAATAGCTTTATAACTAATATAGTTTCTATGTGCTTCTTTGGGGCAGAGAAGGGCAGCAGGACCTAGCGGGGCCAGAAATATTCACACTACAAAATGGCACCAGCAACATGTGGAATGAATTTCCACGTAGAATGACAAAAGCTTAAAAGGGATTTTAGAAACAAAAGAACAGAGAGAAGCACAGCTTCTTGGTAGCAGCATTTTTCTCAGGTGGGCTCTGTTTTGCTAGAGACAAGCAGAGACTAGCGTGGCTCCTTTAAGGGAGTCGTCCTGACTTGGCATAATCAGTGAAAACTGCAAGGATCTTTTTAGAGGCCCTGATAACAACTGAATTGTGTGTATGAGCAGCTAGCAGTGGCAGTGACCACACTCCAAGCCGGCAGCATGCTGCTTGATGGCAGCATAAACCAAGGTGTTGAGCACCCCTCACAGTGCTGGCAGTAAACATACCCCTGCCCCCTGCCATCTTGAAAAGACATAAGGTAAAACAGCTGTGGCTTTAAATTTTAGCAATGTAGTTTAGCAGAAAATAGGCTCGTGGCCAGAAAACGATAAACATATACAGTAAAGACAGGTTCAGATGAAGAAAAAAACCTCTAAAAGGTTTATAGTGTGTTATGAATATACATAAGCTTGGGAGAGAGAAAGAAACAGGATAAAGTGTTTTTCAGAAAGAAAGAAAGAAAGAAAGAAAGAAAGAAAGAAAGAAATTAGCTAGCTGAGTTGGTGGCACATGCCTTTAATCCCAGCACTCACAAGGCAGAGGCCAACCTGGTATACAGAGTGAGTTCAAGGGCAGCCAAAGTTACACAGAGAAACTCTTTCTAAAAAAAGGAAAAAAATAAAAGTAAAAGAAATAGAGTAATAAAAAAGTGATGTAAAGATGGAAAGTATGGGGACCAGCTGTTCCAGCGGGACCAGGTACAACAGGCCCTGCATCTGGGCCTGTGTTCCAGTGCCTGGGGATCACCTGGGAACTGCACAGAGCTTCCAATCCCGGCAGGAGCCAGGCACCCCTGATTCCAGGTCTTCTCTCCCACCAGCGAAACCGGGAAACCAGCAGATCCAGCAAAGGGACCAGGGGACCAGGTGAGAGGCTAAGCACCCCAGATTCCAGGTCTTCTTCTCCACCCACGGGACCAGAATGAGGATGAGGAATAGAAGAACTACCAGATTATTGGACTTGCTAGCACCCACCAAAAGGGAACTCTGGTCCCCTAACCACCAGAGAAATAAGGGGCTCTTTCTGCACCCACTAGAAGAAGAGATGGGAAAGAGACAATACAAAAACACACTCAGCAGCAGAAAAACAAATATGACACCGCCAGATTCTAGAGAGTCCACACCAGCAAGACTCCAACATTCCAATGCAAATGAAGCAGAAGAGAATAACCTTAAAACCACCTTCATGAAAGTGATAGAGGCTCTAAAAGAGGCTATAGGAAAATCCCTCAAAGAAATGGATGAAAAAACAAATAAAAAATGTCAGAAATGTAAGAAAAACCAAACCAAAAAAGGCAGGAAATGGAAGAAGAAACAAAGCAAAAAAATGCAAGAACTGGAAGAAAAGACAAAACTGCAAAAAATGGAAGAAGAAAGAAACCAAAAAAGGCAGAAATGGAAGAAGAAACAAAGCACAAAATACAAGAACTGGGAGAAAAAGCAAACCAAAAAATGCAAGAAATGGAAGAAAAAACAAACCAAAAAATTCATAAAATGCAACAAATGGATAAAAAGATAAACTGAAAATTGCAAGAAACAATGCAAACAGTGCAAGGGTTGAAAACTGAAATAGAGACAATAAAAAAAACACAATCTGAAGAAAGGCTGGAAATAGAAAAGCTGGGCAAATGGTCAGGTATTACCGATGCAAGCATTACCAACAGAATACAAGCAATACCAACAAATGGAAGAGAGAATCTCAGGTGTTGAAGATACACTAGGAGAAATGGATTCATCAGCCAAATAAAATCTTAATTCCAACAAATCCTTAACACAAAACATCCAGGAAATATGGGACACCATGAAAAGACCAAACCTAAGAATAATAGGTATAGAAGAAGAAGAAAACCATCTCAAAGGAGCAGAAAACATATTCAACAAAATCATAGAAGACAACTTTCCCAACCTTAAGAAAGACATGCCAATGAAGGTACAAGAAGCTTACAGAACACCAAATAGAGCGGATCACAAAAAAGTCCCCTTGCCACATAATAATCAAGACCCCAAATATACAGAATAAAGAAAGAATATTAAGAGCAGCTAAGGAAAAAGGCCAAGTAACATATAAAGGCAAACCTATCAGAATTACAACTGACTTCTCCATGGAAACTCTGAAAGCCAGAAGGTCCTGGATAGATATTCTACCTACACTAAGAGACCATGGATGCCAGCCCAGACTACTATACCCGGCAAAGCTCTCAATCACTATAGATGGAGAAAACAAGATATTCCATGACAAAACTAGATTCAAGCAATACTTATCCACTAACCCAGCCCTACAGAAAGTTTTGGAAGGAAAACTCCAACCCAAGGAAGTTAACTACAACCAGAAAAACATAGGCATTAGAGAATCCCTCTCTACCAACAGCCAAAAGAACAAAGGGGTGAAACTCCACACATAATTCCACCACCAACAACCATTCCAAATCAAAGAAGAATGAGCAATCAATGGTCATTAATGTCCCTCAACATTAATGGCCTTAACTCACCCATAAAAAGACACAGGCTAGCAGAATGGATTCGAAGACAGAACCCATCCTTCTGCTGCATACAAACCCTCAAAGACAGACATGACCTGAGAGTTAAAGGTTGGGAAAATTTTTTCAATCAAATGGACCCAAGAAACAAGCAGGGGTAACAATCCTAATATCTAACAAACTAGACTTTAAAGTAAAATCAATCAAAAGAGATGAAGGAGGTCATTACATACTCATCACAGGCGAAATCCACCAAGATGAAGTGTCTATCCTGAACATCTATGCCCCAAATACAAAGGCATCCACATTCATAAAAGAAACATTACTAAAACTTAAATCACATATAAAGCCCCACACACTTATAGTGGGAGATTTCAACACACCACTCTCACCACTAGACAGGAATACCAGACAGAAACTCAACAAAGAAGCAAAGGGTCTAATAGAAGTAATGACCCAACTGGGATTAACAGTTAATAGAACATTTCATCCACATAAAGAAGAATGTACCTTCTTCTCACCACCACATGGAACCTTCTCAAAAATACAGTACATACTTGTCAACATATCAAACTTCAGCAGCTCCAAAAATTGGAATAACTGCATGTACCTTATGAGATCAACATGCGTTAAAATTAGAATTCAACAATAACACAAATTGCAGAAACCCTACAATCTCAAGGGAATTGAATAATGCACAACTGCACAATTCCTGGGTCAAATAAGAAATAAAAAAGTAATTAGAGACTTCTTAGAATTCAATGAGAATGAAGACACAGCATACCCAAACCCATGGGACGCTTTGAAAGCAGTGCTACGGGGGAAGTTTATAGCACTAAGTGCCCACATGAAGAAACTGAAGATTAGTTGTATTAGGGAATTAACAGCACAGCTGAAAAGCTCTAGAACACAAAGAAGCCACCAGCTTTGTTCATTTCCCCAAGATAAATAAGGTGCTAAAAAGTTTTATGGTCCTAAAGTTCTTACAGGCTTCCTTGTTGATATTAGTTTTATTCCTCCAGGGATGACAAACTCTCCTTTACTTCCTCAACAAGTAGTTGTTTCCCCAAGGAGGCAATGGAAATGTAGCAATTATATCCTATCTTTAATTTAGACTCAAGATGGCAGTGGTGCCCTCTGGGATCCTCTCTGTCTTTTGTAAAATTACAATTCATCCAAATTCTCAAGAGCTGCAAGCACGTGTTTATTGGCATATCTAACCTTGTTTTATTCTGACCCAGTGAGGCTTCTGGCTTCCAGTATAGACGTTCTCTCCCTTAGAGGCCCTATTCATTACAATGTCTCACATATCTTCTAGAGAGAAATGGAGGGGCTTTCTCATGCTTTGAAATTGAAGGTATCTGTGTTTATCATCTAAAGGGTCATGCCAGAGCAGGGGGAGAATTTGTCCTCAGTAGTATGAGTGTATGTGTGTTTTAGTGTGCATGTGCATTGTGTACTACTATCTTTAGGCTCTTCTTCACACCACAATCCCATGTACAGTTATTTACCATGAATTAAGTATTTATCTAAAGTTTGAGAGAATAGGATAACACAGTAGCTCTATGTAGAAAAATTTATCTCAATCTCATACAGTACCTAATCCAGGAGAAGAGAGATGCATAGTTTCTTTGTTTGTCTTTAATCTCCATCATCTCTTGATAGCTCTCTTTCAAATTTGATATTAAATCTCTGTACCTGTATCTGTCTCCACTGACAAACTCAGGTGTATGCAATGAGTATTTTGTATCTCAGCTGTGCAACAGCTCCCTGTTCAGCTCATTCTGCTACTCCTACTCACTAAACAGTATAATGTTTAAAGCTCTCAGTCACTTCTTTACTCAAAACTTTTCTTGCACATAATAATGCTTTAGGTAGAGAATTGAAACTTTCTGTTGTACCATATATGATCTTACATACATCTGCTTTTCAGTAATATTCCAACTCCATTGATTTTACTAGACTAATCATGATCTTGACTTTCCTTTATTCCCCTATTGCCGGATTCCTGCCGTCTGCAAACACTGAACTATCATGACCCCATTTATAGAATGTATGGGAATAGCCTTTCTAACCAACTGCTACTTCTTGTGTTTGGTGGTCTATCAAAATCATGAATACATACAGACTCTTAATTCTAGTTCTGGAAATTTATCATACTTGCTTTTGAAAAAAGGTATTGGATAATGATGTTTGTTGTAATACTGGAAATCCCAAAAATAACAAAACTCAAAGTTCAAAAATTAATAATTATTGTTTCATTATGAAAAGTTGATCAATAAAAACACAGTGATGGGTGACAAAACTAAATGAATAATTAATTTCTAATAACAAAATCACATAAGAGTATTTATAGAGTGGACTGGACAATGTGAAGACTTTGAAGACCTCTTCAGATTATATACCTTTTGCCTTTACTAAACACTTTGAAGGTAATTTCAGCAAAGACAGAAATGGAGTAGTAACACAAACTTTAATACTTCCTCCTTCCATAAATTATTAGTTCAAACTTGAGCTTTAAAATGCAAAGACATTCAGATTGATTTTATTTATGAAACATGGCTATGTGTTTCATATACAGACTAGTGTGTTTTATTTACTATTAGTTTCTGATTGTTCTCATGAAAAGTTCTAATAAAGAGGGGAACAATAATAAATGAAATGTTAGAAACACAACAAAAGAACTTATCACTTAAGAGTCATTAGCAAAGAAATCCAGATTAAGACCAGTGTGTTACATTAGACAGGGACCAAGTGCTTTCCTGGCAGATTCAAGATGTAGCTAGAGATGTTAAATCCCATGAACTTAAAAAGGCAAAATTGGGTTTTTTTGAGAGAATACACAAGAAAACCCAAAAGAGACACAGACTTTTTATACATGTTTCATGAAAACTTCTTTAGAAAGAGTGGCAGACCAATGGAGTTGTTGGAATGGGGAAGATGTGAAGGGTATGTAGAAGTCATGCCATCTGATATTTCATGTTATTGATATAGATTTATGCCCTTAAGTGTCTAAAACATATTACAGCTTCATAGATGCCCACTGGTTTCTTTTGATTTCAATATAGTCCCAGAGATTTAGCCAATATGCTTCTGGAACTCTGAAGAGGGTCAAGAAGCTAGCAAACATCATTGGCTAGATTTGCTATTAATTTTGCTATTATTGATGACTGAACTGACCTTTCCCTTCATTCCCTAGCTCAGAATTCCATTCTATGGTTTTTTTGTTTTGTTTTGTTTTTGTTTTTTTGAGACAGGGTTTCTCTGTATTGCTTTGGACGTTGTCCTGGAACTTGCTCTGTAGACCAGGCTGGCCTTGAACTCACAGAGATCCGCCTGCCTCTGCTTCCCAAGTGCTGGGATTAAACACGTGAGCCACCAACACCTGGCAATCAGAATTCCATTCTTTATAAAAGCTAATCTTTTCTTATTTGGTAATTGCTATATTTCAAAGTTCCTCAAAATATGTTGAACTGGTTTCTAAGTCACTAATCTTCCATTAGTGTTCAAAAGTTTGAGAATTTCACACAAAGTTGATGTTGCTTTTATTAGTCCTTGGCCATAATGTTTGCTGTTATTACATTTCTATGTCTTTTTTATCTTCAGGAAAAGATGAGGAACACAAGGAACCAGAGCAGCATATCTGAGTTCATCCTCCTGGGGCTCCCCATCCGGCCAGAGGACCAAGGCTTGTATTCTGCCCTGTTCCTAGTCACATATCTGACCACGGTCCTGGGGAACCTGCTCATCATCCTGCTCATCAGGCTGGACTCTCACCTCCACACCCCCATGTACTTCTTCCTCAGCCACTTGGCCTTCACAGACATCTCTTTCTCATCAGTCACAGCTCCAAAGATGCTCATGAACATGCTGACACACACTCAGTCCATCTCATATGCTGGGTGCATCTCCCAGGTGTATTTTTTCCTATTTTTTGCAGATCTTGACAGCTTCCTTCTGACATCCATGGCCTACGACAGGTATGTGGCCATCTGCCACCCCCTCCACTATACCAGAATCATGAGTCAGAGCGTCTGCATCTTACTGGTCTTTGCATCCTGGTTCTTATCCTTCGCTGGTGCCCTTGTGCACACAGTCCTTCTAGCTCGTCTCTCTTTCTTCAGAGGTAACACTCTCCACCACTTCTTCTGTGATCTCTCTGCTTTAATTAAGCTGTCCAGCTCAGACACTTCCATCAATGAGCTGGTCATCCTCATTGTGGGATCTCTAGTCATTACTGTGCCATTCATATGCATCCTGGTCTCTTATGGCCGCATTGGAGCCACCATCCTGAGAACTCCATCAATCAAGGGAATCTGCAAAGCCTTGTCCACATGTGGCTCCCACCTCTCTGTGGTTTCTCTCTATTATGGTGCCATTATTGGGCTGTATTTTGTCCCCTCATCTAACAACACTAATGACAAGGATGTCATTGTGGCTGTGCTGTACACTATGGTCACACCCATGCTGAATCCCTTTATCTACAGTCTGAGGAATCGGGACATGAAAGGAGCTTTATGGAATATACTTGCAAAAGCAACTTTTTCTGTGTGATTAATTTTTTTCTGCTGCACTAATGTGAGCTGAGATGTACCCACTCTCTACAAGTGTCCTCTCCTCTGGGAATGCTGTTTGTTAGTGACTTTTGGCATTGTGTTTTCAAGCACACCTTACCATGGAATTTTAAATTTTAAATCTCCCTTTCCTTTCTCCTTTCCTTCTATCTTTCCTTTTTTGTTTGTCTTTTTGACCATGATAATCTTGTGCAATTTTTTTCAGAGACATATCCACCCATTTTTTGTTGGGCACCAGCCCCCACAGGGTCTCAGTGAGCTGCTTGTCAGCCAATAACCACAGGTGCATCCTGTTTTCTAGCCCTTGCTTACAGCCCCAGCATTGCCCCATTGGCATCAATCTCTAATTATGAAAACATGAGCTGTTATACCTGGGGTTTTTCCACTGTGCTGTAAGTCTGTATATAAGGCTGCTCTCTCCTTGCAATAAAGACACACACACACACATTCTCTGAGCACAAACGGCCTGATGCCTTGTCTTTTATTTAAATATCCAGAGTTTTGCCTGATACATTAGGCTAGCTCGTGGCACAGGCACCACACATTTTTGTTTGCCATATAGAACCATTTTCCACAATTGTGATTTCATTTCCTCATTGTTTCCATTTTTTATGACATGTTAAAGCCCTTAAGTAGCAAAGACTTTTTTCTCCTTTCTTAAAGATGCTAATGTATCTTGGGACTGATTGATTTCAAGGTGTTATTTGTACTTAATTTCATAATTTAGCTAGAGTTTATATTTTGAATAACTTTAATTTAAAGTATAACTATGTTTTGTTTTAATTAATTTCCTCTTATTATTTTTAGTTTTAATTGACACCAAATGTGCATAGTTACCGGGTACCATGTATTGTTTCCATACATGTATATAGTTCATATGTTCAAATCATGACAAGTATGTTTAATTCTTCATTTTCATGTTTATGACAGAACTAGTCATAATTCCTTCTCCTATCCATTTGAAAAACCCAGTATTTTCTTATTGCCAGCCTCAGCACCTTACCCTGCAATCAGAAGCAAATTTTCCATTTAACTGCAATCCCTTGTTAGTCAGCCTCCCTATAAGTCTGGGCTTCTCTTTGTAGCCTTTGTTCTGTCCATTCTCTTTCCATTTTAGTGGTGTTAGTGTGAAGGTAGTCAAGCATGTACCTTTTTTTCCTTCAAGCATCTGAGCCTGTTCACATATAGAAACAAGAATAGTTTTCTATAAAAAGACCATAACAGGCAAATACTGATTAAATAGGTGGATAAAACCCTATTGGAGATCTCTGGGTCCTGGGAAGGTAAATCCCTGCAAAACAGTAGTGAGAGACTTTGCAAAGCATTCCAGGCAGTGCTGTGATTACGCATACACTGTGGGTCCCGCAGTTTGGCCTCTTTGAATGTGAGCTGAGGAGTCGCTGCCTGCGTCTCAGGAAGTCTACGCAATTATAATTGGTTCACACATGCAGGGATATATATTAATCAACTGTCATGTGCTTGAAAATGAAAAAATGATACATCTCTGCCCTTCACTCAAATGTGTTGCTTTCTACGTCCATTTAAAATAATGCATTTTGAAATTTAATCCTTGTGAAGCTGCATCTGTTCAAGACAAATGCCGTTAACTTCACTTCTATGAACAGATTGCTGTAACATTTATTTTTATTAAAAACATTGAATCGCATCAATGTACAAAGTAAAGAGTTTCATTGTGACTTTGTCCTACACACACATAGCACTTTGATCAAGTCAACCCATTCTGTTTCCCTCTTTTATTGTCTCCACGTCTACCTCTTTTTATCCTGCTCTCTACCATAGTAGACTGTCTTTGCTTTTCAGGATGTCTTTTTCTTCCAGTTTTCACATATGGGGGAAAATGGTATTAATCTTTCTGTTTACATTTCTTCATAACACAAGAAACTCTGATAGGTGATAACCTTTTTCATTGCCTGTTAGCTGCCTCACACTTATTATCACAATTCCTCCAAGGATGAACTCTCTTGTGTCTCCTTCAGCAAACACTTCTATCCCTGGAGAATAGCAAGGTAATGATGCAACCATATGTAACTTGTACCCAATCAGGGGCCAGGCATAGAGGATCACCCCCAGGTCCACATCATGGACTAGAAAATTAAAACCCATACTGGTATCTCAGGGCTGTGAGCAACCATGTATCCATGCATCTGTCACAGCAGGCTGCATGATGAAAACCTTCTGCTGCTCCTCACAGTGGATCACTGAGCACCTTATAGTCTTGTCAGTTTCACTATATTCCCTACATTCCATGAAGAATGGAAGAAGCTTTCATGCCTTGTAAATCAGGTATCTGGGCTTATCGTCAAAGGCCCACATCAGAGTAGAAATAGAATTTATGAGAAGTAGCATGACTGTGCAACCTTGTATGTCCTTATGTGTATGTGTTTGTGGTGTACATTGCTTCTCCCTATGGTCTAGTGCTCCTCATGTCACACCAGGACAGATAGATTCTTGTAGAATAACTTTACTTGATCATCTATTTAAAATAGTAGGGTGACAGCAAATTTTCATTCTCTCTGATTTTATATCTATTTTTTCAACAAAGGGAGTTTATTTGAAGATAATTTTTTATTATTATTTTAGTTTTAAATAGCTTGTTTTACATGTCAATCCCAGTTCCCTCTCCCTCCCCCTCCTCCCTCGCCCCCCCCACAATCCCCCACAGCCTCCCACCCTATTGCCATTTCCTTCCACATAGGGGATATCTAAAGTCTGTCATTTCACTCAGGGTAGGGTCCAAGCACTCCCCTAAGAGTCCAGGCTGAGAGAGCATCCCCCTTTGTATTATGGACACATGATGCCTGTTTGTATTCCAGGGATAAACACTGATCCACTGCTCAGGACCCCATAGGTTGCCCAGGCCTCCTCATTGACTCTCACATTCAGGAGGTCTGAATCAGTCCCATGCTGGCCTCCCAGCTGTCGGTCTGAGGTCCAAGAGCTCTCCCCTGTTCAGATCATCTGTCTCTGCTGGTTTTGCCAGCCCATTCTTTGCCAATTTGCTCATTGCTCTTCTCTATCACTGGGTTCCTTGGGTTCAGTTCAGTGTTTAACTGTGGGTGTTTACCTCTGCTTCCATCAGTCACTGGATGAAGGCTCCAGGATGGTTATATATATCAAGTTCATTATCATGAATAGGCATTCGAGGTGGTCTCTCCACTATTGCTTAGCTTGCCAATTGGTGTCATCCGTTTAGATCACTAGAGGTCACACTGGTGCCTGATCTGTCTTCCAACCTATGATTCCCTCTTCCCCCTATTTTACCCCCCCCTCAACCTTCCTGTTCCCCATGACCTACTCTGTCTTCCTCTTCTCCCCCTCTTCTTCCCAGCTCCCACTCCCCCCACCCCTTGCCATGTTCCCCATCTGTTCACAGGATCTTGCCTCATTTCTCTTCTCTTGGGTACCATGCATATCTCTTAGGTTCTTTCCTGTTTCCCAGACTCTCTGTCAGTGGAAGTGCAGACTGGCACTATCCTGATCCATGTCTAAAATCCATATATGAGTGAGTACATACCATGTTTGTCTTTTTGTGACTCGGTTACTTCACTCAGGATGGTTTCTTCCAGTGTTATCCATTTCTCTGTGAATTTCAAGATTCCATCATTTTTTTCTGCTGAGGAATACTCCATTGTGTAAATGTGCCACATTTTCTCTATCTACTCTTCAGTTGAGGGGCATCTAGGTTGCTTCCAGGTTCTGGCTATTACAAATAATGCTGCTATGAACATAGTGGAGCAGATGTCCTTGTTGTATGAATTTGCCTCTTTTGGATATATTCCTAAGAGTGGAATTGCTGGGTCTTGTGGTATATTGATTCCCATTTTCCTGAGGAATCTCCATACTGCTTTCCAAAGTGGCTGTATGAGTTGGCACTCCCACCAGCAGTGGAGTGAGGAGTGTTCCCCTCTCTCCACATCCTCTCCAGCATAAATTGTCTTCGGTGTTTTTGATTTTAGCCATTCTGACAGGAGTAAGATGGTATCTCAAAGTTATTTTGAGTTGCATTTCCCTGATGGCTAAGGATGTTTGAGATGAAAAGGAGGGGCATACATTCCTTCGCATTTCTTTGATTCCCATCATCATCTTCTTGGGTATTTTCTCAAATTTTGTACTCAATCAATATATTTTGACTCTTCTGTGTTGCAAAAATTCACATATAAAGGGGAAATATTTAGTACCTGATAGTGGATCACTATTCAAATTCCCACTGATTCTGTTTCAATCACTACCAACAGATGGCAGACTCCTAAAAACCTTTGCTTAGACTTTTGCATGGTCCTGTTTCTGAGAACAGAATGAAGATTTCTAATGAAGCAAGAAAGGATCGTACATATGCAGGCTTCCTGAGAGTTCTCTAATTCCTATCTTTTCCAGCTAACTGTAGGCTCGAATTTTCTCAGTTCCTCAAATGCCCCCACTCAATACTCTCCAAGTATATTTTATCCTTTATTCCTTTTTTATTTAAGTTAGAAACAAGCTAGTTTCATATGTCCATCCCAAGTTCTTCTCCCTCCCCTCTTTCCCCACCCTACCCAGCAGGCCCCCAAGTCCCACAACCAATCCCCACTCTGATCCCCAGGGAGGGTGAGGCCCTCCATGGAGGATCTCCAGAGTCTATCATTTCATCCAGGGCAGGGCCTACGCCCTCCCTCAAGAATCCAGGCTGAGAGAGGATCCGTCATTGTGGGATGGGCAGCCAAAGTCAATTTGCATGCCAGGGATAAATACTACCCAAGGCCCCATAGATTGCCTAGGCCTCCTCACTGACACCCACATCCAGGGGGTATGGATCAGTCCCATGCTGTCCACCCAGCCATCAGCCTGGGGACCAAGAGCTCGCTCTTGTTCAGGTCAACTGTTTCTATGGGTTAAACCAGCCCAGTCTTAACCCCTTTGCCCATCAGTTCTCCCTTCCTGTCACTGGATTCCATGAGTTCAGTGCAGTGTTTAGCTGTGCCTCTGCCTCTGCCTCTATCAGTCAATGGAGGAAAGTTCTGTTTCCCAGACTCTCTGGCAGTGGGATTGTATGCTGCCACTCCCCTGATTCATGTCTACAATCGATGTATGAGTGAGTACATACCATGTGACTGGGTTACCTCACTCAGGATGGTTTCTTCTAGTGCCATCCATTTGCCTGCAAATTTCAAGATTCCATTGTTTTTTCCCCGTTGAATAGTACTCCATTATGTAAGTGTACAACATTTTCTGTATCCACTCTACAGATGAAGGGCATCTAGACTGCTTCCAAGTTCTGGCTATTACAAATAATGCTGCTATGAATATAGTGGAGCAGACATCCTTGTTTTATGAATGTGCATCTTTTGGGTATATGCCTAAGAGTGGAATTGATGGATCTTGTGGTAGATTGATTCCCATTTTCCTAAGGAATCTCCATACTGATTTCCACAGTGGCTGGGTGAGTTGGCACCCCCACCAGCAGTGGAGGAGGGTTCCCCTTTCTCCACATCCTCTCCAGCATAAACTGTTCTTGGTGTTTTTATTTTAGTCATTCTGACAGGAGTAAGATGGTATCTCAGAGTTATTTTGATTTGCATTTCCCGGATGGCTAAGGATGTTGAGCACTTTCTTAAGTGTCTCTCAGCCATTTTAGATTCCTCTACTGAGAATTCTCTATTTAGTTCTGTACCCCACTTGGATCCTTTGGTGTTTTGGAGACTTGCTTCTTGAGTTCTTTGTAAATTTTGGAGATCAGCCCTCTGACAGATGTGGGGTTAGTGAATGTCTTTTCCCAATCTGTGAGTTGCCTTTTTGTATTGCTGTGTCCTTTACCTTACAGAAGCTTCTCAGATTCAGGAAGTCCCATTTATTAATTGTCGATCTTCGTGTCTGTGCTACTGGAGTTATGTTCAGGAAGCGGTCTCCTGCCCCAGTTCATTCAAGGGTACCTTCCGCTTTGTCTTCTAACAGGTTTAGTGTGGCTGGATTTATGTTTAGGTCTTTGATCTATTTGGACTTAAGTTTTGTGCATGGTGCAAGGATCTATCTGCAGTCTTCTACATGTCAGCCTCCAGTTATGCCAGCACCTTTTGTTGAAGATGCATTATTTTTCCATTGTATCATTTTAGTTTTTTTGTCAAATATCAGGTGTTTATATATGTATGGGTTATTGTCAGGGTGTTTAACCAATTCCATTGATCTCCCTGTCTATTTTATGCTAATATCAAGCTGTTTTCAGAGCAATAAGTTTATGGTAGAGCTTGAAGTCAGGGTTGGTGATGCCTCTGGGCATTACCTTATTGAACAACGTTGTTTTGGCTATCCTGTGTGTTTTGCTTTTCCATATAAAGTTGAGACTTATTCTCTCAAGGTCTGTGAAAGAATTGTACTGGGATTTTAATGGGGATTGCATTGAATCTGTAGATTGCTTTTGGCAAGATTGCCATTGTTACTATGTTGATCCTACCTATCCAAGAGCATGGGAGATCTTTCCATTTTCTGGTGTCTTCTTTAATTTCTTTCTTTAAAGACTCAAAGTACTTGTGATACAGGTCTTTCCCTTGTTTGGTTAGCTTTCCCCCAAGGTATTTTATGTTGTTTGTGGCAATTGTAAAGGGTGATGTTTCTCTGATTTCTTTCTCAGCCCTTTTCTCACCTGAATATAGTAGGGCTACTGATTTTCTTGAGTTGGTCTTGTATATTGTCACTTTGCTGAAGGTATTTATCAGTTGTAGGAGTACCCTGGTAGAGTTTTTTTGGGGGGCACTTATGTAAACTATCATATCATCTGCAAATAGTGAAAGTTTGACCTCTTCCTTTCCAATTTGAATCCCTTTGATCTTCTTTTGTTGTTTTATTGCTCTAGCTAGAACTTAGAGTACAATATTGAAGAGATATGTAGAGAGTGCACAGCCTTGTCTTGTTCCTGATTTTAGAGGAATTGCATTGAGTTTCTGTCCATTTAGTTTTGTGTTAGATGTTGGTTTGCTGTATATTATTATTATGTTTAAATATGTTCCTGCCATTCCGGATCTCTCCAAGACCTTTCTCATGAAGAGGTGTTGGAGTTTGTCAAAGGGGTTTTCAGTATCTAGTGAGATGTTCATGTGATTTTTATTTCTCAGCTTGCTTATATGTTGTATTACATTGATGGGTTTTTCATATGTTGAACCATCCCTGCATACCTGGGATGAAACCTACTTGATCATGGTGGATGAGTTTTCTTGGATCTGATTTGCCAGTATTTTATTGAGTATTTTTGCATAAATGTTCATGAGGTTTATTGGTCTGAAGTTTTGGTAGTTGTGTCTTTGTGTGGCTTGGCTATCAACATTATTGAAGCCTTGTAAAATGAGTTTGGCAATGACCCTTCTGTTTCTATTGTGTGGAAAACTTTGAAGAGAATTGGTATAGGCTGTTCTTTGAATTTATTGTAGAATTCTGCATTGAGTCCATCTGGACTGGGCTTTTTTTGGTTGGAGAATTTTGATGACTGCTTCTGTTTCCTTAGGTTTTATGGGTCTATTTAAATTGCTTATCTGTTCTTGATGTACTTTTGGCAAATGATATGTATCCAGAAAATTGTCCATTTCTTTAAATTTTCCAATTTTGTGGAGTACAGGTTGTCAAAGTATGACCTGATGATTCTCTGGATTTCCTCAGTGTCTGTTGTTATGTCCCCCTTTTCATTTCTGATTTTGTTAATTTGCATGATCACACTCTGTTGTTTGGTATGTTTGGATATAGGTTTGTCTATCTTGTTGATTTTCTCAAAGAACCAGCTCTTCATTACATTGATTCTTTGTATTGTTTTCCTAGTTTCTATTTTATTGATTTCAACACTCAATTTGATTATTTCCTGGTGTCTACTCCTCTGGGGTGAGTTTGCTTATTTGTGTTCTAGGGCTTTAAGTTATACTGCTATTTCTCTAGTATGACTATTCTCCAGTTTCTTCATGTGGGCACTTAGTGCTATGAACTTTCCTCTTATCATTGCTTCCAAAGTGTCCCAAAAGTTTGGGTAATTTTGTCTTCATTCTCATTGAATTCCAGGAAGTCTTTAATTTCTTTTTTAACTTGGAAATGTTGCAATTGCACATTATTCATTTTCCATGAATTCCTAGGATTTCTGCAATTTGTGTTGTTGAATTCTAACTATAACACATGGTAATCTGATAAGATACATGGAGTTATTCCAATTTTTTTGATGTGTTGTCAAGTGTGTGGTTGAATTTTGAGAAGGTTCCATGTGGCACTGAGAAGTTATATTCTTTTGTGTTTGGATGGAATGTTCTATAGATGTCTGTTAAACCCAATTGGGTCCTAACTTCTATTAGTTCCTTTGCTTCCTTGTTAATTTTCTGTATTGTGGTCCTGTCTACTAGTGAGAATGGAGTGTTGAAGTCTCCCACTATAAGTGTGTGAGGTTATATGTTTGATTTTAATTTTAGTAATGTTTCTTTTACAAATGTGGATGTCTTTGTATTTGGCACATAGACTTTCAGAATTGAGACTTCTTGGTGGATTTTTCCTGGGAGACACATGAAATGATCTCCTTCATCTCTTTTGATTGATATTGATTTAAAGTCTAATTTGTTAGATATTAGGATTGCTACCCCTGCTTATTTCTTGGGTCCATTGGAATGGATAATCTTTTCCCAACCTTTAACTCTGAGGTAATGCCTGTGTTTGAAGCTGAGGTGTATTTCTTGTATGCAGCAGAAGGATGGATTCTGTCTTTGAATCCATTCTGTTAGCCTATGTCTTTTTATTGGTGAATTAAGTCCATTATATTGAGGGATATTAATGACCGTTGATTGTTTATTTTTGTTTGTTTTGGAGTTGTTGGTGGTGGTGGAATTTTGTGTGGATTTTCTCCCATTTTTTCTTGTGGCTGTTGGTAAAGTGGGATTATCTATTGCCTATGTTTTTCTGATTGTAGTTAACTTAGGTTGGTTTCCTTCTAGAACTTTCTGTAGGACTGGATTAGTGAGTACATATTATTTAAATCTGGTCTTGTCATGGAATGTCTTGTTTTATCCATCTATAGTGATGGAACGCTTTATTGGGTATAGTATTCTAGGCTGGCCTCCATGGTCTTTTAGTTTTTGTAGAGTATCTATCCAGGACCTTCTGGCTTTCAGAGTTTCCATGGAGATATCAGGTCTAATTCTTATAAGTTTGCCTGTATATGTTACTTGATCCTTTTCCTTAGCTGTTCTTTTTTTATCATTTTTTATTTTAATTTTAAATAGCTTGTTTTACATGTCAATCCCAGTTCCCTCTCCCTCCCCTCCTCCCGCACTCCCCTTCCACCCTCCCTCCCACCCTATTGCCAAATCCTTCCACATAGGGGATATCTAGAGTCTATCATTTTACTCTTGGTAGGGTCAAGGCACTCCCCTAAGAGTCCAGGCTGAGAGGGCATCTCTCTTTGTGCTATAGGCACATGAAGACAGATTGTATACCAGGGATAGACACTGATCCACAGCTCAGGGCCCCATAGGTTGCCCAGGCCTTCTCACTGACACTCACATTTGGGGGGTCCAGATCAGTCCCATTCTGGCCTCCCCACTGTCGGTCTTGGGTCCAAGAGCACTCCCCTGTTCAGATCAGCTGTCTCTGCTGGTTTTGCCAGCCCATTCTTTGCCAATTTGCTCATCACTCCTCTCTCTCTGTCACTGGGTTCCTTGGGTTCAGTTCAGTGATTAGTTGTGTGTTTGCCTCTGCTTCCATCAGTCACAGGATGAAGGCTCCCGGATGGTTATAGACATCAAGTTCATTATCAGGAATGGGCATTCGAGGTGGTCCTTCCACTATTGATTAGCTTGCCAATTGATGTTATACCTTTAGATCACTCGAGGTCACTCTGGTGCCTGATCTGTCTTCGATCCTATGATTCCCTCTTCCCCCTATTTTACCCCCACCCCCTCAACTTCCTGTTCCCCCATGACCAACTCCCTTCCTCTTTACCCCCTCTATTCTTCCCAGGTCCCACTCCCCCCAACCCCTCGCCGTGTTCCCCATCCATTCAGAGGATCTTGTCTCCATCCACTTCTCTTGGGTACTATGCATATATGCATATCTTTTAGGTTCTTTCCTGTTTCCCAGACTCTCTATCTGTGGAAGTGCAGACTGGCACTATCCTGATCCATATTTAAAATCCATATATAAGTGAGTACATACCATGTTTGTCTTTTTGCGACTGGGTTACCTCACTCAGGATGGTTTCTTCCAGTGCTATCCATTTCCCTGCGAATTTCAAGATTCCATTGTTTTTTTCTGCTGAGTAATACTCCATTGTGTAAATGTACCACATTTTCTCTATCCACTCTTCAGTTGAGGGGCATCTAGGTTGCTTCCAGGTTCTGGCTATTACAAACAATGCTGCTATGAACATAGTGGAGCAGATGCCCTTGCTGTATGAACCTGCCTCATTTGGATAAATGCCTAAGAGTGGAATTGCTGGGTCTAGTGGTAGATTAATTTCCATTTTCCTGAGGAATCTCCATACTGATTTCCAAAGAGGCTGTATGAGTCGGCATTCCCACCAGCAGTGGAGGAGTGTTCCTCTCTCTCCACATCCTCTCCAGCATAAATTGTCTTCGGTGTTTTTGATTCTAGCCATTCTGACAGGAGTAAGATGGTATCTCAGAGTTGTTTTGATTTGCATTTCCCTGATGGCTAAGGATGTTGAGCACTTTCTTAAGTGTCTCTTGGCCATTTTAGCCTCCTCTACTGAGAATTCTCTATTTAGCTCTGTACCCCACCTTTCAAGTGGATCCTTTGGTGTTTTGGAGACTTGTTTCTTGAGTTCTTTGTAAATTTTGGAGATTAGCCCTCTGTCAGATGTGGGGTTAGTGAATATCTTTTCCCATTCTGTGGCCTGCCTTTTTGTCTTTTTGATTGTGTCCTTTGCCTTACAGAAGCTTTTTAGTTTCAGAAGGTCCCATTTGTTAATTGTTGATCTCAGTGTCTGTGCCACTGGTGTTATATTTAGGAAGTGGTCTCCTGTACCAACTCGTTGAAGAGTATCTCCCACTTTCTCTTCTAAAAGTTTCAGTGTGGCTGGATGTATGTTGAGATCTTTGATCCATTTGAACTTAAGTTTTGTACAAGGCGATAAACATGGATCTATCTGCAGTCTTCTGCATACCATTACCCAGTTATGCCAGCACCATTTGTTGAAGATGCTTTCTTTTTTCCACTGTACAGTTTTAGCTTCTTTGTCAAAAATCAGGTGTTCATAGGTGTGTGGGTTAAAATTAGGGCTTTCGATTCGGTTCCATTGGTCTACTTGCCTATTTTTGTGCCAATACCAAGCTGTTTTCAGGACTATAGCTCTATAATAGAGCTTGAAGTCAGGTATGGTGATGCCTCCTGAAGTTCCTTTATTGTATAGGGATGTTTTGGCTATCCTGGGCCTTTTGTTTTTCCATATAAAGTTGATTAATGTTCTTTCCAGGTCCTTGAAGAATTGTGATGGAATTTTGATAGGGATTGCATTGAATCTATAGACTGCTTTTGGTAAGATTGCCATTTTTATTATGTTGAGCCTACCAATCCAAGAGCATGGGAGATCTTTCCATTTTCTGGTATCTTCTTTGATTTCTTTCTTCAAAGACACAAGTTCTTGATATACAGGTCTTTCACTTCCTTGGTTAACATTATCCCCAGATATTTGATGCTGTTTTTGGCTATTGTAAAAGGTGATGTTTCTCTGATTTCTTTCTCAGTCACTTCATCATCTGTATGTAATAGGGCCACTGATTTTTTTGAGTTTACCTTGTATCCTGCCACATTGCTGAAGGTGTTTATCAGCTCTAGGAGTAACCTTGCGGAGTTTTTTGGATCACTTATGTAAACTATCATATCATCTGCAAATAATGAAAGTTTGACTTCTTCTTTTCCTATTTGTATCCCCTTTATCTCCTTTTGTTGTCTTATTGCTGTAGCTAGAACTTCAAGTACAATATTGAAGAGATGTGGAGAGAGTGGACAGCCTTGTCTTGTTCCTGATTTTAGAGGAATTGCTTTGAGTTTCTCTCCATTTAGTTTGATGTTAGCTGTTGGTTTACTGTATATTGCTTTTATTATATTCAGGTACGTTCCTGTTATCCCTGATCTCTCTAGGACCTTTATCATGAAGGGGTGCTGGATTTTGTCAAAGGCCTTTTCAGCATCTAGTGAGATGATCATGTGGTTTTTCTTTGGCAGATTGTTACTATGGTGGATTACATTGATAGATTTTCTAATGTTGAACCATCCCTGCATTCCTGGAATGAAGCCTACTTGATCATGTGGATGATTTTTCTGATGTGTTCTTGAATCCGGTTTGCAAGTATTTTATTGATAATTTTTGCATCAATGTTCATGAGGGAAATTGGTCTATAGTTCTCTTTCTTAGTTGTGTCTTTGTGTGGCTTGGGTATCAAGGTAATTGTAGCCTCGTAGAAAGAGTTTGGCAGTGAGCCTCCTGCTTCTATAGTGTGGAATACTTTGACGAGTATTGGAATGAGCTCTTCTTTGAATTTCTGGTAGAATTCTGCACTGAAGCCATCTGGGCCTGGGCTTTTTTTGTTTGGGAGACTTTTGATGACTGCTTCTATGTCATTAGGGGTTATAGGTCTGTTTAGATTATTTATCTGTTCTTGATTTAGTTTTGGCAAGTGATATCTATCCAGGAAATTGTCCATTTCCTTTAAATTTTCAAATTTTGTGGAGTACAGATTTTCAAAGTATGCCCTGATGATTCTCTTGATTTCCTCAGAGTCCGTTGTTATGTCCCCTTTCTCATCCCTGATTTTGTTAATTAGCATGTTCTCTCTCTGTCTTTTGGTTAGTTTGGACAGAGGTTTGTCTATTTTGTTGATTTTCTCAAAGAACCAACTCTTTGTTTCATTGATTCTTCTCAATGTTTTCCTGGTTTCTACTTGATTGATTTAAGCCCTCAATTTGATTATTTCCTGGCGTCTGCTCCTCCTGGGGGAGTTTGTTTCTTTTTGTTCTAGAACATTCAGCTGTGCTATTAATTCTCTAGTATGACTGTTCTCCAGTTTTTTCATGTGGGCACTTAGTGCTATAAACTTTCCTCTCAGCACTGCTTTCAAAGTGTCCCATAAGTTTGTGTATGTTGTGTCTTCATTCTCATTGAAATCGAGGAAGTCTTTAATTTCTTTTTTTATTTGTTCCTTTACCCAGGGATGGTGCAATTGTGCATTGTTCAATCTCCATGAGTTTGTAGGGTTTCTGCGATTTGTGTTATTGTTGAATTCTAATGTTAATGCATGGTGGTCTGATAAGATGCAGGGGTTATTCCAATTTTTTTGTATCTGTGGAGATTTGCTATGTTTCCTATTATGTGGTCAATTTTAGAGAAGGTTCCATGTGGTGCCGAGAAGAAGGTATATCCCTTTGTATTTGGGTGGAATGTTCTATAGATGTCTGTTAAACCCAGTTGGGTCATAACTTCTATTAATTCTTTTGTTTCTTTGTTAAGTTTCTGTCTGGAGGTCCTATCTAGCAGTGAGAGCGGAGTGTTGAAGTCTCCTACTATTAGTGTGTGAGATTTTATGTGCATTTTGAGCTTTAGTAATGTTTCTTTTACGAATGTAGGTGCCTTTGTATTTGGGGTGTAGATATTTCAAATCGAGACTTCGTCTTGATGTATTTTTCCTTTGATGAATATGAAGTGCCCTTCTTCATCTCTTTTGATTGATTTTAATTTGAAGTCTAATTTGCTAGATATTAGGATTGCTACGCCCGCTTGTTTCTTGGGGCCGTTTGATTGGAAGATCTTTTCCCAGCCCTTTACTCTGAGATAACGTCTGTCTTTGGTGTTGAGATGTGTTTCTTGTATGCAGCAGAAGGAAGGGTTCTGTCTTCATATCCATTCTGCTAGTCTGTGTCTTTTTATAGGTAAGTTGAGGCCATTGACATTGAGGGATATTAATGACCATTGATTGGTGATCCTTGTTTGCGCTTGATTTATTGTTAGTGAAGTTATTTTGTGTAGTTTCTCCTCCCTTTTTCTTTTAGTGTTTTGTAAAGTATGATTATATATTGCCTGTGTCTTTGTGAATGTAGTTATCTTCCTTGGCTCTAGGTTTTCCTTCTAGCATTTTCTGAAGAGCTGGATTCATGGATACGTATTGTTTAAATCTGGCTTTGTCATGGAATATTTTGTTTTCTCCATCTATGGTAATTGAGAGCTTTGCTGGATATAGTAGTCTGGGCTGGCATCCTTGTTCCCTTAGCGTTTGTAGGACATCTGACCAGGATCTTCTGGCTTTCATCGTTTCCATTGAGAAGTCAGGTGTAATTCAGATAGGTCTGCCTTTATATGTTACTTGGCCTTTTTCTTTAGCTGCTCTTAATATGTTCTCTTTGCTCTGTAGGTTTGATGTTTTGATTATTATATGGCGAGGTGACTTCTTTTTCTGGTCAAGCCTATTTGGTGTTCTGTAAGATTCTTGTACTTTCATAGGCATATCTTTCTTTAGGTTAGGGAAGTTTTCTTCTATGATTTTGTTGAATATGTTTTCTGTACCTTTAAGTTGAAGTTCTTCACCTTCTTCTATACCTATTATTCTCAGGTTTGGCTTCTTCACGGTGTCCCATATTTCCTGGATATTTTGTGTTAAGGATTTGTTGGTTTTGAGATTTTCTTTGGTTGACGATGCTATGTCCTCTAATGAGTCTTCAGCACCTGAGATTCTCTCTTCTATCTCTTGTATTCTATTGGTGATACTTGCATCTGTAATTCCAGACCGTTTACCGAGCTTTTCTATTTCCAGCATCCCTTCATTCTGTGTTTTCTTTATCGTTTCTATTTCAGCTTTCACTCCTTCAACTGTTTGAGCTGTTTCCTTAATTTTCTTGGTTGTTTTTTCTTGGTGCTCTTTAGATTCTTTGAGAGATTTGTTTATTTCTTGAAATTTCCCCCCCATTTCAAGGATTTTTTGTTTGTTTGTTTCTTCTATTTCTTTAAGGGATTTCCTCGTTTCTTCTTTGAGGCTCTCCATCATCTTCATGAAATAATTTTTAAGGTCTGTCTCCTCTTCTTCATCTATGTAGTGCTTTTCAGGTCTTGCTGGTGTTGGATCCCTGGATTCTGGTGGGGTCGTGTTGGTGTTTCTATTGCTGTCTTCTTCCCATCTCTTCTTCCAGTGGGTGCTGGTGGGGGCTTTCTGTCTCCACTGGTCTCCTTCCTTACTGCAGCTGAAGCTGAAGCTGGCCTCGCTGTGTTGGGGTCTTGGAGGGGCTGATCTCTTTCCTGAAGCTGGGGTCACTGTGTTGGGGTCTTGGAGGGGCTGATCTCTTTCCTGTGTGGGCGGCTCTTCTGGAAGCCGGGAGCGGCCCTGAAGATGGAGGGGGATGGGTGATGGGTGGGTGGTCCCAGCGGGAGACCCAATCTCACCTGAAGCTGGACTCCCTGGGGTTGGGGTCTTGGAGGGGCTGATCTCTTTCCTTTGTGGGCAGCTCTTCTGGAAGCCGGGAGAGGCCCCGAAGATGGAGGGGGATGGGTGATGGGCGGGTGGTCCAGCCGGAGACCCAATCTCACCTGAAGCTGGGCTCGCTGGGTTGGGGTCTTGGAGGGGCTGATCTCTTTCCTGTGTGGGCGGCTCTTCTGGAAGCCGGGAGCGGCCCTGAAGATGGAGGGGGATGGGTGATGGGCGGGTGGTCCCAGCCGGAGACCCAATCTCACCTGAAGCTGGGCTCGCTGGCCTTAGCTGTTCTTAATATTCTTTCTTTATTCTGTGTGTTTGGGGTCTTGATTATTATGTGGCAAGGGAATTTTTTTGTGGTCCAGTCTATTTGGTGTTCTGTAAGCTTCTTGCACCTTCATTGGCTTCTTTCTTTAGGTTGGGAAAGTTTTCTTCTATGATTTTGTTGAATATGTTTTCTGCCCCTTTAAGATGGTTTTCTTCACCTTCTTCCATACCTATTATTCTTAGGTTTGGTCTTTTTATGGTGTCCCATATTTCCTGGATATTTTGTGTTAGGGATTTGTTGGACTTAAGATTTTCTTTGGTCAATGAATCTATTTCTCCTAGTGTATCTTCAACACCTGATATTCTTTCTCCCATCTCTTGTATTCCATTGGTTATGCTTGCATATGTAGTACCTGACCATTTTCCCAGTTTTTCTATTTCCAGCATTCCTTCAGACTGTGTTTTTTATTGTCTTTGTTTCAGCTTTCAACCCTTGCACTGTTTGAATTATTTCCTCCAATTTTTCTTTGTCTTTTCATCCCTTTTTTGCATTTGTTGGATATTTTGATTTGTTTTTTTTTTTCTTCCATTTCTTCAAGGGATTTTCTCATATCCTCTCTGAGGGCATTAATCATTTTCATGAAGTTGTTTTTAATGTCATTCTCTTCTGCTTCATTTTCATTGGGGTGTTCAAATCTTGATGGTGTATAATCTCTAGACCTGTGGATGTCATATTGGTTTTTCTGTTGTTTAGTCTGTTTTTATATTGTCTCCTTCTCATAACTTCTTCCAGTGGGTTCAGAAGTAGTCTCTTCCTTTCCTGATGGATATGTGACTATGGGTCCCTTCTGGTGGGTGTGAGCAGGTCCAATATTCTGGTGGTTCTCCTCTTTCATGGATGGAGGTCCCAGTACCAGGGCCTTGACAGTCTTTGGGTAGGCTGAACTCTGTCAGGATGGGAGCTTCAGTGTGCAGTGGCTAGTTGTGCATAGAGCATTGGAAGGTGGGCCAGAAAGAGGCCCAGGCCTACCTAGCCCTGTGGGTGGGGAAGGGGACTATTGTGCTGGCAGTCTCTGGGCAGGCTGAATCCTGTCCAGATGGGATCCCCAGGTCTCAGGTGGTTCTGTTCAGGGCACTGGAAGGCAGGCCAGAAGCAGCTCTCAGATTCTTTTTGTGGACCTCACCTTCTGGTTGAACCTGAAGAAATCTGATACTCACTGTTTTCCATTTTTTTCCTCTGAAACAATTTGAGTTGGCTTCTAGGTAGACATAACACTTTTAGGCACATAATCACTAACCAAACAATTTGACAAAAACTCAAGATATTCCATTTAGAGCATTCAATGTGACCAATTAAAAAGACATGCTGTTATTCTATAATAGATGCCATGACCTCTGCTTCATCCATATCATCTTTTTTCCCATATCTAGCTAAAGAGAAGAGAATGATGAAGAATAATCAGAGCACCATATCTGAGTTCATCCTCTTGGGGCTACCCATCTGGCCAGAGTACCAAGGCATGTACTCTGTCCTGTTCCTCACCATGTACCTGACCACGGTGCTGGGGAACCTGCTCATCATCCTGCTCATCAGGCTGGACTCTCACCTCCACACCCCCATGTACTTCTTCCTCAGCCACTTGGCCTTCACAGACATCTCTTTCTCATCAGTCACAGCTCCAAAGATGCTCATGAACATGCTGACACACAGTCAGTCCATCTCATACGCTGGGTGCATTTCTCAGATATATTTTTTCTTATTGTTTGGGTGTATTGATAACTTCCTACTCACTTCCATGGCCTATGACAGGTATGTGGCCATCTGCCACCCTCTTCACTACACCACCATCATGAGTCAGAGCCTCTGTGTCCTGCTAGTGATAGTGTCCTGGATATTTTCCTCTACCAATGGCCTTGTGCACACTCTTTTGTTTGCTTGTCTCTCTCTATTTAGAGACAACACTGTCCACCATTTTTTCTGTGACCTCTCTGCTTTACTTAAGCTGTCCAGTTCAGACACCACCATCAATGAACTGGTCATTCTCACTTTAGCAGTGGTAGTTATTACTGTGCCATTCATGTGCATCCTGACTTCTTATGGACACATTGGAGCCACCATCCTGAGAACTCCCTCAGCCAAGGGAATCAGCAGAGCCTTGTCCACATGTGGGTCTCATCTCTGTGTAGTTTCTTTGTACTATGGAGCCATTATTGGTTTGTATTTTTGCCCCTCCTCCAGTAACACTAATGACAAGGATGTCATTGTGGCTGTGCTGTACACTGTGGTCACACCCATGCTGAATCCCTTTATCTACAGTCTAAGGAATCGGGACATGAAAGGAGCACTGAGAAATATCCTCATCAGGAGAATGTATTCACAGTGAGGATGGTGGGTTTCCCTCTTTCTGTATTTGAGAACTTCTCAGTTCTGCACATGACTCTTTCTGTGACTTGGTGCTTTTCAGTGAGTCTTCAGGTTGTACTTTTTCAGTCTATGTTTCACCTCAGCCACAGGTTTTGTTTCTCTTGAGGGATTGCTTTTTTGTTATTTTTTATTTATTTAAATTAGAAACAAGCTTGCTTCACATGTCAATCCCAGATCACTCTCATTCCCCTCCTCCTCTGCACCCCACCAACTCCTCCAAACCACCTTATTCCCCTCTACTCCCCAAGGAGGGTGAGGGCCTCCATGGGGAATATGCAAAGTCTGTCATATCATCTGGGGTAGGTCCCAGGTACTTACCCATGTGTCCAGGCTAAGAGAGCATCTCTCCATGTGGAATGGGCTCACAAAGTCCATTTGTGCACCAGGGATAAATACTTATCTACTACCTGAGGCCTCATAGATTGCTGAGGCCTCCTCACTGACACCCACATTCAGAGGGTCTGGATAATTACCATGCTGGCTCTTGGCCATCAGTCTGAGGTCCATGAGCTCCCCTTTGTTCAGATCAGCTGTTCCTGTGAGTTTCAGCCACCCAGGCCTGATCCCTTTTCTCATCACTCCTGCCTCTACAAATGGGTTCCAGGAGTCCAGTTCAGTGTTTAGCTGTGGCTGTCTGCCTCTGCTTCCACTAGCTACTGGATGAATGCTCTAGGATGGTATATAAGTGATGGGGAAGTCCTGTGTATATGTCAATAAAGCACTGTTGGCCAATAGGGAAGCAAGATATGTGGGACTAGGAGTCCCAGAGGACTCTGGGTAGGAGAAACACAGGGAGTCACCATGTAGCTGCATAGGGGTTAGAAGTCCAGACCTTTTCTCTGGTAAGAGAAATATTTAGAATAACAATTATGGGGTAAATACTTAAGTCAGAGATAGCGAGTAAGAAATCAAGCAAATGGTCAACAGCTTCATAATTAACACAGTGTCTTGTGTGTTATTTGGGGAATACAACGTGGCAGAGCCCAGGCAACTGGTGGGGAAAAACCAAAGCAGCAGACAAGAAAAAGGCTTCACTCAACATATGGGGTAGTCATCAATCTCATTATCGGGGAAAGGCATTTAAGGTAGCCTCTCTACTATTGCTTATATTGCCAGTTGGTGATATCCTTGTAGATCTCTGGGAAACTCACTAGTACCAGATCTCTCCTCAAACCTATAATGGCTTCCTCTATTATGGCATCTCTCATCCTGCTCTCCTCTAATTTCCCCTGACTCAACCTTCCTGCTCCCCCACATCTTCTTTCCCCCCTTCTCCCTCTCTCTTACTCCTAGCTCCTGCTCCCCTCTTCCCATGCTCCCAATCCACTCAGAAGATCCTGTCAGATTCCCCTTCTCTAGGGTACCAGGCATGTCTCTCTTAGAGTTCTCCCTGTTTCCCAGACTCTCTTGTGGTGGGATTGTAGGCTGGCAATCCCCTACTCTATGTCTAAAATCCATAATGAGTGAGTATCTACCTTGTTTGTCTTTTTGGGACTGGGTTACTTCACTCAGCATGGTTTCTTCTAGAGTCATCCATTTGCCTGTGAATTTCAAGATTCCATTGTTTTTTTCCACTGAGTAGTAATCCATTGAGCACATTTTTCTCTATCCACTCTTCAGTTGAGGGGCATCTAGACTGTTTCCAGGTTCTGGCTATTACAAGTAGTGCTGCTATGAACATAACTGAACAGATGTCCTTTTTGTATGAATGTGCATCTTTTTGGTACATGCCTAAGAGTGGAATTGATGGGTCTTGTGATAGACTGATTCCCATTTTCCTGAGGAACCTCCATATTGATTTTCAATGTGCCTGTACAAGTGGGCACTGGCACCAGCAATGGAGAGGTGCTCCCCTTTCTCCACATCCTCTCCAGCATAAACTGTTTTTGGTGTTTTTGATTTTAGCCATTCTGACAGGAGCAAAATGATATTGTTTGTTGTTTGTTTAGCAAACACTTCCATACTATTTTCCTTTTCACAGTGTTCCCTACCTTTAGGAATATAAAATTTTTATTTGATTCCAGGCATTTGCATTTTATTATTTTCTAATTTTATGGCCTTCTGTATAAATGTTTTTCCTTTGTCAAGAAAACAGAAATATTTCTCCTGTATGTGAATTGTTTAATTTTATAATATACTTTAATTTATTTTCATTAGTAACACTGTTGCTAGAGTTTCTTTCCAGTCTGATACCACAGCCCATTAGCTCTAAATAAACACACAAGGACTTATATTAATTTATAAGCTGTTGGCCAATGGCTAGGACTTCTTACTGGCTATCTCTGTCTTAATTATCAACCCATTTCTATTAATATATGTATTGCCACAAGACCATGGCTTACTTGTATTCCAGCATGTTGCTCTGTTGGCAGCATGGCCTCTCTGTGCTACTTCTCTTGCCTCTCTCCTCAAAATTCTCCATGTCTCCTAGCCCCGCCTATCTTCCTGCCTCTACTGGCCAATCAGTGTTTTATTCATTAACCAATAAGAGAAACATATACAAAGGAACATCCTCTATCGCAACACCAATTAGAACTCTAGATTTTTCCAAAAATTTTGCATATTGGTTTTTTGAAACAGGGTTTCTCTGTGTACCCCAGATTGTCCTGGAACATGCTCTGTAAACCAGGCTGACCTAAAACTCAGAGATCAATCTGCCTTTGATTCCAACTGGGATTAAAGGCATGAGCCACCGCCACCAAGTTAATTTTTTTTTATTTCCAAAATTGGTACATAAATCAATACATAATTGTGTCACTCTGAAATGTTGGGGCCTAGCCCCCACAGGGTCTCTGAGTTGTTTGTCAGCTGATAGCCACAGGTGCATCCTGTTTTCTAGTCCTGGCTTACTGCCCCCACATTGCCCCATTGACATCAACATCTAGCAGGAGTAAAACACCCTCTCTTCTACCTGGGGTTTTTCTACTGTGTTGTAAGACTCTATATATGACTGCTCCCTCCTACAAGAGAGAGAGACCTCTTAGCACAGGGAAAAATAAAGACACTTCTTAGTACAAACAGCTGGACATCTGGTCTTTCTTTTCCTGATTCCTCGGAGTTGCTTGTGGCATGGGCGCCATAATTGGAGGTCCCACCGAGATCCAGAGAGACTTGGAAAGACTGGGAAAGATTTTCCAGAAAGAAGACTGTGGAGAGGAGAGACTCAAGAAAGAAAATATTTAAAAACAGGTACCTCGACTTCTAACAGTAAAATTGAAAGGTCAAATCTCCAGGCTTTTTCTTGAGAGATCACTTTCTAAGGAGAAGATATATTAAATTAATATCCAGCCTTTCACCTGATCCATTGAGGTCAGGAAAGTAAAGGGGAACTGAGAGATCACCCTCAAAGTCTGGCTAGCAAGTAAGGCTATGAGGGTATATTGGAAGGAGGTACCAAGTTAGGGGTACCAGTTAAATCTCCAGGCCTTCACCCACAAGGTCAGGAAAGAAAGGGGAACCTGAGAGCTCACCCTCAGTTGGAGGGTGGATTGAGCAAATCTTAAGGCTTTTGCCTGAAGGATCATCCTCAGTTGGAGGATGGATTGAAAATAGGTGAGCTGAAAATTGGTAACAGTTAGTAAATGAGATACTGGTATTAAGTGAAAGAAGAGAGAAAAGGTAAAAGTATATGGAATGGAAAATACATGATGTGGCAAGTCCTGTTATTTGTCAATAAAGCACTGCTGGCCAGTAGGAATCTAGATAGGAGGGACTAGGAGTCCAGGAGGACTCTGGGTAGGAGAAACACAAGAGAGTCAACATGTTACCGCCATGAGGTAGGAAGCCCGGAACTATTCTCCGGTAAGAGAAATACTTAGATTAACAATTATGGTGTAATTACTTAAGTCAGAGCTAGCCAGTAAGAAACATGCAAGGCCAACAGCTTCATAATTAATATAGCCTCCTGTGTGTTTATTTGGGACTGATGCAGCTCTAGAACCAGGCTGGCAGGAAGGCTCCTCTCAAAGGAAAAGCTTCTCATTACAGTCTGGATACTGTGTGCTGTGTTGTTTTTAAACTGTTTAATTGCTAAGAAAGAAAGGAAAACTACTAAAAGACATTTAATTATCAATACTGCTAAAATAATCCAACTTACATATTTTGAAAATGCTTTGACTTCTAAATTTAAATAGAAGGACAGGTTACTTGGGAAAAAATTTCTGCTTTTGTTTCCACAGAAAATAAAAAGCTGTGGGTTCCTTCCAGACTAGTATGGTTTGATGAAGCAAGACCTCTGGAAGCAGTGGCCCAAGTGATTCAACATCTAAAACAGCTAAGATGATGCATCCTTACAGACCCTGAAAATAAGGACTTATACAGGTTTCTGAGTTTTGTCATGATCCCCATGGTATGAACAGCACCCCTTAACAGCACGAAGTAGTTTGGAAAGAATTACGCCCACATTCCCAAATATTGTTTATAAATGTTTGTTTGCATTTATACAGGGTTGGTTATTGCTACAAATTTAAGGTCAATTTTGTGAGTCATCTCTGAAAACTTTTTACAAGGAGTGGGTCTGGCTGTAGCCCCTAAAAAATAGCAAAAGTCTACATAATGGCCTGAGAGCCAAAGAAATTTGTATGGAAGATTCTATAGAGTAGCAAACAGTTCAAACAAAATTTTAAAAAATAAAAAAGGGGGGAGATGTTGGGGCCTAGCCCCCCACAGGGTCTCTGAGTTGTTTGTCAGCTGATAGCCACAGGTGCATCCTGTTTTCTAGTCATGGCTTACCGCTCCCGCATTGCCCCACTGACATCAACATCTAGCAGGAGGAAAACATGCTCTCTTCCACCTGGGGTTTTCCTACTGTGTTGTAAGACTATATATGAGATTGCTCCCTCCTACAAGGGAGAGACCTCTTAGCATTTGCAAAATAAAGACACTTCTTAGTACAAACAGCTGGACATCTGGTCTTTCTTTTCCTGATTCCTCGGAGTTGCTTGTGGCGTGGACGCTGCACTGAAAATCAGTATGTGAGTTTCTCAAAGACTAGAAATAGATCCTCCATTTGACCAAGCTCTACCAGGCCTGAGAACATACACAAAGAACTTTATATCTTACTACACAGACACTTGTACATCTATGTTCACTGTAGGTAGAAAATGGAATCAACTTAGAAGTCTATCAACTGAAAAATGGAAAATAAAAATGTGGTATATATGCACAATGCAATATTAATGAGCTGCAAAAGAAAACTAAATCATGATATTTACAGGCAAATGTATAAAAGTAAATCATGAAAAATTTAAGTTGAGTGAGGTTACCCAGGTCACAAAAGACAAATGACTCATGTTGTCTTTTATATGAGGTTTCATATCCTATGTTCACATGTTTTGCTTTATGTATTTAACAAAGAGTATGCATTAATGCATATGGCTTGTTGATTGTGGATACCTTTAGGGAGAGGGGTATTAGAATTTAGGCGAAAGTAAAGAGGTAGAATCCTAGAGTCAGAAGTGTTCAGGAATGTAGCAAAGGGATGTGTATGGGGAAATGGAGGCAGGGATAGATTTAAACAAAATGAAGTGTGCACAAAGAAGATTTTTGGAAAACTATGATCTTGAAATTCAAATTAAATCTTCTAAGAGGGGATACTGGTAGAGCATTGCGATATGAAAGAACAGGGAAGAATACTGGGGGGAATAAATGATTTAAGAGTGAGAGGGAAGGGTATTGGGAAGACAGGTATGATTGAATTAAGCAATACTAAAGATGTATGATAGAGGAGAGAATGTAAGAGCTGGAAATAGGGGAGGAAAGCTGTCCTCTGGACATGATGTGGCTGTTGCCTGCAAGAACCCACAGTAGCTATAGTTATTCTTATAAGGCCTTCACAAGATCAAGATAGTTGAAAATTCCAGCATAGAGGAGAGTGGCTCAAAATATCCACCACTCGCTGAAGAGCTATTGGCAATTGATGGCTGTGGGAGGCAGAGACACTTTACTTTAGGAGCATGGCTACTGCTTGGTTCCATATTTCCTAGTAGATGACCCAATACCCATGCACAATAGGAGAACACCGGTTTGTTTCAATGGGTTAAGAAATAAAAAAGTAAAAATGCATAACTTTGGGATGAAGATACGGTAGACAGTCCCTTGGCAAGTGGAAGGGGAAGAGTGTGATGTAAATATGATCTAACACATTGCATACATTTCTGAAATTTTAAAGAATAAAGAAAGTTTGAATTAATAATTGCAATGGAAAAATGACACATATTTTCACATTTCCATGCATGTGTAAGTTAGGCAATGTTCAAATACAAGTAAGTATAAGTATCTCCTTCATTATTCATCTTGCTTTGTAACAAACACTAATAATATTTTCATCGTTTGCTTTTTTGAAGCATGAAGCACACAATTAATATGCCTTGTCACTATGGTGTTTGCTTTTTGTCAACTTGACACAACCCTAGACATATCTGGGAAGAGAGAATCTTAGTTAAAAAAAGTATCTCTAGAAGATTGACCTGCAGGCAAATTTGTGAACTAACTTGATTAGTGATTAATGTGGAAGAGTTAAATAGGTGACAAGGTGGGAGGATCTGGAAGAAGATGAGGGACACTGTGATCAAAACCTATTGTAAAGTTTCAATAGAAAAAGAAAAAAGAACTGGCCACTGAATTTAAAAAATGAGCATAAAACTGAGAATTATTTTTCAGTTCTGAACAGTGATTTATTAAAGGGTTTCAATTGTCAACAATTTTATAGTAGTTCTAATTTATTATTTGGGACTTTCATATGCATACACAATGTATGTAGATTATATAAACCCAAGCTCCCCTCTCCAGTACCCATGGAAACTTCACCCAACAGTTGCTCCTCCCAACTTTGTGTCTTCTTTTTAAAATTCTTTATATAGCATAGGCTTCAGAAACAAGAGCTTTTATCATCATAGTCAGCCTCCAGCTTGGTTCATTATTGACTTATAACTCATGGCTCTCCCAGGGGGACTAGGAAAGCAAATATCTTTATGAGTCACCATGTCTCAAATCATTGTTTAGTGGTTATATTATGACTTCTCCAAGGATGAACTCTCCTATGTCTGTGTTAACACATGGTTCTATTCCTGGGGGAGCCAGAAACACATAACAGTTATATCCAGTTCATTGATAAATTGCCCCCTTTGTCCTTTTGGAGTTTTGAAAAACTAGAACTCACACCAATTTCTCCAGAGCTGTTGCTCAAAGTGTTGTAATACAGTCAAACCTAGCCCTACCCCGTGGGAACTTGGTACAGTGTGTCACCCCTCTACATATGGCAGGTAGGACCATGGCTCTGTATACAGGTGCTAAGGTCATTTTAAGAGACAAACTCTGCTTAATTTCTCTCTATATATATTTCTGCCATTTCCCTGAGGAAGTTTCTTTCTGTCTCTCTTCGTCTTTCTCTGTCTCTGTCTTTTCACCCTATCTACTCTCCCTTCCCTTATTCCACTCCCTTTCTCCAATAATATTTCCATATAAGTTATATCTACAGGTCTCGATCTTTCACCCACCATTTTCCCTCACCTGGCACGGGATCTGCCAAAGATCCCATGTTGCTGCATATCATAACACAAAGTATACTGATATATTGACTTAGAATTGCTTATTTGTGAGGTTACAACTTTTTCACTTGTCACAGTGCAATATGGAGTTCCTTAGGGATACCATCTGTTCTACTATATTTCAAGCATCTCAGAGAGAAACAGAAGGCCCTTCCCATCACAGGTTGCTTAAGGCATTTATTACTTTAGAAGTCTTGTGAATGCAGGTGTAAAATGTACACTTGATGGTACGGTTGGATGTGTTAAGTGTTATGTATCCTCAGTTACTCTCCTTTCTATGATAAGACAATTACTGTGTAGAGAAAGTTATCATTTTCCTTTTATTGAAAATAGATGCATTTTACCCACAATATATTACAATTAAAGTTTCCCCCTCTCTACTCCTCTCAGTTTCTCCCCATCAACACTCCCATCAGGGTCCATTTCTTTCTCTGTCTTACTAGAAAAGAGCAGGCCTCTCAGAGGTAACAATAAAACATTAAAACATAATAAGATAAAGTAAAAAGAAAACACCAAAATTGTGCAAGGCAAATCAACAGAAGGAAAAGAGCCCCAAGACAAAGCATAGGAATTAGAGATCCATTAGTTCACACATGCAGGAGTCCCACACAACACTAAACTTGAAAATATAATATGTAAGCAGAGGACCTGGTGCAGACCAGTGCAGCCCTGTGCCTGCTGCTTCACTCTCTGTGAGTCCATATAACATTGCACAGTTGATTTTTTTAGATTTTTTATTTAAATTAGAAACAAGCTTGCTTCACATGTCAATCCCAGATCCCTCTCCCCCCCTCTCCCCCCCCCATGCCCTCCAACTCCTAATCCCCTATCCAATCCCCACTCCACTCTCCACGGAGGGTGAGGTTCTTCGTGGGGGATATCCAAAGTCTGTTATATCATCCAGGGCAGGTCCTAGGCCCTCCCCCCAGGTGTCCAGGCAGAGAAAGCGTCCCTCCATGTGGAATGGGCTACCAAAGCCCATTCAGATGCCAGCAATAAATATTGATCTAGTACCTGAGGCCCCAATGATTGCCGAGGTCTCCTCACTGACACCCACATTTGGGAGTCTGGATCAGTACCATGCTGGCCTCTCAACCATCACTTGGGGGTCCATGAACTCACCCTTGTTCATGTCAGTTGTTTCTGTGGGTTTCACCCACCTGGTCTTAACCCCTCTGCTCATCACTATTCCCTCTCTGCAACTGGGTCCCAGGAGTTCAGTTCAGTGTTTATCTGTGGGTGTCTGTCTCTGCTTCCATCAGCTACTGGATGAATGCTCTAGGATGGCATATATCTCTCATCCTGCTCACCTCTATTCTTTCCCCCAACTCAAACTTCCTGCTCCCCCACGTCTTCCTCTCCCCTTCTATTCTCCCCTTTGCTTTTCCCCTCCATGTTCCCAATCAATTCAGGAGATCCTGCCCCATTCCCTTTCTCTGGGGTACCATTCATATCTCTTAGTGTCCTTCCTATTTCCCAGACTCTCTGGCAGTATGATTGTATGCTGGCACTCCCCTGCTTCATGTTTAAAATCCATATATGAGTTAGTACATACCATGTTTGTCTTTTTGTGACGGGGTTACCTCACTCAGGATGGTTTCTTCTAGTGTCATCCTGAGGAATCTCCATACTGATTTCCAAAGTGGCTGTACAAGTTTGCACTCCCACCAGCAATGGAGGAGTGTTCCCCTTTCTTCACATCCTTTCCAGCATAAACTGTCATTGATGTTTTTCATTTTAGCCATTCTGACAGGAGTGAAATGGTATCTTAGAGTTGTTTTGATTTGCATTTCTCTAATGGCTAAGAATGTTGAGCACTTTCTTAAGCATCTCTTAGCCATTTTAGACTTCTCTATTGAGAATTCTCTTTTTAGTTCTGTATTAAATTCTGTACCCCACTTTTCAATTGGATCCTTTGGGGTTTTGGAGACTTCATTCTTGAGTTCTTTGTAAATTTTGGAGATCAGCCCTCTGACAGATGTGGGGTTAGTGAATATCTTTTCCCATTCTGTAGGGAACCAATTTATCTTGTTAACAGTATTCTTAGCTTTACAGAAGCTTCTCAATTTCAGGAGGTCCCATTTATTAATTGTTACTCTCCGAGTTTGTGCTACTGGTATTCTATTCAGCAAGTGGTCTCAAGTGCCTAAGTGTATTTCCCACTTTCCCTTCTATTAGGTTCAGTGTAGATTGATTTATATCGAGGTCTTTGATCCATTTGGACTTGAGTTTTGTGCAAGGCAGTAGATATGGATCCATTTGCATTCTTCTACATATTGACAGCCAGTTATACCAGCACCATTGTTGAATATATTTTCTTTTTTCCATTATATATTTTTAGTTTCTTTTTCAAAAATTAGGTGTTCATAGGTATGTGGGTTGATATTGGGGTCTTGGACAAAGCTTTGTCTGTCTTGTTGATTTTCTCAAAGAACCAACTCTTCATTGCATTGATTCTTTGTATTGTTTTCCTAGTTTCTACTTTATTGATTTCAGCCCTCAATTTGATTATTTCCTGGCGTCTACTCCTCCTTGGGGGAGTTTGCTTCTTTGTGTTCTAGAGCTTTCAGCTGTGATGTTAGTTCTCCAGTTTCTTCATGTGGCACTTAGTGCTATGAACTTCCCCCGTAGTACTGCTTTCAAAGTGTCCCATAGGTTTGGGTATGTTGTGTCTTCATTCTCATTGAATTCTAGGAAGTCTTTGATTTCGTTTTTATTTCCTCTTTGACCCAGGAATGGTGCAGTTGTGCATTATTCAATTTCCATGAGTTTGTAGGTTTTCTGCAGTTTGTGTTGTTGTTGAATTCTAATTTTAAAGCATGGTTGTCTGATAAGATGCATGGAGTTATTCCAATTTTTTGAAGCTGCTGAGGTTTGATATGTTGCCAAGTATGTGGTAGATTTTAGAGAAGGTTCCATGTGGTGGTAAGAAGAAGGTATATTTTTTTTTTGGTTTTACGAGACAGGGTTTCTCTGAATTGCTTTGGAGGTCATCCTGGAAATCTCTCTGTAGACCAGGCTGGCCTCGATCTCACAGAGATCCGCCTGCCTCTGCCTCTGAGTGCTGGGATTAAAGGCGTGTACCACCACCGCCCGGCGAAGGTATATTCTCTTTTATGTGGATGAAATGTTCTATAGATGTCTGTTAATCCCAGTTGGGTCATTACTTCTAGGAGACCCTTAGCTTCTTTGTTGAGTTTCTATCTGTTATTTCTGTCTAGTAGTGAGAGTGGTGTGTTGAAATCTCCCACTATAAGTGTGTGGGGCTTTATATGTGATTTAAGTTTTAGTAATGTTTCTTTTATGAATGTGGATGCCATTGTATTTGGGGCATAGATGTTCAGGATAGACAATTCATCTTGGTGGATTTTGCCTGGGATAAGTTTATAATGACCTCCTTCATCTCTTTTGATTGATTTCATTTTAAAGTCTAATTTGTTAGATATTAGGATTGCTACCCCTTCTTGTTTCTTGGGTCCATTTGATTGGAAAAAATGTTTCCAACCTTAAACTCTCGGGTAATGTCTGTCTTTGAGGGTGAGGTGTGTTTCTTGTATGCAGCAGAAGGATGGGTTCTTTCTTTGAATCCATTCTGCTAACCTGTGTCTTTTTATGGGTGAGTTAAGGCCATTAATGTTGAGGGTAATTAATGACCATTGCTTGCTCATTCTTCTTTGATTTGGAATGGTGGAATTTGTTGTTGGTAGAATTATGTGTGGAATTTCACCCCTTTGTTCTTTTGGCTGTTGGTAGAGAGGGATTTTCTAATTCCTATGTTTTTCTGATTGTAGTTAACTTCCTTGGGTTGGAGTTTTCCTTCTAAAACTTTTTGTAGGGCTGGGTTAGTGGATAAGTATTGCTTGAATCTAGTTTTGTCATGGAATACCTTGTTTTCTCCATCTATAGTGATTGAGAACTTTGCCGGGTATAGTAGTCTGGGCTGGCATCCATGGTCTCTTTGTGTTGTTAGGATATCTATCTAGGACCTTCTGGTTTTCAGATTTTCCATGGAGAAGTCAGTTGTAATTCTGATAGGTTTGCCTTTATATGTTACTTGGCCTTTTTCCATACCTGCTCTTAATATTCTTTCTTTATTCTGTATATTTGGGGTCTTGATTATTATGTGACGAGGGGACTTTTTTTGTGATCCAGTCTATTTGGTGTTCTGTAAGCTTCTTGTACCTTCATTGGCATGTCTTTCTTAAGGTTGGGAAAGTTTTCTTCTATGATTTTGTTGAATATATTTTCTGCCCCTTTGAGGTGGTTTTCTTCAAAAATATGGAACGCTTCATGAATTTGCATGTCATCCTTGTGCAGGGGCCATGCTAATATTCTCTGTATCATTCTAATTTTTAGTATATGTGCTGCTGAAGTGAGCAGCATATTAAATTATTATAGAAGACAAGAGCTATAATATGAATTCCACTTACATAAACATACTTGTTTATTTATTAAAACCCATTTAATAGGATTAGTAAATCAACATTGGTAGGTTGGTCTAGATTTTTGGTATAAAAAATTAATTTTCTAAGCAACAGATGTCTGTTTTGGGAAAAATTCCCTAACTATGACTGGGGAAATCTGACTGGCTGAGAAGTTGTCCTCACCACCTCTTCAGGTCATATTCACTGGCAAGCTTGTATTCTTCCTAAAGACAGTGTTTTCTCAAAGTTTACCCTTAGAAACATGTGCCTTAGAAGGACTCAACCTCAAAGCTCATGAATAATCACCTGCAGAGGCAGACTAGCAAAAAAGTTCCCTTAGCGATCATCAAACCGTAGGGATGACTGTCATAGGGCATCTGTCCTGGGGGATGAACTGTAAGGAAACTGGGAATCAATACATCTTCAATGACTTTCTCTAGCCGTTTCTCTCAGGTACAGAGTGGAGTCTTCACAACTGTGTTCATGAATTTGGAAGATTAAGATACAAGTTGGTGACTTTTCTCTTTGCTGTCAATGAGAGGTTTGGACCACAAGGATGCACTGGATTTCCAAAAGATGATCTAGGAAGTTCCTGAGCATAAAGTTCAAAGCAGAACCATAGTAGAGGTGTGTGTGTGTCTGTCTATCTGTCTGTCTGTCTGTGCATGCATACGTGCATGTCTGTCTGTCTGTGTGCTCTGCAATTCTCTGTGCTCTTGCTGAAGTAATTTCTTATTCCTAGTTCCTAGAGACAGGAATGTAGCAATTATCACCGGCCAGTAACTCCTTTGTATTTCACCCCAAAGGTTTAGGATTTAAGAAGAGAGACTGAGATAGTTGGCTAGAGGCACACCATGAAATCACATGTGGGGGTTTGATATGATCATTCACATTTATAGGTAAAATAATGTGCACTTATTTAGAGTAGATAGCGAATAACCAGTCTAGGCTAACCTTTCTCTTCAATTTAGACTTCATTTTAGATGGCACTGAAAGTATATTGGAGGATATATCTAGTTAGAAAGCTCAACATACTAACCACGGTCTTAATTTTCCAGCTTCTTATTAGAATCCATTGATGATTTCCTTTCTCCACTTCCTAGCACAGTCTGATACTCACTGATCCATAAGCGTGCTCTAGCATTTCTAGAGTGAATAAATTTTTAGGTAATAAAAATTAAAATGCATGTAGAGAAAAGTGGGGGAAATGATTTTTCCAGTTTTACTTATTCTTGGAGAATTTCATACAATATATTTTGATGATATTCTCAAAATGATATTTTTAATAGAAGAAAATAGCAACCATAAGCAAACAACTCCCAAGCTATTACTGACATCAACACTTTGGAATAGTTCATGTCAAACTTTCTTTTTAACTGGTGTTTTAATTTCATACTAATTTAGTTTCTCAGTTTTTAAGTCATTAGTTGCATGTGCATCAAAAATTCCTTTCTATTTTAAATACTTGTTTTAATATTTATTAATTTTAGGAAAGTAGAAGGGGGGACTAATACTGGGAATGGAGGGGGTTAGTCAGGGATGAGAAGCCAGAAGATGGGGACAGGGAGGATGTGAAAGGTCAGCCAAATTGGAGGATTATGAAAATTCAGCCGGGCATTGGTGGCGCACGCCTTTAATCCCAGCACTAGGGAGGCGGAGGTAGGCGGATCTCTGTGAGTTCGAGGCCAGCCTGGTCTACAGAGCAAATTCCAGGATGACCTCCAACGCAATACAGAGAAACTCTGTCTCGAAAAACCAAAAAGAAAAAAGAAAGAAAATGTAATAAGGAAACCTATTTTTGCAAGTGAATTAAAAATGATAATGAAAAATTAAAATGACCTCTCCACGGATTTTAACAGCTGTGAACACATCACACTGCAGTGATTAACTACAGCCAAGCCTGGTGCATTATTCTTTTTGTCCCTTTTCCTCTGTGATGCTCGTCTTGATTCACCGCGTTGTGCTCAGGCACAGGGCTTCATGCTTCAGACCACAGCATCTAGCAGCCTCAAAACACCAGTGAGCAGTGAGAGTCCGGGGACATGGGCTGGGTGTTCTGCCATTCCTGTCCACTTGGGATTCTCACAACTGTTATTTGGCTACTCTCTGTTAAAAGCCACGGGACATGGTGGGTTTTTTTGTTTGTTTGTTTGCTTGTTTGTTTGTTTTTTGGTTTTATGAGACAGGGTTTCTCTGTCTTGTTTTTGGAGGCTGTCGGTCGAGCCTGGCCTCGAACTCACAGAGATCCGCCTGCCTCTGCCTCCCGAGTGCTGGGATTAAAGGCGTGCGCCACCACCGCCTGGCTGGACATGGTGTTTTAAGTGAGACGGGAGGATGCTCAAATCAGAAAGGAGAACAAGAATTGTCAGAAACCTCTAACTTCACACGCTCTTTAGCTTTTCTTGTGACTGAGAACTCCAACAAAACCCTGACACCTCACCTCACTCACTCTGCACAAGTGTGTAGTAGGTACTTGGCATTAATTTGGGCTTAAAATGATCTTTTTTTTTTTTTACATCAAAACTCTCCTATGTTCCTGCTGCATTTGTAACTTATGCTCTTTCTAGGAGAAGACAATAGCTTTGGGGGCAGGCCACAAACATAGTTTTAGAAACTTGATACTGTTTTAGAAACATTTCTTCTGTGACCTTGGGACCCTGGAGCTCTGACAGGCATGCTCAGTAAATGGATAGGCTGAGATGTTGGACGCCCAAACGAGAGGATAAAAAAGGCAGAAGGGAGAAACACTTGTTCTGTTTTTTTTTAATCTCTTGATTTAAAAACAAAATAAACAAACAATACCCTCTTTCTATGTTGGATAATGTATTTTCATGGCATCAAGAAAGGTCATTGAACCAGGAGGTGATCAGAAAATGTCCTGATAAGTATGATAACTGTCAATGAATGTATAATTATCAATAATATTCCAACTTGTTAGCATAATAAAAAGATATTTTTGTTTTCTCACCAACTTTTTTTTTGCAATGACCATTTGCTTTTGCAGTGCTGATCTTGAACCCAGGTCATGATTTACCAATGTGCTGTGTGCCTAGAAATTTATCTTTGAGCCAATTTTACTTTAGTCTTTGCTTTTGAAGACTTTGAAATATCCATGTTACACTTTAATTATTAATGCCAATTAAGACACATTTCAAAAGTTGACACTGCAATTTGAAGGTGCAAAGTCCTCTCCTACAGCAATGGAGGTTCTCCCTGACTGCACAGTTGCAAGTCATCACAGGGTCCTGTTTGCCTCGTCCCAGATGCTGATGAATGTCAATGATGTCACTTAATTAAACTCTCTTCTTTGTTGGCAAATTCTCTCGTTTAATGTGCAACCCACTTTAAATGATTGATATCAGCGTATGATATTCACCCATAAAAGGAATCGTATTTCTACTTTCCTGCCATAAATTAATACCTGTTTATTCCCTCATCCTTCAACGACTTTCTGTTCACAGCAAGAAGAATAACATGGGAGGGAGAACCAGAGAGCAGTGTCTGAATTCATCCTCCTGGGCCTTTCCTTATGGCCAGAGAAACAAGGCGTGTATCATGTCCTTTTCCTCACCACATACCTGACACGGTGCAGGAGAGCCTCATCATCCTGCTCATCAGGCTGGACTGTCACCCCCACGCCCCCATGCACTTCTTCCTCAGCCACCTGGCCTTCACAGACATCTTTCTCATCAGTCAGTGTACCCAAGATGCCAAGGAACGTGCAGACTCAGGAGCCACCCAGTCCCTATGCAGAGTGTATAACACATGCAATTTTTCCATACCATTCACTGACCTAGACAACGTTCTTCTCACTTCAATGGCATATGATCAGTCTGTGGCCATCTGCCACCCCCTCCACTACACCACGGTCCTGACAGGGAGCTGTATATCTCAGTGGTAGCTGTGTCCTGGGTCCTGGCCTGTGTCAGTGCTCCATTTCACACCCTCATACTGACCTGCCCATGCTTCTGTGACAACAACACTATTTCTCATTTCTTCTGTGACCTCGTTACCTTGCTGAGGCCCGCATGCTCAGACATCTCCCCCAACGAGCTGGTCATTTCCACAGTGGGCACAGCAGTCATTGCTCCGCCACTAATATGCATCTTGGCTTCTTACTGCCTCATTGGCGGCACCACCCTGAAACTGAAAGTTTCATCTGCCAAAGGGATCTGCAAAGCCTTGTTCTCATGTGGCTCCCACCTCTCTGTGATGTCTCTGTGTTATGGTGGAATTACTGGGCTTTATCTTATACCTTCATCCAACACCTTGGGTACACAGGGGTCACTGCATTACTGAACCCCTTCATTTATAGCACGAGGAACCGAGACATGAAAGAGGCTCCAAAGAAGCTCTTCAACAGTCCAAAAATCTCAAATTGATGACATCATTTCATGTCCTCAAAATAAACCTATGTATTCACATATCTCCGAATACCACATCCCAATGTGCTCTCATCATGGAACGCATAGTCAGTAAATATTGATTACTTACACAGCATTCTGGCATACTTATTCTCTATTTTCCTACCATCTCTTTAGTATGAAAATTGAATTCTGTGTTCTTGTTGCCCATTTATTTTGTCTCTAGATTTGGAAATTACAATTGCTAGAGTAATTTAAATCACGCCCTCTATTTCCTGGAAATATGTTTGTTCACAAGTATTGTTAGAGGATGTCAACGTTAGTGAAGAAAGTTCAAAGAATGGGCATTTAAAATATGTACCATTTCCTTCCTCTAATCCAGTACTCTTTTTTTATTTAAAAAATAGTTCTAATGAAGATTGGCCAGAAAAAGAAAATACATTGTACTTTCTCTAACATCAGAAAAGTCTATTATGAGTTCAACTACTCCACATTAGGAATTGAGGCTTCTTGACTTTGAGAATAGTGACAAAGAAAACCTCCTCATAATTTCCCTGATTAAGCTACAAGCAGGGAGTCATATTGCCTGCAAACTCAATCCCAACTGGTTCCATATGCATATATGTTATTTATATGTAATTTTCAAGAAAGAAGCTGCAAGTGAAACAAAGTTATCACATACATACACACATATATACACACTCACATACACACATAAAATTAATGTATTATCATTAGGTCGGAAAAATTCGTGTTGCTTCCCTTATTTTATAGATTCTGTCAGTTAACAGTTATTCAGCACATTACTTATTCTAGCTCCGCTCACACAGAACAAGGAAAGGGAAAGCCTCTGACTCACATCCTAGCTTTGCAGAAACAGTAAAATATGAAAGAGTACCAAAAATGCCTCACTATAAATGTAACAAAATGGTCATGCTTTCTTCCATGATTCTGTATGTCAGGCCATGTGTTAACAGTGTCCACTGTCTGTGTTGTGTCTTTTGACCCACATAACAGTATAGACTATTACACATATTTTATAGTTAAGGAAAGTGAGGCTTAGCTCAATGACATAATTACGTGAAGTAGCACAAGAGAGAACATAGGAAATGCTTCCTAGGTCGCAGCAAAAATATTATAGGGAAGAAGGTTTTCAGCTGAATTATGAAGGATGTGCAGGGTTAGTATGCAATAGGACAGATAGCAGGCTAGACAGAAGAAGTGGAATAAACCAGAAGTATTACAGTAGCATGCTAAGTTCAGGGAGATTTAAAAAGGTTCATGTCACTAAAGCACAGCTGTTTGAGAGTCAAGAGAGCATTATATATGAATCTAGGCAAGTAGATAGTGTTTTATTGTGCAGGAAACAAGATGCCATGTAAGGGAGATTAGAAACTTGGGTAGTCAATGCAGATAATTTGGCAATGGATTGGTCGTTATACACTGGGTGGCAGTGAGCAGTGCCTGAGTGAGTATCGTGATATGGGGATGGAAAGAGCATAAAAATGGAAACGTACCAGACGGGTAATAGCGATGAAGGGAAGCAGTATCAGAACTTCCCAGCAATGTTCTTAATTCTTGGCTTTATAAACAGATATTTAAGAAAGAAAGGCAACCTAGGCAGCTGGAATAATTTTGGTTATGTTTAACAACCTTAAAAAACTAGGGTAGTAATTTGGAAATGACCTGCTTTTCCTATGTGGGTTCTAAGCAGATAAAAAGTGGAAGCCTTAAACAGGAAAGATGCATGAGCAGACTGCTCAGCACTCACCTTTGATCCCAGTGACAATCACATTGTACTGCTGAGACACAAGGATTTAACAGTAATCCCTAATTCAGTGTAAACCACTGAAGTATCAACAACACATTAGGAATGGGTGGCCTTCCAGAGGCAGAAGTTTGAACTTTGGGGCTAAGAGTAAAGATTACATATCAAGAAAGAAATACATTTAGAATTTCTAATATAATGGTAGCTAGCTTGGCTGGGTGTACACAGTTGACCAGGGACAGGCAATCATGTCCTTTGGTGGTCCTTTATATGCTGAGCTTACCTAAACACTACTGCAGTAATATTGGCAAAACTAAAGTGAACACACACTCCACTCCCCTAGTTGGCTCGGTAGTTTAGATAGTAGACAATGGGCAAACCAAATAGAAAACTCACAATGGTACTTACTGTAAAATTTTTAACACTTGTGTGATCATTGATGTGGAGGGAAGCAAAAGCACCTTTACCAAACTTGTTCTCTCTCTCTGAAGCTAAGATTCTGATGACTAGTTTAGACATGAAGAAAAACTTACAATCAAACGAGAAAAGAGGTTTTAATATGCTCATCTTGTGGTCTCTAGAAGGCTGGTGGTATTTAACATCTTTTTTTGGTTTCTTTTAGGAGTGATATGTCTTTTTAAAAAGTATTCTCAGGCTTCTGTACTGGTCTGTCCTGAGATGTCTAATAGGATACACCCTCAGCTGCAGCCACTAAGAGCATCACCTGTGCAAATTCACTATGTTCCCTTTTAAGAGGGCCCTGACCACTTCCCATCTTCCTCTCATTCTTCCTCTCCCCCCTCTGTCTGTTCCTCTCTCTCTCTCTCTCTCTCTCTCTCTCTCTCCCTCTCTTTCCTCTCTCCCACTGCTCCTGTCCCCAGACGCCAGTCTCCCCTCCCATCACCCCTTTTATGATCCCTTTCCCCTAATAAAAAAAACCCAGCACTTGAACTCTGTCACATGGTCTTTCTCTCTTGCGCCACTTTTAAAATTGCATCAGTGTGGCTATGTGAGCATGTGTCCAAGGAGGCAGGAAGAGGGTATAGGATCTCCTGGGGCTGGAGTTACAGGTGGTTGCCAGCTGCCTGACCTAGGTGCTGGGAATTGAATCTGAGGTCCACTGCAAGAGTAACAAATGCTGATCCGTCTCTCCAACCTCATCAAGGAGCATTTCTGAGCAGCAATGGGCATAAACATTGTAAAGAAGGCTAACAGCATTCCATGTAAAACCTTTGCCAACTGTGGAAAGTCAGCACAGAAATCCAAATGTCGAGTTCATAGTGGCGGGAAATTCTTTACTGTTTCTGGATTTCCTGGAATTTAACTTCTGTCAATTATTTTCTCTTAACAAGAGAAATATGAACAAGACAAATATGTCAAGCGATGAACTGATAATCTAGAATGAAATGTCATGAGAGCAGGGACTTTTTCTTAACTTTAGGCACATAGCAAATAATCTGTGAATACTTGTTGAACAATTGGATCTCAGAGGACAGTTTGTTACTTCTGGATTGTGGTACACATGAAGATGCTATCAGTTGTTGGACATCTACTACATTTGTTGTTGCATCAGATGAATTTCTTAGCTTGTCTTACTCTATATTCCAACTCAAGAGAAGTCACTGAACTAGGTGTTGATGTTCATGACTGCAAATCTCGCACCCAGGAGATGGAGGCAGGAGAATTGTGAGATAAAGGCCAACTCAGGCTACACAGCGAGTGTAAAATTAGCCTGGGTTATACACCAAAGCCAATCTCAAATAAAAGGACAGAATGGAGAAAAGAATAAATGAATAAGCAAGGAAATAAATTACTTATTTTCCATAATTTTTGCTTTATGCAAGGGAAGATAAAAACCTAGTGAGGTGAATTAACTAGATATCAATCTCATGGTTAGCAAGCATCCCACCCCAAATTAAAAAGAAATTAGTTTAACATAGACACGTTTTCTCATTTAACATTATTCTCATTATATTTAGGGAGAGAGAATTCTCCCATGACAGAAGAGTCTCCTTAGGGCCCCCTTCATGTCCTTGTTCCTTAGGCTATAGATGAAGGGGTTCAACATGGGAGTTACCACTGTATACATTGCAGCAGCTGCAATGTCCTTTTCTACTGAGACTACAGAGGGAGGGCACAAGTAGGCACTAAAGAGTGTCCCATAGAAAACACAGACCACACAGAGGTGGGAACTACAGGTAGAAAAGGCCTTTGAACTCCCACCAGAAGTCTTAACCCTAAGGACAGCAAACACAATGTGGACATAGGAGATGACAATGCATACAAAGGGGACCACGAGGACTGTGCCTCCTAAGGCAAAAACCGTTAACTTGTTGACATGAGTGTCAGAGCATGATCGCTTCAGAACAGGGATAATGTCACAGAAAAAGTGAGCTATTTCCCCAGCAACACAGAAGGACAGTCGAGCCATGAGGAGAGTGTGAGTCAGAGCAACTACGTTGGTGAAGACCCAGCACAGGGCAAGCATCAGGCCACAGAACCGGGTACTCATGATTGTGGAATAGTGGAGAGGGCGGCAGATGGCCACATAGCGGTCATAGGCCATCACAGCCAGGAAGAAACTGTCCAGATCACCAAACATCAGGAAGAAATACATCTGGATGAGACAACCAGCATAGGAGATGGTATGGCACTGAGTCTGAACATTAAACAACATCTTGGTCACTGTAGAGGATATTAAACCCATGTCAGCAAAGGACAGGTTGGCCAAAAAAAAGTACATAGGAGTGTGGAGGTGTGGGTCAGAGGCAATGGCCAAGATGATGAGCACATTACCAGTCAAGGTGACAAGATACATACACAGGAAAAGCCCATAGAGCAGCTGCTGTTGCTCTGGAAAGCCAGATATCCCCCGCAGGAAAAACTCTGAGACGCTGGACTGGTTTTTCATGACCCTACAGCATCTGGAGGTGAGAAAAGATAGTCAGGCTGCAGGCTGATTCTTCAGCTGTAGACACTGGCTCCTGAGCCTTCTGATGCCATCCGTATTTAAGTTCACTACTCCCCAGTCCTGATGCTTTCTGACACCAGGTTTTGCTTCCTTTTTTCTTTCCTCCTGAGTAATTCCATAATTTCAATTTTCCTCTTTCTTTCCCCCAGTTCAGTCTGTGATACAAGATCTTTCCCACTAAGAGTCTAGGCACGGTGGCCTCTGCTACTACCCAGCTTAGACAAGGCTTGCCAGACCCTATCGGCTCTACTGTCATAGTGGGACATTTTTAAGGGTACATGAGCCAAATTATATATTATTTTGGAAGATTATCACAAAACATGCAAAAAAGGTCACCTTTAGCAAACATTCATGATAACCACCCCATGGGAAAGGACAGTGGAGTGACTCATTCTCTCTACTTTTGACCACTTCTCCAGATAGAAAATATCAAGTCTTTGGGGTTTCCATCAGGAGCATTACCATCTCCCTGTAAACTTACTTCATTAACCAGAGTTCTCACCTATGCAGAAGCCTGTCTGCTGACCAAAGGATTTCCTGAAGTAGTGTTTATGTTTCAAAATCAAAATTTTAAACTTTTCCAAGAGGAAAATCTGAGATGATTTCATACATGTGACCCTCTGAAACCTACTCTAGCTGAATCGACTAACACATCTCAAAATGTCACAACTTGAAGGCAAGTTGCCTGATAAGTTCCAAAATTCCCTGACTTCCATGGCTTGTCTTTATCTCCCACGAGCCTTTCCAAGGGCCTACATATAATTATAGAGAAAAACAAGTCTTGTACTACCTATACCAGCATAAAATGCACCTGTCTGTAGCTATGGCAATGAAGAGTTTGCATGAGTAAGCTCTCTCACTGCTTTAAATAAACCCAAATATCTCCACTTTTAAGTCATTTAAAAATACTTGTTTACCATGTGTGTGCATGCACGTGTGTGTGTGTGTGTGTGTGTGTGTGTGTGTGTGTGCCTCTATGTGCTTATTTTTGCACCTGTGCAGAGGTCGGAGGACAACTTAGGGTGGTTGGTTCTTTCCTTCCTCCATGTGGATTCTGAGGACTAAACTCCGATCTACAGGCTTGGCAGCAGCTACACTTGTGCTGCACTGAGCCATTAGTAGCCCTTGTAGAGCCAAGATTTTATGTTCTGTCTCTTTTTTATTCTCTTCAGTACTTTGCATTAGCACCTCCCACTCTATTTCTTGGTTATGATTTTCCTTAGAAAGCTTTATCATCCTTCTTGGAATCTTGACCTCAGGAATCTCAACCTATCTTTGAAACATCAATAAGGTGCTTCCATAAAATGGCTCACTTACTGTCATCCACACCAAGGAATCCCTTTATTTACCACCGCTGCCTCTTCACCGACTGTGCCAGTCAGCAAGGTGAGATGGTGTGAGCCATATGGTGAGAGTACTCCAAGACATGGAGCTGGCATCATACGGCAGTTTTATATCAAGTTCCTGTGCTCACTGCCACCTTGTTCTCTGAGAAGGTAATCATGCAGAGTGTTTATTTGGGAAGAATGAATTAGTCTTCCTTAAAGGATTTTTAATGGAATTGACTGGAATCCGGGTTCTGAATAAAGAATATTAAATACAAACAGCAAATAGACCAAGACGAAAGTCAAATTATTGAATGAAGATAGAAAACTGTGCAGAAGAAATAGAAGTTTGGAGAAAAGTGTATCAAGGTTCTAGATGAAGAGGAGTCTAAGAAGTGAACAAAAGATTGAAAAGACAAGTTGAATTCATATCTGAATGGGAGGCTGGAGTAGTCATGCTACATTCATAAGCTTGAAGAAAAAATCCATAAGGATGAGTTGGTTTTGCTTTTTTTTCCCTGAAAACTTGTGATGATCTGAGACAAATCTGAATCTGCCTGAATGATGTTTTGAGGAATTCTGAAGTATTTTATATTTTCAGTTTGAAGTCTGACTTAGAGAGAGAAAGCTGCTGTTTCATCAGGCTAATCCCTAGAAGAGGGTGAACAAATCCACTTTGAATGTCTATAGATCTAAGAAGTCACAGAACACAATTCCCCAGAGCCTAGTTAGTGAACACTTACAATACCTGATTCCCTTCTGTCTCTATTAGAATAGACCAAATTAGTACAGCATTGGGCTCTATAAAATCTGAGATGTTTCACTGTTTTCTTTATGCATTAAACACTCTTGCCACTGATAAATAATGGCCGCTATAGAAACAATTCTCAACCTGTGGGTCATAATCATTTTGGGGTTGCAAATCAGATATCCTACATGTATATTATTTACATTACAATTCATAACAGTAGCAAAATCATGGTTATGAAGTAGCAATGAAATAACTTCATTTTTTGGACCACCACAACATGAGGAATTGTGTTAAGGATCACAACACTGGGTAGGCTGAGAACCACAGGTGTACAGTAAAGCATGGTTTCTAAGAAGGTGTATCTGACTCTGTGAACAGGGCCCCTCTGCTTAGAAACTCCTTCACTAAAGAAGTCTAAATGTGTCTACCACTTTTGTAAAAGTTTCTCACACTTCTGATTAAGGACAAGAAATCACCTATTAAATTTAACTCACCTAATTATATTCTATAAGTGTTTTTTTAACAGACAAAACCAACAAAGAAAAGAGTAATAATAGTAACAAAAATGTGGAAGTTGGAAGCGGGATGGACCAGTGAGCCTGAATATTCCCAACATCGAGACTAAATTTACTTTCCCCAACTGTAGACCTTAGAACTCCTCTCTATTTACTTTAACTTGAAAAAAGTTAAACATCAGAAATTTAATTTGGGAATGGCTCAGTGATTAAGAGCAATTGTTTCTCTTACAGAAAACGCAGGTTCAGTTCCCAGAACCCACGTTATAGAGGTCTCACATCCTATAACTCTGGATCCATGAGATTCAATCATCTCTTCTGACCTCTGTGTGCTCCTGCATATATGCAGAGAGCATACGTACACATATGTACATACACATAAAATTAGCTTTCTGTGGTCATCCAGTCTGTGGTCCTTATGAACACAACAAGGCAATTACATATAAATTGACAGTGCTTGAAACCTCATGAATAAGACCTATAAAACCTGAAGCCATATGGAATCCCAGCATTGGAATGGATGCGGAAATGAAGTCTTACTTGGAGCTGTTGGGAATAGATAGCTTCCGGAAGATGATTTGGTTTTCTTCAAGAGCATGGCCCTTGATAGAGCCAGCACTACAGTGTTTGGTCACACACCTAAGAGTATATAGACACACCAATGGACTTGATGGATTTTTAAAAATTGAGGACACAAAGTTGTGTGGGCATGAAATGGGGAGTGGATCTGGGATGAAATGGGAGAAAGAATTGAAAATACAAAAGACTTAATACTTAAAAAAACTACTGAGCACGATATTGTTTGACTACAGTCCCTGCAGTGGAGAAATGGAGATAAGACTGTCTCTTGGGCTAATTGACCAACCAATATAGTGAGCTACCATTTCAATGAGAGACCTGGTCTCAAAAAAGGCTAGGAAAACAGGTAGGGAAGCCACCCCTACATTGAACTCCAGCCTCCATACACATGTGTGTGCGTCATATGTACTCATTCACACCCTGCTCATGTATACCCCCACACCACAAAATGTCTTAGAGTAAGCAAGGGACTTTGGTTATCACTCTTAACCTTCAGTTTAGGTCATTGCAGATTCTGAATTACATTTTCCTTGAGGGAAGCTGAAAAGAAAAAAATCTTTGTGAACTGCCAAGTTCCTGTTGATTATTTTGTCATTAACAGCAAGAGATCTCCCTTATGTGTTCTTCAGTAAGTAGCTCCACTCCCAGAGGGGCCCCAGGAAATAAAGCAATTATATCCCACTCTCTCTAATTTGAGCTAGGTATGGGGTTGCTGCCCCCTGAGTCCTCTTGAAGGTTTAAAAAATTATAAATCATGCCAATTTTCAGGAGTTCTGACCCAATGCATATTGCTACATCTATTTTGTTTGACTGTGAGCTTACAATTCTTTTGCTGAAGTGTGATATGGAGGTCCTTGTAGATCCCATCTGTTTTACCACCCTCAACGTCACCTTGAAATAGATGGGAGAATTTTGCCATTTTTTTTAGTTGAAGGTATTTGTTCTCATCACCTAAGAGGTCATATGAAAAAAGATATAGAGACAGATGTTAAATGATTATTGAAGTGTCTGTGCATTTGTGTGTGTCCATAGTGTGATATTAACTGTGAATTCCATGTCTAATATAGAATGTCAATAACTCAAGGTGTAAATTTGTCATAAAACTGACTATCCAAATTTTGAAAGGATAGCATGAAACCTAATCCATACATAATAATTTCATTCAAAATTAGTCTTTATCTATTTCTTGAGAAGAGAGTGGAAAATATCCCCTCTTGTTTAATCTTTATCTCTCAGTATATTTTGGTGGGCTTTCAATGTTCACTTTAATTTATCGGAGCTATTTTCATGGGTGGTTCTAAGACCAAATGGCATGGGGGATAAATAAAGAAGTTATCATTTATTTTAAAAATGTTGGAAATGTAAATTAGAAAAATACCAGTTAAAAACAGCATCAAAACAAAAGAATAGAAACAATAGAAATAAGCACTCCTTCTGTTTGGGTATGTACACAACAAGAACTCCATTTCCTCCAGCTGCTGTATTTGACTAGAAAAGTCAAGAATTTCTAGGACTTGAAAAGGGATGATGCAATTGGGTTGAGGAAGTACTCGACAAAGGATTTGAAGGAGGAACAGTCTTTTCCTCCCTTTTCCATGAAGGATAAAGGAATTCTGAACATATTGAGTGTGAAGAGCTATTCGTAAAGAGCTGGAGCCAGATTACATGCGATGTCAGGCAATATTTTAGGTTTGCTCCTGAATCTTCTACATCAAACGCATGCACTCGCCTCTAGATCTCCAATTCTTGATATGATAAGTATCAAAAGAGCCCAATGTGGGTCCAATCATTTTAATCCAACTCTTGAAAATAAGGCATTTGCCCACTTGTGTTTCTGAGGCAGGCATAAGGCAAACAGATGGCTGCAGATCATCTACTATTTCTTTAATTATTTATTCACTTGACGTTACATCCTAATTACCTAATCTCAGATTCCCACCATGAACTCCCAAAGTAATGCTTCCCAGATTCTCCACAAGATGTTGGGTTGGTTTACCTTGAGCTGACCATCACTATCTTGTGAGTATTGACAAAAGCTCCTGGCTTGTGGTGAAATGAACAAACTAACTGGCTCAAACATGATAAGGCTTTTGTTGCATAATAGCCATAGACATTTCCCTTTCACATCTCTATCTCATTTTATTTCCAAAAAAGAGAAAATGAGCTTCGTCAGAAGGAATAATCAGAGCACGGCATCTGAGTTCATCCTCCTGGGGCTCCCCATCCAGCCAGAGGACCAAGGCTTATACTCTGTCCTGTTCCTCATCATGTACCTGACCACGGTGCTGGGGAACCTGCTCATCATCCTGCTCATCAGGCTGGACTCTCACCTCCACACCCCCATGTACTTCTTCCTCAGCCACTTGGCCTTCACAGACATCTCTTTCTCATCAGTCACAGCTCCAAAGATGCTCATGAACATGCTGACACACAGTCAGTCCATCTCATATGCTGGGTGCATCTCCCAGGTGTATTTTTTCCTATTTTTTGGAGATCTTGACAGCTTCCTTCTGACCTCCATGGCCTACGACAGGTATGTGGCCATCTGCCAGCCTCTGCACTACACCACCATCATGAGTCAGAACCTCTGTGTCCTGCTGGTAGCTGTGTCCTGGGTCTTGTCCTTTGCCAGTGCCCTTGTGCACACCCTACTGCTTGCCCGCCTCTCTTTCTGTGGGGCCAATACTCTGTCACACTTCTTCTGTGACCTTTCTGCCTTGCTTAAACTGTCTAGCTCAGACACCACCATCAATGAGCTGGTCATCTTCACTGTGGGAATGGTGATCATAACGGTGCCATTGATATGCATTCTGGTTTCTTATGGCCGCATTGGAGCCACCATCCTGAGAACTCCCTCAGCCAAGGGAATCAGCAGAGCCCTGTCCACATGTGGGTCTCATCTCTGTGTAGTTTCTTTGTACTATGGAGCCATTATTGGTTTGTATTTTTTCCCCTCCTCCAGTAACACTAATGACAAGGATGTCATTGTGGCTGTGCTGTACACTGTGGTCACACCCATGCTGAATCCCTTTATCTACAGTCTGAGGAATCGGGACATGAAAGGAGCCCTGAGAAATACCCTCAGCAGGATAGTGTGTGCATAGTGATGTGTGGTCTTTCCTGTTGATTGACGAAGGCTCCTCACTCCCACCCATGCATCTTTCCCCTTCTGAGTTGCTGCCATTGGTGAATGTTGATGAGGCTTCTTTTTGCAGTTTGCATTGTTCAGTCAGGGTAGTCTTCCTGTATAAATTGTTGTCAGTCTTCAAAGTCTTTGGGAAGGTTTTTCTAAACACATCTGTACATTTTCCCTCTGCCTAGCATTCATGCCTTACAGGCACTTAATATCCTCTTGTTGATCCAGGCTTTTTCTCCTCTTTCTTAGATAGTTTATAACCTCTTAGAGCAAAGGTTTTGCTCCTTCTCATGGTAGCAATAAGTGTCCTCTGAAAGAGTCACTGTTCCATTTTATTTACTTTTATAATACACTTGGAAAGGAAAATACAGTTTTTGGGGGGGTTAGAATTTTATTTCATTTTATGTGTAGGAGTGCTTTGTCTGCCTGTATGTAAGTGTGTGACACATGTGTATGTCCAGAAGAGACATTGAATCCCTGGAACTGGAATTACAGATGGTTGTGAGCCTCCATATTGGGGCTGGAAATGCAACTTGGGCTCTGGAAGAGCAGTTATCTATATATCTATATATCTGTTTTTAATTCCTCTATTATTTATCAAATTTTATTTTTTATTTCAATTAACAAATATGGCAATGTCCATTTGCAGGGATCCAAGTAATGTTTGTATAAATACACACAATTTGGGTGCTCAAATAAGAGGAAGTGTGGTTCCTCAAACACATTACTTCTTTGAGGTGAAAATACTCAAAATATGTCCTGTTAAAATATACAGAATATAGCCGGTACGTTGGTGGTGCACACCTTTAATCCCAGCACTCGGGAGCCAGAGGCAGGCAGATCTCTGTGAGTTCGAGGCCAAGACTGGTCTACAAGGACAGCCTCCAAAACAATACAGAGAAACCCTGCCTCGAAAAACCAATATATATATATATATGTATATATATATATATATGGAATATTATGACTGCTTTTAATCACACTATTTAGCAATAAAACATTGGAACTTATTTCCTATTCCGACATTTTCTGTTTTCCCAAGTTATAATTTCCCATGAAAAATAAAAATACTTCAGACATACGAGTAATGTCTATACTAAATATTTTCACTATAGTCTAAGGATTAGGGAAAGGCTCAACATTATCTGCCTCAAAATTAATTAGCCTTGTCACTTGAGGAAAAGGCCAAGGTAAGGTTTCAGACAGAATTAATTTAAGCCCCAAGTGTGAACAAGAAGTAGATTAGAGCCTGATAGTGCTAGCAAGGTACAGTAGGCATGAGAGCAGTGAGCATAGAGATTATATCAAAAAGCTTCTAGTTGGTGGGCAAATTTAGTCACCAAGTATGTATGCTGAACAAAGCTGGGCTGGTTGCAAAAGCCAGGACCACCTAGACAGAGTTCACACAGCACTTGAGAGTGGAGTAGTTCAGCTGTATTTATTATCTAATAAGGGAAATGTACATCTATGCTCAACTTCAATAAGGTATTTGCTTCTTTCCATCATATGTGGTAAAAACTTTTGTCTTCAGTTCTTTAGAAAACACATCTATGCAAGACAAAGATCCTTATAGTCACTGCTGTCAGAAGATTCTATGATATATTTTCCATATGTATTATTTTATCTAGTTCTAGAAGCTTCTATAACACAGGATATTAAAGCTGCGAGGTTTCTAACTAGCCCCATTCTCAAGCTAGCAACATATGGTAGGCGTGGAATTTAAATCACTATGGGTACGAAATCAAATCCCGAGTTATGAATGTCTTCAAAATCTTCTCAATTACTCATTTTGCCCAAAATTTTACTTGAATGTTTATAAAAATATTAATGTACCCTAGAACACACTCAACTATATAGATATATATAGAGAGAGAGCAATATGACACCACTAGAAACTAGTAGTGCTACAACAGCAAGACCTGAACATCCCAACACAGATGAAGCAGAAGAAAACAACCTAAAAAAATAACTTCATGAGGATGATGGAGGCCCTTAAAGAGGAACTAAAACATTCCCTTAAAGAAAGGGAGAACAAGACAAAGAAAAAAATTGGATAAACTGACAAATCCCTTAAAGAAAACCAAGAGAAAGCAATCAAACAAGTGAATGACACAATTCAAGACTTGAAATTTGAAATAGAGGCAATAAAGTAAACACAAACTGAGGGGATTCTGGAAACGTAAAATCTGGGTAAACTTTCAGGAACCACAAATGCAAGCATAAACAACAGAATGTAAGAAACAGAAGACAGAATTGCAAGCATTGAAGATACAATAGAGGAAATAGATTCATCAGTTAAAGAACATTTTAAATCTGGTACATCTTTAACACAAACTATGCGGGAAATCTGGGGCACCATGAAAATATTGAACCTAAGAATAATAGAGATAGAAGAAGGAGAAGACATGGGAAACATATTCAACAAAATCATAGAAGAAAACTTTCCCAACCTAAAGAAGGATATACCTATGAAAATAAAAGAAGTTAAAAGAACACTAAATAGACTGAACCAAAAAAAGTCTCTTCATCACATATTAATCAAAGTAAACATACAGAATAACTAAAGAATTTTAAGAGCTGCAAAGGAGAAAGGCCAGGTAACATATAAAGGCATACCTATCAGAATTACACCTGACTTCTCAATCTAAACAGTAAAAGCCAGAAGGTCCTGGTCAGATGTTATCTCTAGATACACTACGGATCAGCCCAGAGAGCCCAGACTACTTTACCCCCCAAAGCTTTCAATAACCATAATGGATAAAGCAAGATATTCTATGATGAAACCAAATTTAAACAATATCTATCCACAAGCCCAGCTCTACAGAATGTACTAGAAGAAAAACTCCAAACCAAGGAAGACACCTTCATACAAAAGAACACAGGCAATAGATAAGCTTACAGAAGCAAATCCCAAAGAAGGAAACTGAACACACAATGCCATCACCACCAACAAAAACAAAAATAACAGGAACTAGTAATCACTGGTCTTTAATATCCATTAATATAAATGGTCTCAATTCACCTATAAAAAGATAGAGGCTGACAGATTGGATACAAAAACAGAATCCATTCTTCTGCTGCATATAAGAAACACACCTCAACCACACAGACAGACATTATTTCAGAGTAAAGGGTTGGGAAAACATTTTCCAATCAAATGGACCCGAAGAAAAAACTGGTGTAGCTATCCTACTACCTAACAAAATAGAATTCAAACTAAAATCAATAAAAAAGATAAAGAAGAGAATTTCATATTCATTGCAGGATAAATCCTTCAAGAAGAAATCTCAATTCTGAACCATCTATGCCCTGAACACAAAGGCTCCTTCATTTGTAAAAGAAACATTACTAAAGCTTAAATCACAAATCAAGCCCCACACATTAATAGCAGGAGATGTCAATATCCCGCTCTCACCACTGGACAAGTCTGCCAGACAGAACTTTAACAGAGACATATGGGAACTAACAGATGTTTTGACTCAAATGTACTTAACAGACATTTGTATAACATTCCACCCAAACACATAAGAATATACTTTCTTTCCAGTACCCCATGGAACCTTCTCAAAAATAGGCCACATACTCAGTAACAAAGCTAACCTCAACAGATAATGGAGTAAATCTGTGTACCATATTGAGTCGCCAGAACTTAAAGTTAGAATTTAACAGCAACATTAATTTCAGAAAGCCCACAAACACATGGATATTGAACAGTGATCAACTGAACCACCACTGGGTCAAGGAAGAAATAAAGAAAGAAGTAAAAGACTTCCTAAAATTTAATGAAAATGACTGCACAACATACCCAAAATGAAAGCAATGCAAAGAGGAAAGTTCATAGCACTAGAACCCTACATAAAAGAAGCTGGGAAATGATGGGGAAAGTCCTTCTATATGTACATAAAGCACTGTTGGACAATAGGGAAGCAAAATAGGTGGGACTAGGAGTCAAGGAAGATTCTGGGAAATGTAGTCAAGAGTGTGGGTCACCACATGATCTCAAGGGAAGAAAGGATGTGACAGGAGGGTGTCCTTGGAAACATAAGCCCTTATAAAAAGATATATTAGTAATTATTGGTTAATAATTACATCAGAGTTAGTCATTAAGAAACCATAGCAAATGGCCAGGCCAATGACATTATAATTAATATAGTGTCTTGTGTGTTATTTTGGGGGCTAAAGCGGCGACAGGACCCGGGCAGAAATCCTGCAACAGGAAAAATCCCACACTAGTGAAATAACGGAACAATTGAAAGCACTAGAACAAAAAGCAGCAAATTCATCCAGAAGGAGTAGACAGCAAGAAATAGTCAAATTGAGCAAAAAATCAATAAAATAGAAACAAAAGAAACAATGCAAAGAATCAATGAGACAAAGAGTTGGTTCTTTGAGAAATTCAACAAAATAAACAAACCTTTATCCAAAGTAACCAAAAGTCAGGGAGAATATCCAAATTAACCATTCAGAAACAAAAAGGAGAACACAACAACAGAAACTGAGGAAATTCAGAGAATCATCAGGTCATACTTCAAAAACCTGTGCTCCACAAAATTGGAAAACTTTAAGGATACCGACAATTTTCTATGTAAGTACTACATATCAAAATTAAATCAAGAACAGATAAACAACTTAATTACACCTATAACCGCTAAGGAAATAGACACAGTTATCAATCATCTCCCAACTAAGAAAAGATGGTTTCAGTACAGAATTCTACCAGATGTTCAAAGAACTACCATCAATACTTCTCAAATTGTTCCACGCAATAGAAACAGAAAGAATATTGCTAAACTCTCTTTACAAGACTGCAGTTACACTGATACCCAAACCACACAAAGACACAACTAAGAAAGAGAATTAACAGGTCAATTTACCTCATGAACATAGATGCAAAAATTATAAAATACTGGCAAACTGAATCCAAGAACACATCAGGAAAATCATCCACCATAACCAACTAGGATTCATCCCAGAGATGCAGGAATAGTTCAACAAACAAAAATTCATCAGTGTAATACACCATATAAGCAAGCTGAAAGAAAAAAAAACACATGATCATCTCATTAGATGCTGAAAAGCCTTTGATAAAATTCAACACCCCTTCATGTTAAAGAGAGAATAGGGATAAAAGGAGCATACCTAAACATAATAAAGGCAATATACAGTAACCCAACAGCCAACATCATACTAAATGAGGAGAAACTCAAAGCAATTCCACTAAAATCAGGAACAAGATAAGGCTGTCCACTTTCTCCATATCTATTCAACATAGTATTCAAAGTTCTAGCTAGAGCAATAAGACAACAAAAGGAAATCAAGGGGATACAAATTGGAAAAAAGAAGTCAAACTCTCACTATTTGGTGATATGATAGTTTGCATAAGTGACCACAAAAATTCTACCAGAGAACTCTTACAATTGGAAAATGCCATAAGTAATGTAGCAGGACACAAGATCAACTAAAAAATCAATACCCTTCATATATACAGATGATAAATGGGCTGAGGAAGAAATCAGAGAAATATCACCCTTTACAATTGCCACAAGTAACACAAAATATCTTGGGGTAACTTTAACTAAACAAGTAAAAGATCTGTGTGACATGAATTTCAAGTCCTTAAAGAAAGAAAGTAAAGATGATACCAGAAAATGGAAAGATCTCCCATGCTCTTGAATAGGTAGAATCAACATAATAAAAATGGCAATCCTACTAAAAGGAATCTACAGATTCAATGTAATCCCCACCAACATCCCAGCACAATTCTTCATAGACTTTGAATGAATAATACTCAACTTCATATGGAAAAAAACCATGATAGCCAAAATCATCCTATACAATAAAGGATTATCTAGGGGAATCACAGTCCTTGACTTCAACCTCTACCATAGAGCTATAACAATGAAAACATCTTGGTGCTGGCATTAAAAAACACATATGGTTCAATGGAATCAAATCAAAAACACCCACATACCCATCAACATCTAATTTTTAACAAAGAAGCTAAAAATATAAAATGGAAAAGAGAAAACATATTCAACAGATGGTGCTGGTATAGCTGACTACCAACATGAGAAGAATGCAAATAGATCCATATCTATCTCCATGCACAAACTCAAGTAAAAGAGACCTCAATATAAATCCATCCACAGTGACCCTTACAGAAAAGGAAGTGGGAAATACACTTGAACACATAGGCACAGGAGACCACTTCCTAAATAGAACACTGGTAGCATGGACACTGAGAGAAACAATTAATAAATGGAACTTCCTGAAACTGAGAAGATTTTGTAAAACAAAAACACAGTCAACAAGACAAAATGGCTCCCTACAGAATGGGAAAAGATCTTCACCAACCCCACATCTGTCAGAAGGCTGATCTCCAAAATATACAAAGAACTCAAGAAACTAGATGTCAATCTACCAAATAATCCAGTTTCAAAATGGGGTACAGATTTAAACAGAGAATTCTCAACAGAACAATCTCAAATGGTGGAAAGACACTTCAGATACTCAACACCCTTAGTCACCAGGAAAATGCAAATCAAAACAACTCTGAGATTCCATCTTACACCAATCAGAATGACTAAGATAAAAAACACCAATGACAGCTTATGTTAGAGAGGTTGTGGAGAACTGCTGGTGGGAGTGCAAACTTGTACAGCCACAGTTGAAATCACAATTTCTCAGAAAATTAGGGATCAACCTACCTGAAGACCCTGAAATATCACTCTTGGGTATATACCCAAAGGAGGCACATTCACTCCATAAGGACATTTGCTCAACTATGTTCATAGCAATATTATTCATATTAGTCAGATCTTGGAAACAACCTAGATGACCCTCAACTGAATGCATAAAGATAATGTGGTACATTTATACAATGTATCGCTACTCATCAGTAAGTAACAATGGCATCCTAAAGTTTCCAGGCAAATTGACAGAACTACAAAAAAAAAAACATCTTGAGTCAGGTAATCCAAAATCAGAAAGACAAACGTAGTATGTACTCACTCATAAGTAGATACCAGACATAAAGCAAAAAATATGCAGTCTATAACATACAATCTCAGAGAAGATAGAACACTCTTCCAGAAACAGATGGAGGCAGATGCAGAAATCCACAACTAACCATTGAGCCAAGTTCCTACAGTACAATTGAAGTAAAGGAGAAGCAATAATATGAACAAAGGAGTTAAGACCATGATGGGGAAACCCACAGAATCAGCTCACTGAATAACCCCCTGCATCTTATCAGACCACCATGCATTAACATTAGAATTCAACAATAACACAAATCGCAGAAACCCTACAAACTCATGGAGATTGAACAATGCACAATTGCGCCATCCCTGGGTAAAGGAACAAATAAAAAAAGAAATTAAAGACTTCCTCGATTTCAATGAGTTATATTCTTTGTTGGCTTGGCTGATTTAGGGAAAAGGTGTTACCTTTTAGCCATGATGGGTAGGATCTCAGAGATCCACACATCTCTTCTTCTGGGTGTTGGGATTAAAGGTGAGCGCCACCACACTGTGCTCAGCAGTGCACAATATAGAGAACTTACTGTGGGTGCTTCATTACCAGATATGCCCCCTCTGTGCTCTGTCTTGAAAGTGAGAGTTTCTATTTAAAAAGTAGTCTACAACATGGCCAATGTGACAATATAATTGTCAGAGTAAATGTCTTTCAATCCAGAGGTGATAATTTAACACACACATACTCACCTTATGACTAACAACTTATGTGTACATGATACTGTTTATTGTGGTGATATATTATTTATGATTTATTAAAGCTTGCCTGAAGATTCAGAAAGCAAAGCCATGTACAAGCTATAAAGGTCAGGCAGTGGTGATACACACCTTTAATCCCAGCAGCCACACTAGCTAGCCAGACAGTTGTGGCACACACTTTTAATCCCAGGACTCAGGATTAAGATGTAGTGGGATCTCTGCTAGTTCAAGGCCATGCTGACTATATCAAATTTACCCAGTCCTAAAAGAAACATCTTACACAAAGGTGATCTCAGCACTTGGGATCACGCACCTTTAATTCCAGCACTAGGAAATGGAGACAGGAGTGATATGGGTGGGCAGAGAAAGGAATAAAATTCAGAAGGAGACAGGAACTGAGAGGCTTATATCTCAGAGGATTTGTGGAGACAGGATTGCCATATCAGTTGGGTAGAGTAAGATCTACTGGCTTGACTACTTTGCTTCTCTGTTCTGCTTGAAGCTTGAACCCCAATATCTGTCTCTGGGTCTTTTAATTTTCATGTTACAGTTTATAATGAGATAAAAGCTGCTTTTTGAAAAATAAAAGTCAATTGAATCCCTAAAGTGAAATCAATGTCCCTTTACCCAATTAATGCCATAAGATAAAAACTATGCCAAATGTCATCAGGTATTAGAATAGTAGACTATTAGTAGGTGCTTTGGACCAGTTTTTATAATGATTAGAGATTTATCTTCCTTGAGAGAATATTGCACAAGTGTTGAGTGTGAAAGCCCCTGCCTTACAGTATGATTTCAAGCACAGCTTCTTTAATTGTGGGAGGTCGCACGTTGGTGAGGGTAGTGAAAAATTGGGTGACAGTAAACGGACCCTGGATGTGCAATAACCAAAAATTAATTCAAAACCAAACGGTAATGAATCTGTGGAGTTTATGGCAGTGCTTAAGTCACACTGCACTGCTACACTGCCATCTTGGTGCTGAATACACCATATGTGCGTTGTTGCTGGAGTCATTATATCAAGCCACACAAACCCAACAAGTGCTGCCCAAAACACTTTAGTTCATATTCAAGATTACTATTTGCTGTAAGCTTTCAATTCCTATAGAAATACAGCGGCCTAATTGTAGAAACAAAAAGATTTACTATTTAACTACCACAATACTTCAACATGTAAGTATCAATTTGGTGTGTTTTTGTATTGTACTAAGAAGCATGTCTATCTCTTTAGCATGAAAATTTCTTTTCGTCTTTAACAGATGATAAATGTTGCATGTATACCAGATAATTGTTTTAAAATAAATTTCTTTGAGTCTTATAAAACCAAGTAGAATTTTCATATTGCTCTGGTATTTTGTACATGTAATGGATGTCAGTCGAATCTACTCCGCATCCCAACATTCCTCTTCTCCAATGTCTTACCTATCTTCCCACCATTTTTTCTCTCCTAACTCTATGTGTTTTTTTTTCCTCTAAACGTACTGAATCCATTTTCTGCTGCCTATATATGCATGGATATGAGACTATCAGGGACCACCACCTCCTAGAAGAAAGCTCACTCTTTTTTTTTTGTTTTTTGTTTTTTTTTAAATATTTTTTTTATTTTCCATTTTAAATTTAGATAAGAAACAAGGTTGCTTCACAAGTCAGTACGAGGTCCCTCTCCCTTTCCCTCCCCTCCTCCCATGCCCGCCCCCCAGCCCCCCCCCGTTATCCCCTCATTCCCCCAGGGAGGGTGAGGCCCTCCATGGGGGTGTCCATAGTCTGTCATTTCATATAGGGCATGGCCTAGACCCTTCCCCAAGAGTTCAGGGTGAGAGTGCACCTCACATTGTTCTATGGGAGTCCAGAGACCGTGTGTATACTTGGGATGGGTACTGATCTGCTGTCCAAGGCTCAATAGATTACCTAGGCCTCCTCACTGACACCCAGATTCAGGGGGTCTTGATCAGTCCCATGCTGGATTCCCAGGCTGATGCCTGGGATTCAAGAGTTAACCTTAGTCTGGTCAGCTGTTTCTGGGGGTTCAACCAGCCCAGTCTTAATCCCTTTGATCATCAGTCCTCCCTCTCTGATACTGGCTTTCTTGAGTTCAGCTCAGTACTTAACCAGCCAGTAAATGAAGTTACTGTTTCCCAGACTCTCTGGCCATAGGATTGTAGGCTGGCACTCCCCAGATCTATGACTAAAATCCATATATGAGAGAGTACATGCCATGTTTCTCTTTTTGTGACTGGGTTACCTCACTCAGGATGGTTTCTTCTAGTGTCATCCATTTGCCTGGGAATCTCATGATTCCATTATTTTTTTCTGCTGAATAGTACTCCATTGTGTAGATGTACCACATTTTCTCTATCCACTCTTCGGGTGAGGGACATCTAGGTTGCTTCCAAGTTCTGGCTATTACAAATAAAGCTGCTATGAACATAGTGGAACAGGCATCTTTGTTATATGAATGGGCATCTTTTGGATATATGCCTAAGAGTGCAGTTGCTGGGTCTTGTGGTAGGTTTATCCCATTTTTCTGAGGATTCTCCATACTGCTTTCCAAAGTGGCTGAACCAGTTGGCACTCCCACCAGCAATGGAGGAGTGTCCCCCTTTCACCACATCCTCTCCAGCATAAATTGTCATTGGTGTTTTTGATTTTAGCCATTCTGACAGGAGTGAGATGGTATCTCAGAGTTGCTTTGATTTGCATTTCCCGGATGGCTAAGGATGTTGAGCACTTTCTCAAGTGCCTCTCAGCCATTTTAGACTCCTCTATTGAAAACTCTCTATTTAGTTCTGCAGCCCACTTCTTAATTGGGTCCTTTGCTGTTTTGGAGACTTGCTTCTTGAGTTCTTTGTAAATTTTGGAGATCAACCCTCTGTCAGATGTGGGATTAGTGAATATTTTTTCCCATTCTGTGGGCTGCCTTTTTGTCTTGCTGACTGTGTCCTTTGCCTTACAGAAGCTTCTCAGTTTCAGTAGGTCCCATTTATTAATTGTTGATCTCACTGTCTGTGCTACTGGTGTTATGTTCAGGAAGCTGTCACCTGTACCAATTCGTTCAAGGGTACCACCCACTTTCTCTTCTAAGAGGTTCAGTGTGGCTGGATTTATGTTGAGGTCTTTGATCCATTTGGACTTAAGTTTTGTGCATGGCGATAAACATGGATCGATCCGCATTCTTCTACATGCCAGTCTCCAATTATGCCAGCACCATTTGTTGAAGATGCTTTCTTTATTCCATTGTATATTTTTAGCTTCTTTGTCAAAGATCAGATGTTCGTACGTGTGTGGGTTAATACCCGGATTTTCAATTCGATTCCATTGGTCTACCTGTCTATTTTTGTGCCAATACCAAGCTGTTTTCAGGACTATAGCTCTATAATAGAGCTTGAGGTCAGGGATAGTGATGCCTCCGGACGTTGCCTTGTTGAACAGGGTTGTTTTGGCTATCCTGGGTCTTTTGTTTTTCCATACAAAATTGATTATTGTTCTTTCAAGGTCTGTGAAGAATTGTGCTGGGATTTTAATGGGGATAGCATTGAATCTGTAGATTGCTTTTGGCAGGATTGCCATTTTTACTACATTGATCCTACCTATCCAAGAGCATGGGAGATCTTTCCATTTTCTGAGGGCTTCTTTAATTTCTTTCTTTAAAGATTCAAAGTTCTTACGATACAGGTCTTTCACTTGTTTGGTTAGCGTTACCCCAAGGTATTTTATGTTGTTTGTGGCAATTGTAAAGGGTGATGTTTCTCTGATTTCTCTTTCAGCCCTTTTATCATCTGTATATAGTAGGGCTACTGACTTTCTTGAGTTGATCTTGTAACCTGCCACTTTGCTGAAGGTGTTAATCAGCTGTAAGAGTTCCCTGGTAGAGTTCTTTGGGTCATTGATGTAAACTATCATATCGTCTGCAAACAGTGAAAGTTTGACTTCTTCCTTCCCAATTTGTATCCCCTTGATCCCCCTATGTTGTCGTATGGCAATAGCTAGAACTTCAAGTACCATGTTGAAAAGGTATGGAGAGAGTGGACAGCCTTGTTTTGTTCCTGATTTTAGAGGAATTGCGTTGAGTTTCTGTCCATTTAGTTTGATGTTGGCTGTTGGTTTACTGTATATGGCTTTTAATATGTTTAAGTATGTCCTTGTTATCCCAGATCTCTCCAAGACTTTTATCATGAAGGGGTGTTGGATTTTGTCAAAGGCTTTTTCAGCATCTAGTGAGATGATCATGTCATTTTTGTTTTTCAGCTTGTTTATATGGTGGATTACGTTGATGGATTTTCGTATGTTGAACCATCCCTGCATCCCTGGGATGAAACCTACTTGATCGTGGTGAATGATTGTTTTGATGTGTTCTTGGATCCGATTTGCCAGTATTTTATTGAGTATTTTTGCATCAATGTTCATGAGGGATATTGGTCTGAAGTTCTCTTTCTTGGTTGTATCTTTGTGTGGCTTGGGGATCAAGGTTATTGAAGCCTCATAGAAAGAGTTTGGCAAAGACCCTTCTGCTTCTATTGTGTGGAACACTTTGAGAAGAATTGGTATAAGCTGTTCTTTGAATTTGTGGTAGAATTCTGCACTGAGGCCATCTGGACCTGGGCTTTTTTTGGTTGGGAGACTTTTGATGACAGCTTCTATTTCCATAGGGGTTATAGGTCTATTTAAATTGCTTATCTGTTCTTGATTTAGTTTTGGGAAATGATAGCTGTCCAGGAAGTCATCCATTTCCTTTAAATTTTCGAATTTTGTGGAGTACAGGTTTTCAAAGTATGACCTAATGATTCTCTGGATTTCCTCAGAGTCTGTTGTTATGTCCCTCTTTTCATTTCTGATTTTGTTAATTTGCGTGTTCACTCTCTGCTGTTTGGTAAGTTTGGACAAAGGTTTGTCTATCTTGTTGATTTTCTCAAAGAAACAACTCTTCGTTGCATTGATTCTTTGTATTGTTTTCCTGGTTTCTACTTTGTTGATTTCAGCCCTCAATTTGATTATTTCCTGGCGTCTACTCCTCCTGGGGAAGTTTGCTTCTTTGTGTTCTAGAGCTTTTAGCTGTGATGTTAATTCTCTGGTATAACTGTGTTCCTGTTTCTTCATGTGAGCACTTAGTGCTATGAACTTCCCCCGTAGCACTGCTTTCAAAGTGTCCCATAGGTTTGGGTATGTTGTGTCTTCATTCTCATTGAATTCGAGGAAGTCTTTAATTTCTTTTTTTATTTCCTCTTTGACCCAGGGATGGTGCAGTTGAGCATTATTCAATTTCCATGAGTTTGTAGGTTTTCTGCAATTTGTGTTGTTGTTGAATTCTAATTTTAAGGCATGGTGGTCTGATAAGATGCATGGAGTTATTCCAATTTTTTTGTAGCTGCTGAGGTTTGATATGTTGCCAAGTATGTGGTCGATTTTTGAGAAGGTTCCATGTGGTGGTGAGAAGAAGGTATATTCTTTTTTATGTGGATGAAATGTTCTATAGATATCTGTTAATCCCAGTTGGGTCATTACTTCTATTAGACCCTTTGCTTCTTTGTTGAGTTTCTGTCTGGTATTCTTGTCTAGTGGTGAGAGTGGTGTGTTGAAATCTCCCACTATAACTGTGTGGGGCTTTAGATGAGATTTAAGTTCTAATAATGTTTCTTTAACGAATGTGGATGCCTTTGTATTGGGGGCATAGATGTTCAGGATAGACACTTCATCTTGGTGGGTTTCACCTGTGATGAGTATGTAATGACCTCCTTCATCTCTTTTGATTGATTTTATTTTAAAGTCTAGTTTGTTAGATATTAGGATTGCTACCCCTGCTTGTTTCTTGGGTCCATTTAATTGAAAAATTTTTCCCAACCTTTAACTCTCAAGTAATGTCTGTCTTTGAGGGTCAGGTGTGTTTCTTGTATGCAGCAGAAGGAAGGGTTCTGTCTTCGAATCCATTCTGCTAGTCTGTGTCTTTTTATGGGTGAGTTAAGGCCGTTAATATTGAGAGATATTAATGACCATTGATTGCTCATCCTTCTTCGATTTGCGATGGTTGTTGTTGGTGGAATTATGGGTGGAGTTTCACCCCTTTGTTCTTTTGGCTGTTGGTAGAGAGGGATTCTCTAATGCTTATGTTTTTCTGGTTGTAGTTAGCTTCCTTGGGTTGGAGTTTTCCTTCCAAAATTTTCTGTAGGGCTGGGTTAGTGGACACATATTGGTTGAATCTAGTTTTGTCATGGAATATCTTGTTTTCTCCGTCTATAGTGATTGAGAGCTTTGCCGGGTATAGTAGTCTGGGCTGGCATCCATGGTCTCTTAGTGTAGGTAGAATATCTATCCAGGACCTTCTGGCTTTCAGAGTTTCCATGGAGAAATCAGGTGTAATTCTGATAGGTCTGCCTTTATATGTTACTTGACCTTTTTCCTTAGCTGCTCTTAATATTCTTTCTTTATTCTGTATGTTTGGGGTCTTGATTATTATGTGGCGAGGGGATTTTTTTTGTGGTCCACTCTATTTGGTGTTCTGTAGGCTTCTTGTACCTTCATTGGCATGTCTTTCTTAAGGTTGGGGAAGTTTTCTTCTATGATTTTGTTGAATATGCCTTCTGCCCCTTTGAGGTGGATTTCTTCTCCTTCTTCTATACCTATTATTCTTAGGTTTGGTCTTTTCATGGTGTCCCATAATTCCTGGATGTTCTGTGTTAAGGATTTGTTGGATTTAAGGTTTTCTTTGGTTGATAAATCCATTTCTCCTAATGTATCTTCAACACTTGAGATTCTCTCTTCCATCTCTTCTATTCTGTTGGTAATACTTGTATTGGTAGTGCCTGACTGTTTGTCCAGCTTTTCTATTTTCTGCCTTTCTTCAGATTGTGTTTTTTTAGTGTCTCTATTTCAGTTTTCAACCCTTGCAGCGTTTGCATTGCTTCTTGCAATTTTCTGTTTATCTGTTCGTCCGTTTGTTGCCTTTATGAATTTTTTGGTTTGTTCTTTCTTCCATTTCTTGCATTTTTTGGTTTGCTTTTTGTTCCATTTCTTGGATTTTGTGCTTTGTTTCTTCTTCCATTTCCTGCCTTTTTTGATTTGTTTCTTCCTCCATTTTTTTCATTTTTTGCTTTGTTTTTTCTACCATTTCTTGCATTTTTTGCTTTGTTTCTTCTTCCATTTCCTGCCTTTTTTGGTATGTTTCTTCTTCTAATTCTTGCATTTTTTGCTTTGCTTTTTCTTCCATTTCTTGCATTTTTTGCTTCATTTCTTCTTCCATTTCGTGCCTTTTTTGGTTTGTTTTTTCTTCCAATTCTTGCATTTTTTGGTTTGTTTTTTCTTCCATTTCTTGCATTTTTTGGTTTGTTTTTTCTTCCATTTCTTTGAGGGATTTTCCAATATCCTCTTTTAGGGCCTCTATCATTTTCATGAAAGTGCTTTTAAGGTCGTTCTCTTCTGCTTCCGTCGCATTGGAATATTGGGGTCTTGCTGGTGTGGAGTCTCTAGAATCTGGCGGTGTCATATTTGTTTTTATGTTGCTGACTGTGTTTTTGTACTGTCTCTTTCCCATCTCTTCTTCTAGTGGGTGCAGAAAGAGCCCCTTTCTGGTCTGGGGACCAGAGTTCCCTTTTGGTGGGTGCTAGTAAGTCCAGTATTCTGGTGGTTCTTCTATACCTTGTCCAAATGCTGGTCCGTGGGTAGAGAAGAAGAACAGGAATCTGGGGCGCTTAGCCTCCTACCTGGTCCCCTGGACCCTATGCTGGGTCCTGTTGTACCTGATCCGGAACAGCTACTCCCCTGGTCTCCCTGGCTCCTGTAGTTTCCTGGTCTCTTTGGTGGGAGAGAAGATCTGGAGTCTGGGGTGCTTGGCTCCCGCCGGGATTGGGAGCTCTGTGCAGTTCCCAGGCGATCTGCAGGCTCTGGAACACAGGCCGGGAAGCCGGCCTGTTTACCTGATGATGCCAGAGGGACAGCTACTTCCCTGTGCTCCCAGCCTTCTCTAGTTTCCTGGACTCGTTGGTGGGAGAGAAGATCTGGAGTCTGGGGTGCTTGGCTCCCGCCAGGATTGGGAGCTCTGTGCAGTTCCCAGGCGATCTGCAGGCTCTGGAACACAGGCCGGAAAGCCGGCCTGTTTACCTGATGTTCCTGCCGGGATTGGGAGCTCTGTGCAGTTCCCAGGCGATCTGCAGGCTCTGGAACACAGGCCAGGACGCTGGCCTGTTTACCTGATGCTCCCGCCGGGATTGGGAGCTCTGTGCAGTTCCCAGGCAATCTGCAGGCTCTGGAACACAGGCCGGAAAGCCGGCCTGTTTACCTGATGATGCCAGAGGGACAGCTACCGAAAGCTCACTCTTAGTAACAGTTATCAATAGCTCCTTAGCAAAGGGTGGAATGCCATGACCACCTCCCTCCTCTATGTTAGGATTTAGTCTGGATTGAGCTTGTGCAAGTCTGTGAGTTTTGTATAAACTTCTTCCACGCCTCTTATGATCTGTCCACTCCCCCTTCCACATTGATCTCCAGTGAGTAAGAGTGAGGTATGCCCCATGTAAGGCTAAGCATTCTGTAGTTTCATAGTTTTTTATAGTTTGGCCAGCTCTCAATCTCTGTGTTCATCTCTATCAACTTCAAAACAAGCTACCCTGATGAGGCTTAGAGGTCCATTTATTCATGGGTATAACAATAGCTCATTAAGTCATTAAGAATCAATTTAATACTGTGGCCATTTAGCAGAGTAATAAGTGGGTTTTTCCCTAGGTCCATGCCCCTGATAATAATGCAGGGATAGACTTCAACTTGTGGAATGGACCTTAAATCCAATCAGAAAGTTATTGGCTACTTCCATGACATTCTTGCCACTATTGCACCGATGGGCTTGTCTTGCCAGATCACTCATTGTTGTACCACACAGGGTTCATAGCTATATAAGAGCAATGAGGACTTTTTTCCTCTGGTGGTATGCACAGAACCTTCCAGCACTATGAAAGCTAGCCGGCAGGGATGAAGCTTACAAGAAAATACCAGCTTGGTGCTTTTCATGACTTCAAGTATGCGGTGTCTATCAATAAGATCATATTGTCAAGTTCTGGAGGGTAGACAAGAGCATTAGTAATAGTCTGTAATGACTGGGCCTTCCTGGAACTTCAATGAATAACTCCCAAAGAGGTAACACATTCCTGACACTGGGATTTTTATCTGTAACCCTGTGGTGTCTAGGAGGGCATCATTGCCTGGTTGTAGAATAACTCTATTACATTATTTTATATGTGGGTATGTATGTATTTTCAGCAGCTTCCACCATAGTAATTTTCCCTATGACTTTTTGAAAGATTTTTAATGTTAGTTATCCCTCAGTCTATCCTCTTCTTACCTTGCCATCCTATCCCATTCCCATTTAAGCCTTACTTTTCCATTATTCCCCCTGAACCTTTATAACACTGAATTGAATCTGTACATTGCTCTTGATGGGATGGCTATTTCTGCAATATCAAGGGAGAAATTTAGATCTTCAAACCAACTGGTAGTTTTTTTGACTGAACAGAATCTAAAGTGTTAGAACAATGACAAGTGATGGCCATCAGCATCCCTTGGGGGTCCTCTGTATGCTCTGAACTGACAGAACTCCTTACTGCCACAACAATACTAGGAAGAGCGAAGTCAACACTCTCTTATCTCTCTTACTTGGTTTTGGGTTTGTTTGAAATGAGTTCGATACCAAATGTCTTAAGACATATACTACAGTGTGGGTGAGTTAGAAATCAGCCTGGAGAAAGAGAACACTGTTCTACAGCATCAACATTCTGCAGGGCCCCGAGGAACTCAGGGAAACACAAAGTCTTGGACTCCATCCCAGAAACACTGATTCAGAATTTGTGCCTATGAATCTCAGGACCGGACTCAGTGTAAAGCAAGTTCTCTAAGAATACTTATGAGTACTAAGTTTTGAGTTTGGTTTCATTTCTCATTTAGGAAGCCAGTATGTAAATACAGGTTGGTCAGTGTTGAGAAAACTAATGATACTTTCAGAGAATTTTCATCATTATTTAGTAATATTTTACAAAGGGCTGTCTTAAAATCTTCTTTTCTTAAGGCATGAGTAGGAATTTGCAAATACTGGCAAATCCCTGGAGATACCTTGACCTCACACAGGACTTCTAAACCTTCAGAGTTGCTGTAACATTTTAAACACTGGCCAGAGAGTAAAGCCCTTAAGTAAATACCCTTATTTAAGTAGCAAGAACTTTGCATTCCTTGATGGCAATTGATTCTTAGAGATTAAAGAAAACTTGCCTAAGTCTTCATAGGGAGAAGGTTGGTATATTTTAATATTCTGAGGTGTGTTTAAGCCCAAGAGGATGACGATTCTTCAAAAGTGCCTTAAATATGGGACAGCAGGCTGTGTATAACTACTATTTTGGACTTCCCTTCTAGAAGAAACAAGTAGATAATCAATTTAACATTTGCTAATTCAAAGCTCTTTATTTAGAAAGAACAGTTTTAAAAGAGAGGCAGCAATAAGGAAGGATTTATAGGCAAGCAGTGGACAGTAGCACACCAAATGTAATAGTCAAAATCAGAAATACCAGCTTCTTATGTCTTCAAATGTTTTTTTCTATTTATCAGATAATTTAAACTGTTGTAATGCATTTTAGATACAGAATCAAATCTACAAACAAATACAGGAAGAGTCTTTCATGATTCTCACCCGGTGGTCCCAGGAATCTGTAGTTTTGACGAGCAGTGGACACATTCCAACATCTCCCATGAGCCCTTGGAAGATCATGGGAAGCTGGGCAATCATCACAGAAGCCTAAACACTGAATTTCTTTTGTTGGGCAATCCTTCATCTATTTTTTCTCTCCTAGAATGTAACTAACATTCTTTGCTTCCTCACTTCTAAACTGCACTTACTCCTATAAACATGAGAGATACATCATCTGTCATGATTGTGATTCATCTATGAACAGATATCTACAACAGTGGTTCTCAGTCTGTGAGTTCTGACCCCTTTGTGGATCACACATCAGATCTTTACATTATGAATCATAACAGTAGCAAAATTACAGTTATGAAGCAGTAAAGAAATAATTTTCTAGTTAGGAACCACCACACATAAGTAACTGTATTAAAGGGACAAAGTATTAGGAAGGTTGAGAACCTCTGCTCTAGAGTGAAATGTCTGGAAAGCAGGGCCTTTACCTATCTGGTGCTATGTCAGAGCTAGAGCTTACGAACATAGTGACTATTCTGAGAATATCCACTGAATAAACAAATTTAGGGCAAAGCTGTTTCCTCTGAGTTGAGGCAGTCATGAGGAAGGACAAGAGGAGCAGCCATCATTTTTCAACACCTTCTATTAACTATTTGTGACTGTATTGCTAATAAATACATTTTGTGGCATGCTTTACCTTTAAATACAAAATCTTGAGATACTTGTAGTGGTGCATGCTTGTGATCTCAAAACTCAGAAGATTGTGGCAGGAGGGTTATGAGTTTCAAGCTACTGTGAGCTACCTCATGTACAGAGCCTACCTGGGTTGTATAGATAAGACAAACAAACTAAAAAAAACTCAGTAAGAATCTCTACATTATCCATAGCCTTAACTTTATGTATGAGTATACTAAAGTTCCCAAACTGAAAGCCATTAATGTGACTCCAGCCCTGTCTTTTCATTGAATACTACTCTTGCTATATCTAAGAAGAGAAAATTCTCCTGTGACAGAGGAGCCTCTTCAGGGCCCCCTTCATGTCCTTGTTCCTTAAGCTATAGATGAAGGGGTTCAACATGGGAGTTACCACTGTATACATTGCAGCAGCTGCAACATCTTTCTCTGTGGACTCTACAGAAGGAGGGAACAGATAGACACTGAAAAGCGTCCCATAGAAAACACACACCACACAGAGGTGAGAACTACAGGTAGAAAAGGCCTTTGAACTCCCACCAGAAGTCTTAACCCTAAGGACAGCAAATGCAATGTGGACATAGGAGATGACAATGCATACAAAGGGGACCATGAGTACCGTGCCTCCAAAGCCAGAAAGCACTAACTCATTGACATGAGTGTCAGAGCATGATAACTTCAGGACAGAAGTAATGTCACAGAAAAAGTGAGCTATTTCCCCAGCAACACAGAAGGACAGTCGAGCCATGAGGAGAGTGTGAGTCAGAGCAACCACGTTGGTGAAGACCCAGCACAGGGCAAGCATCAGGCCACAGAACCGGGTACTCATGATTGTGGAATAGTGGAGAGGGCGGCAGATGGCCACATAGCGGTCATAGGCCATCACAGCCAGGAAGAAACTGTCCAGATCACCAAACATCATGAAGAAGTACATTTGTGTTAGACAACCAGTATAGGAGATGGTATGGCACTGAGTCTGAACATTAAACAACATCTTGGTCACTGTAGAGGATATTAAACCCATGTCAGCAAAGGACAGGTTGGCCAAAAAGAAGTACATAGGAGTGTGGAGGTGTGGGTCAGAGCCAATGGCCAAGATGATGAGCACATTCCCAGTCAAGGTGACAAGATACATACACAGGAAAAGCCCATAGAGCAGCTGCTGTTGCTCTGGAAAGCCTGATATTCCTCGCAGGAAAAACTCTGAGACACTGGACTGGTTTTCCATGAGCCTACAGCATCTGGAGGTGAGAAAAGGCAGTCAGGCTGCAGGGCTGATTCTTAAACTGTAGGCACTGGCTCCTGAGCCTTCTGATGCCATCTGTATTTAAGTTCACTCTCGTTACTCGCAGCATGACCCTGCTTCTTTCATGTTCATATCCTTCGGATGACTCTCACATTGCCTCTTCTCTGTATTAAAAGTTGTATGCACAGCCTGATCTTAAAAACATGCTCTTTCTAGCATTATCAAGCCTTAGCCTGCCTTTATAGATCCTATCATTTCCATTAGTGTTATATAGTATATTCATGAATATGCTCACACACACACAACACAACACACACACACACACACAACACACACACTACACAGAGAAAGACATAGAGAGCACTTCCTTTTATCCTAAAGGTTATATATCTGAATAACCCCTGTATACTTATTTTCATCACCTGTGCCATCATAAAATATCAAATCCTGCGTGTAAACCTTGCCATTGGCCTTACCTTCTTCCTCTGTGTAACATTTACTGGCCACTTGCTAAGTGCCAGGTGCTTCCTAGAATTTACACAGACTCTCTTCATTCTTAGGGAACTAAGGCACAGAGGCTGGCACTATTACCTACAGAGGATAGGGACATAAGTGTTTTCCCAGGCACCCACCACCCATAAATACAGATAGCACTTTCATCTAGATCTAACCCACCATGATTCCTAGTTTAACAGCATTTGTGTCCTTGGTCCTCACTGTTTTGTCTCCTTGACTTTAGGAGAGCAAATGTGGTGTTCAAGAACTGAGTAGAATCTAAGCAATCAGCTGGCCCAGAGATTTACCTTTTGCAGTAGACTAGTTAACCAAAACCACATCAAGAGCTTGTTAAATATATACAAATTTTATTCTCCATTGAGAACTATTTAATATTTTCTATGACACAGTCTGCAAAACTGGTCTTCAAAACTAAATTGTACTCAAGTGTTTTAATGCTCAAGCATGTGAAGATATGCTAATTTAGTTACACACATGTGTTTGAGTCATAGATAAGTGAGTTTGGGTTCAAATGTAAGGTGATTGAAAAGTTTTCAACATGCATTAGAATGCATGGAGCAGTGAACTATACAGTACGCTCTATTAGACTCTCAATTAGTGCTCTACTGAGTCAAGAGTTGGACCCACATTTTGTAAGAATCCAGACCTAAAAGCAACTTACCTGCAAATCAAAGAGCTATTTAAATATTACTCATTTTGCAAGTCGATATTTCCTATGTTAACAAGAGAGATAGCTCTAAGTGCTTACATATTTCTCTTCTCCATTATTTTATACTAACTGAATTGGATATCATTTCAGAACTATATACCTTCTTTCCCTGGGTCTCATGATTAGGAACACCATGCCACATAAAGACTAGAATTTGGCATTTAACACATAATCAAGCAGTAAAATTAGACAGTCTCTTAAGACCCAATGGATTTAAACCCAGTAAAGATGATGGGTATATAAGGTAGCAAATACTTTTCTTCAGTAGCAAGGTATATTCATTTCTGTTGAGTCTTTTAAAATAAAATGTAAATCATTTTAGGAACAAACAACGAGTCTTGCATTAGCTATGCCAGCTTGTAATGCATTGGTCAGCCCACCACCATATGAAGGTGCTTCAGTCTATAGCATGGAATGTCAGTGTAGGAACCACCTCCCACATTCTTTGAATGCACTTAAAGCCCAGCATTGCCTTCTCTTTTGTTACTCTGTTCAAGCACTCAGTACTGGTGCCCTTCACTTTACTCTTTCTTTGAAAAAATTGTCCTTCTTTTGCTCTATTTGTGTATTTGTGGCCTCAGTAACTATATAAATTTTTAAATACCAATGATGTGCTTCCCGAGACTTGGGTAAGCCTCTCTCTCTCTCTCTCTCTCTCTCTCTCTCTCTCTCTCTCTCTCTCTCTCTCTATCTATCTATCTATCTATCTTTTCTTTCTCTCTCTCTCTCCTAAAGTTAAGAAATTTTACTTACCTTCACAGTGTCTTCTGTTACTACGTTAATCAAAAAGGTAATAGTTGGCTCAAGGGTGGTAGAGAGAATAGTGCTGACCTGACCTGTATGACTCAAGATCCACTGCTCATCTCTACCCTGGCCAATGAGCAGAAAGCCCTGAAATTGCTCCCTTAACCTCAAGGACAATGCTTAGTCTTCCTGAGAGACTTTGTGAGAGATTAATAAGAATTGGGGGTTCATAATCACCATTAATAAGAACAAAGGAGAAAATGACCTGAAATCATATATCTAAACTTAGATTAAAATATAGTTTAAAAGGGACAACGTCAGGGACAAAAGGAGATGAAGGTCCTAGGTAAGGAGTCAAGAGGTTAGAAAATGATGGCAAAGGCAAGCCAAGGTGTTGTCTGAGTGGGAGGCTGCTGCAGTCACAGCTGTGTTCACTGGAAGAAAAGATTGCAAGAGGAGAGACTCTGAGCTGACCCCTGGAGATGACCTTGAACATATGGTGCTCAGATCCCACCTGAACCTGGTCTTCGGAAATGTTAGAGCATTGTATAGTTTTAGTTTGCAATCTGAACTTAAAGAGAAAGAGAGATGATATCTCATCAGTGTAAGCACTGGAAGACACTTAGAAGTCTCCACCTTGGACATCTACATATACAAGGACTCAGGGGACAGAGTTCCCTTGAGCCTTGTTTGTGCAAAAATAATTATTTCAGGTGTTTTCTCTGTACTGTAGCTGACCAAGTTAGTATATAGCACTGGTGTCCCTTAAGAGTGATGGCTTGTTTCTTTTCCTATGAGCTGACATCAAAAATTGTTTTGATTTGCATTGGTTTATAATGACAGTTATAGTAAGAATGTGTTTTGTAAGAAAATAAACATGTTTCCATGGAACAAGTTCCCACTCCTAAACTCTTATCAAAGCAATTCAAAATCTGCCAGTATCCACTATGCACACAGTTTAACATCACAGGGCATGCATTTTAAGAAGAATTTTCACGTTGATGGTTAAAGATGTCATACTAAATTCATGCATCTGATTCTAATCATGATTACTGTAGGTGATGCTTTATTCAAAGGCACAAATGCCACAAAAACAAGAGCAACAAGGACAGTAAATAACAGTAACAAAAATTTGGAAGTTGGAATATAGATAGATCAGTGAGCTTGAATGTAGCCCCAACTTGCCTGAATTTTGGAGGTGTTTTCATCCAGATGTAGACTCCTGAACTCCTTTCTGTTTACATTTCCTTTAGAAATCTTGTAACTATAAATTATGTCCCCTCACAAAAGGCAGAGGATGATTCTTAGATTTCCATAAGCTATGATCCAAAGCAAATAATTGAGTTTCCATTATGGCCTTCTAGAATACTTACTCACAAGGTATTTGCTTTCAGAGCCCTGATGTCCAACTGTGAGCTGCTCCAGTGTTGTAGAAACACCAGCAACAGATGTTCAAATTTAAGAAACGTAGAATGCATGAATTAGTGAAAAAGTATTGATGCAAATAGATATTTGTACAGGTAGATTTTTCCCTCTCATTTTATCACAACCAACTTTAACTCTTTAACCTAAATATTTAAATGCAATGGTTAAAATTCAGAAGAGAGCTGGAGAGATGGCTCAGTGGTTAAGAGCACTGGCTGCACTGAGGCTTCCATCCTGGCAGAGGTGACAGGGGCCAAGGTACCGCAGTTTCCTGCTCCACCCACTGAAATAGGACTAGACCGGCTGCCTGTCCTTGGGTTCTACCACTGCCTCTTTCATCCCAGTGGCAGGAACCAATGTACCATAGTCTCCTGCTCCACCCACGGGTCCAGGTAAACCAGGGCCCATTTCCGGGCTGCCTGATGGTGGTTGGGGGTTGCCACGGTGGCTTCCATCCCAGAGGTAGCAGGCAAGGCACCCCAGCAGCCTAATCTCCGGCTCTACCCATGGGACTAGGCCGGGTGCCTGTGTGCTTGGAGTCTACCACTGTGGCTTCCATCCCAGTGTTGAGAACCAAGACACCATAGTCTCCTGCTCCACACATGGGACCAGGTAAACCAGATCCCCATTCTGGACCGCCTGCCTGGACCTAGGCTCTGCCACTGAGGCTTCCATCCCGGCAGTGACGGTAGGAGCCAAGTTACTGTAGTTTCCTGGTCCACCCATGGAGATAGGTCTAGACCAGCTTCAGGTGCTTGGGGACTGCCACTGCAGCTTCCATCCCAGAGGCAGGAGCAAACTCACCCCAGCATCCTTGTCTCCTGCTCTACCCATGTGACTAAGACTATCAGGGCCTGTCTCCGGGCCACACTCCTGTGCCTGGGATATTCCACTGGGGCTCCCATCCATACCAGTGGGATCCAAAGAACCACAGCATTCTAGTTCCCATTCCTCAACCCATGAGACCAGGAAGTGGAGAGCTACCACAACAGTGAACTTGCCTAAACCCACCAGGTCTCACACAAACCAGGAGAGCAAGAGGCACCCTCTGGAACCCACTTCAAGAACGGATGGGAAGAAGACAATATAAAACCACAAGGAGCAATAGAAAAAACAAATATGACACCGCCAGAGTCCACAGACCCTACACCAACAAGACCGGAACCCTACACCAACAAGACCGGAACACCCACCCCAACACAAATGAACCAGAAGAGAATGACATTAACAATAACTTCAAGAAAATGATAGAGGTCCTCAAAGAGGATATGAGAAAATCCCTTAAAGAGATGGAAGAAAAAACAACCCCAAAAAAATCAAGAAATGGAGCAAAAGACAAAGCAAAAATTGCAAGAAACAATTCAAACAGTGCAAGGACTGAAATCTGAAACAGAAACAATTAAAAACACATACAGTGAAGGAATGCTGGAAATAGAAAAAACTGGGAAAACGGTAAGGAACTACAGATGCAAGCATAACCAACAGAATACAAGAGATGGATACAAGAGATGGAAGAGAGAATCTCAAGTGTTGAAGATACACTAGGAGAATTAGATTCATCGACCAAAGAAAATTTTAAGTCCAACAAACCTCTAACACAAAATATCCAGGAAATATGGGACACCATGAAAAGACCAAACCAAAGAAGAATAGGTATAGAAGATGGTGAAGAAACCCACCTCAAAAGGCCAGAAAAAATATTCAACAAAATCATAGAAGAAAACTTTCCCAACCTAAAGAAAGACATGCCAATGAAGGTGCAAGAAGCTTACAGAACAACAAATAGAGTGGACCCCAAAAAATCCCCTAGATACATAATAATCAAGACCACAAACAAACAGAATAAAGAAAGAATATTAAGAACAGCTAGGGAAAAAGGCCAAGTAGCATATAAAGGCAAACCTATCAGAATTACACCTGACTTCTCCATGGAAATTATGAAAGCCACAAGGTCCTGGACAGATATTCTACTGACATTAAGAGACCAAAGAAAATTAAACTTTAAGAGTTTTATAAACTGTTTCTAGGTTGCTAAAGAATTTATTTTTCTACTATATATGGTATAGACAAAGCATCAACTATGTACAGGAAAAAAGCCTGAATATTTCTGTTGGAAGTAGGCTTAAAAGAGAATTTTCAGAACTGTTCATATCATTGGTTCATTCTGTCCTAACTTTACTATTGTAATATGTGAGTTCCAGTTTATTTAAGCTATTCTCTTTGATAATGTGTTAATTTAACATTTACATTTAGAACTATTTTTGTTATTAAAATTAGCATTTATAAGTTTCCACATTAACTACCATAACACCTTTCCAAAAACTGATCTCTTACTTTTCTATGCATTCTATCATTGATTTGACACACTACATAGTGAATCACTTAAATATTCTACATGTGGTTCATTTTACTAGTAAGCTACAGATATTGAAAATTAAAGTACGGTTTAAAGATCAGTCTGTTACACTGATTTGTGTTTGTTTTTGGCCAAGGGTATATAGATACGTTCTTAAATACTAGAAAAGTAATTCTAAGAGGAGAATGACAGCATTCTTTTTTTTACTTGCAAGTCACTGCAACATTTCACTGTTTAGGGACACACATATACACATGTGTATATGAGATTTAATGGGTTAAAAGAATATAGTAGATAGTCTCACAGTTATGGGTAAACATTAAAACATTTCACAGTATTAAAAAGCAATTACATCTCTACACGTTGCCATTGTTTCGTTTAAATTTCAGTGCTTATTCCAGTGTCGGCTTCAACAGTATTTAGATAAACAATATAAAGAAGCATAGAGGGGTCTCTGTTTCAGACTTTGAGTAGGGTCTTTTGTTTGTTTTTATTTTTATTTTTTTTAGAAGTTGAGTTTTGTTCAATATGTGCTTGTCATGGTGTATTGATATCTTAACAACAAAATTCCAGGCACAATATATTTGTTTTAAGTGATGTTTTTAGTAGTACTCCCCCCTTAACATTTACAGTGTAAATACTATAGGTAACAGTGTTTAGTCAAAAAAGCAGCTCTTATTTTCCATACTATATGTGAATATTAAAGACTTTTTGGTTGTTTTGAGTTACTGAAATCTCATTTCTAATATCTTTTAGATATAAACAAAGGGAACATTTGAAATAAAAAACTTAGGCCTTAGCTTCCATGATTATCTTTAGTTTTTTTCTAGAGTAATAATTGTGATACTGTTTGTCAACTGGGTATAAATATATGTATATATAATTTTTTAAAAATCAAGTCATTTGTTTCTTTTTATAGTTAATATAATTTTATGCTTTATCCAAATGATGCTGCAGTAATTTAAGTATCAGTAAAGCTTCCATTGTAACGAATGCTTTGAATAAAACATTAAGAAGCTGTGAAAAAAAAAAGAGACCACGGATGCCAGCCGAGACTGCTATACCCAGCAAAGCTTTTAATCAACATAGATGGAGAAAACAAGATATTTCATGACAAAACCAGATTTAAACAATACATACTACTAATCCAGCCTTACAGAAAGTTCTGGAAGGAAAACTCCAACCCAAGGAAGATAACTACAACCAGAAAAACATAGGCAATTGATAATCTCACTTTACCAACAAGCAAAAGAAAAAGTGGTGGAAATCCACATACAATTCCGCCACCAACAACCATTCCAAAACAAATAAAAACGAACTATCAATGGTCATCAATTCCCCTCAATATTAATGGTCTTAACTCGCTCATAAAAAGACACAGGTTAACAGAATGAATTCGAAGAAAGAATCCATCCTTCTGCTGCATACAAGAAACAAACCTCATCTTCAAAGACAGACGTTATTTCAGAGTTAAGGGTTGGGAAAATATTTTCCAATCAAATGGACCCAAGAAACAAGCGGGGGTAGCAATCCTAATATCTAACAAACTAGACTTTAAACTAAAATCAATCAAAACAGATGAAGGAGGTTACTTCATACTCATCACAGGAGAAATCAACCAAGATGAAATCTCAATTCTGAACATCTATGCCCCAAATACAAAGCCATCCACATTTGTAAAAGAAACATTACTAAAACTCAAACCACATATAAAACCTCACACACTTGTAGTGTGAGACTTCAACATCCCACTCTCACAATTAGACAGGACAACAAGACAGAAACTTAACAAGGATACGAAGGACCTAATAGATGTTATGACCGAATTGGGTTTAACAGACATCTATAGAACACTCCATTTAAATACAAAAGAATATACCTTCTTCTCAGCTCTACATGGAACCTTCTCAGAAATAGACCACATACTTGGCAACATAGCAAACCGCAACATTTACAAAAAATTAGAATAACTTCATGTATCTTATCAGACCATCATGCCTTGAAGTTGTAATTCAACAATAACACAAATCACATAAAACCTGCAAACTCATGGAAATTGAATAATACACAATTGCACCACTCCTGGGTCAAAGAAGAAATTAAAGACTTCCTAGAATTCAATGAGAATGAGGACAAAACATACCCAAACTTATGGGACACTTTGAAAGCAGTGCTAAGAGGAAAGTTCATAGCACTAAGTGCCCACATGAAGAAACTGGAAAATAGTCACACTAGACAATTAACAGCACAACTGAAAGCTCTAGAACAAAAGGAAGCAAACTCACACCAGAGGAGCAGATGCCAAGAAATAATTAAATTATGAGCTGAAATCAATAAAGTAGAAACTAGGAAAACCATACAAAGAATAAATGTAAGAAAGAGTTGGTTCTTTGAGAAAATCAACAAGATAGACAAACCTTTATCCAAACTTACCAAATGGCAGAGTAAGAACATACAAATTAACAAAATCAGAAATGAAAAGGGGGACATAACAACGGACAGTGAGGAAACCCAGAGAATCACCATGTCATCCTTTGAAAACCTGTACTCCACAAAATTCAAAAATTTAAAGGAAATAGACAATTTTCTGGAAAATATCATTTACCAAAATTAAATCAAGAACAGATAAGCAGTCTAAATAGTACTATAATACCTAATGAAATAGAAGCAGTCATCAAAAGTCTTCCAACCCAAAAAAGCCCAGGCTCAGCGCAGAATTATACCAGAAATTCAAAGAACAGGTTATACCAATTCTCCTCAAAGCATTTCATGCAATAGAAGCAGAAGGGGCTTTGCCAAACTCTTTTTATGAGGCTTCAATAACATTGATACCCAAGCCACATAAAGACACAACTAAGAAAGAGAACTTCAGGCCAGGATCTCTCATGAACACTGATGCAAAAATACTCAATAAAATACTGGCAAATGAAATCCAAGAACACATCAGAAAAATCATCCAACATGATCAAGTAGGCTTCATTCCATGGATGCAAGGATGGTTCAACATACGAAAAACCATCAATGTAACCCACCTTATAAACAAACTTAGAAACAAAAATCACATGATCATCTCACTGGATGCTGAAAAAGCCTTTGATAAAATCCAACACCCCTTCATGATAAAGGTCTTGGAGAGATCCGGGATAACAGGAACATACCTAAACATCAAACTGAATGGAGAGAAAATCAAGGCAATTCCTCTAAGATCAGGAACAAGGCAAGGCTGTCCCCTCTCCCCATACCTCTTCAATATTGTACTGGAGTTCTAGCTAGAGCAATAAGACAACAAAAGGAGATCAAGGGAATACAAATTGGAAAGGAAGAGGTAAAACTTTCATTATTTGCAGATGATATGATAGTTTACATAAGTGACCCAAAAACTCTACCAGGGAAATCCTAAAGCTGATAAACACCTTCAGCAATGTGTCAGGATACAAGATCAACTCAAGAAAATCAGTAGCCCTACTATATACAGACAATAAAAGGGCAGAGAAAGAAGTCAGAGAAACATCACCCTTTACAATTGCCACAAACAACATAAAATATCTGGGGGTAACCCTAACCAAACAAGTGAAAGACCTGTATCAAAGGACTTTGAGTCTTTAAAGAAAGAAATTAAAGAAGACACTAGGAAATGGAAAGATCTCCCATTCTCTTGAATAGGCAGGATCAATGTAGTAAAAATGGCAATCCTGCCAAAAGTAATCTACAGACTCAATGCAATCACCATAAAAATCCCAGCACAATTCTTCACATACCTTGAAAGAACAATTCTCAACTTTATATGGAAAAACTAAAAACCCAGAATAGCCAAGACAATCCTGCTTAACAAAGCAAAGTCAGGAGGCATCACCCTCCCTGACTTCAAGCTCTATTATAGAGCTATAGTCCTGAAAATAGTTTGGTATTGGCACAACAATAGACAGATAGAGCAATGAAATTGAATTGAAAGCCCTGAGATTAATCCACAAACCTATGAACAGCTGATTTTCAACAAAGAAGCTAAAATTATACAATGGAAAAAAGATAGCATCTTCAACAAATGGTGCTGGCATAACTGGATATTGGCATGTAGAAGACGGCAGATAGATACATGTCTATCACCATGCACAAAACTTAAGTCCAAATGGATAAAAGAACTCAACATAAATCCAGCCACACTGAACCTCTTAGAAGAGAAAGTGGGAGGTACCCTTGAAAGAATTGGTACAGGAGACCACTTCCTGAGCATAATGCCAGTAGCACAAACACTGAGATCCATAATTAATCAGTGGTACCTCCTGAAACTGAGAAGCATCTGTAAGGCAAAGGACACAGTCTATCAAGACAAAAAGATACCCCACAGATTGGGAAAAGATATTCACTAACCCCACATCTGACAGAGGGCTGATCTCCAAAATTTAGAAAGAACTCAAGAAGCAAGTCTCCAAAACACCAAAGGATCCAATTAAAAAGTTGGGGACTGAACTAAATAGAGAATTCTCAATACAGGAGTATAAAATGGCAGAGGGAAACTTGAGAAAGTGTTCAACATCATTAGCCATTAGGGAAATGCAAATCAAAGCAACTCTGAGATACCATCGTACTCCTGACAGAATGGCTAAAATAAAAAACACCAATGACAGTTTGTGCTGGAAAGAGTGTGGAGAAAGGGAAACACTCCTCCACTGCTGGTGGGAGTGCCAACTCGCACAGCCACTATGGAAATCAGTATGTAGTTTCCTCAGGAAAATGGGACTCAGTCTACCAAAAGACCCAGAGATTCCACTTTTAGACATATACCCAAAAGACTCCCATTCACACAACAAGGATGCCTTTTCCACTATGCTCATAGCAGCATTATTTGTAATAGCTAGATCCTGGAAGCAACCTAGATGCCCCACAACTGAAGAGTGGATAGAGAAAATGTGGTACATTTACACAATGGAGTACTACTCAGCAGAAAAAAAAACAATGGAATCTTGAAATTTGCAGGAAAATGGAGGACACTAGAGGAAACCATCCTGAGTGAGGTAACCCAGACACAAAAAGACAAACATTGTATGTACTCACTCATATATGGATTTTAGATACGGATCAGGGGAGTCTCAGCCTACAATCTCAGTGCCAGTGAGTCTGGGAAACAAGGAGTTTCTCAAGAGAGATGCATGATAGCCCAGAGAAGTGGAATGAGGCAAGATCTCCTTGAGCAGATTGGGAACATCATGGGAGGGGAGAGGGAGCCAGGAAAAAGAGAGGAGGATAAGAGGAGGGGAGAAGAAAATATGGGGGAACCGGAAGGTTGAGTCGAGGTAAGAATAGAGGAGAGCAGGATGAGAGTTACCATAATAGCTTGAGTCATTATAGGCTTGAGGAGAGAGCTGACACTAGTGAGATCTCCAGAGATCTATAGGGATAACACCAACTGGCAAACTAAGCAATAGTGGAGAGACTACATTAAATGCCCCTCCTTGACGATAAGGTTGATGACAACTCTATATGCCATCCTAGAACCTTCAACCAGTGACTGATGGAAGCAGAGACAAATACCCACAGCTAAACAATGAATTGAACTCCTGGAACCTAGTGACAGAGATGGAGGAGTGACGAGCATAGGGGTCAAGACCATGATGGTGAAACCCACAAAGACAGCTGACTGGATAAGAGGGAGCTCTAGAAGCCCAGACTAATGGTTGAGAGGCCAACAGGGGACTGATCCAGAGCCCATGAATTTAGTGTCAGTGAGGAGGCCACAGAAATCACTGGGGCCTTGGGTAGTAGATCAGTGTTTACCATGGTTTATGAATGATCTTTGGGAATCCATTCCACATGGAGAGATACTCTCTCATCCTAGACACATGGGGAAGGGCCTAGGTCCTGCCCAGGATGAAATGACAGACTCTGGAGATCCCTCCCAAGGAGGGCCTCCCTCTCCCTGGGAAATTATATTGGGATTGGGGGGGGCTGGGAGAGTCTGATGCAGGGACAAGGGAGGAGAGGTAGGAGAGGGAGCTGGGATTGACATGTGAAGCATTCATGTTTCTAATTTAAATAAAAACATTGCAAAAAAACAATAAAATAAAATAAAATGACTGCAAAATGGAAAAAAGAGCACTGGCTGCTTTCCAGAGGACCTAGGCTCAGTTCCCCATACCTGCATGGCAGCTTGCAACTCTCTGAAACTCCAGTTACAGGAGATCGGATGCCTTCATCTGGCCTCTGTGGCACTAGGCATGCCTGTGATGCAGACTTACATGAAAGCAAAACATCTATACAATGCAATAATGATTTAAAAATAAAATAGTAAAATTTGTAAGAAATAATTAAGTAAACATACCCCATTTAATGGTTGGAACAGGACATTTTAGTATGAAGATACTTGGGGAGAAATTACAAAGTAAAATAACTGCAATTATAGTACAAATATACTTTTTGAATAAGACAAGGAGTAGGTGACAATATACCTTTAAAAAATCTTATTGTTACTAATATCCATTTTAAAAGGTACAAACACTTCAGTGGGAAAAAGGATAAACATAGCAACAGGGAAACTAAGAAATAAATACCTCAAAAACTCAAGAGAAGCAATCTGTGGGAGTAGCTTGGTGGCGGGGTACTTACTTAGCACATAGGAGAGCCTGGATTAGTTCTCCAGCACTGTAGAAGAAATTGGAATGAATTAATTTTACTGTTACTGGTAATGGGAGATATATAAGATTTTTAGATAGTTTGGTTCTTTTATACTTATTGAATCATTAATAATTCAGTCATAATCCTGGTTGCCCAGGGGTATTGCTGGGATGATGTACGGTAGTTAAGGGGTTGGAATCCTGATGTGAGCAGACACCAGGACGAATTCTACTCAAATCCTTACCCTAAATGGACACCCACTTTCCCAACTGCAAGGCAGGATTCTGTTGTTCTGACCCCAAAAGCTTTCTTTCTTACTTGTAACCAGGAAGGGCTGCTTGCTAACAGGAACATGGAAGATAACTTTCCTAGCAGCTGCTGTATGAGCTGGTTATGCTGGAGTGCTTTACAGAGTCTGCTGCAGAGCCTCACTCAAGGCTTTTGGATGTTTTGAGGGAGTGTCTCATATTAACTTTTATTTCTGTTTAGGGGAATAAAAAAACGGCCTTGTTAGCCTGCATAGTTCTGACCTAGGCCTTCTGCATTTGTGTTGTGGTTGTCTAGCTTGCTCTTCCTGTGGGAGCAGGGACTGTCCCTTTGCCTGCTTTGAGGATCCTTTCCTCTTACTGGGCTGGCTTGTCCCACCTTAATATGAGGGCGGTGCCTAGTCTTATTTCAACTTTACATGCCCTGTGTGGCTGATATCCCTGGGAAGCCTGTCCTTTTCTGAAGGGAAAGGAAGAAAAATAGATGGGAAGGAGATAGGGGCAAGGACAGGGAGGGGAGAGGGAGGTGATACATGAGAGATATGCTGCATGAGAGATGAATTTAAAAACAGAAAATCAACATATAAACCGATAAAAATGGCTTTGTTATCAGGTACGATATGTATTTCTTTTTCTATCTCATTTTAATGAGGGCAAAGGCTGGGAAGTGTGTGAGGCCCAGTGGGCTAGCTTGTAAAGTTAAAGAACATGCCATCAAGAGACTCAGAATCACACTCCTGAGACCTGAACCTGGTAGTTTAACCCTTGAGAAAAGAAATGCCCCAGGTCCCCTAGGACCCATATAGAGCTGGCTGGAGAGCAGGCTCTATAATGACACTGGAGTTGTCTTCAATAATTGAGTTGGGAATGATCTGTCAGAAGCCTTTATAGCCATAAGAAACCACTGTCCTTTTTTGGCCCAAAGAAGCAGAAATTGAGTCAGACACTGTAGCTCTTTTCAAAGAAAACTAGACTCAGTGGATGCCAGCTTTTCCTGACCATGTCAGAATAGGTCTCCTTCAGATCTTCCCAGAGAACATTACAGCTAGAGGAGAAAACTGAGAATCTGAAGATGCTTCCAATTGATACACACTGGGACAGGTAAGAACCTGGAAGGGATAAGACTCATCTTTAAGACTCATCTTTACCATTGCTCAAATGCACACACACATACACACACACACATACAGAGAGAGAGACAGAGACAGACAGACACACACATACACACACACACAGAGACAGAGACAGAGACAGACAGACAGACAGACACACACACACGCACACACCTTGACCCCCCCAAATAGGCCATCATTTTACTGATATGCAACCAAAATCTTTTCTTAAGATTAGAAGCTTCTTATGAACCACAAAGTAGACAGAAAACTTAAGATGATGACTCTTGTTATGCCACACACTTACAAAGGCTGTGGAATACCGCCTCACACTGAATCCAAAAAACAACAGGCAAAGCTGCTTGCAGAAGGGAAAAGACTCAAAAACCTTCATTTTCATTCCAGTTGGTGATAACAAGTAACAGAGAGATACAGCAAAATCGTAGGTGTGAAGAAAGAGGGTCTTAAATACCGATCCCCAGATTGCCACAGGGTGATACAAAAAATGGAGAGAAGAAAGAGATAAAGGGGAGAGTTTGGGGGGCATCCTAAGGTAAGCACTGCCCTCAGCCCATGTGTGTCTAACGCTCCCAAATAGAGGAAAGTTCAACACATTTTCGGTGTCCACACAAAAAGATAAAATGTGTGTGTGTAAGTGTGTGTGTGTGTGTGTGTGTGTGTTAGGAGAAGAGGGGGAGTGTTGATGAAGACTTACACCTCTGTCCTAATACACCAACTTAAAGAGCTTTTCAAATATTCCCAGTAAGGCCTTGCTTAATTGCCACCTCATTCAAATAGACCAAGCTGACTTCTTTAATCAGATTGATCTCTTTTCTATAGACCCTACTGCTACACAGAAAACAAAACTTGCATTTGGGTGTTTATTATATTAATTTTTCTATAAAAATGTTTTGTGTTTTATTTCCATTGGTACCCATATATTCTCCATTTTCCACCCCACATAGTTATGGCTATATAAATCTGTATCTGTGAGCTGATCCAATAATTAAATATTAGCACATAGAGACTTTTCATCTGCACGCAGGAAATGCGAAGGATGGGAAAGCCAAGCAGAGTGAACCATTCTGGTGCTTCAGACTTCCTCCTTCTGGGACTCTCTGAGCAGCCAGGCGAGCAGCCTCTTCTATTTGGCATCTTCCTGGGTATGTACCTGGTCACTGTGGTGGGGAACCTGCTCATCATCCTTGTCATCAGCTCTGACGCACACCTTCATACTCCCATGTACTTCTTCTTGGCAAGTCTGTCCTTAACTGATGCTTGTTTCACCTCTGCTTCAGTCCCCAAAATGCTTGCCAACATTCATAGCCACAGTCAGACCATCTCCTATTCTGGGTGCCTTACACAGCTGTATTCCCTCCTGATGTTCGGTGGCCTTGACAACTGCCTCCTGGCTGTGATGGCCTATGACCGCTATGTAGCGATCTGCCAGCCACTCCATTACAGCACAGCTATGAGTCCCCAACTCTGTGCACTAATGCTGTGTGCGTGCTTGGTGCTGACCAACTGCCCCGCCCTGACGCACACATTGCTGCTGACCCGCGTCGCTTTCTGTGACCACACAGCCATCCCCCACTTCTACTGTGACCCCAGTGCTCTGCTGAAACTTGCTTGCTCTGACACCCACATTAATGAGCTGATGATCATTACCATGGGCTTGGTGTTCCTTGCTATTCCTCTCATGCTGATCGTCTTCTCCTATGTCCGCATTTCCTGGGCTGTGTTGGGCATCCCTTCTCCCGGAGGGCGCTGGAGAGCCTTCTCCACCTGTGGCTCTCATCTCACAGTTGTTCTACTCTTCTATGGATCTCTGATGGGTGTGTATTTACCTCCCCCATCAACTCACTCTGCAGAGAGGGAAAGCAGGGCTGCCGTTCTCTACATGATTGTCATTCCCATGCTGAACCCATTCATCTACAGCTTGAGGAATAGAGACATGAAGGAGGCGTTGGGCAAACTTTTTGGTGGTGGAAAAGCAGTCTTCTTACTATAACTCTAATGCTTAATCCTAGTGCTGTTTTCAAAACCCTGAGCTAGAAATGGAACAGTAGGCTACGTTGTGAAATGAGGTCTTATGCCTTGATCTTTCTTGACTTCACTATGACAACCATTGCTGACAATGGAACACCATCCCTGATCCTCAGCTCTAAAACCGGCATATGCGCTGCAATGGACCGAGTCATATGCTGTCCTACAGTCATTGAGGCAAGCATGCAATGAGATGAAGGGACAAGGAAACAAACATTTGTTGGTTGTCATTCATTGTCATTCATCAGATATTTGAAAGAGGGTGTGAAACTTATCATAGGATGTAAATAAGTTTCCAAAACCAGGTAGATTTGATTCCAGGGCCTGTGACATCTATGTTGTCACACCATGCTAACCATGACAAGAAAGGTTTTGGAAGAACAACCTAAGCATAGTATTCAGTAATGACCAGAGACAAATATCAAAGTAATACATACACTATGCTATGCCCTCACTGCTTATCTCCTTACAGTTTGCTAATGTCATGGATATTTTTCAAAGAAAACTTTTCTTAAGTGCCTACATTGTGCCAATTTTGTATTTGATTATACATGATTCTTTCTCTGTGGTTTTACATGAAATCTTTCCTAACATTAGAAGAAAATCAAGTGTACTGAAAATTTTGAGAACAATAATTGTATCAAAACTAGTCTGGTGGGAATTGGGATTATAAAAAGTCAGAAAACTTTTAAACCGTGGTTGTATTTTTTTGTAAATTATGAAACTTTAATAAAGAGCTTTTACATATATTACATGAGCACATCTGTCATTTTGGCTTGGCATTAATGTAAATTCTAATGTGATTTTAATTTTAAATACCATTTGTTCTCTATTTGCATAAAGCAAAGAAATTAATGACCTGGGCAATGCCTGCAATCCTATCACACAGTATCCCAAGGAAGAAGAATTATCATGAGCTACATCAAGTTCAAAACAATGTCAAAAGCAGTGAAAGGGACAAATGAGTTCTATATATTAACTTTTATAAATCTTGGTATAATTTCTTATCGTACCATGAGGATTTCTTTAACAATTTCTTAAATTTTCTTCACAGATTATACTATCTGCAAACAAAGACTATTTTGTTTCTTTCTTCCAATTTGCACATATTTAATTTCCTATTCTTATCACATTATATGAGCTAAGATTTCCAAAACGTCATTGAAACACAGTGATAAAAGGGAACCTGTTAGTGGGAAAGAGGCTAAGTATGATGTTAACTTGGGTTTCTCAGAAACATTCTTTGTCAAGTGGAAGTGGTTGCCTTGTATTTCCAATTTACTGAATTTTTATTGATAACACATGAATGACTGTTGAATTTTGCCTAATGCTTTTTCATATACACTGTCTGACAATTTCTTCTCTAGCTTGCTAATGTAATAATCTACAATCATTTTTCCTTTTAAATTAATTTTATTTAAATCAGAAACATTCTTATTTTACATGCCAATCCCAGTTCCTACTCCCTCCCACCCTCCCATTGCCCCCACCAATCCCCATCCCAGCCCCCCATCCATTCCTCAGGGAGGGTGAGGTCTTCCATGGGAGACCATCAAGTCTGTCACATCATTTGGGGCAGGACCTAGGACCTCCCCATGTATCTAGGATAACACTGTACCCCTCCATAGGGAATGGGCTCCTAAAGTCTGTGTACTAGGCATAAATACTGGTTCCATTGCCAGAGGCCCCATAGACTGCCCAAGGACCCCAGCTGACACCCAAATTGGGGGGCCTGGTTCAGTCTTACATTGGTTCCCCAGTTGGGTTTCCACAGCATGGCCTTGACCCCTTTATTCATTACTACTCCATCTCTACAACTGGATTCCAGGAGTTCGCCTTGGTGCTCAACTGTTGATCTCTGCTTCTGCTTCCATCAGCTACTAGATGAAGGATCTAGGTTAGCATTTACAGTAGTCATCAATCTCATTATAGGGGAAGGGCATTCAAGGTAGCTTTTCCACTATTGCTTGGGTTCTTAGTTGGGTTCATCCTTGTGGATTCCTGGAGATTTCTCTAGTGCCATGTTTCTCATTAACTCCATAATGGCTCCCTCTATTAAGGTATCTTTTTCCTTGATCTCTTTCTCTGTTCTTCTCCCAACTGTACTCTCCTGATCCCTCAAGTTTTCCTCCTTCCAGTCTTTCTGCCCTCCTCTTTCTCTACCTCCCTCCCCTCCCCCAGTGTACTCAGAAGATTTTGTCCCTTTTCCCTTCTCTGGAGTTCCATGTATGTATCTCTTAGAGTCATCCTTCTTTCCTAGCTTCTCTGTGGTTGTGGATTGTAAGCTGGTACTCCTTTGCTCTATGTCTAATATCCACTTATGAGTGAGTACGTACCATGTTTGTCTTTCTGTGTCTGGCTTACCTCACTCAGGATGGTTGCTTCTATTTCCATCTGCTTGTCTGAACATTTCATGATGTCATTATTATTTTTCATTGAGCAGTACTCTGTTGTGTAATTGTACCATATTTTCTTTATCCATTCTTCAGTTGAGGGACATCTAGGTTGCTTCCAATTTCTGGCTATGAAAAATAATGCTGTTATGAACATAGTTGAACAGATGTCCTTGTGGTAAGAATGTGAATCCTTTGGATATATGCCTAAGGATGAAATTACTGGATCTTGAGGTAGACGGATTCATATTTTCCTGAAAAAAAAACCCATATTGATTTCTAAAGTGGCTGTACATGTTTGCATTCCCGTCAGCAATGGAGGAGTGTTCCCCTTTCTCCACATCCTCTCCAGCATTAACTGTCATTGGTGTTTTTTGATTTTAGCCATTCTGAGAGGTATAAGATGGTATCTCAGAGTTGTTTAGATTTGCATTTCCCTGATGGCTAAGGATGTTGAGCACTTTCTTAAGTGTCTATCAGCCATTTTAGACTCCTCTATTGAGAATTCTCTATTTAGTTCTGTCCCCCACTTTTTAATTGGATCCTTTGGTGCTTTGGAGACTTGCTTCTTGATTTTTGGAGATCAGCCCTCTGTCAGATGTGGGATTGATGAAGATCTTTTCCCATTCTGTAGGCTGCTATTTTGGCTTATTCACTATTTCTTTTGCCTTACAGAAGCTTCTCAGTTTCAGAAGGTTCCATTTATTAATTGTTGATCTCAGTGTCTGTGCTACTGGTGACATGTTCAGGAAGTAGTCTCCTGTGTCAATATATTCAAGGGTACTTCCCACTTTCTCTTCTAAGATGTTCAGTGTGGCTGGATTTATGTTGAGGTCTTTGACCCATTTGGACTTAACTTTTGTGCATGGCATGGATCTATCTGCATTCTTCTACATGTCAGCATCAGTTATACCAGGACCATTTGTTGAAGATGCTATTGTATAATTTTAGTTTCTTTGTCAAAAATCAGGTGTTCATATCAGTGGTGTGTGAGCTAATATCAGAATCTTTAATGCCATTCCACTTGTCTACCTGTCTGTTTTTGTGCCAATAGGGAGCTGTTTTCAGGACTACATCTCTGTAGTACAGTTTTAAGTCAGGGATAGTGATGTCTTCAGAAGTCCCTTTATTGTACAGGGTTATTTTGGCTACCCTGGGTCTTTTGTTTTTCCACATAAAGTTGAGTATTGTTCTTTCAAGGTCTGTGAAGAATTGTGCTGGGATGTTGATAGGGATTACATTGAATCTAAAGATTGTTTTTGGCAAGACAGCCATTTTTTCTGTGTTGATCCTATCTATCCAGGAGCATGGAAAATCTTTCCATTTAGTGTTATCTTTTTAATTTCTTTCTTTAAAGACTTAAAGTTCTTGTCATACAGGTTTTTCACTTGTTTGGTTAGAGCTACCTCACGATATTTTATGTTGCTCTTGGCTATTGTCAAGGGTGATGTTTCTCTGATTTTTTCAATGCCCATTTATCATCTCTATATAGAATTGTTTAATTTTTATTTAGTCTTGTATCCTGCCACTTTACTGAAGGTATTTATCAGATGTCAGAGTTCCCTGTTGCAAATATTGGCTCACTTACATGAACTATCTTATCATCTGCAAATAGTGAAAGTTTGACTTCTTTGTTTCCAATTTGTGTCCCCTTGATCTCCTTTTGTTGTTTTATTGATCCAGCTAAACAAATATTGGTATTGTAATTTTAAGTAGCTTTGAATAACTGAGATAAATACCACTTTGTAGTCATGTTAATTATTTTGCTTCAGTGTTGCTTTTGTTTTCAGCATTTTTTGGGCATGTTTTGTGATTTATTTATATATTTGTATATATATATTTTTTTTATTTTCCAGTTTAAATTTAGATAAGAAACAAGGTTGCTTCACAAGTCAGTTCCAGGTCCCTCTCCCTTTCCCTCCCCTCCTCCAGTGCCCTCCCCCCAACCCCCTTCCGTATCCCCTCATTCCCCCAGGGAGGGTGAGGCCCTCCATGGGGGTGTGCATAGTCTGTCATTTCATATAGGGGAGAGCCTAGACCCTTCCCCAAGAGTTCAGGATGAGAGTGCACCTCACATTGTTCTATGGGAGTCCAAAGACCATGTGTATACTTGGGATGGGCACTGATCTGCTGCCCAAGGCTCAATAGATTACCTAGGCCTCCTCACTGACACCCAGATTCAGGGGGTCTTGATCATTCCCATGCTGGATTCCCAGGCATCAGCCTGGGATTCAAGAGCTAACCCTTGTAGGTCAGCTGTTTCTGAGGGTAAAACCAGCCCAGTCTTAATCCCTTTGATCATCAGTCCTCCCTCTCTATTACTGGCTTTCTTGAGTTCAGCTCAGTACTTAACCTAGGGAGACTGCCTCTTCTTCGATCAGCCACTAAATGAAGTTTCTGTTTCCCAGACTCTCTGGCCATAGGATTGTAGGCTGGCACTCCCCAGATCTATGTCTAAAATCCATATATGAGAGAGTACATGCCATGTTTCTCTTTTTGTGACTGGGTTACCTCACTCAGAATGGTTTCTTCTAGTGTCATCCATTTGCCTGGGAATCTCATGATTCCATTACTTTTTTCTGCTGAATAGTACTCCATTGTGTAGATGTACCACATTTTCTCTATCCACTCTTCGGTTGAGGGACATCTAGGTTGCTTCCAAGTTCAGGCTATTACAAATAAAGCTGCTATGAACATAGTGGAACAGACATCTTTGTTGTATGAATGGGCATCTTTTGGATATATGCCTAAGAGTGGAGTTGCTGGGTCTTGTGGTAGGTTTATTCCCATTTTTCTGAAGAATCTCCATACTGATTTCCAGAGTGGCTGAACCAGTTGGCACTCCCACCAGCAATGTAGGAGTGTCCCCTTTTCACCACATCCTCTCCAGCATAAATTGTCATTGGTGTTTTTTTTAATTTTATTTTCCAGTTTAAATTTAGATAAGAAACAAGGTTGCTTCACAAGTCAGTTCCAGGTCCCTCTCCCATTCCCTCCCTTTCTCCCGTGCCCTCCCCCCCCATTATCCCCTCATTTCTCCAGGGAGGGTGAGGCCCTCCATGGGGGTGTGCATAGTGTGTCATTTCATATAGGGCAGGGCCTAGACCCTTCCCCAAGAGTTCAGGGTGAGAGTGCATCTCACATTGTTCTATGGGAGTCCAAAGTCCGTGTGTATACTTGGGATGGGTACTGATCTGCTGCCCAATGCTCAATAGATTCCCTAGGCCTCTTCACTGACACCCAGATTCATGGGGTCTTGATCAGTCCCATGCTGGATTCCCAGGCTGATGCCTGGGATTCAAGAGTTAACCTTTGTCTGGTCAGCTGTTTCTGGGGGTTAAACCAGCCCAGTCTTAATCCCTTTGATCATCAGTCCTCCCTCTCTGTTACTGGCTTTCTTGAGTTCAGCTCAGTACTTAACCAAGGGAGTCTGCCTCTTCTTCGATCAGCCACTAAATAAAGTTTCTGTTTCCCAGACTCTCTGGCCATAGGATTGTAGGCTGGCACTCCCCAGATCTATGTCTAAAATCCATATATGAGAGAGTACATGCCATGTTTCTCTTTTTGTGACTGGGTTACCTCACTCAGGATGGTTTCTTCTAGTGTCATCCATTTGCCTGGGAATCTCATGATTCCGTTATTTTTTTTCTGCTGAATAGTACTCCATTGTGTAGATGTACCACATTTTCTCTATCCACTCTTCAGGTGAGGGACATCTAGGTTGCTTCCACGTTCTGGCAATTACAAATAAAGCTGCTATGAACATAGTGGAACAGACATCTTTGTTGTATGAATGGGCATCTTTTGGATATATGCCTAAGAGTGGAGTTGCTGGGTCTTGTGGTAGGTTTATTCCCATTTTTCTGAGGAATCTCCACACTGATTTCCAAAGTGGCTGAACAAGTTGGCACTCCCACCAGCAATGGAGGAGTGTCCCCCTTTCACCACATCCTCTCCAGCATAAATTGTCATTGGTGCTTTTGATTTTAGCCATTCTGACAGGGGTGAGATGGTATCTGAGAGTTGTTTTGATTTGCATTTCCCGGATGGCTAAGGATGTTGAGCATTTTCTCAAGTGCCTCTCAGCCATTTTAGACTCCTCTATTGAAAACTCTCTATTTAGTTCTGCAGCCCACTTTTTAATAGGTTCATTTGGTGTTTTGGAGACTTGCTTCTTGAGTTCTTTGTAAATTTTGGAGATCAACCCTCTGTCAGATGTGGAATTAGTGAATATTTTTTCCCATTCTGTGGGCTGCCTTTTTGTCTTGCTGACTGTGTCCTTTGCCTTACAGAAGCTTCTCAGTTTCAGTAGGTCCCATTTATTAATTGTTGATCTTACTGCCTGTGCTACTGGTGTTATGTTCAGGAAGCTGTCTCCTGTACCAATTCGTTCAAGGGTACCACCCACTTTCTCTTCTAAGAGGTTCAGTGTGGCTGGATTTATGTTGAGGTCTTTGATCCATTTGGACTTAAGTTTTGTGCATGGCGATAGACATGGGTCGATCTGCATTCTTCTACATGCCAGTCTCCAATTATGCCAGCACCATTTGTTGAAGATGCTTTCTTTATTCCATTGTATATTTTTAGCTTCTTTGTCAAAGATCAGATGTTCGTACGTGTGTGGGTTAATACCCGGATTTTCAATTCGATTCCATTGGTCTACCTGTCTATTTTTGTGCCAATACCAAGCTGTTTTCAGGACTATAGCTCTATAATAGAGCTTGAGGTCAGGGATGGTGATGCCTCCGGACGTTGCCTTGTTGAACAGGGTTGTTTTGGCTATCCTGGGTCTTTTGTTTTTCCATACAAAATTGATTATTGTTCTTTCAAGGTCTGTGAAGAACTGTGCTGGGATTTTAATGGGGATTGCATTGAATCTGTAGATTGCTTTTGGCAGGATTGCCATTTTTACTACATTGATCCTACCTATCCAAGAGCATGGGAGGTCTTTCCATTTTCTGAGGGCTTCTTTAATTTCTTTCTTTAAAGATTCAAAGTTCTTACAATACAGGTCTTTCACTTGTTTGGTTAGCGTTACCCCAAGGTATTTTATGTTGTTTGTGGCAATTGTAAAGGGTGATGTTTCTCTGATTTCTCTTTCAGCCCTTTTATCATCTGTATATAGTAGGGCTACTGATTTTCTTGAGTTGATCTTGTAGCCTGCCACTTTGCTGAAGGTGTTAATCAGCTGTAAGAGTTCCCTGGTAGAGTTCTTTGGGTCATTGATGTAAACTATCATATTGTCTGCAAACAGTGAAAGTTTGACCTCTTCCTTCCCAATTTGTATCCCCTTGATCCCCCTTTGTTGTCATATGGCAATAGCTAGAACTTCAAGTACCATGTTGAAAAGGTATGGAGAGAGTGGACAGCCTTGTTTTGTTCCTGATTTTAGAGGAATTGCATTGAGTTTCTGTCCATTTAGTTTGATGTTGGCTGTTGGTTTACTGTATATAGCTTTTATTATGTTTAAGTATGTCCCTGTTATCCCAGATCTCTCCAAGACCTTTATCATGAAGGTCTGTTGGATTTTGTCAAAGGCTTTTTCAGCATCTAGTGAGATGATCATGTGAGTTTTGTTTTTCAGCTTGTTTGTATGGTGGATTACGTTGATGGATTTTCGTATGTTGAACCATCCCTGCATCCCTAGGATGAAACCTACTTGATCGTGGTGAATGATTGTTTTGGATCCGATTTGCCAGTATTTTATTGACTATTTTTGCATCAATGTTCATGAGGGATATTGGTCTGAAGTTCTCTTTCTTAGTTGTATCTTTGTGTGGCTTGGGGATCAAGGTTATTGAAGCCTCATAGAAAGAGTTTGGCAAAGACCCTTCTGCTTCTTTGTGTGGAATACTTTGAGAAGAATTGGTATCAGCTGTTCTTTGAATTTCTGGTAGAATTCTGCACTGAGGCCATCTGGACCTGGACTTTTTTTGGTTGGGAGACTTTTGATGACTGCTTCTATTTCCATAGGGGTTATAGGTCTATTTAAATTGCTTATCTGTTCTTGATTTAGTTTTGGCAAGTGATAGCTATCCAGGAAGTCATCCATTTCCTTTAAATTTTCGAATTTTGTGGAGTACAGGTGTTCAAAGTATGACCTAATGATTCTCTGGATTTCCACAGAGTCTGTTGTTATGTCCCCCTTTTCATTTCTGATTTTGTTAATTTGCGTGTTCACTCTCTGCTGTTTGGTAAGTTTGGACAAAGGTTTGTCTATCTTGTTGATTTTCTCAAAAAACCAACTCTTCGTTGCATTGATTCTTTGTATTGTTTTCCTGGTTTCTACTTTATTGATTTCAGCCCTCAATTTGATTATTTCCTGGCGTCTACTCCTCCTGGGGGATTTTGCTTCTTTGTGTTCTAGAGCTTTCAGCTGTGATGTTAATTCTCTGGTATAACTATCCTCCTGTTTCTTCATGTGAGCACTTAGTGCTATGAACTTCCCCCCGTAGCACTGCTTTCAAAGTGTCCCATAGGTTTGGGTATGTTGTGTCTTCGTTCTCATTGAATTCGAGGAAGTCTTTGATTTCTTTTTTTATTTCCTCTTTGACCCAGGGATAGTGCAGTTGAGCATTATTCAATTTCCATGAGTTTGTAGGTTTTCTGCAATTTGTGTTGTTGTTGAATTCTAATTTTAAAGCATAGTGGTCTGATAAGATGCATGGAGTTATTCCAATTTTTTTGTAGCTGCTGAGGTTTGATATGTTGCCAAGTATGTGGTCGATTTTTGAGAAGGTTCCATGTGGTGGTGAGAAGAAGGTATATTCTTTTTTATGTGGATGAAATGTTCTATAGATATCTGTTAATCCCAGTTGGGTCATTACTTCTATTAGACCCTTTGCTTCTTTGTTGAGTTTCTGTCTGGTATTCCTGTCTAGTAGTGAGAGTGGTGTGTTGAAATCTCCCACTATAACTGTGTGGGGCTTTAGATGAGATTTAACTTCTAATAATGTTTCTTTAACGAATGTGGATGCCTTTGTATTGGGGGCATAGATGTTCAGGATAGACACTTCATCTTGGTGGGTTTCACCTGTGATGAGTATGTAATGACCTCCTTCATCTCTTTTGATTGATTTTATTTTAAAGTCCAGTTTGTTAGATATTAGGATTGCTACCCCTGCTTGTTTCTTGGGTCCATTTGATTGAAAAAATTTTCCCAACCTTTAACTCTCAGGTAATGTCTGTCTTTGAGGGTGAGGTGTGTTTCTTGTATGCAGCAGAAGGAAGGGTTCTGTCTTCCAATCTATTCTGCTAGTCTGTGTCTTTTTATGGGTGAGTTAAGGCTATTAATATTGAGGGATATTAATGACCATTGATTGCTCATCTTTTCTTCAATTTGCAATGGTTGTTGGTGGTGGAATTATGTGTGGAATTTCACCCCTTTGTTCTTTTGGCTGTTGGTAGAGAGGGATTCTCTAATGCCTATGTTTTCTGGTTGTAGTTAGCTTCCTTGGGTTGGAGTTTTCCTTCCAAAATTTTCTGTAGGGCTGGGTTAGTGGAAACATATTGCTTGAATCTAGTTTTGTCATGGAATATCTTGTTTTCTCTGTCTATAGTGATTGAGAGCTTTGCCGGTTATAGTAGTCTGGGCTGGCATCCATGGTCTCTTAGTGTAGGTAGAATATCTATCCAGGACCTTCTGGCTTTCAGAGTTTCCATGGAGAAATCAGGTGTAATTCTGATAGGTCTGCCTTTATATGTTACTTGACCTTTTTCCTTAGCTGCTCTTAATATTCTTTCTTTATTCTGTATGTTTGGGGTCTTGATTATTATGTGGCGAGGGGATTTTTTTGTGGTCCACTCTATTTGGTGTTCTGTAGGCTTCTTGTACCTTCATTGGCATGTCTTTCTTAAGGTTGGGAAAGTTTTCTTCTATGATTTTGTTGAATATGCCTTCTGCCCCTTTGATTTCTTCTACTTCTTCTATACCTATTATTCTTAGGTTTGGTCTTTTCATGGTGTCCCATATTTCCTGGACGTTTTGTGTTAACGATTTGTTGGATTTAAGGTTTTCTTTGGTTGATAAATCCATTTCTCCTAGCGTATCTTCAACACTTGAGATTCTCTTTTCCATCTTTTCTATTCTGTTGGTAATGCTTGTGTTGGTAGTGCCTGACTGTTTGTCCAGCTTTTCTATTTTCTGCCTTTCTTCAGATTGTATTTTTTAATGTCTCTATTTCAGTTTTCAACCCTTGCTTCTTGCAATTTTCTGTTTATCTTTTCGTCCATTTGTTGCCTTTTATGAATTTTTTGGTTTGTTCTATTTCCATTTCTTGCATTTTTTGGTGTGCTTTTTGTTCCATTTCTCGCATTTTGTGCTTTGTTTCTTCTTCCATTTCCTGCCTTTTTTGATTTGTTTCTTCTTCCATTTTTTCATTTTTTGCTTTGTTTTTTCTACCATTTCTTGCATTTTTTGCTTTGTTTCTTCTTCCATTTCCTGCCTTTTTTGGTATGTTTCTTCTTCCAATTCTTGCATTTTTTGCTTTGTTTTTTCTTCCATTTCTTGCATTTTTTGCTTCGTTTCTTCTTCCATTTCCTGCCTTTTTTGGTTTGTTTTTTCTTCCATTTCTTGCATTTTTTGGTTTGTTTTTTCTTCCATTTCTTTGAGGGATTTTCCTATATCCTCTTTTGGGGCCTCTATCATTTTCATGAAACTGCTTTTAAGGTCATTCTCTTCTGCTTCATTCGCATTGGAATGTTGGGGTCTTGCTGGTGTGGAGTCTCTAGAATCTGGCGGTGTCATATTTGTTTTTATGTTGCTGAGTGTGTTTTTGTATTGTCTCTTTCCCATCTCTTCTTCTTGTGGGTGCAGAAAGAGCCCCTTACTGGTCTGGGGACCAGAGTTCCTTTTTGGTGGGTGCTAGCAAGTCCAATAATCTGGTGGTTCTTCTATTCCTTGTCCAAATGCTGGTCCCGTGGGTGGAGAAGAACAGGAATCTGGGGCGCTTAGCCTCCTACCTGGTCCCCTGGACCCTATGCTGGGTCCTGTTGTACCTGATCCTGAACAGCTACTCCCCTGGTCTCCCAGCCTCCTCTGGTTTCCTGGTCTCATTGGTGGGAGAGAAGACCTGGAGTCTGGGGTGCTTGGCTCCCGCCGGGATTGAGAGCTCTGTGCAGTTCCCAGGCGATCTGCAGGCACTGGAACACAGGCCGGCCGGGAAGCCGGCCTGTTTACCTGATGCTGCCAGAGGAACACCTTCTTCCCTGGACTCCCAGCCTTCTCTGGTTTCCTGGTCTTGTTGGTCGGAGAGAAGACCTGGATTCTGGGGTGCTTGGCTTCCGCCGGGATTGGGAGCTCTGTGCAGTTCCCAGGCGATCTGCAGGCACTGGAACACAGGCCGGGAAGCCGGCCTGTTTACCTGATGATGCCGGAGGAACACCTCTGTTTTCAGCATTTTATGGAGGATTTTGCATCAAAATTAATGAAAGATATTTGTTAGCAGTTTTTCTGTCATATAACATCTTTTTCAAGTTTTAGTATTATGTTGATGATAGCTTACACTCTCTCAGCTTCATTTTCTAGGTGAAATTGTAGAACTGGCATCAATTTTTCCTCAAAAGTTTGATAGAATTTATCACTGAAACTGTTTAGCCCTGGTACCTCTTTGGCCAGCAGTGCTTTATTTACATATACACAGAAGGACTTCCCCCATCAACATTGTTTGTTTAATAGATGTAGAACTACTGATTTTTGTCAATTTTCTCTTGTGTGGGCCTGAGCGGATGTGACTTACAAGGCATTGGTCTATTTCAATTAGGCTAGCAAACTTGTGGGAGTGGCGTATCCTACAGTGTCCTTTGTCATTTGTTTCACTCTCCATGGATGTGTACTCAATTAAATCTGATTCCAGCTTCTCTCTCCCCTTCCTCCAGCCCCTCTCCCTCCTGCTCCTCTTATTCATCTGTCCACTCTCTGTCATGTGTTCCTATTAGAAAAATCGTTTTTACAGAGTTTTTGCATTGGTTTGTAGTGGTTCATGCCTCAAATCCCAGCACTTGGAAGGTGAAAGTTACAGGATCCTCAGTTCAAGGACAGCCTTGCTGCATAACAAACCCTGTGTCCAAGGCAATATGCATTGTGTTGATCTTTGCCTTTGGTGTCCCTGCCCCTGACTTGTGATGTTTCCTTTGCACGTTCATAGATTTCAGATCTAACTGTTGCTACATCTCCCACTAGATTTAATTTCCTACTTTTTTCCAGTTTCATTAGGTGAAAGGTTGTTTTATTGAATTTACATTTTTCTAAATCAAGGAGTGCTTTTTGCTAATCCATCAGGATGGACTCAGGAGCTGCGTTTTTTACTTAGGTTACCTACAACTCATTTTTCAGGTTTGTAATATGCCTTCCTGGCTGGAGCAGCTTCAAATGCTGGACATGGGTTTTCAGGTCATGCTTTCTACAGTGTTTATAATATCTCATTATATAATGATTGCAGTGCTCTCAAGAGCATATTTAAAATCATTTTATAACAATATTTTACTTATTGTGATTCAGAAAAATTGTCAATTGAACTAGACTCTTAAGAAAATTTGTTTTCACTTATAGTGGGAGAATTCAACACCCCACTCTCACCATTAAACAGGACCACAGACAGAAACTTAACAAAGAAACAAAGGAATTAATAGAAGTTATAACACAATTGGGTTTAACAGACATATATAGAACTTTCCATCTGAACAAAAATGAATATACTTTCTTCTCAGCATCACATGTAACCTTCTCTAAAATCGATAGCATATTCAGCAACATAGCCAACCTCAACAGGTACAAAAATTGGAATAAAGCCCTGTATCTTATCAAACCACCATTCTTTAAAGTTATAAGTCAATAACACAAATTGCAGAAAACCTAAAAACTCATGGAAATTCAACTATGTGCAATTGCACCATTCCTGGGTTAAGGAAGAAATAAAAAAGAAATTAAAGACATTTTAGAATTCAATGAGAATGAAGACACAACATACCTAAACTTATGGGACACTTAGTACTGAGAAAAGTACTAAGAGGAAAGTTCATAGCACTAAGTGCCCAAATGAAGAAACTGGAGAATGGTCACACTAGAGAATTAACAGCCCAACTGAAACTCTAGAACAAAAAGAAAGAAACTCACCCCAAAGGAGTACACGGCAGGAAATAAGCAAATTGAGTGCTGAAATCAATAAAGTAGAAACTAGGAAAACAATACAAAGACTCAATGTAACAAACACTTGGTTCTTTGAGAATATCAACAAGCAGACAAATCTTTATCTAAAATTACCAAACTGCAGAGAGCGAACACGAAAATTAACAAAATCAGAAATGAAAGGGGTATATAACAACAGACACTGAAGAAATTCAGAGACTTATCAGGTCATATTTTGAAAACATGTAATCCAAAAAATTCAAAAATCTAAAGGAAATGGACAATTATTTGGATAGATAACATTTACCAAAATTAAATCAAGAGCAGATAAGACCAATAACCCCTAATGAAATAGAAGTAGTCATCAAAAGTCTCCCAACCAAAAAAACCCAGGGCCAGATGGTTTCAGTGCAGAATTCTACTAGAAATTCAAATAACAGCTAATACCAATTCTCCTCAAAGTATTCCATACAATGGAAGCAGAAGGGTCATTGCCAAACTCTTTTTACCTGGCTACAGTTAACTTCATACCCAAACCACACAAAGACACAACTAAGAAAGAGAATTATAGACCAACATCCCTCATGAACATTGATGCAAAAATACTCAATAAAATAATGACAAATCAAATCCTAGAACACATCAGAAAAATCGTCCACCATGAACAATTTGGCTTCATCTCAGGGATGGAGAGGGGGTTTGACATACAAAAGTCCACCAATGTAATCCACCATATAAACAAACTGAGAGAGAAAAATCACATGATTATCTCACTAGATTTTGAAAAGGCATTTGACAAAATTCAACAACCCTTCATGATAAAGGTCTTTGAGAGAACAGGGTTAACAGGAACCTACTTTAACATAATGAAAGCAATATATAATAAACAAACAGCCAAGATCAAACTAAATGGACAGAAACTCAACATGATTCCTCTAAAATTAGGAACAAGACACTTGTATCCACGCTCTCCATATCTCTTCAATATTGTATTTGAAGTTCTAGCTGGAGCAATAAAACAACAAAAGGAGATCAAGTGGACACAAATTGGAAAAGAGGAAGTCAAACTTTCACTATTTACAGATGATATGATACTTTATGTAAGAAACAAAAAAGTTCTACCAGGGAACTCTTACAGCTTAAAACACCTTCAGTAAAGTGGCAGGATACAAGAGTGTCTGTGCTACTGATCAGGAAGAAGTCTTCTGTATTAATTTGTTCGAGGATACTTCCTACTTTCTCTTCTAAGAGGTTCAGTGTGGCTGTGTTTATGTTGAGGTCTTTGATCCATTTAGACTTAAGTTTTGTGCGTGGCAATAGATATGGATCTATCTGCATTTTTCTACATGCCAGCATCCAGTTATGCTTTCTTTTTTCCATTGTATAATTTTAGCTTCTTTGTGAAACATCAGGTGTTCATAGGTGTGTGGGTACATATCAGGTTTTTCAATTGGTTTCCATTGGTCTACCTGTCTATTTTTCTGCCAATACCATGCTGTTTTTCCAGACTATAACTCTATAATAGAGCTTGAAGTCAGGGATGGTAATGCCTCTGGAAGTTCCTTTATTGTATTGGGTTGTTTTGGCTACCCTGGGTCTTTTGTTTTTCCAAATAGATTTGAATATTGGTCTTTCAAGATCTGTGAAGAATTGTCCTGGGATTTTGATGGGGATTGCATTGAATTTGTAGATGCTTTGAGCACAATTGCCATTTTTACTATGTTAATCCTACCTATCCAATAGCATGCGGAATCTTTCCATTTTCTGGTATCTTCTTTCATTTCTTTCTTCAAAGACTCAAAGTTCTTTAGTTATAGGTCTTTCACTTGCTTGGTTAGTGACACTGAGACTGACTATTAATACATGGGACCTCCTGAAACTGAGAAGTTTCTGTAAGGCAAAGGACAGTCAACAGGACAAAATGGTTGGTCACAGAATCAGAAAAGATATTCACCCACCCCACAACTGACAGTGGGCTGATCTCCAAAATATATGAAGAACTCAAGAAGCTAGTCAGCAAAACATCAAATAAACTAAATAGAGAATTCTCAATAGGGGAGTCTAAAATGGCTGATAGACACTTAAGAAAGTGCTCAACATCCTTAGCCATCAGGGAAATGCAAATGAAAACAACTCTGAGACACCATCTTGCTCCTGGCAGAATAGCTAAAATCAAAAACACCAATGACAGTTTATGCTGGAGAGGATGTGGTGAAAGGGGAACACTCCTCCACAGCTGGTGGGAGTGCAAACTTGTACAGCCACTTTGCAAATCAGTATGGGGGTTCCTTAGGAAAATAGGGATCAGTCTACCACAAGATGAAGCAATTCCACTCTTAGGCATATACCCAAAAGATGCACATCCATGCCACAAGGGCATCCATTCAACTATGTTCATGGCAGCATTATTTGTAATAGCCACAAACTGGAAGCAACCTAGATTCCCCTCAACTGAATAATGGATAAAGAAAATGTGGTACATTTACACCATAGAGTACTACTCAGCAGAAAACAAAAACAAAAACAAACAAAAAACAATGGAATCTTCAAATTCGCAGGCAAATGGATTGAGCTTGAAGAAACCATACTGAGTGAGATAACCCAATCACAAAAAGACAAACATGGTATGTACTCAATCTCAAGTGGATATTAGACATAGAGCAAATGATTACCAGCCTACAATCAACAAACCCAGAGAAGCTAGGAAACAAGGAGGACCCTAAGAGAGAAGTACATGGTCCCCCAGAGAAGGGGAAAGGAACAAGATTTCCTGAGGTAATTGGGAGCATGGGGTTGGGGAAAGAGAGTTAAGAGAAAGAGAAGGGGAGAAGAAGAGGGAAGAGGAGAATATAAGGGAGCAGGAAGATTGAGTCAGGGGAAGAATAGAGGAGCAAGAAAAGAGATACCATAATAGAGGCAGCTATTTTAGGTTTAAAGAGAAATCTGGCACTATGAAAAGTCCAGAGATCTACAAGGAAAACTCCAACTAACAATCTAAGCAATAGTGGAGAAGCTACCTTAAATATCCTTCCCCTATAATGAGATTGATGACTACCTTATATGCCATCCTAGAGCCTTCATCGAGTAACTGTTGGAAGCAGAAGCTGACACCCACAGCTAAACACTGTACTGAGCTCCTGGAATCTAGTTGCAGGGAGGGAGGAGTTATGAGCAAAGGTACCAAGACCAGGCTGGAGAAACCCATAGAAATTACTGAGCTGAACAAGGAGGAGCTCATGGACCCCAGACAGATATTTGGAAACCAGCCTAGGATTGATGCTGTCCCCATGAATGTGGGTGTCAGTTAGGGGACCTGGGCAATCTATGGGGCCTCTGGTAGTTGATCAGTTTTTATCCCTAGTATATGAATGGACTTTGGGAGCTCATTCCACATAGAGGGTAACTCACTTGGCCTAGACACATGGGGGAGGGCCTAAGCCCTGCTCTAAATGATATGGCAAAGTTTGAAGATCCCCATGGAAGGCCTCACCTTCCCTGGGTAGCATAATGAGAATGGGATAGGGGTCAGTGGGGTCCAAGGGAAGAGGAGAGGGAGTGGGAACTGGGATGGACATGTAAAACTATCTTGTTTCTAATTTAAATAAAAAATTCAAAAAAAGAATACATAAGTATGTCACTGTATTGTAATGATAGATTTTTTCAGTCAGATTTTAAAGACTTGTGTAGTCATGGTATACTGGTCATTGATTTCAACTTTTTCTCGTCTTTCCTACCAGATGGCATGCTTTCTTTACTATTTTCCTTTTTCTTCTCATTTGTTCCATTTAAGTTTAATTTTTATCATTTTAGTTTCTTTTTAGTGCACATTTTATAACCATTCCATTATTTTTGTTGAGTAAATGGAAGCATGACATTAAATAAAACTTTATTTTTTTATCTGAAAGTCCCATGCGTTCATGCAATATATATTAGTCGTATCGACCCACCATCATCTCTCTCAAATTTCCCCTAGTGCCCCATCCCATCTCCTTCCCAGATTCAGGTCCTCTTTCGCTTTAGTTAAGGATAAACCCATTAGTTCATTCAATATTGCCAATATGCACATGCTGTTTAGACATCCACTGGGGGATGAACACCCTTCCAGTGTCCACATCTACAAGGAACAATGATCCTCCCTCAGCATCCATCACCCACCAAAGGGGTATTTTTATGCACCATAGGGGCCCTTTCTTCACCCACGCTGGAATTTTGATGGGTTTGTTTCCCTACCCACAGGACACTCAACGTGGGTCTGGTGGACACCTAGGAAAAAGATGGGGGGCAGGGGACAGACGCCAAGACAAGAGTATGATCAAGGTGAAACTTTTATTCATTCCAAAGGGATTTATATAGGGGAAAGGAGGAGGGGAAGGAATGGGGGATGTGCTGTAGCTGCAATGAACCTGGCAGAGTGAATGTCAGTGGGATGGGTAGGGCATCCTGTGTCCTCTGGTAACCTAATTGAAGACTCTAACTTTATCTTTCACATTCCACCTTCTATTGTTTAAGCCTACGCCCTAGGTAAGCCGCAGGTCTGTTTCTAGAATTTGGTAGGTAGCAGAGTGGTCCTGAGTCACATACTTTCTGTGAGGCAGCTGTACCTGGTTGATGGCTGGAGGTTCCTGACAGGTTTGATATTGTGCTAATAACCACATGCAGCAGCCATGTCATGTCAAGAAGGCAGCATTTCATTGGTCTTCTCCCACTCGCCGATTCTTAAAAATCTTTCTGTGTTCTTGTCTGTGAAGTTGCCTGAGCCTCTGCTGGAAGGAAGTTGATAAAGTTGACCATACCACATATGAGCGCTCAGAGTTATTTATATTCAGTACTTTGACCGGTTATGTCTCTGCACTGATCACTGCCCATTACAAAAAGAAACTTTTATGACCAAAGTTGAGAGCAACACAAATCTGTAAGTACAAGCATCAATGATGATAACGCTATTTGACAGCGTGATTATTTAGCAAAACAGTAGCTGCTACCTCCACCCAAGATCTGTGATATCCGCACTCATAGTGTTTTGGTTTATAGAAACAAGGTTTATAGAAACAAGCATTCTACCAGTGGAGCAGGCCTCAAACCCAGTCAGAAAGTGGGTGGTTGCCCCCACAGCCATCACACTTCTATTATACCAGTGTGCACAGCTTACCAGCAGGTCATTACTGTAGCATAGGGCTCGAACTGTGTAGGAACACTGTCTTTTCTCCCCTTACAGTTTGTACATCACCTTTCCGCATTATGTGAGCTAGCCAGCATGGAGAGCATTTTCTGGCCAATTAAGACTGGTGTCTCTATGTCCTTCATCCAAGTGTTAACTGGCTTTAGCAATAAGGTCTTATCACCTAGTTATGGTGAGAGTAATGGCAATAGCCTGTGTTGTTTTGGGGTGCCTCTTCAAACTCCTTGATGAATAACTCATAGAGAGATACACTTAACATCCATGTTCATTGAGGCTCAATTCATAATTGGGAATTGGAATCAACCAATATATCTACTAATGAATTCATAAGGAAAATTTGCTACATATACACAATGGCACACTACCCAGCTATGAAGAAAAAATAAAATTTGCAATTTGAATGGAACTGGTAAATACTAAACTGAGTGAGATCACTCAGGATCAGAAAGATAAACATCATATGTCTTTTTCATGAGCAGATTCTATCGTTGAATCTTTTGTTCTGTATGTGTAACCTGAATTACATGTGAAAGCTGGGAAAATAGAAGTAGGCCATTGGAGGTGGACACCTTAAAGGAGGAAAAAATAAAATTCAGGTAAAATGATACCTAGGTAGGGGATACTGAGGGTGGGAATGTTCAAGCAAGAAGGTGGTGGGGAATGGGGAAATAAGGTGCTGGTGGCAAAGGCTTAAAGATATCTATCATACATATAGCTGTACATCTATATGCAATTATAAGAAATAACATAGAGATATCCCCATGTACTGTTTAGGGAGTTTCCTCCAAAGATAACCTTTCAAAATTATTATCACAACTGTTTTACTGACAGTTGCACAGTCAACATACAAAACACTTATACAATTTCTAGGTCCTCCTACTTTCCCCACTTACAGCCATGTGCAATTTTTTCATGCTTTCATCCTCAATCCTCTTCTTCAATCCTAGTCACCATGCCCTTCCCCACTTATGTAATCTTCTAATTTAAGAATGTGCTATGAATGGAGTCATATAGTATGTAAGCTTTAGAGTGTTGACTGTTTTCACATTTAAAACTATTCTCTGAATATTTTATCAGGTTGTTTATATCAACATTTCATCCTGTTTTAAACCATTTGCACATTGTTCAATTTCCATGACTTTTTAGGTCTTCTGAAGTTTGTGTTGTTGTTGAATTCTAACTTTAAATCATGGAGTTATTCCATTTTTTATACTTATTGAGTTTGCTATGTTGCCAATTTTAGAGAAGGTTTCATGTGGCACTAAGAAGGTGTATTCTTTTATGTTCTATAGATGTCTGCTAGACCCAATTGGGTCATAACTTCTACTAGTTCCTTTGTTTCTGTTACATTTCTTTCTGGTGGTCCTGTCTAGTGGTGAGAGTGGGGTGTTGAAGTCTCCCACTATAAGTGTGTGAGGTTTTATGTGTTATTTGAGTTTTAGTAATGCTTCTTTTACAAATGTGGATGTCTTTGTATTTGGGACATAGATGTTCAGAATTGAGACTTTATCTTGATGGATTTTTCTTGTGATGACTATGAAATGACCTCCTTCATTTCTTTTGATTGATTCTAGTTTGTTAGATATTAGTTGTTCCACATCTTGACCTTCCTCCTCAATATGTTTTCATGACAGCAATAAAATATATTTGATTCTTTGAACTTGAAGCATAAGATAATATTCTAGGAAAATAACCACATCTTTATTTCTTGATTGATAGTGTTTTAAATTGCTGCCATTTTTCCTGTTTGAAACTAAGATTACTGGAACATCTTTGAGTGTATCCAAACATATCCTAGTATTCAGTACATATTTACAGCAGTATAGTCAGTATACATTTATGATAATAATGCTACATTATAATCCTGTATTTTGCATATATTATTTCCTATATCCCTTGTGTGGAATGGATAATTTCCAAGCAGTTGTTCCTCTTTCTTATTCTCTTAACAATTTTAATTACATGGTAACATGTGAGAGAAAATTAATAGAAAGCAAAACCATAGTAGTATAATTTAGATGAAATAGAAAATAATGGAAGATTAGACAAAAATCAGATTAGGGCAAGAAACATCTTGGTGAAAAAAAAAGACCTGGAATTTCCCCAAAGTGATAAAGAATAGCTAAAATGTAATCATTCTACTCACTCATTCCCATTCTTTCTTCATTCTTATCTTCAATTTGCAAAAGCATTCAACTGATGCAAATCATATAATTTTAAGTGATATTTTGAAATGTGTGGAATTATTGAGGACCAGTCTAATAAATGGTGAGAAATTGTCTCAGGAAACATTTGAGGGAAAAGACTAGTTCAAAGCAGTATTTGGAAGATGGGAAAACAGAGAATGTGATGAAGGCAAAGAGAGAAATAGAGAGTATGGACATTGTGCTTACACAAGTGTGAGGAATAACTGATAACCACCATGGAGTACATCAGTGTCCCCCATAGCCTTGACTTGCATGCACTAACAAACACTGACCTCTGACAGCTAGGCTGCTTACCAAGAACCAGCAGAAATAAGCCTAGTCCCAGTGGAGTAGACCCATAAGTCTGTCAAGAGGATGCTTCTTAGACTCTCCTTCTGCATATGAGCTTCCTCAGGCCCTGCTTCAGGTCTTTGTTTCTCAAACTGTAGATGAAAGGGTTTAGCATAGATGTCAAAACTGTGTAGACAACTGTTGCTATATGGTCCTTGACAGTGTAAGTAGACACTGGCTGTAAATACACATAGAAGATGCTTCCATAAAAGAGGGTTACCACGGTGAGGTGGGAGCCACAGGTGGAAAAGGCTTTGCGTTTCCCAGCAGCAGAAGGGATCTTTAGAACCGTAAGAAGGATTCTTATGTAGGAGAAGGCGATGCATAGAAATGGGGTCACCAAAACAAGAGCTCCTTCTGTCACTATCACAATCTCATTGACAAATGTAGAGGAGCAGGATAATTTCATCAGAGGACTGAGGTCACAGATGAAGTGGTGAATAACGTTGGAGTCACAAAAAGTAAGAAGATTCAGCAAAAGTGTGTGCAGAAGTGAGTGAAGGTGAGGAAGACAGCAAGAGATGGTGACCAGAAGGACACATCGATGGTGGCTCATGATGGTGACGTAATGGAAGGGGTTGCAGATGGCCACATAGCGGTCAAAGGCCATGACTGCCAGAAGACAGCTATCACTGTTGCCCAAGGCATAGAGAAAATACATCTGTGTCAGACACCCAGCATAGGAAATTATCTTTTTTTCTGACAGAAAATTCACCAGCATCTTGGGGACAATTGTAGTAGTGAAGCAAATGTCAGTGAAAGACAGAAAACTCAAGAAAAAATACATGGGAGTCTGGAGACGGGAGTCAGAGTGGATGGCCAGAATGATGAGCAGGTTCCCAGCTATGGTGACCAGGTAAACGGTGAGGAAGAGGATAAAGAGTGGCTTTTGGTCCTCGGGCCGAGAGGAAAGTCCCACCAGGATGAATTCAGAGACACTGATGGTTTGGTTAACTCTTTCCATTGATGTTGATCCAGTTAGACACAAGAAGCTGTTATTTAACACATACAGTGATCCAAATCATGAGAACTCAGCAAGTTTTTATTCCATGTTCCTAGGATATGAAGATGAGAATTCAATGGTTCTTTTTATAATACTGTGGCTTTTGCTTTCTCTAAAACCTGTGTTGTAAATCACATGAAGATCAAAGTAGACAGACAGAAAACCAAAAACCAGATTTGGGTTTCCATTGGATCTTGGGAGTTACTAATTCAAAAATGTTTAGAACCACAAAGATTAAAGGAAAGAAGTGTGAGGCTCCAAGGAATGGCCAGGAGGGTGGGCAGCCTCTTCCAGCTCACCTCCACATCCAAAGTCTTTGCTTTCAGCTTTCTCCAGGAGCTGACAGTCTGTGTATCTGCAATTGGTTCCAAATCTGTCTCTCAACCAGTATTCAACTTCATTCTTCTCCTCTGGCTGAAGCTGGATAAGAAGAGACAGGAAATGAAGACAGAGCTAATAGCTGCTCAAAGGGGCAATACATCTTCCTTCTCTGACCTCAACACCTCATTTCCCCCCTAATCTCTGGCTCCCATCATGATGCTACTTTCTCAGCTCTCATCTCAAAAGACAGAGCTGTCCTGACTCTGGAGGCAAAGGCAAAAGTCCAATTAGAGTCTTGTGGTTTCAACTTTGCTAAACCTGGTTCTGGGTTCCTTCTGAGGATGACAGTTGTGCGATGACCTCTAAAGGAAATTTGTTCTGTGATTGCTCTAAGTAGAGAAAATTTGAGTCATAGTTACCAGAGCTAACTCCACAGGGATGGGATCCCTGAGGCTTCCGTCAAATGTTGGAGCTAATCTCAGACTGCTTTAACTTGATTTCAGTGTCTCAGGGGTATGCCTTTGAGCAATTATTATTAGGGGTGTAGATGCATGTGGACGAATATTTTTATGTTGGGGGAATTTACTTATTTTTATTAATCCTCTGAGAATTTCCTACAGTGTATTTTGATCAACACCAGCCCCCACTTCTCCCATATCAACTCTCTGCTTAGCTGTTTTAACTGCTGTGTGTTTTGTTTCTCTGATTTCCAGTTCTCTGCTGATGCCCGGAGTGGACTGTCCTTTCGTATTTTTATTGACCATTCGTGTATCGTCTCTGGTGAAGTGTCCGCTTAGGTCTTCAGCTCAGTGTTTTATCACCCCTCACCTGGACTCCCGTACGCCTTCGTGCCATGTGTGCCCTGTTGCCCCCCCCACTTCACCACCACTCCTTGTTTTCTGTCACCCTCTGACTATTCTCTTTGTAGTTTCATCGCCTGTACTCACGCTCAATTCCACTTGCATCCACACATGTGGAGTTCATAGGCTAGGATTCACATGAGAGTCAGAATGCACAATTTTGGGCTTTCTGCATGTGGTTACTTAGTGCAATGCTCTCCGGATTGTGATGGCTACTCTTGGTTGTCAACTTGACTGCATCTGGAATTAACTGAAACCCAAATGGCTGGGCACCTGTGAGATTTTTTTTTCATAAATCATTTGAAGTGGAAAGAGTCACTTTCTTTGAGATGGGTAGATATGTGAGGAGCCGCCCTCGCTATCGCTATTGCCGTTAGAAGATGGCGCTGACATCTGCTGTCAGTTGGAGTTAACCGTTAGAAGATGGCGCTGACATCTGCTGTCAGTTGGAGTTAACCGTTTAAGCTGTGCCTCTCCCGTGGCGTCATCTGGGGTGATGTGCAAACCACCAATCCCGGCTCTACACGTCTCGCTCGGAGCTCCTAGGCTTATATAAGGGGCTGGGTTTCTTAGCTTGGGGTCTCCCTCTAAGAAGCTGATCATCTATCTCTCAAGATGCATTAAAGCTTTACTGCAGAAGGATCCGAGTGTTCTGCGTCGTTCTTGCTGGCGAGACGGTAGCGCGGGACATCTGGTGCCGAAACCCGGGAACTCTTCAACATCGCCGGTGCCGCGGGAGACCCCTCGGAAGACGGGGCGGATTCAGAACTGCAGGGACGTAAGTTCAGAGAGGTATGCTTTATCCTGAACACCCCCTTTCTCGACTTTGGCCTTAGTTTGTCATCACCGTGGGACGGGTCAGTGGAGGCTTTGGTGCTAGTCCTGTTTGTCCTTCTCCTTCATCGTGGCTGGTGCTGACAGAACGGTGCTGTCAGTCTGGTGCTGTCAGTCTGGTGCTGTCAGTCTGGTGCTGTCAGTCTGGTGCTGTCAGTCTGGTGCTGTCAGTCTGGTAACGGAGTTGAGCGCCGTTTTTAGATAAGCCGCCAGCGCGATGGGGTTGTCACAGTCAGTGGTTACTGCCCTACAGACTGTGCTAAAACAAAGAGATCTTAAAATTGCACCACGAACACTTCAAAATTTTGTGAAGGAGGTAGATAGAGTGGCACCATGGTATGCTTGTTCCGGGTCCCTCACTGTGGCCTCATGGAACAAGCTAGGTAAAGAATTAGACAGGAAGCATGCAGAAGGAGATCTCCACTTAGGTACCAAAGCCATTTGGAAGCTAGTTAAAAACTGCTTGGAGGATGAGGCCTGTCACCCTGCTATAATAGAAAGTCAGGGAACCTTAGAGGAAGTTCAGGATAGCATGTCAGAAACTGAACGGAGTGAGAGAATGGGAGCTCGCAAAAGGAAAGACATGTCTAAGAAAAAAGGCCCTCCCCGAGAAGTTAAGAAAGGGGGAGAGAGAGAAGGGAGTGATCATTCACCCCCTAACAAATCTAAGAAAAAGAAAAAGCCAGAATCTAGTCTATACCCAACAGTAGAGCTAGAAGCCTTGGAGCTAGATAATTCTGATTCTGACACTCTGTATTCTAGCGAAGAAGGTGGTCTAGAGGAGGAGGTGGCACGGTATGAGGAAGAAAGATATCACCCTGATAGACACCGGCCACAGAAAACAAAAATGAATGTGAGGCCACCGCCTATAAATCCGGCGGGCTCACGCCCCTCAGCGCCTCCGCAGTATGAGCTTCGGCTGAATACTGGTACTGACTCCTTTTTACCTTTAGAGGAACGGAGAAAAATACAAATGGCTTTTCCAGTATTCGAGAATGCGGAAGGCGGAAGAGTACATACCCCTGTAGATTACAATCAAATCAAAGAATTGGCCGAATCCGTTCGTAATTATGGGGTCAATGCTAACTTTACCACATTACAGGTGGAAAGGCTTGCTAATTTTGCCATGACTCCCACTGACTGGCAGACGACAGTGAAAGCAGTGCTTCCCAACATGGGACAATACATGGAATGGAAGGCTCTCTGGTATGATGCAGCCCAGGCACAAGCTAGAGTTAATGCCACGGCTGAAGATGAGAATCAGAGGCAGTGGACATTTGAAATGCTGACAGGTCAGGGTCAACATGCCCTTTATCAAACCAACTACATCTGGGGTGTCTATGGTCAGGTGTCGGCCGCCGCTATTAAAGCATGGAAGGCCCTCACAAAAAGGGGAGAGTCCAGTGGACACCTTACAAAGATTGTCCAAGGACCCCAAGAGCCATTTTCAGACTTTGTGGCCAGAATGACAGAGGCCGCCAGTCGCATCTTTGGTGATTCAGAACAAGCTATGCCCCTGATTGAGCAACTTGTCTATGAACAAGCAACCCAGGAATGTCGAGCGGCTATCGCCCCTCGCAAAAGCAAAGGTTTACAAGATTGGCTCAGAGTGTGCAGGGAGCTGGGGGGACCCCTAACCAATGCAGGACTAGCTGCCGCCATTTTACAAACGCACAGGCGTGGAGATTTATCTAATCGAAAAGCTTGTTTTAATTGTGGGAGAATGGGGCACCTTAAGAAAGATTGTCAAGCCCCTGAAAGAACAAGAGAATCGAAGCTTTGCCATCGTTGTGGTAAAGGTTATCATAGGGCTAGCGAATGCAGGTCAGTCCGGGATGTAAAAGGGAGGCTTCTGCCCCCTATTGAAGAACCCAAGGTACCCCAATCAAAAAACGGGTCACGGGGCCCATGGTCCCAGGGCCCTCAGAAATATGGGAACCAATTTCAGAAAAGCAATCAAGAGGAAGTAGAGGCTTCCGAGGAACCCCCGGAATGGACTTGCGTGCCGCCTCCGACTTCTTACTCATGCCCCAAATGAATGTTCAACCGGTCCCAGTCCATTCCCCTGGACCTTTGCCCCCTGCCACCATTGGGCTTATTCTGGGCCGTGGCTCCTTAACTTTACAGGGACTCATTATATATCCTGGGATTGTTGACCCGTATCATAAAGAGGAGATTCAAGTTCTCTGTTCTAGCCCTCGGGGTGTATTTTCTATAAAGCAGGGAGATAGAATTGCACAACTGGTGTTGCTGCCCTCCCTCGGGGATGGAGAAACCTACACTTTACAAAAAAGGGCTATGGGATCTTCTGGAAGTGATTCAGCCTATCTGGCTATACCCCTAAATGAGAGACCTACAATAAAATTGTTAATTAATGGAAAAGAATTTGAAGGGATAATGGATACGGGAGCAGACAAAAGCATTATTTCACTCCATTGGTGGCCAAAGTCTTGGCCCACTGTTGTTTCATCTCATTCTCTACAAGGTCTTGGATACCAGTCCTCTCCTGCCATCAGTGCCTCAGCCTTAACCTGGCGGAATGCTGAGGGCAAACAGGGATGTTTTACCCCCTATGTGTTGCCACTCCCTGTAAATTTATGGGGACGGGATGTGTTACAAGCCATGGGCATGACCCTAACTAATGAATACTCCCCCAGGCATCAGCCATTATGGCAAAGATGGGGTATACAAATGGTAGAGGCTTGGGTAGGCAAGAACAAGGCAGAATAAAACCCATTACGCAACACGGAAATTGGGGTAGAAAAGGACTGGGTTTTATTTAGGGGCCGTTGAGGCTTCACGACCCATACCATGGAAAACAGAGGAGCCGTTATGGGTCTCTCAATGGCCTCTATCCTCTGAAAAATTAGAGGCTGTCACAAGATTAGTGCAAGAACAGGAACGGCTGGGGCATCTAGAGCCTTCTACCTCCCCATGGAATACACCAATTTTTGTTATTAAGAAGAAATCTGGGAAGTGGAGATTACTCCACGACCTGCGGGCCATTAACAATCAGATGCATCTTTTTGGCCCTGTTCAAAGAGGACTTCCTTTGCTTTCTGCACTTCCTCAAGATTGGAAGCTTATTATTATAGATATTAAGGATTGTTTCTTCTCTATTCCACTTTACCCACAGGATAGACCAAGGTTTGCCTTCACTATCCCTTCTCTTAATCATATGGAACCAGACAAGAGATTTCAGTGGAAGGTACTGCCGCAAGGCATGGCCAATAGCCCAACAATATGTCAGCTGTATGTGCAGGAGGCTTTGGAGCCAATTAGGAAGCAATTTACATCTTTAATCGTTATCCATTATATGGACGATATTCTTATTTGTCACAAAGAGTTAGATGTTTTACAAAAGGCTTTTCCCATGCTGGTGGCTGAATTAAAACAGTGGGGATTAGAGATTGCCTCAGAAAAGGTTCAAATTGCAGATACAGGCCTCTTTTTGGGCTCAATGATTACTCCCAAAAATATAGTTCCTCAGAAAATAGAAATTCGCAAAGACCACTTACAAACATTAAATGATTTTCAGAAACTTCTGGGAGATATAAATTGGTTGAGGCCCTTTTTAAAAATTCCATCTGCTGATCTAAAACCCCTCTTCGATCTCCTGGAGGGTGAGCCTCATATCTCCTCACCCAGAAAATTTACCCCTGCCGCCCACCGAGCCTTACAGATGGTGGAAGAGGCCTTACAGGAAGCACAATTACAACGTATTGAGGAGTCACTACCTTTTAATCTGTGTGTTTTTAAGACAGCTCAATTGCCAACTGCAGTCCTGTGGCAACATGGACCATTACTTTGGATTCATCCAAATGCTTCCCCTGCTAAGATTATTGACTGGTACCCTGATGCTGTTGCACAGCTCGCGCTCGCGGAATAAAAGCAGCTGTTACACATTTTGGCAGGGATCCTGATTCCTTGATTGTGCCTTATACTGCTGCACAAGTTCAGACCTTGGCAGCCACATCTAGTGATTGGGCAGTTTTAGTTACTTCCTTTTCAGGACAAATTGATAATCATTTTCCAAAGCATCCAATTTTACAGTTTGCCCTAAACCAGGCTATAGTGTTTCCACAAGTGACAGCTAAAGACCCACTCCCAGATGGGACTGTGGTGTACACTGATGGATCAAAAACTGGTATGGGAGCTTATGTGGTCAAGGATAGGGTTATATCTAAACAATATAATGAAACTTCACCTCAAGTTGTAGAATGTCTGATAGTACTGGAGGTTCTTGAGGCTTTTCCAGGACCCCTCAATATTGTATCAGATTCCTCTTATGTGGTTAATGCAGTTAATCTCCTTGAGATAGCTGGAATAATAAGATCCTCCAGCAGAGTTGCTAACATCTTTCAGAAGATACAAGCTGCCTTGTTAAATAGGAGATTTCCTGTTTTCATTACCCATGTCCGAGCACATTCTGGACTCCCAGGTCCCATGTCCTTAGGGAATGACTTAGCGGACAAGGCTACAAAGCTGGTGGCCGCTGCCTTGTCTACCCATGCACAAGCAGCAAAAGAATTCCATCAGCGCTTTCATGTGACGGCTGAGACCTTGCGCCGTCGTTTTGCTCTATCCAGGAAAGAGGCTAGGGAAATTGTTACTCAATGCCAGAATTGCTGCGAATTCTTACCTACTCCCCACATGGGAATAAACCCACGTGGCATTAGACCATTGCAGATGTGGCAGATGGATGTTACTCATATTCCCTCTTTTGGAAGGCTTCAATATGTTCATGTTTCTGTTGACACCTGTTCTGGCGTAATGTTCGCCACACCCCTAACAGGGGAAAAGGCCTCATATGTGATTCAACATTGCCTTGAGGCCTGGAGTGCTTGGGGAAAACCCAGAATTTTAAAAACAGACAATGGACCAGCATATACCTCTCAAAAATTCCGACAGTTTTGTCGGCAAATGGATGTTACCCACCTAACTGGCCTACCTTATAACCCTCAAGGACAGGGCATTGTGGAACGTGCCCATCGTACACTCAAATCATATCTGATTAAACAAAAGGGAGTATTGAGGATGTTCTACCCTCGGTACCAAGAGTTGCTGTATCCATGGCACTTTTTACCCTTAATTTCTTGAACTCTGATGCCCAAGGCCACACTGCGGCCGATCGCCACAGTTTAGAGCCTGATAGGCCAAAAGAAATGGTAAAATGGAAAGATGTCTTGACTGATCTCTGGAAAGGCCCGGATCCTATTCTTATAAGATCCAGGGGAGCTGTGTGTGTTTTTCCACAGGAGGAAGAAAACCCCCTGTGGATCCCTGAAAGACTCACTCGAAGAGCTCCTTCACAACTCCAGAATAAGAAGGATGGAGGCCAAGTGGGTGATGAAGACTCTCCTACTCGGGATGATGGTTCCTAGTATGATGGGAGAGTTACGGTGGGCCATCATGTCTACCTTCCCCTACCGATGCCAGTGATGCAGAATGCCCAGGTGTTCCCTAGATTTTTCACAACTAATAGAGAGTTGGGGCTTGCCTTTTGCCTTTAGATCCTCAGATACAGAGTTTTCAGGATGAGAGAACCTTGTCATTGGTAGGAAGCTTGTGCTTTACTGTGATTTCTTCATTAAAGGATAATTTTATTCATATGGATCCAGAAAGATCTAATGCTAATCCTTTTGAATTAATGGAAGCTGTACTGATCTTTCTCCTATGGCAATGATTGCTGGAGGATATAGTGAGAAGGGACAGATTACTTTTGATTGGAAAGGGGCATTAGGCAACAGTCTGAGTGAGGGACAGAGCTATGGATCATCTGATTGGTCCTCCTCCAATGTTAAGTATACCCCTTTTAAGAGAACTAATTATTCAGCTGCCCTTTATTTGGGTTGTGAGTAATGATACCTTAGGTAAGAATCAGAAAGAAATAAATTGCTCTGCTTAGAATTGTTTTTATGCATTATGCTGGGATGCTATTAAGCACCCTTTTGCTTTAGTAATGCGCATGCCTCGATTTGTTCCAGTTCCTGTTGAGACGCCAAGTAATTTGAGTTTGTTTAGGGAAAAGCGAGATTTTTGGGATCTCTGCTATTATTGTGGGCCTGATAGCCACCGCCGCGGTTACTGCTTCGGTTACCGCCTCGGCCCTTGCACTTTCTGCCACTGTGCAGACAACTCAAACCATTAATGAACTATAGGCCACTGTGACCATGACCCTAGATAAACAGGCCACTGCCAATTCTCAGATACAAGGAGGCCTGATGTTGGTAAACCAACAGATTAATTTGGTTCAGGAACAATTGGATATATTGTGGCAGATGGCCCAATTGGGATGTGAACAAAAGTTGCCTGGCCTTTGTGTCGCTTCAGTACAATATGAGAATTTTACAAGAGCAGCTAACCTGTCACAAGCTCTGTCTCAACATTTATTACAGAATTGGACTTTTGAGTTTGAGCAGACACTCCGTGAGTTGAGAATGGCGATCCTGCAAGTGAATTCGACGCATCTGGATCTTTCTCTGATGGAAGGCCTCTCCTCCTGGATTTCATCTGCATTTTCTTATTTTAAGGAATGGGTGGGGGTAGGATCATTTAGCCTAGTTCTCTGCTGTGGAATAGTGTTGATGCTTTGGATGGTGTGTAAGCTCAGAGCCCAAACAAAAGAGACAAAGTGGTGGTGGCACAAGCACTTGCTGCCTTAGAACACGGAGTCTCCCCTGACATTTGGTTAACCATGTTAAAGCAATAGGTCGCTGGCCTCCCAGCTCTTGCACCCCACGAGGCTAGTCTCATTGCACGGGATAGAGTGGGTAGGCTTCAGCAGCCCAAGGAGTTGCAAGGCTAAGCACTGCACAGGAGAGGTCTGCGGTATAACGACTTTCTCCTGGGAGATAAGTCATCTTGCATGAAGGTTCTATGTCATGATCTCCTTCCCCCAGAAAAACGACATCGGACTGGTCAGGGCTCTCTCTGGGGATAAGACCCTGGAGAGGAGCTTTGTACATGTTCCAAATTTGCACATGGGGATTTGACCTCTATCTCCACTCCAAAGTTGTGGGTGTCCTATTGCTTCAAAAATAAATGAATAGGGGAGATGTGAGGAGCCGCCCTCGCTATCGCTATTGCCGTTAGAAGATGGCGCTGACATCTGCTGTCAGTTGGAGTTAACCGTTAGAAGATGGCGCTGACATCTGCTGTCAGTTGGAGTTAACCGTTTAAGCTGTGCCTCTCCCGTGGCGTCATCTGGGGTGATGTGCAAACCACCAATCCCGGCTCTACACGTCTCGCTCGGAGCTCCTAGGCTTATATAAGGGGCTGGGTTTCTTAGCTTGGGGTCTCCCTCTAAGAAGCTGATCATCTATCTCTCAAGATGCATTAAAGCTTTACTGCAGAAGGATCCGAGTGTTCTGCGTCGTTCTTGCTGGCGAGACGGTAGCGCGGGACATAGATACACCTTTAAACTCCTCATACATTCTTCTGGCAGCCTATATAAAGATAAGGAAGAAAGGATCTCTCTCTCTCTCTCTGTCTCTCTCTGTCTCTCTCTCTCTCTCTCTCTCTCTGTCTCTGTCTCTGTCTCTCTGTCTCTCTCTCTGTCTCTCTCTGTCTCTCTCTGTCTCTGTCTCTCTCTCTCTCTCTCTCTCTCTCTCTCTCTCTGCCTGCCTGTTTGCCCTCATTCTCACTGTCAAGCCTATTCCTTCATTGGCCTTAAAGCCTGCTTCTTCAGGATTCTGGCCTATGCTGAAGACCAGACGAGCCATCCAGCCTTGTGGACTGAACAACTGCTGAATTCTTGGGCCTTCTGTTCATAGGCAGCCGTTGTTGAACTAGCTGGATGACAGTCTGCAAGCCTCCAGAGAGAGAGAGAGAGAGAGAGAGAGAGAGACAGAGACAGAGACAGAGACAGAGACAGAGAGACAGAGACAGAGAGACAGAGAGAGAGACAGAGAGACAGAGAGAGAGACAGAGAGAGAGGATTTGTTGTTTTCTATCTGCTTAGCTTAGCTTAGCAACCACACCTGAATGTACTAATATTTTAACTGTCATCTGTAGCCTGCTATTCAGACCATGGCCTGGCTAGATTTCCAGTCAAGCCAGCATTGGCTCTCCTGAAGCCACCAAATACAGTTTTAAAAAAGTCTCCATAGTTCTATTTAACAATAAAGACTCAGCAGTCAGATGTTGGGGTGAAAACCTGCTGGCTCAGAGAAGCCAAGAAGCAATGAGCTGACCTTGCTTTTTGGCTGGAAACCCAGCAAGAGAAACATCTCTCCATTTGTTCCAAATGAAAAAGACTGTGAATCTCTAAGTCCCTTCCTGCTCCTTCACATGCATCTCTCTATCCGTGTTCCTGTCTCCTCTGTCCTCTCTATGGCTAATTCCTGTACTAGCTGTTAGCTCTGTCCCCTGATCCAGGGCTAATTTTAAGTTTCACAGTGTGATCAAATGTCCTACAAGAGAGAATTATTCTATAAGTCCTGTCTCTCGAGAGAACCCTGACTAATACACATGTCTACCCATTTCTCTGCCAATTTCATAGTTTCATTTTTCCTTACATCTGAATGAGATTTCTTTATAATGTGTTGTCCTCTTCCCCTGCCCTCCCAACCAGGCCCCCAAGTCGTCACCCACCCAATATCCACTCTGATCCCCGGGGAGGAGACATTTTCATTATCCATTCATCTTAACTGATTTTATTTCATTGTTATTGTGAACATAGTGCAGCAATGAGCATGATGTGCCAGTATCATTATCTCTCTGGCAGGATACACAGCCCGACAGCTGTATACCACCCAGAAGTAGAAGTCATATGGTGGTTATATCTTTTGCCTTTTTGAGAAACCCCTATGCTAGTTTCCATAATAGTTGTAATATTAGTTACCCTCTTAACATTATCAACTTTCCCTCCTGCCCCACACACTCACTAGTATTTGGTGCTTCACCAGTATCTTTTGCAAAAAATAATTTAATTTTATGGAAGCATGGTTTACCAATTGCTGATTTTCTGGATTGTGTATTTAGCACTTTATCTAAAAGGCTATCTATCACTTACCTCTGATAATATAGTATTTCTGGAGCTGGAGAGATGGCTCAGTGGTTAAGAACACTGACTGCAGATAGATAGATAGATAGATAGATAGATAGATAGATAGATAGATAACACTGACTGCACTTCCAGAGGACCCAGGTTCAATTCCCAGCACCTAAATGCAGTTCACAACTGTCTACAACTCCAGTTCTAAGGGGATCTGCACCTTCGTTGGACCTCTGTGGACACTGAACATATATGGTACCCAGAGATGGTATACAGACATTCATGCAGCCAATACATCCATGCACATAAAACAAAAATAATAAATTTTTAAAAAAACATCCTGAGTGAGGTAACACAGACACAACATGTACTCACTCATAAGTGGATACTAGATGTAAAGCAAAGAATAACCAAATTACAATCCACAGCTCCAGAGAAGGTAGGTAACAAGGAGGGCCCTAAGCGGGACACATGGCTTACCCTAGGAAGGGGAAATAGATGAGATCTCCTGGGTAAACTGGGGGCAGGGGACAGTAGCGGAGCGAGGAGGAAGGATGAGAACATGAGGGAATGGATGGTTGAGTTGGGGGAGGGATGGAGTGGGAGAGCAGTGAAAGAGATATCTTGATAGAGGGAGCCATTATGGGGCTATGGAGAAACCTGGTGCTAGGGAAACTCCCAGGAATCCACGAGGATGACCCCAGCTAAGACTCCTAGCAATAGTGAACTGACCTTCCCCTGTATTCAGATTGATGACTACCAAAACCATCATCACAGGCCTTTCATTTAATAACTGATGGAAGCAGATGCAGAGATCTGTAGCCAAGCATTGGATGAGCTCCTGGACTTCAGCTGAATAGATGGAGGAGAAATTAAATGAGCAAAGGAGTCAATATCATGATGGGGAAACCCACAGAGATATCTGACCCAAGCTCATGGGAGTTCATGGACACTAAACCAACAACTGGGGAGACTGCATGGGACCTAACTAGGCCCTCCAAATGTAGGCAACAGTTGCATAGCTTGATCTGTTTGAGGGACCCCTAGCAGCCTTGTGCATGAGCTGGCTTTTTGGAACCTATTCCCTCTAGGGGGATGTCTTACTCAGCCTTGATGCAGGGGTTGGGGGCTTTGGTCCTTCCTCAACTTAATTTGCCAGGCTTTGTTGACTTTCCATGGGAGGCGTTGCCCTTTATGAGGAGAAGATGGGGAGAGGATTTGGGGGGAGGTGAAGGGAGAGTTCCAGGAGATGGAGGGGGAACTATGAATGGTATTTAAGATGAGCAAAAATTTTAAAATAAAAAATGAAAAAGGTAATATAGGTTTTCTGATAGTTTGTCTTCTGTGAGTTCTACAATTATGTATTTTACCCCTGGCCTGATCCACTCAACAGAGAAGTCAGGATTATTGGTGTGTATTTATACTCAGCAGTTTTGTTTTTAACAATGAGCCAGGTATGATGACATACATCTATAATCCCATGGCTCACGAGGCTGACACAGGAGCACTGTAAGTCCTGGGACAGCCTGGGCTATGCAGTAAGTTCTAGGCCAGCCTAAGATGCTAATGATAACCCATCTCAACAAACAATAGAAGACATGAAACTTCCAGACAAAAATGTAGGGAAACACATGCACATTTGTCTAGACAGACTTTCATTTTCCTTTCTCTTCTTTCATGTGATGTGTCTTGAATATATCCCTTCTCCTCCCCCAACTCCTCCCAGGTCCTTCCCACCTCCCTACCCACTCAGCTTCATGTTCCTCCTCTCTCTATCACTCAGAGAAAAAAACGACAAAAGATGAAAATCAAAATTAAGAAATAAAACCGATACAAGAAAATCACATAAACAATTAGATTGGACTAACATAAGTTTAAAGCTCACTATTCATCTAACTATATAGGTAGTGAAGAGGCATCTCAAAAATGGTTCTATCTATCTATCTCTGTGTCTATCTAGGAGTCTTCCATCTACATAACTATCTCTCTGCCCATGTGCCTATCTGTTTATCATGTATCAAATCAGAATATAAATGCATACTTCAATGGGAAATTGATAAAATGTAACAAAACATGATTTAAGTATTTAGTTTATACAAGGAGCTATATCACTGGCCATATGGCACATAAATCATTCAAACTAGATTTATAACAAAGAAAAATTAACTTAAAACTCTATGAGATTCTGCAACATAGTCAAACAGGAGGAGCTGATGCAATGCAGTGGCAGAATGTTTACACAGTGTGCCCTTGGTTCCATCACCAGCACCACAAAGAAATAAATGAAGAAAATTTAAAAATCTTGTAATACAAGTCTTGATGAGCATTTGGAACTGCCAAAACTCTCTTTTACTACAAATGGAAGAATAAATTGTTAAAATCTTCTGGGGTACCATTAATATTAGTTATTTTTCCCTGCCCAATATTTCACTCTTTTTTTGAGATTGTAATACAGTTGCAACATTTCTTCGCTCCATTTCCTCTCTCCTCTGACATAACTCTCCCTGCTTTCTTTTGAGTTCATATCCCTTTTTATTGTTATTTCATATATATAACTTGCTTGGTTTTCAGGACTGACTATTTGGAATTGCATAAGTAATTAGTGTGCTCTTCTGGGGAAGATTATTTCTCCTTCTCTAAGCTGGAAGCATAGATAACTACTCAGTTCTAGTGAAGTCATGAATATTGGAGGAGAATCTACAACCACTAATTTACTAACCCAGCAAATCCCTAAAAACAATGCATAAACATTTGTCCTTACACCTAAGGATAAGTGTAGTCATCAAGGAAACTTCTTTGGCAATCTATAAATAAAATAGAAATCCCTATTGACAGCCACAGTATGTTCCCTCTCCTTGGGGATTCAGAGACAATTAGTCCTTCTCCTCGCCAGTGGGAACTCTGTGGCATTCATACACGGTAAATATTCCCCTATGTGCCACCTCCAGGCTTTCCTGTTCAAATATTGTAACTTCAGAGATATATCCCCCCACATGCAAACCTTGGGTTTCCATTTCCACTATATGACATAAAGAGTGTGAATCTCTTAAAAGGTCTGGAGTGTGAAATTGTCTGAAAGGAACAGTGGTGGCTGCAGTGGTTGAAAACAGTTGGGTAAGTGTTCAATCAGATGACCACTGTTCAGGTGTGGGCTTTTCTGCTTACTCACTATGTCCTACTTAGACAAACAACTGAGTTCATGCAATTTATCATATTTCTCACTGTTCTTTGACTGGTTTTCTTGCCAGACTAAGGACTGTCACATGTCCTGGGCAGTTTATTCTTAGTCTCGTTGCTTCTACTCTTGATAGTTAATTACTTCTTCAGGTCTCAGATTTTATTTAAAATTTTCAAAATAATTTTCCTGAATTCAAAATACATACTCATAACATAAACTTTTAACATTATAAGCACAGTCATCCTTTCAATGCCAATCCTAGCTTCTGACTATATGTTTAACTGTTTTGTTTACTACCAGTGTCCCGTTATCCTAGAATCAAAGGGACTGTGTTCACTGGGACTTACCTAAGATATTTTGAATCCATGGGTATATCCAGCATTAGATAAACAATAAAAGTACAGAAAAAGTTACAAACATGGTACCCTAGACCTACAGTAGAGTGATTTTAAAGACTAGATCTAGGGCTGGGAAGGTATATGGCCAAGCAAGTGTGAGGACTTGAGTTTGATACCAAGAACCCATGCAAAACCAAACACTGTAGCATGCATCTGTAATTTTCACCACTGCTACTGAGATATGGGGGTAGAGACAAGAGAATCTCAGAAGTTCGCAGGCTAGCTTTTCCTGCCTCTTTATCTCCCCACCCCCAATATCCTCTACTCACCCCACTTGAGCCGCAACTGCCTTCTGTCCCCTCTAAATAGATGTGCACATCACCATAGCGGTGTTTATTTATCCCTTTGAGGATAAATACCTGTCTGACTTTATCTCATCCACTCCTCCAATAGTGATCTACTTGATAACCCCTAAACTTGAAGTTATCTGACAGTGGTGGTAGCATCTTCTTTTCTTTTCTTATGAATCTATTTGTTGAGTCCATGACAGCTCTGACCAAAACATTGTCCACATGAGAAAAGGAACCCAAGATAGCGGCTGACACACATAAGTATTCAGGGAACATGGAGTGACTACATGAGTCCTGATGGTCCCATTAGTGTTAGATTAGCAGCCAATTTAAGTACAAACTCTAAGTGAGAATTGTCAGGACTTTAACTTACCTGTGCTTTCTAGGAGACTCGGTTCCTTTTGAGCACATCTGTTGTTATTGTTTTAATAGAGAATGTTCTCCAAAGGCCTGTGTCTTATAGGCTTGGTGCAAGTTTAGTGTTGATGGTAGGTGGTGGAAAGTGGTAAGTGGGGCTCAGTCAGAAGCTCCAGCTCCCTCTTCAGAGGGGATTGTGAGGTCCTTGCCTCTTCCCTTTCCCATTTTTCATGTCATAGTCATAAACTGAGGTCCCAGCTATGAGTAAGTGAGGGTTTCTGCTCTACTATGTACTCCCTGAGATGGTGTGCTACTATGCCACAGACCTAGACACAAGGAACCTTGAACCAAAACCCCAACACTTGTCTTTAATTGGTTTCTCAGGTGTTTATTCTAGTGCTATTGGAGCTAATGTGGTACCCATGCTCATGACCAGCTCAGAGTCTTTTGAGGCATGAGGTTCTTTTGGGTCTCAGTGAAAGAATGCATACCTATAAACAGTCTAATGTCATCTTGATTTTGTATCTCTGTTCCCATCAAGGCAATATCTAAGAAAAATTCATAATGTACCATCTTCCATTCTATCTTTTAGTTCCACTGAATTATGAAAACAAAAAACCACAGCAGTGTTTCTGAATTTCTCCTCCTGGGCCTCTCTGAGCATCAAGAACAGCAACCTTTCCTCTTTGGTATCTTCTTTGTCATATACCTAGTCACTGTGGTAGGGAACATGCTCATTCTCCTGGCAATTGGCTCTCATCCACGCCTCCACACACCCATGTATTTCTTTCTGGCCAACTTCTCCCTCACTGACCTGTGTTTATCATCTACAACAGTCCCCAGGATGCTAGTGAACATCCAAGCTCACAGGCACACCATCCCTTACACTGGATGCCTGTCTCAGATCTATTTCTTCCTGTGGTTCATTGGACTTGATGTTTTCCTCCTGGCAGTGATGGCTTATGACAGGCTTGTGGCCATATGCTATCCCCTTCACTACACTTTGGTCATGAGTCCCAGATGCTGCATCCTGCTGGTAACCATATCCCTGTTCCTTGCCCATTCATACTCTCTAACACACATCATTCTCCTAGCTCAGTTATCCTTCTGCATGGACAACATCATTCCCCATTTCTTTTGTGAACTGCTTCCTCTGTTGAAGCTCTCTTGTTCTGACACTTATGCCAACCAGTGTGTGCTGCTCTACTGGGGAGGGGCATTAACTGTTTTGATTCCTTTGCTAATCATTGTTTCATATATTCGCATTGTGGTCACAATTGTGAGAATCCCATCATCAAGTGGAAAATGGAAGACCTTCTCCACCTGTGGATCCCATCTCTCAGCAGTTTTCCTGTTCTATGTGTCCGCAATTGGAGTGTACTTCATTCCATCTGCTACTGACTCCACCAGCAAGGACAGGATTGCAGCAGTGATGTATGCTGTGGTGACCCCCATGCTGAACCCATTCATCTATAGCCTGAGAAACAAAGATATAAAGAGTGCCTTGAGAAGATTCTTGAACAGAAGTACACTGCAATCTCCACAAGGTTAAAACATCCTTTTGAGAACTTTGGCGAAGTAAACTTATAGAATTGGCTTCATGCTGAAGTTAAAATCTTGGATCTTGTACTTGCTAACTTTACAAAGACAGACTTTAAAAAGTTCATTGAGAGACATTTTCTCATTTAATAAGAGGGGATAAAAGCATGATATCTATTGTAAATGTCTCTGAGAGGCGTGTGTATGCACATACATGTGTGTATTTGCTTGGTTTAATTCATTTGCTTAGATATTCATTATCATCAGCAATATTCAACATGTTCTCCTGAGGTCAACTTTTCTTCTTCTTTTTATTAAACATAACAACAGTAAAAACACCAGAGGCTCCTAGAGATTAAATTACCTGTCTGAAATCACAGAGATAATCAGTGGCAAAAACAATTGTTACAGTACACCTAAGTAATCATGAGATCTATGTGCTTCTCTCAATCATTGTCCTTTTTCTCTATTCCCTCACACTGCATGCATGCACTGGTCCAACCAACCATGTCTAAGTACTACCATGATTCTGTGACAGAGAAAGGCAAATGTGCAGCTTGTTTGGATATTCAAGTGTTCTCCAAGGGCACACCACTCTATGTTTCAGCGTAGGTCTCTAGTTAACTATGCCAAATAACTTATGAGTCAACCCATATGGTCAAGGACAAGAGTTTGTCTTTCCTCAGCATGATGCTAAAAGTCTTTGTAGATCTATTATAAACTATAACTCAACAATTTAGCCACTGGATCTCCCAGAGGAAACGTTAATAAAGGGTTGTGCCGATAACCTGTAGACAACTCAAGAGAAATTCTGCTCTTGCAATCCATTTTATGTTAATTCCATCTCTACACACTTGTCAGTGTCTTAAGATCTCACTGATGAGTTCAGACTATAAAATGGTATCTTAATGTCCTCCATCAACCTGCTCAAATAGGAAACAGTAAAACAGACAAAGATCATCTCTGTATAGGACTACTAATTTGCAACCTAAAAATGAGGACATGAAATGAAACTGATGCTTTCTTCCTTGAGCCCCGAGCATCCACACGAATACTTGTCTCTGAGAGAATAGTCACTGCAGTTCCTGAACCTGAAATTTATCTGTTGCAGCTTTCACACTTGGTAAATACATTGACCAATGAGGATGGTGATAGAACTGATGGCAGCTGTAACTTCTGATACTCTTTGTAATGTCAAATATTCTGGGCAATTCCCTATTTATCGCCCAAACAGCCTGTGGCATTTTTTTTTCAGGTGCCCTGAAGTGCTCTTGCAAAGTCATGAATTCCTATGAAACAAGCATTGATGTCTAAGTTCTGTTTAGCTTAAATTGTAGAAGAATCAAGGAAGCTATCTCTAGCATACGTTGTAAAGGAACTGAGGAAGCTATCTTTAGCCCCAAGAGCATAGACTTCATTGTATATGATAGAAAAAACCACAAATGAATATTCTAATACTTTACATTTAATCTGGTGGTAAGTGTAATTTTGGGGTTCTCTGTGGCTTTGGAGGATGTCCTAGAACTAACTCTTGTAGACCAGGCTGGTCTGGAACTCACAGAGATCCGCCTGCCTCTGCCTCCTGAGTGCTGGGATTAAAGGCATGTGCCACAAATGCCGGAGAAGTTTTGTAATTTTTAAAAGTGACACATGAGAGAAAGATGCATTGAGACAGAGCATCTTTATGTTTTTGTTTTTAAATTAGAAACATGCTTGCTTCACATGTCAATCCCAGCTACCTCTCCCACCCCTCCTCCCTTGCCCCCCACCTAATCCCCACACCATTCCCCAGGAATCACCATTCAAGCCCTCCACAGGGGAATATCTAGAAACTGTCATTTCATCTGGGCCAGGGCCTAAGCCTTCCCCGATGTGTCCAGGCTGAGAGAGTATCTCTCCATGTGGAATGGGCTCCCAAAGTTCATTCGTTCACCATGGTAAACACTGATCTACTACCCAAGACCCCAGAGACTGCCAAGGCCTCCTCACTGACACCCACGTTCAGGGGGTCTGTATCAGTCCCATGCTGGCCTCTCAGCCATCAGTCAGGGGTCCATGAGCTCCCTCTTGTTCAGGTCAGCTGTCTTTGTGGTTTCACCAGCATGGTCTTGACCCCTTTGCTCATCACTCCTCCCTCTCTGTCACTGGGTTCCAGTTCAGTTCAGTGTTTAGCTGTGGGTGTCTGCCTCTGCTTCCATCAGTTTCTGGATGAAGGCTCTAGGATGGCATATAAGGTAGTCGTCAATCTCATCAGCAGTGAGGGGCTATTAATGTAGTCTCTCCACTATTGCTTAGTTTGCCAGCTGCTGTCATCCTTATAGATCTCTGGGAATCTCACTAGTGTCAGCTCTCTCTTCAAACCTATAATGACTCCCTCTATTATGGTATCTGCCATCCTGCTCTCCTTTAGTCTTCCCCTGACTCAACCTTCCTGCTCCCCCATGTCTTCCTCTCCCCTAATCTTTTCCCCCTCTCTTTTTCCAGGTTCCCTCTCTACTCCCCTCATGCTCCCAATCTGCTCAGGAGATCTTGCCTTATTCCCCTTCTCTGAAGTATCATTTACATCACTCTTGGGAAACCCCCTATTTCCCAGACTCACTGGCAATGGGATTGTAGGCTGACACTCCCCTGATCCATGTCTAAAATCCATATATGAGTGAGTACATACCATGTTTCTCTTTTTGTGACTGGGTTACCTCACTCAAGATGCTTTTTCTAGTGCCATCCATTTGCCTGCAAACTTCAAGATTCCATTGTTTGTTTGTTTTCTCTACTGAGTAGTACTCCATTGTGTAAATGTACTACATTTTCTCTATCGACTCTTCAGTTGTGGGGCATCTAGATTGCTTCCGGGATCTGGCTATTACAAATAATGCTGCTATGAATATAGTGGAACACAATCCTTGTTGTATGAATGGGCATCTTTTGGGTAAATGCCTGAGAGTAGAATTTCTGGGTCTTGTGGTGACTGATTCCCATTTTCCTGAAGAATTTCCATAGTGGATGTACAAGCTTGCACTCCCACCAGCAATGGAGGAGTGTTCCCCTTTCTCCACATCGTCTCCAGCATAAGCTGTCATTGGTGCTTTGTTGCTTTTTTCCCATTCTTATAGGAGTAAGATGATATCTCAGAGTTGTTTTGATTTGCATTTCCCTAATGGCTAAGAATGTTGAGCATTTTCTTAAGTGTCTCTCAGCCATTTTAGACTCCTCTATTGAGAATTCTCTATTTAGTTCTGTAGCCTACTTTTCAATTGGATCCTTTGGTGTTTTAGGGACTTGCTTCTTGAATTCTTTGTAAATTTTGGCAACACAGCCCTCTGTCAGATGTGGGGTTAGTGAATATCTTTTCCCATTCTGTGGGCTGCCTTTTTGTCTTGTTGACTGTGTCCTTTGCCTTACAGAAGCTTCTCAGTTTCAGGAGGTTCCATTTATTAATAGTCGATCTCAGTGTCTGTGCTACTGATGTTTATGTTCAGGAAGCGGTCTCCTGTACCAATTCATTCAATGGTGCTGGTGGAGGGGTATTTACTGGGGAAAAGTGAATGGGAAAAGGAGGAAGGGGAAAAGGGACACCAGCCTCTGGGGACAAAAGCCGCAGAAGAGAAGAGGGGGAGAAGGAGAGACAGAGCTAGAGCTAGAGAGAGAGAGAGAGAGAGAGAGAGAGAGAGAGAGAGAGAGAGAGAGAGAGAGAGAAATGGGAGGTTTGCAATACTCTTTCAAAAGGGAAGGTAGTGAATGAGCACAGATAGTGCTCTTAGTGGCTGCAGCTGAGTGCATCTCCTCTGACAACCCCAAGGGTAGGCCAGTACAGATGCTTGAGTACCAACAGTGAGTGTTCCAAGAAGGAGGCTTGTCCTATGTTTCATCATCAACTTTGTCATCGATGAACAATATAAGAACTGCATAATCACTTGAAAAGGATGAACTTTGACATCTGCATTTATTGTTATATGGGTGTTTGACTGCATTTTATAATTTGTGTACTATGTACATGGGTGGTGCTCATGGAGACCAGAAGAGGGCATCAGATCCCTTGGAACTGGAATTACAGGTGTGGTGAGCAATCATGTGGAATCCAACCTGAGTCCTCTTAAAGTGCATCCAGTGTTCTTAAGCACTGAGCCCTCTCCCCAGCCCTTGATTTCTTCATTCCATTAAGTGGTTGGTCTACCCAACCCAATTATAATAGCATTTAGTATTATAGTAAGAAGTCAGGGTTAATTCATAAACCATGAATTAAGACCCTTAACCACTTGTACATGATCTGATCTCCTCTTGCTCTCTTTCTCTCTAACCTGGAAAACTAGAATCTGTGTGTTATTATTATTATTATGAATAAACTAATATGTGAAGCCCATCCACCAAATCCCCAGAGACCTGTGGGCAGCCCAAATCATCCAGCATCTGCTACCATCAGAGCCTTGGCCCCACACACACTGGGAGAGGCCTCAGATGTACCCACTGGAAGGAAAAAGGGGGATTATGATATAGAAATGAATATTTGTATTGGAATGGATTTTCATTTATTGATACAATTTAAGATAACTTTTGTTATATGCATATTTCTCCTCTTGTTTAGGCATTGTGTTTATATAGCTCATTTAAAAAATGTAGTGTGTAATAAGTACAGACTATAGATAGTTACCTATGATAGTCAAAACTTAGGTTTTCTAGATATACAGAGATATACTTAAGATGGATAGATAGTCTTCAAATCTTTCAAAGACCTACAGAATATGGCATTTAAAATGGCTTAGAGTTTTCATGACAGTGAGACACAACTGCTCCTGGCAACACCAATAACATCATCGAGGAAGATGGGCATCTAAGAAACTTGTTATGGGGTTTGCCTTTGACATGGCAAGACTAGCCTGTGCTTGTCTGTACTGTTTGACTGTATGCTGTATAAAGTGGACATGCAGGACCCACAGGAAAGTTGACTGCTAAAACAAAATGGGACCATGCTATAGGGTCCCTGCTTCATGGAAGAGTCTCCCAGACATTCTGCAGGACACAAAAAATGACTGACAAATTGTCAATACAGGTGGACAATTTAAAATTCCCTGCTTTGCTGAGAAGTCTGCCAGACATGTTATGGCCTATGGGATGAAGATGGATGCCCCAAGGTTACAGAAGAACTTCAGGTAACTGTCCAGGTAGCGAGATGTATCTGTCAATTCTAGAGTTTATAAACTATCCTTCTGTGGTCTTTGATGGAGTTGAAGACAGATAGTTATGGTTATGGTTTTACTTAGTTTTGATAAAAGATAAGTTACATATAGGACTTTAGACTCACTAAGATAGGATAGATGATAGAATATTTTCTTTAAATCTTGCTAAATGTTAATGGACTACATATTGTAATTACAGTCCTTGCTTAACAACTGTTGATTATATATAATTTGACTATGCTAAAGTTAAAAACTTTCTATTTATTTAGACAGAAAAGAGTTGGTGATGGGAATGTCTTCTCTACATATGTTTCTCTTATTAGTTGATGAATAAAACACTGTGGCTGATAGGGCAGCAAGATAGGTAGGTCTAGGAGATGAGGTGGATTCTGGGAAGTGTAGGCAGAAAGCAATCATCTGTGATCCCTGGAAGAGAGGACACAAGTAAGGTTTTCTCCATTAAGAGAAAACGATGTAGAAAATCATAGATTACTAGTTATGGGTTAATAATTAAGTCAGAGCTACCCACTAAGAAGTCATTTCCAGCAGTCAACATACTATAATTAATATAAATCTCTGAGTGTTCATTTGGGGTTGATGCGGCTGTGGGACCAGGCTGGCGGGAAAGAGTCATCATAACAAACTAGAGAATAGTCACACTAGAAACTTAACAGCACACCTGAAAGCTCTAGAAATAAAAACAGCAAATTCACGCAGAAGGAGTATACTCAAGGAAAAAAATCAAATTCAGGGCTGAAATTAATAAAGTAGAAATAAAGTAAACAATACAAAGAATCAGTAAAACAAACAGTTGGTTCTTTAAGAAAATCAGTAAGATAGAAAACCCTTTATCCAAACTAAACAAAGGCCAGAGAGAATAAGCACATTAACAAAATCAGAAATGAAAAGGGTGGCATAACAATAGATACTGAGGAAATCCAGAGAATCATCAGGTCATTATTTGAAAACCTGTACTCCACAAAATTGGAAAACTTATTGGAAATGAACAATTTTCTGGATAGATATCACTTACCAAAATTAAATCAAGAACAGATAAAAATTAAATAGACCTATAATCCTTAAAGAAATAGAAACAGCCAGAAAAAACCCAGAGCCAGATGGTTTCAGTGCACACTTCTACCAGAAATTCAAAGAAAACCTAACACCAATTCTCCTCAAATTGTTCCACACAATAGAAGCAGAAGGGTCATTGCCAAACTCTTTTTACCAGGCTACAATTACCTTCATACCCAAACCACACAGACACAACTAAGAAAGAGAAATACGGACCAATATCCCTCACGAAATTATTGAAAAAATATTCAATAAAATACTGTCAAATTGAATCCAAGAACACATCAGAAAAATCATCCAACATGATCAAGCAGGCGTCATCCCAGGGATGCAGGGATGGTTCAACATACAAAATCCATCAATGTAATCCACCATATAAACAAACTGAAAAAGAAAAACCATATGATCATCTCACTAGATGCTGAAAAAGTCTTTGACAAAATCTAACACCCAATCATCATAAAGGACTTGGAGACACCAGGGATAACAGGAACATATCTAAACATAATAAAGGGAATATACAGCAAGCCAACAGCCAACATCAAACTAATTGGAGAGAAACTCAATGTGATTATTCTAAAATCAGGAACAGGACAAGGCTGTGCACTATCTCCATATCTCTTCAAAATTGTACTTGAAATTCTAGCTAGAGGAATAAGAAAATAAAAGAGGACAAATTGGAAAGAGGTCAAACTTTCACCATATGAAGATGATATGATAGCTTACATAAGTGACCCAAAAAGTATACCAGGAACTCCAACAGCTGATAAAAACCTTCAGTAAAATGATAGGATGCAAGATTAACTCAAAAAAATCAGTAGCCCTCCTATATAGAGATGATAAATGGGCTGAGAAAGAAATCAGAGAAACATCATCCTTCGCAATAGCCACAAACAACATAAAATATCTTGGGATAACTCTAACCAAACAAGTGAAAGACCTCTATGACAAGAACTTTAAGTCTTTAAAGAAAGAAATTGAAAAAGCTATCAGAAAATGGAAAGATCTCCCAAGCTCTTGGATAGGTAGGATCAACATAGTAAAAATGGCAATCTTGCCAAAAGCAATCTACAGATTCAATGCAATCCCTATCATCATGCCAGCACAATTCTTCACAAACCTTGAAAGAATAATATTCAACTTTATATGGGGAAAATCCTAGGATAACCAAAACAACCCTATACAATAAAGGAACTTCTGGAGGCCTCACCATACTTGACTTCAAGCTGTACTATAGAGTTATAGTAATGAAAACAGCTTGGTATTAACACAAAAACAGACAGATAGGCCAGTGGAATCAAATTGAAGACCCTTATATTAATCCACACACCTATGAACACCTGATTTTTAACAAATAATCTAAAATTATACAGTGGAAAAAAGAAAGCATCTTCAACAAATGGTGCTGACATAACTGGATAGTCACATGAAGAAAATCACAGATAGATCCATATCTATCACCATACACAAGACTTAAGTCAAATGGATCAAATACCTCAACATAAATCCAGCCACTCTGAACCTCTTAGAAGAGAAAGTGGGAAGTACCCTTGAAAGAATTGGCACAGGAGCAGCAGCACGGACACTGAGACCAACAATTAATAAATGGGACCTCCTGAAATTGAGATGTTTCTGTAAAGCAAAAAACGCTGTCAACAAGACAAAATGTCAGCCCACAAAATGGTAAAACATCTTCACCAATCCCACATTGACTGGGGGGAGAACTCCAAAATATACAAAGCACACAAGAAGCTAATCACCAAAACACCAAATAATCCACTTTAAAAATCGAGTACAGATCTAGGGAATTCTCAATAGAGGGATCTCAATTGACTGCAGTTGTTTAATATCCTTAGTCATCAGGGAAATGCAAATCAAAACAACTTTAGGATACCATCTTACATCTGTCAGTGAAAAAAAAACAACAAAACAGTTTATGCTGGAGAGGATGTGGAGAAAGGAGGACACTCCGCCATTGCTCTTGTGGGAATGCAAACATGTACAGTCACTTTGGATATTAATATGGTATTTCTCAGGAAAATGACAATCAGTCTACTTCAATATCCAGCAATTCCACTCTTAGGCTACACAAAGAATGTACATTCATAACATAAGTACATCTGTTCAACTATGTTTATAGCAGCAATATTTGTAATAGCCAGAACCTGGAAGCAACCTAGATGCCCCTCAATTGAAAAATCAATAAAGAAAATGCAGTACATTTACACAATGGAGTATTACTCAGTGGAAAAAAACAATGGCATCATCAAATTTTCAGGCAAATGGATGGGTGTAGAAGAAACCATCCTGAGTGAGATAAGCCAGACACAGAAAGAAAAATATGACATGTACTCACTCATAATTGTATATTAGACATAGAGCGAAGATACTCAGCCTACAATCCACAATCCTAGAGAAGCTAGGAAACAAGGAGGACCCTAAGAGAGACATACATGGAACCCCAGAGAAGAGGAAAGGGACAAGATCTCCTGAGTAAATTGGGAACACTGTGGGAGGGGAGGAAAAAAGGAGAGTGAAGGGGAGGGGAGAGGAGAACATGGGGATTAGGATGGTCCAGTTGGGAGAAAAACAAGGAGAGCAAGGAATGAGATACCTTAATAGAGGGAGCCATTGTGGAGTTAATGAGAAACCTGGCACTAGGGAAATGTCCAGGAATTCACAAGGATGACCCCATCTAATAACCTAAGCAATAGTGGAGAGGCTAACTTAAATTCCTTTCCCCTATAATGAGATTGATGACTACCTTAAATGTCATCCTAGGGCCTTCATCCAGTAGCTAATGGAAGCAGAAGCAGAGATTCACAGCTAATCACTGAGCCAAACTCTTGGAATCCGGGTTTAGAGAGGGAGGAGTGATGAGCAAAGGGTTCAAGACCATTTTGTGGAAACTCACAGAAGTAGCTAACCTGAGCAAGTGGGAGTTAACAGACTCCAGAATGATAGCCGGGGAACCTGCATAGGACTGAATTGTATCCCCTGAATGTGGCTGTCAGTTAGAGGTCTTGGACAGCCTAGGGGGCCTCTGGCAGTGGAACCAATATTTGTCCCTAGTGCATGAATGGGCTGGGGGCTCATTACCTATGGAAGGATACTGTCTCAGCCTAGATACATGGGGGAGGGCCTAGGTCCTGTCCCAAATGATGTGACAGACTTTGATGATTCCTCCACGGAAGGCCTCACCCTCCCTGAGGAGTGTATGATGGGGGGGGGTTGGTGTGGGGAATGGGAGGATGGGAGGGAGAAGGAACTTGGATTGGAATGTAAAAAGAGATTGTTATTAATTTAAATAAAATTAATTACCAAATAAAAAATAATATGTGAGCATTAATTACAGTAAGTGCTCAGTAAACAGTTACAGATTCTCAACTCTTGAGACTTCATTTGTCCTAATAAATCTTAGCATTCTCTCCTCTCATTTCGTTGGCACTGACCCAATAACTCACACTCTGGGACCCCAGTTCTCAGGATTCTACCGTTTCTAATTTTCTTTGCTTACTGTCAAGAATCTTCCAGTGACTTTCTTTGCTATGACTTTCTTTGCTTCTGCACACGGACATAAGAAATCTTTTGATGAGGGTTATACCAATGATTACTTACGTCTCAGTATTTGCTCCATATTGGTCACCAAGAGTCAACTTAATGTAGGTGGAACATTTTTCTATATTAAGAGGAATGTTTCTGGCCAGTCTTGTTCTATGGTTAACAAATGGAGGTAACTCAATCAAGTACACCTATCCTAGTTGTCCCCTTTAATATCCTACTCCACCTGAATGGCTGCTTTAGGCATGGTCAGCACAGGTCCACTGTTTCTCCTTGAAAGTCAACCCTGCTTACAGGCAGCCTACACGATGCTACGTAGCTGCAAGGACTATGTAGCCAGCCACACACACCTGTGGCAGGGGACACCTTTAATGCAGCACTGCCCTCTTCTGATGTCAGCTAGAAAAGCCCCTAGTCACTCATGCCAAGTTGTGCTCTGTAATTCATATGAGTCCATTTGGTTTTGGCCAACTACTCCTGAGCATAGGGCTTCTCTGGGTGTGGTCAATATACAGTGACAGTCCATTAGGAAAAAAAAACCGGATCCTTCCTCTTCCAGCAGCTATCAGTTGTTAATGGCTCCTCAGCTGGGGTAGAACTCTTGTTCACCTCCCCTCTGCATGCTGGCCTTTTTGTGTGGCCTGAGCTTGTGCAGGACCTGCGCATGCTGTCTTAAGTGGTGTGAATCCCTGTGTTTAGCCTCCTTGCTGGGCTTGAAAGCCACTGTTTTCTTGTGGGTTTTTGTTTCGAGATATTGCTAAAAACAACTTCCAAAGTGATTTGTATCCTGTTTCAAATCCCGCCAGCAATGAATGAAGTGTCTGTTTCGCATTTTCGCCAACATGGGGTCCATGATAAGAGACGCCAGTGTTCTAGTCTTTGATCATCATGATAATGGTGCTGGAATCTCACTGCTGGTTTTGAATGTGTACTTCGTTTGATAATGTAATGGACACTGTCTACATAGATGTTTACTTCATCTGATGTGATGGTCTACATCACTGCTTTTTCTTCCTAAACATCTCCTTTGCTAAAGCCTCATTTTTGTTTTGGGATGCCATCTTTAATCTTATCATTTCTTTCTTGTTTCTTTTTTTTGTCTGGCTTTTATTTTGAACGTGTGCAATATCAAAATGTTATTGTAATGTGTACCCAAATAAAATGAATAAAGTTAATGAAAACATTACAAATCACTTGTGTATTGTTTTTTTCTGCCACCAACATCTCTTTTTAAATTGTTTGAGAATTTCACAAAAGCATACGACGTGTTTTAATCAAACCCTTCCCCATTCCTTCTCCTGTCCCTTTTTTACGTTCCCTCCCAACTTCCTGTCCTGTTTTAAACTCACTGAGTCCAATTAATGATCCCTGTTTGTTTACAGGTGTAAGATCTTATACTGGAACATGTGTGGCTCTAAGAGATTGTATCCTTGAGGAAAACTGAGTATCCCTACCCTAACATCCATCTATTGTCCATAACTTACCAGTTTTGGGTGGGAATTCATAAGTCCCACCCCCATCCACTCTGAGATTTTTTGGGTAGCTTGTTCTGGTATTTTGCATGCAATCACAGCCTTATTATATCTGGCAAATACTGCTTCACTGATGATGTTCACTGCTTCTGACCCTTAGAGTTTCTGTCCCCTCATCTTCTGGTATAGTATAGATGTTCCATTTACAGCTGATCACTCAACAGTCTGTTGTCTTATTGTCTGCACATTGACCAGTCATTGGTGTCTGCATTAATCACTAACTACTGTAAAAAATAAAGCTTCTCCAGTAAGGGCTGAGAGATACACTAAGATATGTATCTATGGAAACAGCTTATTACTGTGCCCATTTAGAATAATGGTATTCTATTCTCTAGGCCTTGTGACCTAGGCAGTCACAGGTTTGGGTCCCTGTTAGTGATACCAGGCATGAGCTCTATCTTATGGAGTGAGCCTTAAATCCAATCAGATTTTTTCTTATGCTTGATATAACCTTGCACAAATTTTTAAAATACTTAAGTAGATTCCAGTGGCAGTTTTCACACATAGAAACCAAACAGTTAAAAACAACTTTAGCAACAGATATAACTGAAGTCACCAGATCTCTGGCTTTGAGATTCTTCTTACTGTTGTACTCAGAAGAATCGCTCAGTGCCAGCATGAAGGCACAAGGGTGTACCTTGATGTAACAATAAGGAATACGTCCACATATTTATGTCAAATAATTTTTAAAAGGCACTAAAAACACAAGAGAGAGAAAAGTTAGTCTCATCAAACAAGTGTCAAGAAAACTGTGTTTTCCAGAGTTAGAAGAGTGGAGAAGCTGAAATAAAGACTTCGGTATGAGAGAGTCAACACAGGAGGAAAGCTCCATGATGTGAGACTGGGAAAATTATGTATCACTGGGCATCACACTAAAACGTTTTCCCAAATATAATTTAATGAGTACAAAGATAATCTATATGCTAGGATAAAATATTTACAAACTGTATATCAAATAAGGAAGTAATACAAAAATATGTGGAATACTCAGAAATAGTAAGAAAATAAACTTGTTTTAAAGTGAGTGGTATCTGAACAGGCATTGTTGGTGAGGGCCCAAAAGAATAAGAATATCATTATAAAGAAAGCTTTGATATTATTAGAGAGTATCTGATAGTTTGGAACCGAATGTCTCAGATTCAAATTAATTTTGGAATCTTGAGGAAGGATTAGTTGCTACAGGGAGAATAGGGGGACAAGCAATATGGCAAAATCATTTGTGTTCTAATGTTTTATGAAAGGCAGAAGCTCTGAGCAATGAGATGATATATCTTTCCATAAGAATTTCCTAAGAGTGGAAGGTATGGTTTACTTTGTCTAGAATGGTTATGGTGACTGTACAAGAGGAGAGAAAATATTTTAATGTAAAAGACAAAGAATCCATGAGTTGGGTGGTGCCCAGAAGAACTGAAAGAATGGCTGTTCCACGACTCCAGACTCGGAGAGCACCTGGAAGTCAATAAAACATATAAAATCTGCAAAATAGGCTGCACCCAGCAGAGCTGTGGAAATGGAGCTACCTGGGACTGTGAGGCAATTTCCCAGAGGCTTAGGGAGCCAACTCCGCCCAGCAAGGCATCTGAGACAGGAATTCCAGGCTTGTTAACCAAAAAATAAAGTTTTTCCTTAAGTTTTTTAAATCTTAAGGTTTTAGATGTACTTGGGATCTGCTACCCCATTCTTCATTATTTCTGTCGTATCAGTGTGTCAAACCTACATCTATTAATATCATGGACCCTTATCTCATGTTTGCTTTCACAGATTCATAGTCATAGAGAAATATGCCTCAAAATCAATCTTTTCTTTAGTCTCTTTCATACCTTATTTAGATGATATGTACATTTTACATTTAAAATTTTTAAACTTATTTTTACTTTGTGTCTGTGGGTATTTTTGCCTATAGGATACCTATGTACCATGTGTATGCATGGTGCCTTTATAGGTCAGAAGATCATGTCAGAGCCCCTAGAACTGGAGCCACAGATAGATGTGAGCCATCACGTGGGTGCTGGTGACTGGACCCCGGTAATCTATAAGAGCAGCAAGTGCTTTTAATCACCGAATCATTCCTCCAGCTCTTAGATGATACTTAGGCTACTACTATTCTGGACTTATAACTGATCCTGGGATGAGTTATGACTTTAGGATTATTGAGATGGTGTAAGAAAGACATGAGCATTGGGACAGACAGAAGGACAGAATGTCATGGTCTGAATGTTCATATTCCACACTCCCCTTGATTTTTCTTCTTGGTGGTTTTAGAAGGTTGGGCTGTTAGATTATGCATAAAAGCCTTCATGAATAAGATTCATGTCCTTACGAAACTATCTCCAGAGAGCTGCCTGTCACTTTGATGATGTGAGAACACAGAAAGAAGGCTTAGGAATCAGAAATCATGTCACCAGACAATCTGCCAATACCTTGATCCTTGATGCCCTCAGCTCCAATCAGTAAGAAATAAATTTCTGGGGTCCATTGACTACCTGGCTTTGGCTTTTGTTTTAGCAGTCTGAACAGACTAAGAATCTTGGCAGAATCAAGTTAGATAATTGTGATTAACATTTTTAAAGGTCTAAAGTTTGTTTTTTCAAGATACTTATATCAATGATACTTCAATAAAAAATTAGTTAAGTAAATATCTAATTTGGCTCCTATTTGTTCTACAAATATTTACTGTTTCTGTTTTTTTTTATTTGAACCTGCCTTTTCTGTCCTTATTTATTTTATTATATAATATATTTTGATCATATTCTTTCCCCTCTCCCAACTCCTCCCAGGTCCTCTTCTGTGACTCTTATCTATCTCTCTTTGTCTTTCTCTCTCTTCCTGCTTCTCTCTCTAAAAAAAATCAAAGCATGCAAAAGAAGGCAGCAATAAGACAAAAGACACCAAAACAAAATGAAACAAAAAGAACCAATACACACACACACAAAAAAAACCAAAACCCCATGTAGTATATTTTGTGTTGATCAGCTACTCCTGAGAATGGGGCCTGCCCTAGAGTTTGGTTGATACACTCAGTGACATTCTATTGGAGAAACCTAGTTTTCCCTTTCCCAACAGGTATCAACTGTAAACAGCTTCTAGGTAAGGAGTGGGATTTTGCGTCCACTTCCCCTTCTCAGTGTTAGAATTTTATCTGGTTTCAACCCTCGAAGGTCTTGTTCATGCTCCCATAGTCACGTACCTGCGTCAGCCCTGTTGTGTTGGAGGCATCCACTACTGCTGGCTCTCACAACTTCCCACCTCCTCTTATGCACACACCCCTGAACCTTGGGCCAGCAGTACCCTAGATCTGTGACCACTTGTTTAAAAAAATACTGTACCTCTCTTCTCATGGAGTTTGTAAGTCGAATATCAACATCTTTAATGGTGAACTATGTTTTACGAAAGTACACATTCTGTTTCATTCACTACACCATCACCTGAACCTATCACATTAGCTGAGTAGAAACTAGTAAGTGAATGAATGAGTTCTCCTGAAAATGTTGACCTTTGTAAAAGCACAGGGTCAAAAAGCTGTGTGGTGTTGATCCCACTGTTCCCTATAGAGATTCACCTCAAGCCAAGGCACTCAGGTCATTGTTATCTCAGAATTGAAGGAAACTAATGCAGGAAAATCCCCAATTGTGGGGGAACAAGATCTGACTTTAACTCGCCATTTCATGATATTTTAACAGATTCATTAGCCCGATCCTGTGTCTCTTCTCACAATTTAGAATAAGGATTAATGAATGATGTCCATGCATATAACAGACCCTAAGTAAATGTTGCTTAAAGCCAAGGTTGAATTGTGGCTTAGTGGTGTATAAGCATAATCCCAACACTTGGGAGATGGAGGCAGGGGATAGCTCAAAGTCATCCTCAGGTACGTACGACGTTGAAGGCCAGCTTGGGCTACACGAATGTACCTACACTTTTATCAAGTATATCCATGCAGCATATTGTAGACAAAAGCACCTATAAGAGAATATAGGTTGTAGCATTCTCTTCATAACAAGAGAAATCATGATAAAAAGCATGAATAAGAAAACAGTTATTTCTATACAAATAATATTCTGTGAAATAGCTTCAAAATAATAAGCTAGGTCTGATTTTACCATAGGATGTCCACAATTTACTTATGAGAAAAGAAAGCTCCATAAATAATGCCCCTTTTTAAAATACTCATTTATTTTATGTGTATATGTATATGCCTGAGTGTATTCACATGTACCACACATGTGCAGGAGCCTGCAGAGTTCATAAGAATAATCAGGTAATCTGGAACTAGAGTTACAGATGGTTTTAAATCACCCTGTGGTTTCTGGAAACCTAACCTGGGTCCTCTGCAAGAGTAGAAAGTGCTCTTATATGCTGGGCCATTTCTCCAGCCCCAAGATCTCATTTTTATAAAATATACACATGTTAACCTATAGAGACGTGTCTATAGTAGTACCTGTTGGACATGAGCAGTGGTTGACTACCCCTAGAATAAATATGGGCCGTAGTGTACGAATGGACTTTGGGAGCCCATTCCACATAGAGGGATACTCTCTCAGTCTAGACACATGGAGGAGGCCCTAAGCCCTGATCCAAATGATATGACAGACTTTGATGATCCCCCATGGAAGGCCTCACCCTGCCTGGGGAGTAGAAGGGGTATGGGATGGGGGTTGGTGGGAGGCATGGGAGGAGGGGAGGGAGAGGGAACTGGGATTGATAAGTGAATTAAGATTGTTTATAATTTAAATAAAAAAGAACACCTCAGCTCCCAGCACTCCTAGTCCTGTCCGCCTGCCCCCAAAAAGCATAAGCACCTGGAGTCTATGGCACCCTGGGAGCTGCTACTCCTTCACCTCCTGCCAGATGCTTTTATTTCTCTTATTCTGGACTACTTCCTTTATCTTCCCTGAGTGGTTGGCTCCGTGCATCTGTCCAAACAAGACACAAAGACACACAGCCAAGGCGAGATGAAATACCAGACGCAGCCATTCCTGTCTAGCTGAGAGTCCACAGCAGAGTGGTAAAGACTCACAGAGAGCTTCACACCATCACACAGCATTTGCCGCCACCTTAGGCAACATTACACCAGTCCCTCAGCAAAGACCATCAGAATCGGTCGTTTGGATATGAATCTAAGTGCTGCAAAGTCTCGTTTTCTACTGTCTTATCTCCCTTCTCTTTCTGTCTCTCCTCCATTATCCTCTGCTGTCTGCATGCACCTACCTCACAAAAACCTACCCACAAGAGAGAGTAGATGATTTACATAGCTAAGACTTTCCATGGAAATTTCACCTGAGTCGGAAAGCTAGCTTTTAAAAATTCCAAAAAGTCATACAAACGGACTTCATGTGTCCATAACACAGAGGGATGCTCTCTCAGCCTGGGGGGAGGGCCTGGACCCTGCCCTGAATGAAATGACAGACTCTGTTTATCCGCTACATGGAAGGGAGTGGGCATAGGGCTGGGGGTGCGGGAGGAGGGGAGAGAGAGGGAGCTGGGATCGACAGGTGAAGCAAGCTCTTTTCTAAAAAAAAAAAAGTAATAAAAAATAATGAAAAAAATTCCAAAAGTTCCAATGATTTGAAGAGCTGTCTGTGTGTAAATTGGGTTGGGCAGCACATGGCTTGACTTCTCTTTAACAACAAACCCAGTCCTTTCTTCCCACTCCTGGGTCTTCACAATGAAACAGGGCAATGAAGAGAACAGGTTTCATTATGTTATGTAAATGCCTCCTCCTGTATTTGCAAAGGGCACTTGTGGATGGAGTGGCAGAAGCAATAGGAATTATAGTAATTAGCTTCACCCTGTTTTGTAGGATTTTAAAGGAACCTCCACATCTGTAGATTTTATAAAGCTTTTCAATGCAAGCAGGCATTACCTCCATTTCCCAGACAAGGAAATGAGGTGCTCTTCTTAAGGTCTCAGAATATTCTCCTGACAGACAAATCAAATTCCTTACAACCTATGTTGCTGTTTGTTTATGCACACCCCATTTAAAAGCAAGATTCTTGACTTCCCACCTCCTCAGCCACACCAAATTCTCCCCCTCCGTCTGCCTCCAACCCTATTTAATGTGACCTTAGGGAACCTAACACCGCACTCTCATCCTCAATAGCAAAAACAAAGCTGATCGCTGGTGAGTCTCCTCTACCCTGGCAAGGGCTTGAATGAAGCAGAGCTGACTGACTGCCCCCACCCACTTCGGTCACGTGTGGCGTGGATGAGGGAAACATGCCCCCTCCTGCTACCTGCTACCCTAGGTGGCCCAGGGATCACAATAGTTGGAGAACTTGCCCTGTCCCTCATCAGCTGCAGCACTCAAGAGAGCTAGCCCTCCCTGCATCCTGCCTGGGTAAACACACTAGAGCTCACCCTGCTGACAGAGACTCAGATGAGCCCATCCTGAGGGCTTGAGAACAAGAGAGCTGACCCTGCCCCGTTTCATCGGTCATGTGGTGGCATGGGTGAGAGAAAGATGCCTTCCCCTACTCCCTACCCCCTGCAACCTGCCTGTAGCTACCTGCCGCAGACAAGAGATCTGGCCCTGGGGTCACAAGACTAGAAGAACTAGGCCCCTCCCTTGCCCGATGCTGCTCACTGAACAGCAGACTCTGCAGGCAGCCCTGAGGGCTTGAGATCAGGAGATCTACCCGCCTCCCCTGTATGTCCCCTACAACAACTGGGAGAGAGGGTTCTACACCTCTCCTGGGCAAGATAGCGGAGCTGGCCCTGGTGGTGTGAGTGTGGGTGAGCAAACCTAAGGGCCTGGGAGCAGAACTGGCCTTGCTTCTTGCCGCAGGCTGCGATGGGTGTGTTAACCAGGCGGTGATGGAGAGCCCGAGGGAGCAGAGAGTACGGGAGGTGACCTTAGGGGAAAACTGGTGGACTGGCCAGTCCCAACTGACACCCAAGGCCAGCCTGGGGCTCTGAGTGGGCCCTCCCCAACATCCACCCCATCTATGAACAGCCAGAGGAGAAGGGTCCCAATCTCCATCTCCGAAACACAAGACAACCACGGGATGTCCCGGGGGAGGGAGGGGGGACCTTGGTGAGAGCTCATTGTTGACTGTGCTACAGAGGACACAGGCCTCCAACAGACCAAGGACTTAGGGAAATGAACACTTGCAAATGAAGATGAAAGGACTAAAGGGTGCAGGCCTCCATAGCCTCCAGGACGAAATTCTTTCTCATTTTTTTTCTTTCTTCCTTTTGCTTTCTTTCATCTTTTGCTTTGATTTTTGTTAGTTTGTTTGTTTGGTTTGGTTTTTGGTTTTTCTTTTAGATTTTGTTTTGTTTTTCGTGGAGGAGATTGCTAGGGTGGATGAGGAGGGAATGGGAAGATGGGCAGAATTGGCTTGCATGATGTGAAAACCCCAAAGAACCAGTAAAAGTTAATTTACACATATAAAAGCAGAAACAAGAATATATAGTCTTTAGCTTTATAATGAGACTTAAACATACGTGTGTACACACATATATACAACCGTATCAATGAATCTATACATTTATGTGTGAACGGGCACTTGTCTGACTGATGTGTAAGGCAGTACAACATAAAAGCAAAATGAGAAGTATAAATAGGAATTAAGAGGAAAAGCTTAAGTGAGAAAATAATATCAATAGTTAGGAATATAGGCTTTCTGATCAGACACAGCTGTATATGTTATGAAACTCTATAAGATTCACCAATCTGCAGTTACACACCGGGATAAGCTCACATCACAGCTACAGAACTCTGTGAGCTTCACCATCTTGCACACATTAAATTGTCTCAGGATGCCAGTCGTTTGTGGTGCATGCCTTTAATCCCAGCACTCGGGAGGCAAAGGCAGGCAGATCTCTGTGAGTTCGAGACCACCCTGGTCTACAGAGCGGGTTCCAGGACAGGCTCCAAAACAACACAGAGAAACCCTGTATCGAAAAAAAAATTGTCTCAGGATTTCATCTAATTTGCCACCTATGTATCATCTCACTTGTGTGGATTTGTAGTTTTCCTAATGGAGCAAAATTCTACATTTCCTTTTTGGAAAAAAAAATTCAAGTATTCATGGTTGGTTGAATTCCCTGATGTGGAACATGTATGATGAGCTATAAGAAAACATATACTAAGACATCTAATGGAACAATTTGCCTTTGTTCAACCTAGTCTATACATTCAAAACTTAGTATTATTTATTACTAGAGTAAGTGTATAAAATTAGCATCAGTCCTATTATTGTCTTTTGTTAAACATGAGGCAGGAAAAAGAAAAAGTGAGCTGAAGACAAGCCATTTAGAGAAGAGGTATATGGAATTATGAAGACGGAAAACTCGTTGTTATAAAACAATTTGCACTATTTGAGAGATCTTTTGGTACCAGTAAAGCTACCTCTATACACAGACAGCCTCTAGAGTGAGGACTGCTGAACCATATGGACTCTGACATTCCCTTCAGCACGCAGGTTCCTTGTATGTCATAAGTCTACTGTCATGAATAAGGTAGCTTGGCTTTCTTTAGCTTGGAGAGTTGTGGATCCTGATAAACATGATATGAATTGAACTGTGCCATATATGAGCTTAAATTATCTATGCCTTCTAATTTGTAAAACACATAATAATAATGATGGTGATGATTGCTTCATAAGGCAATTGTAACTTGTAACATTTAAATATGATAATCTATTGAAGTCCCCAATTCAAGGAAGATACTCTAAATGTTAGCTGTGGTGACAGTGATAATGCTAAAGATAATGAAAATTATTAAGAACTCAATCATTTTATCAGCACCATGTGTCTTTTGTACTGGGGTGCAGCAGTGAGGGGTCTTCAACAGCCTGCTCATATTCCCCAGTGAATGAAAATGATCCTTTCTGTTCTTATAGTGACAGGTTGACAACAACAGCTGGACTAGTGTGTCACACTTGGTTCTCTTGGCATCTCTACTCACGCAGATGAGCAGATTCCTCTCTTCCTTCTTTTTCCACTCATGTCTATAATCATTTCTGGCAATTGTTCATCATTGCACCCACTGTCTCTGCTCCTCAGCTTCACAGTTCCATATATGTCTTCCTCAGTAACTTGACCTTGACAGACAACTGCTTCACCTCTACCACAATTCCCAAGACACTGCAGAACAGTTTCTCCTCCTCAAAGGCCATTTCCTACATGGGTTGTTTAATCCAAATTTATGTCTTCATTTGCTTTGCAGCCATGGAAAGCTTCCTCCTGGTGACGATGATCTATGACAGGTACATTGCCATCTGTCACCCTCTCAGCTACCCCACAATACTAATTGGAGGTCTGTGTACACAGATGGTGGCTCTGTGCCATGTCCTCTCCCACCTTCATGCCCTGCTGTATACCCTCCTTACAGGCAGACTCAACTTCTGTGCAGGTAACAGGATCCCCCACTTCTTCTGTGACCTCTGTCCTATGATGAAGATCTTCTGCACCAGCATCCAACTCAACAACTTGATGATTCCTACAGAAATAGTGATAGTCATCCATGGAGCTCTGGTCTTCATCTTCGCCTCCTATGTCTTCATCATATCAGCAGTCCTCCAGATTACCTCTGCCAATGAAGAGTGAAGCCTTTTCCCACCTCACCATGGTAGCTGTATTCTATGGCACCATCACATGGATCTATTTCAGCCCCTTTCCAGCTACTCAGTGACCGAGGATGCATTGTGACAGACATGTACACAGTGGTGACTCCTATTTTGAACCCCTTCATCTACAACTTGAGGAATGGAGATGTCAAGGAAACTTTCAGGAAATGGATGAAATGACTATAACCCTTCTTTCTGGCCCAAACCTCAAACAACATTCCAAGTCTTAACTATTATTCTAGGAAATTCATTTTGTCTTTCCGCAAATCTGATTTCCTTAGAATATCCCAGAAAGATTGAACCAGGAGGACTGTATATTCAAGGCATGCCTGGGCTGTACAGTCCAAGAAAATCCTTAGCAACTTATGTAGACTCTGTGTCAAAATAAGTAAAAGGGGGTATAAGTCAGCAGTAGGACACTTGTTTAGCATGCACAAGATCTTAGCTTCAATTTCTGGTACTGAAAGAAATAAATTTTAAAAAATGCTCTAGATATATCTAAATTGAATACATATCAGGATTTTCTCATCAGATATTGTCATAAAACATTTCTGAGGCCCAAAGTACAGAAAGCAAAGAAACCACCATTTACTTAGTGTAAAACACTAAGCTTAGGTTTCACTGCAACTGAGGGTGATCCATGGGTCTGTGGTTAAATAAAGAGTTGTGATTCTCTGTGTTCATAAAGTGATGCTGACTGATTTGTGGGGAAATTAGTTTCTAAATGGGCTATTTAGAGTTCATAAATTCCCAAGGTCCAGGTTTCAGATTCTAAAAATAGGTAAGATTAGGAAAGACCATGTAATCCAAATCCAAACAGCCAAAGTCATAGCATAGAAGGAGACTTCTGGGAACATTAATCTCTGAACTTCGCAGTGATAAGATTTATACTCCACCAACACCTACAGTGATGGTCTGAAAACTACATATTACCAGATCTGTTTACATATGCTTTGCATCACTATCTCTAATTCAGACCATGATGGTACATCAAATTGGCCAAGTATTGGTCATTTTCACATTTTCTAACTGCCAGGGATGCCATGTGGGTAATATTGGTGCTTGTATCTTTTGCAAATTTCTATGAGATGGATAAGATGGGTTAACTACTCTAACATGGGAAGGACATAACAACATTTATGGGGATCAGAATTGATTGAGCTTCCAAAACTAAGCACACCACTCTTTTCTACTTCCACACTCTTAACCCCCTGAAACATTCCACTCACAGATAGCTGAAGCTTCTGGGCTCGCAGATAAATAGTTGATGTAAGGGATTTGTCTAATAATGGGTGATTGTTGACTGGTTTTTTCTGGGCATGGGGAATATATTCAAAAGTCAGAAAATGCAGTAAAATGTCAAATTTTCAATTTCATCCGAATAAAATTAGAAGAATTCGAGAGGAGTAGCCCAGAAAATGTAAGCATGGCTGACTAGCCCATCTGTCTAGATGGAGCTTCATCTATTGGATACAATTAATTAGGACATTGAGCTGAGGAGCTAAACTTGTAAAGATCTGATATAATGTGATAGAAGGGGTTCTTGTAGTATAAACACAAATCTTAATAAAAATTTTCACCACTGAAATGGACTGGGAAGCTAGCTATATTCACTAAGTCTTAAGGCTTTTCCTGAAAGATAAGATCTACCTAAGTAAAGGAGTCCATGGTTTGTATAAAGTGAAAGAACAAATAAACCATGCTACCTTTTCCTCCTCAATATGACTGTGGTCTTTCCATTTTTCTTTTGGTTTTCTGGGGATCAAACCCAGGCCTTTGCACTTGCCAGGCAAGTGCTCTACCACTGAGCTACTTTCTCATTTCTAATGACATCATCTTTTGACCAGACTCTGGTTCTACACCTTGTCCAGAAGACACTCTACACACCAAATACTTTCTGTCTGGATCCCCTTTATTTGTTTTAATATTTCCTGCTTCCTTGGCCCACCTCCTCCTCTCAGGACTAGTTTTGGTCCCTTTATTCTTTTCTGTCTATTCAGGGTCACTGCTTAGCACTGTAGCCTTTTCTAAAACTCCCCCTTAAGATGGAGAGCTGGGCTAGAGAAGAATGGATGTAGTATATGTACTGCCCTTATCCATAGTGTCACTTCCTACTGTTTAACATACTCATAGTCAACTATGTTCTAGAGATACTAGGTGGAAAATTTTAGAAAAAAATAATTCTAAAGTTTTTAATGGCAAAGGGATCTGAGTAGCATAATCTTATATTGTCCTGCTCCATCTTGCCTGAGCATGAATCATCTCTCTGTCCAGTATAACCATTAATTATCTCCAGATGCACTGGACCACACTGCTGATGTTTAGTAGTCACTTTGTATCTATTTGGTTATCAAATTTTAAAAGCATCACACACACACACACACACACACACACACACACACACACACACACACACATCTTGATGCTTTCTATATCACCTAGGCCCAGGAACAAGCCTCTGTGAGTGAGAGGGTCCTACATCACTTTTTCTTAAAGAGAAATTAGACAATTACATTTTTAAAAATGTACTTAGGACCAGGCATGGTGCCACACAACTTTAATCCTGGCACTCAGGAGGCAGAGGAAGGATCTCTATGAGTTCAAGGTCAACTATAACTACATAGTAAGATCTTGTTTCAAAAAAATAAAAAGAAAAGAAAACAAAAAGAAAATTTTTACTCTTCTAAGAATTCATCTCTCAGATTTTCAGAGATATACAAGGATGACACCAACTGACAACCTAAGCAATAGCGGAGAGGCTACCTTAAATGCCTTCCCCCAATAATGAGATTGATGCCTACCTTATATGCCTTCCTAGAGCCTTCATCCAGTAGCTGATGGAAGCAGAGGCAGACACCCGCAGCTAAACACTGAACTGAACTCCTGGAACCCAGTTGCAGAGAGGGAGGAGTGATGAGCAAAGGAGTCAAGACCTGGCTGGTGAAACCCACAGAGGCAGCTGACCTGAACAAGGGGGAGCTCATGGACCCCAGATTGGTGACTGAGAGGCCAGCATGGGACTGATCCAGACTCACTGAGCCTGGATGTCAGTGAGGAGGCCTCAGAAATCTATGGGGCCTTGAATAGTAGTTTAGAATTTAGCCCTGGTATCCAAATGAACTTTGGGAGCCCATTCCACATGGAGAGATGTTCTCTCAGCCTGGACACATGGGGGGAGGACCTAGAACCTGCCCTGGATGATATGACAGACTTTGAAGATTCCCCATGGAGGGCCTCATCCTTCCTAGGGAGTGGAGAAGGGATGGGGTGGGAGGTTGGGGGCATTGGTGTAGGTTAGGGGAGGAAGGGGGTGAGGGATCTGGGATTGACATGTGAAGCAAGCTTGTTTCTAATTTAAAGAAAAAAGGAAAAAATAATTCATCTCCCAGAATAAATCATTACAATGGAGAACTATTACATGAATAAATGTACATATATCTTATAATATACTATTATTTATGAGCATGAACAATTTTTAGGTTTACTAATGGGAGCTTGAATATTTGTGACTGTTAGGTAGATGGTATCTGTTAAAATTCCTTCTTTATTTCCTGTCCTTGACATGGCCTCTTCACAGGTGGAATATATACATCTCCATTCCACTCAGTGACTTTTAATTAAATATAGCCAGCACTTGTGAATAAGCATAGTAAATGCTTTTCCCAAGTTGAAATGTTAAATAGGTTTGGGTCAGCTCCTTTCGCTCTTTTGACATTCAGCCTTTGTTGGGAGGATAGTTCTAATCAGGTAACTGTCTCCCTTCATCTCAGAATGCAAAATACAAAAGGAGAACACACTTGCATGTGACCGGTAGACTTTGGAATGAGAAATTTTCTGCTGGAAAACATTGAGTTATCGAATTGTTTCTTAGGGAATGCCTTTAATGTTCATTTCTTTACATAGCATCCCTTTGCTTTCTCACTGTTATTTCAATTTTATACTATTAATTACTATTACATTTGTAATGAATTTAGTCTGAGTCATTTACATATATTTTATTAATCAAATCTGTACCACAACTCTGAATTGTGGGTACTACTTCTCCCTTCTTTATAATAAGAAACCAAGGCAGAGAGTAACTGAATAATTGTTTGAGATCATATAGCAAGTAATAGGAAAGCTTGAAATTTAACTTGGACTCCAAATACTACCCTTTATCATACCCTATACCATTGTTTCTCAATCTGTGGGCTTCTGGGGGTAGTAAAACAACTCTTTCACAGAGGTCACCTAAGACCATCAGAGAAAGCCAATATTTATATTATGATTCATAGCAGTAGCAAAAATACGATTATGAAGTAGCAACAAAAGTAATGTTGTGGTTGTGGGTCAACATAACATGAGGAACCGTGTTGAAGGGTCAAACCATTAGAAAAGTTGAGAACCACTGTCCTACACTATAGTCAATAGTCTATCATTTTACTTTGGGATTCTGAACTCCATTTTATTCTGATCTCCTTCAGGTGACTAATTTCCAATAATTCAGATGGTTACAGTAGAAACATATTAAATCAGTACTTCAGTACTTTCCCTACATCCTACATCTTACCCTATGAGTCCCTTTATTTCATTACTCTACTTTTTGATAAGCTCTCAGAATACATGCTTCAAAAACTAAGTATAAATTGTAACAAAGAATATACTATCAGCAAAGAGGTATAAAAAGTAAAGAAGTAAATATAAAAATTCCACTGCTGTTACAATGATGACCAAAACCACACTGATAGTTATAGTATTAGCAGGGCTGTTTCCTGATGGCCACAGCACACTGCGGTTCTTCTGTTTAATGCTAGGCAACTCACCTTACGTTAGGCAATCCTTGTACACAAACGAACACACAAAGTCACACTTTAGCCTTTTTTTTTTTTGGTTTTTACGAGACAGGGTTTCTCTGTATTGTTTTGGAGGCTATCGGTCCAGTCCGGCCTCGAACTCACAGAAATCCTCCTGCCTCTGCCTCCCGAGTGCTGGGATTAAAGGCACGCACCACCACCGCCCGGCTACACTTTAGCTTTTGACTATGTTTATTATTGGAATTGATGCTCTGACTTGAGCCTTGGTTGGTTTTGTCACCATGCCATTCCTTCTTTGAAGAATGACCATTGAACTATGGCTATTTCTCTTTCAAATTTGATTAAGTGCAATTGATTTTGCTGCCTATCCTTTCATTTGCCTCTGATTCTTTTACTCCCCTTATAGACATGCCGATGAAGTTTGTTTGTTTGTTGTTTTTAATTTTTAAACAGGGTCCTATATAATAAATTAATTATATAGTCTGGCTGTCCTGGAACCCACTCTGTAAACAAGGCTGGCCTTGAACATGTAGAAATCCACCTGCCTCTGCCTTCCAAGTGCTGGAATTGAAGGTGTGCATCACCACTCCTGGGTGTTGATGTCTTATAAAGTCTTGTATCAAAACTTGAAGTTGTATTCTTTTATGGGCAAGCAGATGGTTAGTAATCAGCCAGATGTAGTCAATTAAGATGACTTTGGAAACAGATAAGTACATCAGTATGTTGTATCTCTTTGCGTGACTGATGGTGTTAGTTCCTCTCAATTGAGGGTAGGTGTCTCCAGAGACATAATTCTCATTGAAGCAACATTGACTACTATATGTCAATGAAAACAGGATATAAAAGCAAGTTCTCATCTGTGGTGCATTACTTGACGGTAGAGAACTTGATGGGGAACTATACGCCTAACTTTAATTCATTAAACACTTGTTCTTGGTTGAACTAAAACATTATGAGACTGGGGAGGTAGATAGCTCAGTGAGAACAGTGTCTAATATTCAGATTCTGGGCATGGGAGTATGCGACCCCCGGGAAAGGACCCCCGACCCGCGGGGGTGAGGTGATGAGGGTCGCTACTAATTTAGTGGGCCTTCACGAGCAGATCCGATCTGGAAAGTGAACTTCAAGAGGTTAATGGAATCAGGCTCAAGACAACGTTCGCTGATCAAGAGCCTTTATTTTTTGGGGCGCGCTGGACTTTATAGAGGAAGGACCTCAGGGGGTGGTACAAGCATGTCAATCAAGTCTCAATTCAAATATACACCAAATACGGTAAAGACAAAGCTGTAATTTTCCATCAGTCATTAGTTACATTCCACAAATGCTTGTCAGCGTAAGTCAGGTGCAGGAATTAGGGAGCGGTAGGGAGTATTCAATGGAACACTTTAATCTTTTGTTAACAAAGACAATTACTCTGTAAGGGTATTTCCCCCTGGCTAGGCGGGTGGGCTGCCCTGTGTAAATTTAACTTTAATGGTTAGCCTTTTCCTTTGTCTCAAGGGCATGTGTGCTCGCAGTCACGTAGTCAGAAGGCCAAGAAACGGTTGACAGACTCCATTTTGTTCAAGGTTCTAGCAGTCCCCAACAGGAGTACACACATACAACCTTAACTCAGGTGGATACCCCAGAGAGTCTGCCAGACTAGCAAATATTGTGAGTTCTAAGTTCACTCAGAGACACTGTATCAAAAATTAAAAAGTAAGGAAGAGAGAGAAGATATCCAAAGTCGGCCTATGGCCCCCACACACGTGTACATGCACACACACACACACACACACACACACACACATATACTTCTTAAACAACTACAGATGTTTGGCATTGGCCCAGTCAGTAAAGGATGCTGTAAATGTGAAGACCTGAGTTCAATCCCCAGAACTCACATAAAAGCCAAATGTGTAGTTTGGTTCAACCTTATACAAGGAACTACAGGCAACTGAGTAAATCTGGAAGCCGGGGAGGTGGGCCTCCCAGGAAAGAGCACACCAACTTAGTGCCGAATGGTTAGCCCTGAAGACATACATACAAGTAACGTTATATGGAATTATATTTGGGACTATACATGTATGTACAAACACACACATTCATGTAATAATAATTTATGGAAAAAAGAGGCCATGAATTTTAAGGACATGAGGAGGACTATATGGAAGGGTTTAGAAAGGAAAGGGAAGGATGCAATATTATAACTAAAATACAATCTCAAAACTAAAACGTCATAATTTGAAGTGTGGTGCATGCTGTTTAGTTCAGTGCCATTGATGTAAAGGGCAGGAATAGGCCAATCCTTAGATCTTTCTAGCAAGTTGGTCTCACCTACTTGGTGAAGTTCAGACCAATGAGAGATTCGTCTCAAATAAATAGAGGGAAACACATGAAGAATAATACCTGAGATTGTCCTTTGGCCTCCCATGCACACAGAGACACACAAACAAAGCAGATTTATAATCAGAAGATATAGCTCATGGGTAGAGCACTTGCCTAGTATGTACAAGGCAACACAAACAAACACACACACACAATACAAATTTTATGTATATAATTTGATGAATTTGGTCACATGCAAACATAAAGCCATCACCACCAAATCTCTTACCTCAATGACTTTCCTTATACCCACCCTCAACATTTATAGTTTGTTTGTTGGTTGGTTTGTTTTGGTGAAGACATTAGACATTCTCTCTACTCTCTAAATGAATATCTATCATCATAATAATTTATTGTACAACTAAAAACATATCAAGGTGATATGTCTCATGTTACATACCCTGAACAAGCAAAGACATACAGAAGAATACAGAAGGTCCTGGGGGAGACAGCCTCATCACAAGACTTGAATGGTTGATCTTAATGTTGAGAAAGCTGACTCACATTCTAGCAGGCCTCACATGTGACTCCTTTGAAATGAACTGGGTGAGAGGGAATAGTAGGTTGCTAAAAGTTTAAGCAGGGAAAGGTTAAAGAGAGTGAGGGAAAGGAGAGATGGAGGTAGGTGAACCAAAGCTAAGGATGTATTAAGAAGCATAACTGAAATTAGCTCAACAGAACCAGGAAATTGAACAGAGGTGCCCTTCTCAGGTGAACAGCACTGCTCCCGAAGAACATGGGTTATTAAAATGAAAACCTCAGTACCAGGAACAGAATGCTCCCTATAAGTTATTGTCCAGTGGTACACCAGAGGCATCCAAATTGACATAGGCTATTACCATCGCTCTGGATTGTCTACCATACTATTGTTGAAGACACAGTTCACTTAGCATGTAGCAATAGGAAACTCTCCCTGCTAGGCACCCTTCATAGAGGTGGAACAGGGTTGAGGGATAAAAGACATAAATGATCTTATTCATCCCTGTTCTCTGCATGCTACAAACCCAATTAACCAATTAAGATGTTGTTATTGGTGTAATAATGACAAGACTCTTTATGGGGCAAGGGGTTGTAGGGTGGTGAAATCAACCACTCTCTTGATTAGATTTAAGGCCTGTTCCAAGTATGGAACTCATTCCTGATACTACAGACATGATTAAAACCAGAGAAGAAGCACATGGTGTTGTCTAATAAATTATTGTGTTGTCAAACTATCTTCTAAATGTTTCTATTTTATCCATAGGTTTGTGTTGCTCTCAACTTTGGTTGAAGAAGCTTCTTATTGGTTAATACAGACTCATAACTGTTCAAAGTGCTATGAAAAAGCAACTGTGACTACTCAGACATAGACAGAACATCTATATGAAGCCCCACCCCCATCAAGCTTCAGGGAACACCACAGAAGAGAGGATAGAAAGAATAAAAGAGCTAGTGGATAGGATAGGAGCACTGTGAAATGCTGTCTCTGGACCTGACATGGTTGCTGCACCCAGGAACTCAGAGACTGTGGTTACTGCACCAGAGCCACATGGAATCAAGACAGTTAAAAATTCTAACATAAGGACTGGAGAGATGGCTCATTGGTTAAGAGTATGGGCTGCTCTTCCAGGGGACCTGAGTTCAGTTCCCAGCATGATGGTTAACCGCAGTCTTTAAACATAGAGATATTATGTCCTCTTCTAGTTTTCCATAGGGACTGTGTGGATGTGACATACGTGCAAGTAAAACACTTAAATGCATTAAGCAAAACTTAAAAAAAATTCCAGTCTGGAGTCAGGGAGCTCCTTAAACCCTACTCTTACCTGAGGAACTACTTCAGGGAATGACTGCTGCAGGATAGTTACTTTTGAAAAGCAGTCACTAAGAGATTCCCTTTGTCCCAAAGGGCCTCATAGTCATTCAAATTTTGGTAGCATCAGTTGGATTCAGTGGGTTCTGTTTAAAGAAAAAGAAGTGGTATATTGGAGAGATTGTCAGGAGGAGATGGAAGGATGGAGTTGAGGGCAAATTTGCTTAAGATATATTGTATACATCTGTAAATGTTTCAACAAATAAAAAATAGAATTCTATTAATTTACATTCACTCTGCTCTTTCTGTATACCAAGAACTTGGTGCTTTTCAGATTTGTTCTTTCTGTATTGGTTGAGAATTTAATATATGCATAAATGTGTTTGGATCAAATCCATCTTCTAAACCCCCTCCAACTCCTCCTTCACCCAGTAATCATCTACTATTTCTGGCTCTAAAGGTATTTCTGCCCCCTTTTCCTTGACAATCCTTGAAACCTGATGGGAAGGGATGTGATATTAAGCTCAGCACTACATAGTGTCTTATTCTCTGCATATTGACCAATTCTGAGCTTCTATAGTAATTGTCATCTACTGCATGAAGGAAGTCCTCTGATGAGGGCTAAGTGCTGCATCAACCTTCAGGCATAAAAATAAGTACTTAGGGGACATTTTAATAATATACCTATTTAGCAGAATAATGATAATACTCTATTCCTTAGTGTCTATGACCTACCCAGCCACAAATTGTTGGCCCAATTAACAGTACCAGGAGTGAGTTCTGACTTGTGGTGTGAGTCTAAAATTTAAGAAAAAAGTGATTTGTTGTTCCCATAACATTTGTGCACCAGTGGCCATATATTTCCAAGCCAGTTCTGATTATACCTTACACACCTGGTTAATTCTTTTAGTCAAGGTTACTATTGCTGTGATGAAACACCATAACAGAATGCAACTTGGGGAGGACAGGCTTTCCTTAGCTTATATGTTATTATCACTGTTCATCATTGAGGAAGTCAGGATAGAAATTCAGGCGAGGCAGGAATCTGGAAACAGGATCTGATGCACAGTCTATGGAGGATTGCTACTTACTGTTTCTCCAATGGGTTAGGCCTTCTCATATCACTCACTAATTAAGGAAATGCGTTCCAGGCTTGCTTACACCCAATTTTATGGGGGCATTTTTCTCAGTTGAGGCTCCCTCCTCTCAAATGATTCTAGTTTGTGTCAAGCTGACATAAAACCAGGCAGTACAGTGAAACTGTTGTTAACCTTTCTGCCCCAGAGGCATGTGTAGCACCTTCAGTCAGTAGGAGTGATGCTTCCAGGTCATCACCAGCTTGATTTCTCCATTTTCTGTAACTCAAGTGTATGATGTCTTCAGCAATAAGGTCTTATTACCAAGCGCTGGTGGATGAACAAGACCAGTAACTATAGCCTGTAATGCCTGGGTGTGTCTGTGGGACCTACCTGACCAACAACTGGAAAAGAGGTATCCCATACCTAGCTCTGGGATTTTACTTAATAGCCTATATTTTGTTTGGGAGAGGCATTGTTCACATTATATGGTAATGCTGCTTCTTACAATAGTAGTTTCATATGGCATTTAAAAATATCTTTACTATTACTTGTTTCTCCCCATTCTCATGCCTCTACTCTGTACAACAATCTTTATCAAAATTATAAGAAGCTCTCTGTGAGCCCATGTTACACAGAACTTTTGGTCTATCTCAAAAATAAAAAGCCAAATGCTTACAAAATGTCAGCAATCACAATCTATATTTCCTCTCTTACAACATTATCATGAAATGACTGTAAGTGGAATTTTCCCCTAACTTTTAATACTTGTCAGTAGTCCACACCTTGGAAAATCTAATAATTTCTATTCTCATCAATGGTCTTTCAACTACATTTGAGAGAAGAACGGTTCCATTCTGCAAGAATTATTTTATAAGACGCTAACGTAACAAACTTAGCTGATTTTTTCCCTTCAACGGCCACTTCTCAGTGAATTTGTTTTGTCCATTCCAAAAGCTTTAAATATTTCTCTCCCTATCCATCTTAGCTCTTAGTTCATATTTAGCCTATTTTTACATTCATTTTGGTAAGTTTTGATTCAGCCCCACAGTTTTAAATATCATCTATATGCTGCCTCTCATATTTCTATTTCCACGTAGAATTTTTTCATACACTTCAAAAATTATGTAGTCACTTGTCTATGAAGCATCACCTCATGTCTATCTAATACAGAAATTATTAGATAGTCACGAACTAACACAGAAGAAGGACAGTTGAAGATAAAAATGGAAGAATTTAAAGTATTAGCACTGAACTTATTGTTGGTTAAAAGGTAGTTGAGTTGAAAGACTGTAAATATATGATGGTTAGGAGGGTTGTCCCATCCCACCCACGATTTATTTTAATTTTTAATTTTATGCACAATAGTGTTGTAACTCACTTTGACTTCACTCTGGATACAGTATAAGATACATCATTATAAGAAGGTCAAGTTCTGCAAGCTATATTGATTTGCTTCCATGTTGATGATGCGTTCTTAGAGTTGAATGTTATATATGCAAACGTTCAGTGATTTAAAAGTACCTACTGAGTTAGACTGTTATAAGATTATCATTCAATTAAAGGGACCAAGAATGTTTGTTCACTTCTTTAGAAATTTAACCAAGAGGGTGTTGATAGCAAAGATTATCCCACAGGAATATAATTCAGAGACACTATTAAGAGAGCAATGTTTTCAGACTAACCGTTGCTTCTCAGGAGGTGTGCTGGCATTCTTTGTTTGCCCAAGAGCCAGGCTGGAAGCTTCCTGGGATGTAAATTTTCCTAAAAAGTCTCTGTAGAGCTCCTATAACCTCCTGGTTCCTGAGGCTGTAGATTAGTGGATTTAGCATAGGAGTGACTACTGTGTAGAAGATGGCGATCTGCCGATCCTGGTCTAAGTCATAGCTAGAGGATGGCTTGAGATACATGCGAATCACAGAACTATACAGGAGCAACACAACCAAAATATGGGAACCACAGGTGGATAGAGCCTTGCTCAGGGCAGCAGTTGAATGCATGTGGACTATAGCAACACCTATGCAGACATAGGACCCCAAAATGAAGAAGAAAGGGCTGACCACCACAGCTACACCCTCAGTGAAGATTAACATTTCATTGACCACTGGTCGAGTACAGGAGAGCTTCAGCAGAGGAGTGATGTCACAGAAGAAGTGGGTGACCTTGTTGCCACAGAAGGTTAAACGGGTGACTAGCACACTGTACAGGAGACTGTTAAGGCTGACCACCACCCATGAGGTCAATGTTATTCTCAGACAGAGGTTATGGTTGACAATGGCAGAGTATCTCAAAGGGTCACAGATGGCAACATAGCGGTCATATGCCATGGCAGCCAACAAGTGACCTTCCATGCTGCCTACTGCCATAAAGAAGAACAGCTGTACCATACAGCAGTTATAGGAAATGCTTCTATCCACAGATAGTGTGTGCACCAGCATCTGAGGAACTGTGATTGTTGCTAGAGATATGTCAATCAAGGAGAGCTGGCTGAGAAGGAAATACATGGGGGTCTGAAGCTTGGGGTCTGAACAAGCAACAAGTACTAGTAGGGTATTGCCCATAACCGCCATCAGGTACATGACAAGGACAACTCCAAAGATAACTGGCTGCATCTCTGGCCTGCTGGACAAGCCCAACAACACAAATTCGGTCACTTCTGTCCTGTTTTTAGTAGCCATAAGTCGTGCTCTACATCACCTGCCAAGAGGTAAATCAGAGTTAGAAGGGGAGGAGATTTTGTCAAGATTTCACAATTTCTCCACCTTAAGTGGGTCGCTCAATTGAATGGGAATCTATTCCTATCCTTAAGCATCAAGAAAGGTCATTTTGTTCTTTTGTAATGGTGTTCTTTTAAGTAAACTAAACTTACCCAGGATGGAGGTAAAGGTGATTGATACAATCCCCACTTTCTTAATAGTTAATTTTTTGATGAAAATGTCACTTTGTAATTAATGGGAATTTCACATCTCTTTATGGTGGGATTTCTTTGTAAATAGCTCGAGTGCACAGCAGACATAACTTTTCATGACAGTATACAAATAAATATATTTTGATGAGCTATCATATTTCTGTATGAATGTGAGAACATTAATTTTAGGGCAGGAGAGATAACTCAGTCAGTATAGCACTAGCCACACAAGTGTTGAGGTCTGAGTTCAAGTCCCAGAAGTGACATAAGAAAGCCCAGCACTGGACATGCAGAAACAAGTGGATCCTGGGGCTCATTGGCTACTCAGTCCCACACCAATGAGAGACACTGTCATAAAACCAAGATCGATGACTCCTGAAGAGTGGTAGCAGACCACACACACACACACTTACACACACACACACACACACACACACTTACACACATGTAAACACAGAAATAATAGTGGTCCATACATCTATGCCTCTTAATAATATGCTATTACACATGTGTTTGCATGTTATCATAATGTCTTTTGCCTTTTACTGCAAGAGATGGAACTCCTTCCTCTTCACATCTTCACACGGCCTCACGTTTCTTTCTCCAAGTTTTGATGATTATTTTAGTCCTTTGTTTCCTGGTTTTCATCAACTTTTCTGTAGGTACTCACTAAATTAATAAATAATACAACTAGATGCTGCTAGCATTCTCAGTCTCTGCTTGTCAGGATGGTTTTCATTTAAATGTAGGCATACTTGGTGGCTGAAAACATTTCTGTTAAATGAGAAGCTCACTGCCTTCTACTTTCTGTGTTTTTTTCTGGTGATTTTATTTTAGATATTTTCATCCTCAAATTTTATAGAGATACTGCATCATTAATTCTGTGATGAATGAATAGAGAATTCTTTTTTTCTAGTTTTCTAACAGGGTCTCACATACAGTTGGCTGTCCTGAAACTCACTATGTACACCAAGCTGGCCTCAAGATCGTAGCTACCTGCTTCCACCTACCAGGTTCTGGGGTTAAATGCATGCACCACTATTTCCTAGCTTGAATTTTTAATTTAAACACTGTGGTTTATTTTGGACAAATTTTTCACAGTTCCTTGAACTCAGGGGTAGAGAGATGGCTCAGCAGGAAGTCATTGTTTTACAAACATACAGACCTGATTTCTTTCTCAGAACTCACGCTTTTCCCCAAAATATAACTAACTGGATATTAAACTTCTTTGATTAATTCCTATATTTTAAGTTTTCCATCTCTCTTTCTGGTCCATAACTTAGATTGTAATCACAGTAATTCACAATTTGTGTTTATTTTGTTCTTGCAATCATGTTCTAAGAGATATTTATTGTACTATTTCAATATAATGTTGTTCTCATTGTGGGTGCAGGTCTCTGAAAATCCACATTATTATATAGTATTTTCTTCAGTGAGTCCTTTTTTTATACTGTATGTGTGTGTGCATGCATGTGTCTCCATGTTGCTTGCTCTACATAGCTGGTGTCGATTGCTCCTGTCTTTATATTTGCACAAATGAATACACACTACTATCTCCCAAGAATATGAAAGTTTGCTGTCTGAAAAAAGAAAGTTTGTTTTTATGCCACTTACAAAAGTGAGGCTTCCTTCTGAGACATGACAACTAAATTAGTAACTATAACTTTCCCTTCCTAAAGCATACTTTTCATTGGGCTTAAAGGGTGGGCAAGCATGGTCTGAGCTTCTAGGTACAGAGAAGGATGTATTCAGAATGGCTTGTTCAGTCGTCATGTTGGAAGATATTCATTATAGTCCGAACCCCCTTACTCTACCAAAACATTTTCCCATTTCTCTCCCTCACCATTCTCCTGAATTGGCTGCCCCTGGCATGCCATCCCTTCCAAGAATTCCCTTGTTCTCCTTTGCTGTAGTCCTTCTTGCTGTTCTAAAGTGTGTTCTTAACTTTCTTTGTCTCTCATAACTCCTCTGAAATGTCACACTTGCTAATGATTGCCTTTTCTTCTCACTAATTACAGTTTCCCCTTTGTTATCAATTTGCTGAGATCTCTAGAGAGACAGAGGAACTAAAACAAAAGATAAACACAACAAAGCCATCTCAGCTATAACTGATCCCTTCAGGTGATTGTCTCTACCACAGGAAGTCAGGCACTAAAAGACTATATATGATCAAGTCTATTATTCAGGGTCATTTATCTTTAATACTTTAAACACTGGTTGTCCTTTGAAGTCTCAGATAGCAGATGGATGCTTGCATTATATTTTACCAAGAGGACTTTGCTTTTCCCTGAAGCACATTGCTACTCACTTGGCTGGACTTTGGCTTTCCTACATCTTCTCATTCACATGATGCCCGACCATCTTTAGCTAAAGGATCATATCTACAAAGCAGGAACGAGCTGTAAAGATACTGAAAACTTACGTTTTCCAGTGTTTATTCCTTTGTCTTCATTTCTTCCTGTTTGCACATATGTCAGTGGAAGCAGCTTAAATTCTTATGTTTGTAGTATGTTATTGTTTGCTCAAAGTCCATTCAAATTCAGATGTCAACACACACATAGAAATGAATATGAATGGGAAGAGGTGGGCAAAAGAAAGGAAGAAGGAGTAAGACCCTGTAGGGGAAAGAGTGAAAGATAATGGTATTCAAAAAATAGTAAAGAAGTCTGTTATCCCTTTTGGAGATAACAATAAAATAGTGCAACCCATCTTCCTTCAAGTAAAGCAATCAATTTTAATCAATCATGTTCAAAAAGAAAATAGCAAATGATAGTTGTGCTCATGTTGGTGGGGTCAAGAATCCATCTATGTTCCTTTTCTGTTTCCCAGTCTCTATTTCCTGTCAGACTGTGAGCTTTGTAGAGCCTGGTCAAGCAACTTACAGACACCAAGGATGCTGGACAAAGAAAGGAGAAAAAGATGTCCTTTAGAAGACATAAGATGATACCCACACAGACAGAGCTGGAACTCTTCAGATCCACAAAGTAAACGGAAATCTAGGAGAGGTGAAAGAGTGCCTGGGTACCAGCATATGACCATGCATAGTCACTCAGCCCCTGGCTGCTGCTTCAGGGGCATCTTGACACATGGAGGAGTGACAGTTGGAGCATCCAGCTGAACTCTGCACTTTCTGATTCTATAAGAACATCAGCAGGCATGGTGTCCCTGCCTCTTTATTGCCTTTTCAATGTCTAAATGGTAGAAATAAACTCTCCTTGGGGATTTATTGATCTAAATTCTGTTTTCAGTCCAGGCACCCTCTCAAACTGAAAGTTCACAAAGGCTGATTCTATGATGCATAAATAAGATTCTGTTTGTTTCTTAACCGTGTCAAAAATAGATCTTCCAAAAATCTCACAAAATAAACTAGATGCTCTGTCATGTTTCATGATCTTAGATCCTAAGCATATTGCTCCATACCCTTCTGCATTTTTATTCCACAACTTTGCTCCATCAAAATGCATTTTTATTAAAATTAGCAATTTTCTACCATATTCCTTCCATTGAACATAATATTTTACCTCACATTGCAGCTCTCTTTGATCTTCTAGGTGTTAATGTCACTATATTTCTATTTTCTGATCCCTTTCAATTTACTTTGGGATAAGTTATAATGTTAATATTGTATTGTTTTATGGGTACACCAAGTTGGGGTGTAAGTAGTAATAGCCTTCCTTCTTATTCATTAAAGACCTTCTCTTATTATTTTCCATGAAAACCTTTCTGTAGAGAAGTCATCACAACAAACCAGGTTTTACACCTATGCACTCACTCTGGGACTCTCCAAACCCCCAGGAGGCTCCAGTTGTGTTCAGAAGATACACTAATTAGAATGGGTTCAGCCTTGCCCCTTCCTATATCCAATGGGGAACTAACTCACAAGTCTGCAAGTTCTCCTTCCTTTTGCCTAGATTCTACCACACCTCTGAGAAAAACCCATAAAGCTACAAACAACTGGAGCTGCAGGGAAAGTCTACCCTTTAGTGGACATCACCATAGTCTTGTAAGCTATCAAAAGTTGGGCAAGGAGGGATCTAAGAGGAACTGATTCCCTATTCATTACCTCAAGAGGCCATTTTTAGTAACATCTTCTTCCTGTAATTACAGTTGTTTTTTTTTACTGATCCAAATAATGTAACTCAGCTGGATTAGGTGCTAGGCATTAAGATTAGTGAGGGGGCAACAGAACAGCTCTAACAATTACCACATCACCATGGGCTGTCACTTCCTGTTTTCCCAAATTCCACACCTTTTTTGAGTTAAATCTAGACATTTGATATTTTTAAACACATTATCTGCAAATAACCTGATTTAAACCAGTTTTGAGGAAGCAAAACTGGAGGGGTTCTTAGTTGCATCTTAAAATATAACAATAATGACATAGCTTGCCATTGATAAGTCATCAAAAAAACTGCAAACTGAGTACAAAACAGTGTTTCCCATCATCCAGTCACTAGCTAGAACATTCAAGCTGCTAGTTACTAAGTGTGATAAAATTCCAGAAGAAATAAGCACACTTAAATTAATGTTTTCAAAACAAGGACTACATTTTTAAAGATTCTAATGGATTATCCATCACCAAGTGTTCAGTTGTTGACAGAAGTTCTGTCTCTCCTGATCCTGCAGCCCTTTATCGCAAATAAGCACACAAAGGCTTATGTTCATTATAAACTTTTAGGCCGATGGCACAGCCTTCTTATTGGCTTGCTCTCTCTTAATTATTAACACATTTCTATTAATCTGTGGTCTTGGCTTACTGGTGATGCTTGGACCTCTTGCCTCCTCCACAGCTACATAGCATCTCCTTGACTCTGCCTACTTACAACCTATCTCTATCCAAGTTTTTATTTCCTACTTGGCTAAATCCTGCCTGTCCATGAGAATGGGCAGGACAGAAATTTCCATCTACAGTCAGTCCTAAAAACAGATGCATACAAGCAGCACTGAACAGACTCAGGTCAACATGTACACACACACACACACACACACACACACGTACATGCATATACACACAAGTGTGTGTGTGTGATAGAGAGAGAGAGAAAGAGAGAGAGAGAGAGAGACAGAAACAGAGAGACAGAGACAAAGATAGAGACAGAGACAGAGATAGAGAGAGAGCTCTGTCCCCAGCTAAAGTCTAGTTAGTTTCAGAATTCATATTCCATGGTAAGGCTTCATGAAAAAATGGTCTGTATTCTGTGTTTTCATATGAGCTTGTCCATGCCTTATGAGGCAGTTCTATGCCTCTGAGTTCAGTGTATCTACTCATCTTTCCTTTCTATATTAGGCAGAGTTTTCTTTTAATTTTTTATTCTTTTTATTTAATTTTTTCACTTTACATACCAACCCCAGTTCCTCCTCCTCCTGCCCTCCCACCTCCCCCTCTTCTCACCCCCATCTACTCCTTAGAGGGAGTAAGTCAACAAAGTCTTGTCTAAAGAAACAATTGGACATATGCACACATTCAGAAGAGGGGTTTGCAGAGTCAGCTTACACAGTAGAAGCTGGGCGATCTAACAATGGCCATCTGAATGCTGGAGATACACAGGCTCTCTGTCCAGTAGACAGGACTCTTCCACAGGTCCAAATCCAGCAGTGAAATCCTGGAAACTGTCTGAGAGTCAAAAGCACTGAGTCCACATTAGAAGACCAAAGAAGGTGGGGTCTGGTGATGTAGTGGCTGACAACAGCAGCGGACATGGTCACTCAGTAAAGAAAGGACTTGCCAACATCGTGCTGGCCTCATATCACTTCCCCTCTTCATCTGGGCAGTCTTCCTGTTTAGGGTGCTTTCCTTCTTCAGTGCTGACTTTCCCTTACCTGTGCAGTCACTGTCCCACTGACAATTTCTGGAGATGACTTCACACACAGAGAGATTCATTTCAGTGGTCCTAGGCACCTCTCACTCCAGTCAAGTTGGCAAATCAGATCGACCACCTCACCTGCCTGTTCTCAAGTACATTCACCCCAACACCTCCAGGGCTCCCATGTCTACCTGTAAGTGCCTGTGTTTAAAATGTCTCCCCAATTTGTTTTTTTTTTCAAAAATTAAAAAAAGAAAAATACTTATTCCTTGTAATTAGAAATGGTTCCTATGATCAGTAGAGTCAGATACAAAAATCAATAGACGTGAATTACCAGTGAGAACCTTTGGACCATTGTATATGATATAAAAGTGGTTAAGGATTTGGGTAGAAAATGGGTTACATGACTTATGAAGAAGTCAGATGAGTCATTTTAAACAGTATAGTAAGGTGGTGTCTCCTTTCTTAGTGGTGTATTTTAGCACATAGAAATGCCTAAATTAAACATGTTGGTCTATTGTTTTGTGTTAGACAAAGGGAAGACAAATAATATTTGAGTTTTGAATTGCAAGATGAGGTTCTGATGATCTATGATGCAATGTAGTGACTATATAATGATAATGTGTTGTATACTTTATTTTTTCCTTTTTATATTTAAGTTAGAAACAAGCTTGTTTAACATATCAATCCCAGCTCCCTCTCCCTCCCCTCCTCTCCTGCCCTCCACACCAGGGTAGTCACCAATCTGATTACAGGAGAAGACCTCTTCAGGCACCCTCCCCATTATTATGAGCTGTCTTAGCTGGATTGCTGGAAATTTCCCTAGCACCAGGTTTCTTCCTAACTCCATAATGGCTCTTTCTATCAAGATAGCTCTTTCATTGCTCTCCCATTCCACCCTTCCCCCATCTTGACCATCCCATTCCCTCATGTTCTCATTCCCATCCCCTCCCCTTTAGCACCCCCTGCCCCTAATCTACCCAGAAGATCTCATCTATTTTCCCTTCCCAGAACTATCCATGTGTCTTTCTTAGGGTTCTTCTTGTTACCTAGTATCTCTAGAGCTGTGAATTGTGGTCTGGTTCTCCTTTGCATTACATCTAGTCCACTTACAAGTGAGTAATACTATGTTTATCTTTCTGGGTCATGGTTACCTCACTCAGGATGGATTTTTCTAGTTCCATCCATTTGCCTGTAAATTTCATGATGTCATTGTTTTTTACAGTTGAGTAATACTCCATTGTTTAAATGTACCATAGTTTCTTTACCCATTCTTTCATTGATGGGCATCTATCTAGGTTGTTTCCAAGTTCTGGCTATTATGAATAATGCTTCTATGAACATAGTTGAGTAAGTGTCATCCTAGTTGTCATCATTAAACCTTTGTTTGGTAACTGATGAAAGAAGATGCAGAGATCCACAGCCAAGCACTGGGCTGAGTCCTGGAGTCCAGTTGCAGAGGGAGAGAAGGGATCATATGAGCTAGGGAGGTCAAGATGATGATGGAGAAACCCATAGAGACAGCTGACCCAAACTTGTGGGAGCTCATAGACTATGCCTTACACCTGAGGAGCCTGCATGGGACCAAACTAGGCATTCTGCATGTGGGTGACAGTTGTGTGGCTTAGTCTGTTTGTGGGGCCCCTGGCAATGGGATCTATCCATGGTGCATGAGCTGGCTTTTTGGATTTCATTCCCTAGGGTTAGATGCCTTCCTCAGCCTTGATTCAAGGGGGGCAGGGTGCTTAGTCCTTCCTCAACTTGATGTGCCAGGCTTTGTTGACTTGCTTATAGAAGGCATTATGCTTTCTGAGGAGTAAATAGAGGGCAGAGGCACAAGAGGACAGGAGGGATGGGGGAGCTGTGATTGATTTATAAAATAAATAATAAATTAAAACAGGCCTCAACAACAAAGACAGACATCACCTCAGAATAAAGAGTTGGAAAAAGACTTTTAAATCAAAAGAACTTGAGAAGAAAGCTGGTATCACTATCTTAATATCTAACATAATAGACTTCCAGTCAAAGTTAATCAAAAGATATGGATAAGGATATTTCATATTCATCAAAGGAATCATCCATCAGGATGAAGTCTCAATTCTGAACATCTAAGCTCCAAATACAGGTGCACCCATATTTGTAAAAGACACATTACCAAAGTGTACATCACAGATCAAACCCCACACACTAATAGTAGGACACTTCAACACCCTACTTTCACCAGTGGACAGGTTTTCCAGACAGAAACTAAACAGAGAAATAAGGAAACTAACAGATGTTGTGACCCAAATGGGCCTAACAGGCACCTACAAAACATTCCATTCAAACACCAAAGAATATACCTTCTTCGCAGCACTTCATGGAACCTTCTCTAAACTGACCACATACTCAGTCATGAAACAAATCTCAACAGACACAAAACAATTGGAATAACCCCCTGTATCTTATCAGATAAGCATGGTTAAAGCTGGAGTTCATAAAAACTCACACAATACAGAAATTCTACAAACTCATAGAAACTGAAAAAACTCTCAACTAAATTACCACTGGGCCAAGGGGGAAATAAAAACAGAAATTAAAGACTTCCTAGAGTTCAGTGAAAAGAAAAGCACAAAATACCCAAACTTATGGGACACAATAAAAGAAAGCTGTGTTAAGAGAAAAGTTCATAACATTAAGTTCCTGCATAAAGAATGTGGAGAAATCTCACATTAGCAAATTAACAGCACTACTAAAAGCTCTAGAACAAAAAGATGTAAACTCACCCAGGAAGAGTAGATGATGGGAAATTATCAAACTGAGAGCTAAAAATCAATAAAATAGAAACAAAAAGAGTGATACAAACAATCAATGAAACAATTTTTCTCTGATAAAAATCAATAGGCAAACCCTTATCCAACCTAACTAAAAGTCAGAGAGAGAATACCCAAATTAATAAAATCAGAAACCAAAGGGGGACATAACAACAGACATTGAGGAAATTCAGAGAATCATTAGGTCATATTTCAAAAACCTACACTCCACAAAATTGGAAAATCTAACAGAAATGGACAACTTTCTTAATAGGTACCACATACAAAAAAATTCAGTCAATGCCAGATAAACAATTTAAATAGATCTATAACCACTAAGGAAATAGAAGCAGTCATTAAAAGCCAAAAAAAGATTGCTGTTGAAATTTTTATTGACATTAGAGATTGGATAAACATAGATGATGATAGATAGATTGGTAGGTAGATGATAGAGTCATGAAAGATTCACTTTCATTACTGCATTTACTATGTTATAACTTGAAAATATTTGTTTTTGGTTTTTACGAGACTGGGTTTCTCTGTATTGTTTTGGAGGCTATCGGTCCAGCCCGGCCTCAAACTCACAGAGATCCGCCTGCCTCTGCCTCCCGAGTGCTGGGATTAAAGGCGTGCGCCACCACCACCCGGCTATAACTTGAAAATATTTTAAAATGATAGAAAGAAATGAGTTCGAGGCCAGCCTGGTCTACAGAGCGAGTTCCAGGACAGCCTCCAAAGCCACAGAGAAACCCTGTCTTGAAAAACCAAAAATAATAATAATAATAAATAATAGAAAGAAGGTAGCTTTATTGAGAAACATTAAATTATTAATGATACATTGATAATGAAGTTTCTATTCTGTTTTTTCTCCAAAAGATTTATAGAAATAGAATTTATACACAAGACCTAGCAATTCCAGTCTTAGGCATATACCCAAAGGATGCACACTGTTCAACTATGTTCATAGCAGCATTATTTGGAATAGCCAGATAATGGAAGCAACCTAGATGTCCCTCAACTGAAGAATGGATAAACAAAATGTGGTACATTTACACCATGGAGTACTACTCAGCAGAAAAACAAAAATGGAATCATGAAATTTGCAGGAAAATGGATGGCACTAGTAGAAACCATCCTGAGTAAGGTAACCCAGTCACAAAAGAACAAACATGGTATGTACTCACTCACATACAAATATTAGATATAGAACAAAAGATTACCAGCCTACAATCCACATGACCAGAGAAGTTAGGAAACAAGGAGGATCCTAAGAGAGACATACATGGTCCCCCAGAGAAGCGGAAAGGGACAAGATCTCCGGAGCAAATTGGGAGCATGGGGGAGGGGAGAGGAAGTTAGGAGAAAGAGAATGGGAGAAGAGGAAAAACAACAGAATCTTGAAATTTGCAGGAAAATGGATGGCACTAGAAGAAACCATGCTGAGTGAGGTAACCAAGTCACAAAAAGACAAAAATGGTATGTACTCATTCATATATGGATTTTAGAGATGCTGCAGGGAATTGCCAGTCCACAATCCCACGACCAGAGAGTCTGGGGTGCAGGGAGGACCCTAAGAGAGATATACATGATAACGCAGAGAAGGGTTATGGGATGCGATCTCCAAATTAGATTGAGAAGGGGGAGAAGGGGAGGGCAGAAGGAGATGGGAGAAAGAGGGGGGAAAGAAGATGGGAGAAGAGGACAAGGGAAAGCAGTAAGGTTGAGCCAGGGTAAAAATAGAGGAGAGGATGGGAGATACCATAAAAGAGAGAGTCATTATAAGTTGGAGGGGAGATCTGGTACTAGTTAGATTTTCGCAGATCTACAAGAATGACACCAGCTGGCAATAATCCTATCTTAAATGCCCTCCCATGATAATAAGAATGATGACTACCTTATATGCCATCCTATAACTCTCATCCAGTTGCTGATGGAGGCAGATGCAGAAACCCACAGCTGCTGGGAAACAAATTGAACACCTGGAACCCAGTTGCAAAGAGGAGTGATGAGCAAAGGAATTAAGATCAGGCTGGTGAAACCCCAGAGGCAGCTGGCCTAAACAAGGGGGAACACATGGACCCCAGACTGATGACTGAGGGGCCAGCATGGGGCTGATCCAGACACACACCACCACTGAACCTGGGGGTCCTAGAGGAGGCCTAAGCAATCTGTGGAACCTTGGAGAGTAGAGCAATATTTATTCCTGGCATACAGATGGACTCTGGGAACCCATTCCACATGGAGGGATGCTCTCTCAGCCTGGACACATGGGGGAGGACATACACCCTGCCTGGGATAACATGACAGACTCTGAAAAATCCCTCATAGAAGCCCTTGCCATCCCTGGGGAGCAGAGGGAGGTTGAGTTGGGTGGGGCGTTAAGTGGGGATGGGGGGTTGGGAGTATTGGAGGGTGGGAGGAGGAGATGGAGAGGGAACTGAGAGTGGCATGTGTAAATAGTTAAATAAAAATATGAATAAAAAAATCAAGAACAAAACAAGGCTGGCCCCTATCTCCATACCTCTTCAATATTATAGTTGAAGTTCTAGCTAGAACAATAAGACAAAAAAAGAAGAACAAAGGGGAGCGAACCCAGCGATCCCAGTGATCCCAGCGATCCCAGCTAAGTGAGCATGTGTCTCCAGGGGGACGCTCCCCATCCTCCGCCCGACCCCCATCCCCTCAAACTTCCTGGGCCACTCCTGGCATCCAGAAGACCCACCTACACAGGAAAGACATCAGCTCTTCCAGGCCCCAAACTCTGGCGATCCCAGTCAGCTTCAGGAAGGAAGGAGACCAGTGGAGACAGAAAGACCCCACCAGCACCCACTGGAAGAAGAAATGGGAAGAAGACAGAATAAGAGCTCACTCAGCAGTCAAAAGACGAACATGACTCCACCAGGATCTAAGGAACCAATGCCAGCAAGACCTGAAAAGCACTACATAGATGAAGCAGAGGAGACAGACCTTAAAAATCATTTTATGAAGATGATAGAGACCGCCAAAGAAGAAATGAGGAAATCCCTTAAAGAAATAGAGGAAAAACCAAATGAAAAAATCCATGAAATGGGGGAAAATTCAAGAAATGAACAAATCTCTCAAAGAATCTAAATAGTACCAAGAAAAAACAACCAAACAAATGAAGGAAACAACTCAAACAGTTGAAAGATTGAAAGCTGAAATAGAAACAATAAAGAAAACACAGAACAAGGGGATGCTGGAAATGGAAAAGCTGGGTAAACGATCAGGAACTACAGATGCAAATATCACCAATAGAATACAAGAGATAGAAGAGATAATCTCAGGTGTTGAAAATTCATTAGAGGATATACAGTCGTCAACCAAAGAAAATCTCAAAACCAATAAACCCCTAACACAAAATATCAAGGAAATATGGGACACCGTGAAGAAGCCAAACCTGAGAATAACAGGTATAGAACAAGGCGAAGAAATATAGCTCAAAGGTACAGAAAACATATTCAACAAAATCATAGAAGAAAACTTCCCTAACCTAAAGAAGGATACGCCTATGAAAATACAAGAATCTTACAGAACACCAAATAGGCTGGACCAGAAAAAGAAGTCACCTCGCCATATAATAATCAAAATATCAAATCTACAGAATAAAGAGAAAATATTAAGAGCAGCTAAAGAAAAAGACCAAGTAACATATAAAGGCAGACCTATCCGAATTACACCTGACTTCTCAATGGAAACGATGAAAGCCAGAAGATCCTGGACAAATGTCCTACAAATGCTAAGGGAACAATGATGCCAGCCCAGACTACTATATCCAGCAAAGCTTTCAATTACCATAGATGGAGAAAGCAAAATTCCATGACAAAGCCAGATTTCAACAATACGTGTCCATGAATCCAGCTCTACAGAAAGTGCTAGAAGGAAAACTTAGATCCAAGGAAGATAACTACACTCACAAAGACACAGGCAATATATAATCCCACTTTACATAACACCAAAAGAAAAAGGGAGGAGAAACTACACAAAATAACATCACTACCAATAAATCAAGCACAAACAAGAATCACCAATCAATGGTCATTAATATCCCTCAATGTCAACGGCCTCAACTTGCCTATAAAAAGACACAGACTAGCAGAATGGATACGAAGACAGAACCCATCCTTCTGCTGCATACAAGAAACACATCTCAACATCAAAGACAGACGTTATCTCAGGGTAAAGGGTTGGGAAAAGATTTTCCAATCAAACGGGCCCAAGAAACAAGCGGGTATAGCAATCCTAATATCTAACAAACTAGACTTCAAGTTAAAATCAATCAAAAGAGATGAAGAAGGACATTTCATATTCATCAAAGGAAAAGTCCATCAAGATGAAGTCTCAATTTTAGCCCCAAATACAAAGGCAACCTACATTTGTGAAAGAAACATTAAGAAAGCTCAAATTGCACATAAAATCGCATACACTAATAGTGGGAGACTTCAACACTCCGCTCTCACCGCTAGACAGGACCTCCAGACAGAAACTTAACAAAGAAACAAAGGAACTAATAGAAGTTATGACCCAACTGGGTTTAACAGACATCTATAGAACATTCCACCCAAACACAAAGGGATATACCTTCTTCTCGGCTCCACATGGAACCTTCTCTAAAATTAACCACATAATAGGAAACATAGCAGATCTCCACAGATACAAAAAATTGGAATAACCCCCTGTATCTTATCAGATCACCATGCATTAAAATTAGAATTCAACAATAAAACAATTTGCAGAAACCCCACAAACTCATGGAAATTGGACAATGCTCAATTGCACCATCCCTGGGTAAAGGAAGAAATAAAAAAAGAAATTAAAGTCTTCCTGGAATACAATGAGAATGAAGACACAACATACGCAAACCTATGGGACACTATGAAAGCAGTGCTGAGAGGAAAGTTCAAAGTACTAAGTGCCCACATGAAGAAACTAGAGAACAGTCATACTAGAGAATTAATAGCACAGCTGAAAGTTCTATAACAAGAAGAAGCAAACTCACCCAGGTGGAGCAGATGCCAGGAAATAATCAAATTGAGGGATGAAATCAATCAAGTAGAAACCAGGAGAACATTGAGAAGAATCAATGAAACAAAGAGTTGGTTCTTTGAAAAAAATCAACAAAATAGACAAACCTCTGTCCAAACTAACCAAAAGACAGAGGGAGAGCATGCTAATTAACAAAATCAGAAATGAAAAAGGGGACATAACAACGGACTCTGAGGAAATCCAGAGAATCATCAGGGCATACTTTGAAAATCTGTACTTCACAAAATTTGAAAATTTAAAGGAAATGGACAATTTCCTGGATAGATAACACTTGCCAAAACTAAATCAAGAGCAGATAATCAATCTAAACAGACCAATAACCCTTAATGAAATAGAAGCAGTCATCAAATTCTCCCAAACAAAAAAAAAACCCAGGCCCAGATGGCTTCAGTGCAGAATTCTACCAGAAATTCAAAGAAGAGTTAACTCCAATACTCCTCAAAATGTTCCACACAATAGAAGCAGGAGGCTCACTGCCAAACTCTTTCTACGAGGCTACAATTACCTTGATACCCAAGCCACAAAAAGACACAACTAAGAAAGAAAACTATAGACCAATTTCCCTCATGAACATCGATGCAAAAATACTCAATAAAATACTAGCAAGCAAGATTCAAGAACACATCAGAAAAATCACCCACCATGATCAAGTAGGCTTCATCCCAGGAATGCAGGGATGGTTCAACATTAGAAAATCTATCAATGTAATCCACCATATAAACAAACTGCGAAAGAAAAACCACATGATCATCTCACTAGATGCTGAAAAAGCCTTTGACAAAATCCAGCACCCCTTCATGATAAAGGTCCTATAGAGATCAGGGATAACAGGAACATACCTGAATATAATAAAAGCAATATACAGTAAACCAACAGCTAACATCAAACTAAATGGAGAGAAACTCAAAGCAATTCCTCTAAAATCAGGAACAAGACAAGGCTGTCAACTCTCTCCATATCTCTTCAATATTGTACTTGAAGTCCTAGCTACAGCAATAAGACAACAAAAGGAGATAAAGGGGATACAAATAGGAAAAGAAGAAGTCAAACTTTCACTATTTGCAGATGATATGATAGTTTACATAAGTGACCCGAAAATCTCTGCAAGGGAACTCCTAGAACTGATAAACACCTTCAGCAATGTGGCAGGATACAAGGTAAACTCAAAAAATCAGTGGCCCTATTATATACAGATGATGAAGTGACTGAGAAAGAAATCAGAGAAGCCTCACCCTTTACAATAGCCATAAACAGCATCAAATATCTGGGGATAATGTTAACCAAGGAAGTGAAAGACCTGTATATCAAGAAACTTTGAGTCTTTAAAGAAAGAAATCAAAGAGGATACCAGAAAATGGAAAGATCTCCCATGCTCTTGGATTGGTAGGATCAACATAATAAAAAATGTCAATCTTGCTAAAAGCAGTCTACAGATTCAATGCAATCCCTATCAAAATTCCGGCACAATTCTTCACAGACCTGGAAAGAACATTAATCAACTTTATATGGAAAAACAAAAGGCCCAGGATAGCCAAAACAACCCTATACAATAAAGGAACTTCAGGAGGCATCACCATACCTGACTTCAAGCTCTATTATAGAGCTATAGTCCTGAAAACAGCTTGTTATTGGCACAAAAATAGGCAGGTAGACCAATGGAACCGAATTGAAAACCCTGATTTTAACCCACACACCTATGAACACTTGATTTTTGACAAAGTAGCTAAAACTATACAATGGAAAAAAGAAAGCATCTTCAACAAATGGTGCTGGCATAACTGGGTACTGGTATGCAGAAGACTGCAGATAGATCCATGTTTATCGCCTTGTACAAAACTTAAGTCCAAATGGATCAAAGATCTCAACATAAATCCAGCCACACTTAAACTTTTAGAAGAGAAAGTGGGAGATACTCTTCAACGAGTTGGTACAGGAGACCACTTCCTGAACATAACACCAGTGGCACAGACACTGAGATCGACAATTAACAAATGGGACCTCATGAAACTAAAATGCTTCTGTAAGGCAAAGGACACAGTCAACAAGACAGAAAGGCAGTCCACAGAATGGGAAAAGATATTCACTGACCCCACATCTGACAGAGGGCTAATCTCCAAAATTTACAAAGAACTCAAGAAGCACAAAAGGTGGGGTACAGAACTAAACAGAGAATGCTCAATAGAGGAGGCTAAAATGGCCAAGAGACACTTAAGAAAGTGCTCAACATCCTTAGCCATCAGGTAATGCAAATCAAAACAACTCTGAGATACCATCTTACTCCTGTCAGAATGGCTAAAATCAAAAACACCGAAGACAATTTATGCTGGAGAGGATGTGGAGAGAGGGGAACACTCCTCCACTGCTGGTGGGAGTGCCAACTCGTACATCCACTTTGGAAATCAGTATGGAGATTCCTCAGGAAAATGGGAATCAATCTACCACAAGACCCAGCAATTCCACTCTTAGGCATATATCCAAATGAGGTAAATTCATACAACAAGGACATCTGCTCCACTATGTTCATAGCAGCATTATTTGTAATAGCCAAAACCTGGAAGTAACCTAGATGCCCCTCAACTGAACAGTGAATAGAGAAAATGTGGTACATTTACACAATGGAGTATTACTCAGCAGAAAAAAACAATGGAATCTTGAAATTTGCAGGTAAATGGATAGCACTGGAAGAAACCATCCTGAGTGAGGTAACCCAGTCACAAAAAGACAAACATGGTATGTACTCACTCATATATGGATTTTAAACATGGATCAGGAGAGTGCCAGTCTGCACTTCCACTGACAGAGAGTCTGGGAAACAGGAAAGAACCTAAAAGATATACATTGTACCCAAGAGAAGAGAAATGAGGCAAGATCCTGTAAACAGATGGGGAACATGGCGAGGGGTGGGGTGGAGGGGGACCTGGGAAATAGAGAGGGGGAGAAATGGAAGAGAGAGTAGGACGTGGCGGAACAGGAAGGTCGACGGGGGGGGGGGGTATGATAGGGGGAAGAGGGAATCATAGGTTAGAAGACAGATCAGGCACCATTGTGACCTCTAGTGATCTAAACGCATAACACCAATTTGCAAGCTAAGCAATAGTGTAGAGACCACCTCGAATGCCTATTCCTGATAGTGAATTTGATGTCTATAACCATCCTGGAGCCTTCATCCAGTGACTGATGGAAGCAGAGGCAATCACCCACAGTTAAATACTGAACAGAACCCAAGGAACCCAGTGACAGAAAGAGAGGAGCAAAGAGCAAATAGGCAAAGAATGGGCTGGCAAAACCAGCAGAGACAGCTGGTCTGAACAGGAGAGAGCTCTTGGACCCCAGACCAACAGCTGGGAGGCCAGCATGGGACTGATCCAGACCTCCTGTATGCGAGAGTCAATGAGGAGGCCTGGGCTACCTATGGGGTCCTGAGCAGTGGATCAGTGTTTATCCCTCGAATACTAACAGACGTCGTGTGTCCATAACACAAAGAGGGTTGCTCTCTCTGCCTGGACTCTTAGGGGAGTGCCTGGACCCTACCCTGAGTGAAATGATATCCCCTATGTGGAAGGAATTGGCAATAGGGTGGGAGGATGGGAGGGTAATAGGGGGTGCTGGAGGAGTGGAGGGAGAGGGAACTGGGATTGACATGTAAAACAAGCTATTTAAAATAAAAAATAAAATAAACAGGTTCTTAAGAAAATGAAAAACGTTTGTATAGCATAGAAAAGTATAAAGGGAACCAACAGGCAGTGCTCAGGATGGGGAAAATCTTTGACAGCTTTTCATCTGACACAGATGATTAGTTTCTAGAATATCCAAAGAATTTTTTAAAATTTGAACATTAAAAATGGCCTATGAAATTGTTACCAACAATGTGTTAAACCATGTGTTCATGTGAGGTATACAGGCTCCTCATTGACACAGGGAGAGCCATCCCCTCCCTGGAGAGTTGATCCTGCTCCTTGCTGGTCTCACTCTCATAATAGTTCTGGTCCCTGTACTTGGGAAGGTTGGCCCCAACCCTTACCACTGGCATGGGAGAGCTGGCTGTGCCCCCTACCAAAGGGAGGTAGGCCCAGCAGCCCAGCCTGGCTAACTCAGCATCACCCAGGCACACATCCAAGGCTTTGAGTGGGCACTCTACCAACATCTACTCCATCTATGACTTTCTGGGGCATGTGAAGGGATTGGAGTTGTAGAGCCATAGCTGCAGAATCTCCATGACTCAGGGCAACAGCAGGAAATTCAAGAGGAGATCTGATGAGGGTCCAGCATTGATGGTTTACCAGAAGCCAGAGGCCTTGAACCTGATCAACAATATACTACATAATGAGTATTTGCAAGTAAAGCTGCATGGACAAAAGAGACATACATAAATACAATAAAGGCAACTTACATCAAGCAATAGCTACCATGAACTTAAAGAGAAAACTCAAAGAAATTCCACTAAAATCAGGAACAAGCCAAGATTGCACACCGTTTCCATATCTATTCAATACAGTACTTGAAATCTTGCTAGAGCAACAACACAATTAAAGGAAACCAATGGGATACAAATTGAAAAGGAAGATATCAAAGTATTTTTATTAGCAGATGGCATTATACTATACATAAGCGATTCTAAAAATTTCACTGGGTTCAGTGTGGCTGATTACCCTTCAATGCATTGGCACAAGAGATCACGTCCTTAACATAACACCATTAGCACAAACACTGAGATCAACAATTAATAAATGGGACCTCCTGAAACTGAGAAGTTTCTGTAAGGCAAAAGACCCAATTAACAAGACAAAACGACAGCCTACAGAATAGGAAAAGATCTTCAACGACCCCACATCTGACAGAGTGCTGATCTCCAAAATGTACAAAGAACTCAAGAAGCCAGTCACCAAAACACCAAATAATCCAATTTAAAAATAGGGAACACAACTCAATAGAGAATTCTCAACAGAGGAATCTCAAATGGTTGAAAAATCAGTATCCCTACTATACATAGACAAAAAAAGGCTGAGAAAGAAATCAGAGAAACATTACCCTTTACAATAGCCACAAACAACATAAAATATCTTGGGATAACTCTAACCAAACAGGTGAAAGACCTGTATGACAAGAACTTGGAGTCATTAAAGAAATTAAAGAAGATACCAGAAAATGGAACTATCTCCTATGGTCTTGGATACATATGATCAACATAATAAAAATGGTAATCTTACCAAAAGCAACCTACAGTCAATGCAATCCCTATCAAAATCCCAGCACAATTATTCACAGACCTTGAAAGAACAATACTCAACTTTATATGAAAAAAATCAAAAGACTCAGGATAGACAAAACAACCTTGTACAATAAGGGAACTTTAGGAGTTATCAACATACCTGAATTCAAGATCTACTATAGAGCTATAGTAATGAAAACAAATTGCAATTGGCACAAAAATAAACAGGTAGACCAATGGTATAAAATTGAAACCCTGATATTAACCCACACACTTATGCACACCTGATCTTTGACAAAGAAGCTTAAACTATACAAAGGAAAAAAGAAAGCATCTTCAACAAATGGTGCTGGCATAACTGGATGCTGGCATATAGAAGATTGCAGCTACATCCATGTCTATCACCAGGCACAAAGCATAAGTACAATCGGATCAAAGAACTCAACATAAATGCAGCTACACTGAACCTCTTAGAAGAGAAAGTGGGAGGTACCCTTGAATGAATCGACACAGAAGACCACTTCCCGAACATAGCACCAGTAGCACAGACAATGAGATTGACAATTAGCAAATGGGACATCCTGAAACTGAGAAGTTTCTGTAAGGAAAAGGATACAGTAAACAAGACAAAATTTTAAAAACTGGGGTACAGAACAAAACACAGAATTCTCAACGGAGGAATCTAAAATGGCTGAAGCATACTCAAGAAAATTGCTCAACATCCTTAGCCATCAGGGAAATGCAAATCAAAACAACTCTGAGATATCATCTTACATCCATCAGAATATCTAAAATCAAAAACACCAATTACAGTTTATGCTGCAGAGGATGTGGAATGGTTCTCCATTACTGGTGGAAATGCAAACTTGTACAGCTACTTTGGAAATCAGTAGAGCAGTTTCTCCAGAAAATGAGAGCCAGTCTACCTCGAGATCCAGCAAACATTGGAAACGATGTTTGAGGAAGTAAAGGAAACTTTGCCTTGCTGGGGATTACAAATTGCCCTAGAAAAAATACAAAGAGGACATTCTATTATTTAGGTTATAAAATAGACTTACAGAAAATTAGACCACAAAAGGTACAGATCAGAAGAGATCGCTACCAGACACTTAATGATCTTCAAAAACTACTAGGAGAAAATTTTCAACTACAGACGATTATTGGAGTAGAAGGGCATGATTTAAAACACCTGAAAATGGCCCTAAAAGGAGACAAGGACTTATATAGTCTTAGAATATTATCATCTGAGGGTGAAAAAGAATTAGAATGGGTAGAACAGAGAACGTTGGAAGAACATGTAGACCGTGTGTATCCAAAAATGGACTGCAATCTGGTTATTTTGCCATCTAGAGAATACCCCTCTAGAATATTAATGCAGAGGGAAGATATAATATTAGAATGGGTATTTCTGCCACATAAACAGAATAAAAAACTGAAGACATATATAGAAAAGATCTCTGATTTGATATTAAAAGGTAAGTTAAGGCTTTGTCAATAACTGGGAAGGACCCAACAGAGATTGTTGTACCCTTAGCTAATGAGAAAAATTCTTCCTTATGGAAGGATAATGAATATTGGTAAAGCGCTTGCAGTGACTTTTTGGGAGCCATCAGTAACAATTATCCCAAAACAGAGAGAATCAAATTCATAAAGATAACAATTTGGATCCTTCCATGTATTGTAAGAAAAACGCAATTCTACACCAACACAAACAAGTCATTAAGGAAGTTATAAATAAGGAAATATAAGTAACAGTTCAAAGTCCTTACAACTCTGTGCAAAAAGCAGAGTTGTTCACCATTCTCATGGTACTTAGAGACTTTGCAGAGCTTCTCAATATAGTTACGGATTCTGAGTATGCAGAGAGTTATCATACACATTGAGACTGCAGAATTTGTTCCTGATGACACAGAATCAACCTCATTGTTTTTACAATTACAGGAAACCATCAGAAATAGCACTCATCCTATATATACAACACACATCATATCCCATACATTTCTGCCAGGTCCTCTAGCACAAGGCAATGATGAGATTGATCGTTTATTAATAGGAAATGTGTTGGAAGCTTCAGAATTTCATAAGAAACACCATGTTAACAGCAAAGGCTTAGAGAAGGATTTTTCTATCACTTAGCAACAATCCAAGGAAATTTTAAGAAACTGCTGCACCTGTTCATTCTATAATCAAACTCCATTATCAGCAGGCAGTAACCCCAAAACTATTCGCAGAAATCAAATGTGGCAAATGGATGTATTTCACTTTCCAGAATTTGGTGTTTTGAAATATGTACACTATACCATAGACATGTTCTCAGGCTTCCAATGGGCTACTGCCCTCAGCTTTGAAAAGGCTGATTCAGTTATCACACAGCTCTTCGAGGTGATGGCTATTATGGGTATACCTGCATAAATAAAAACTGACAATGCTAAAGCATGTCCCCAGAAAATTGGAGCTGTTTTTCAAGTATTTTAACATAAAACATGTAACTGGTATACCTCACAATCCTACAGGACAAGCAGTGGTTGAGACATCTAACTGCACCTTAAAAGAAATGTTTCATAAACAGTTAGGGAGAACAAAGACCACTAAACACAGATTACATACTGCTTTACTAACGTTGAACTGTCTTTTTTTGGTATTTACGAGACAGGGTTTCTCTGTATTGTTTTTGGAGGCTATCAGTCCAGCCTGGCCTCGAACTCACAGAGATCCGCCTGCCTCTGCCTCCCGAGTGCTGGGATTAAAGGTGTGCGCCACCACCGCCCGGCAACGTTGAACTTTCTTAATGCTAACGAAAAAGGACAAACAGCTCTGGAAAGACACTGGACTAAAGAAAAAACTTCTGAACTAAATCATCCAGTGTATTTCAAGGATGTTATGACCTCCATCTGGAAACCAGGATATGTGTTACATTGGGGAAGGGGTTTTGCCTTTGTTTCCACAGGAGAAGAAAAACTTTGGATTTTCATCAAAACAAATCAAGATTCGATCTGAACAGAAGAAACATCAGAAGGAGGAAAGATGGCAGCTCATCTACAAGGCTACAAGGTCATATTCTACTATGTGTAAGGAGACCTCATAAGAGAAAAGAGAATTGTTTTGTTTTTGTCTTCACAGGAACACTCAGCTCTAAACAGCGAAAAAATCCTGGATGTATGAATACCCGAAGAAGAATGGATGGATAGTTCCCTGAGAACCATCAAACAAACAAGAATCCACTGTGCAGTATCAATGTCTAAATCTCTCTATCTTGTTCTTATAATATCCATTTTTCTTTGCTCCATAATATGCTTTAGTCCCAATTCATTTCACTGAAGCTGGCTTTGGAGTTGGATTGGCTCTCCTACTCTAAATCCAAGCATGTTCTTAAAATAAAATGCAGAATTTCTGTATTATATCAAAAAGCCAATGATATAAGACAGAAGAAAACTAAGCCAGGGACTGTCATCTGCTTATACTTGGTTTCTTTTCTGAAAGTCTAATCTCTTTCATGTTTACTATCTTCTTTATTCTTATCTTTCCCGGTATGCATACATATAAAAGTTGACAAGTTCTCTGTTAACATTAATGTTTGAGTTTTCCAGAGAACAAGGAAATTCTTAACAGAAATCCCCACAGCATCAACTCCACCTTACTAGTACTATCCTGAAACTGGTTTGTAACTACATTGCTCAACACAAATCCATACCAACAAACTGATATGGAACACTTCCTACAATCTGGCCAGAGCTTCAGACAAGAGCGCCAATGAACATTATAACTTCAGTCAATAACTTCAAGCAAGCATCTCCTGCCAAACAGAGACTATTTAACCTACTTAAGACTCTTGCACTAACACTTTCTTTCCACAGTTCCCCGTGAGATTGTCATCATCCCATTTCAGCAGGAATTAATTTTGAGAATACTATGCCCCTTTCCCTTTTGCTGATATTACAGGATAGTTTATACCTTTTAGTGTTAGTTTTAAATTATTTTAGGATTGGGATTGGAAGGAGGTGTTCAGAATTGTGCATCTTCAGATAAGTTTAGGATTTAGATGGGATATATATGCTTAGTTTAGGATATAAATAGATTATAACTTGCTTATCACCTTCTATGTATATATGTTGCATATGTTTGAGTTTTGAATCAAGTTTAAATCTCTTATTTAGACGAAAAGGGGAATTGTAAGGGTGAGCCCACAAAATTGTCCATGCCCGTGGACAGGGGATGGGCACAGGTGAGGAAAAAAGGAAAGCAAAAGCAAAACCTCTCTCTCTTGGAAGCCTGCCATACTTTTGATCTCCCAAGTTTGTGTGTATGTTCTTCCTCCTGTTAATAAAAATATTTGTTTCCAAATTGCATTGATTCACTTACACAGAAATGCATGAAGTTGATAAACATTTTTCAGCAAAACAGCTGCATATGAAAATCCATAGTCTTCCTACATGCAAGTTGCAAACACACTGAAAAAGAAATCAGAGAAACAATACCTTTCACAATAGCCTCAAATAATATAAACAACTTGGTGTGACTCTAACCAAGGAAGTGATAAACATGAATGATAGTAACTTCAAGTTTTTGAAAAACAAAATTGAAGAAGGTATCAGCAGGTGGAAAGATCTCTCATGCTCACAGATTAGTATGATTAATGCAGTAAAAAATGGCCACCAGGTGGTGGTGGTGTATGCCTTTAATCCCAGCACTCAGGAGACAGAGTCAAGTGGATCTGTGTGAATTCAAAGCCAGCCTGGTCTACAAGAGCTAGTTCCAGCCTCCAAAGCCACAGAAAAACCCTGCCTCAAACACCCCTCTAAAAAAAGTCCATCATTCCAAAAGCAAGCTACAGATTCAATACACTCTCACCAAAATTCCAACACAATTCTTGCCAGATCTTGAAAGGGTAATTTTCAGCTTCATATGAAAACATAGAGAGAGAGAGAGAGAAAAAGACAGCTAAAGCATTCCTGAAAGGTATCACCATCCAAATTTCAAGATGTGGTACAAAGCTGTAATAATAAAAACAGCATAGTATTTATTCTAGGGTAGACATCCAACAACCACTCACCAGGACCAAGGTCTGAATTGAAAATCTATATTATGCCGGCTGGCAATGGCTTGGAGAGAAACATTTCTCACAGAGAATCACCAAATACATTTTATAAGAAGCTTTTAGAGGCAAAGAGCACAGAGAAAAAGTACACCCAGGTTGGCAATTGCAGGGGGTAACTCAAACAAACAAGCAGTTTAACAGAAGCCAAAAGCATGCAGTTTGCTATGTTCTTTAAATCTGGAGTTTCTAGAATCAGACTGGCTGCTTTCCCATGAGACTTTTCACAATGGGGGTAGAAAAGTGTGGGAGCCAGTTTCAGGTTAAACAAAGGATGGCTCCAGCTGAGACAGGATGAGGAAATCTTTGCCTTCTTACATTATTTGCACACATACACACACACACACACACAAAGACACATTCACTGATGGAATCAAATTTAAGACACACACATAAATCCACATACTTATAGCACATGAATTTTTATAAAGAGTCCAGAAAGACACACTGGAAAAAAGAATCTTCAACAAATGGGACTGGTCAAATTGGAAGGCTGAATGTAAAAGAATGCAAATGCATCCACATCTATCATCCTGCCCAAAACCCAACTCCAAATAGAACAAATAACTCAACATACAACCAGATAAACTGAACCTGATAGAAGAGAAGGCATGGGAATAACCTTGATCTCATTGGAATGGGGGAAGACTTTCTGAACAGAGCACTATTAATATGGAAGCTAAGATCAACAATTAATACATGGGACCTCATGTAACAGAGAAGCATCTGCACAGCAAAGGACACTCATTCAAACCAAGTGGCAGCCTACATAATGGGAAAATATTTTAGGAACTGCATATGCAATATAGGACTATCATCTACATGCTTACCCCCTCCCTGAATCTAGGGTTCATGCTGCCACCACGTAGGGTGCAGCTGACCCACAAACCTTTTTGTCTGTGTGAGTAAGAGCTAAATCTGCCATGCAGCACATTGAAAGCCTTGGAGATGCCTCTGTATACTGCAGCGGAAATCTGCCACGCTGTTCCCAAGTCTGAATGCCACAACATCTCTGTACCATGGCCTGCAGGAGAGACACAGCCAGGAAACTGTTTTTGGATCCATTTATATGTTCTAGAACCATTTTTAAAGCTTTCTCAGGTCTTAATGTGGAAGTTTCTGCCCCATATCGGTTGGGTACCAAATATAGTTAGAGGCATTTCTGTGTCCCATTTGGTCCCATAACTGCTCATAAATAAACACTCACAAATAATATTAATTATAATTATTTGGTCAATGGCTCGAGTTTATAACTGGTTAGCTGTTACATACAAATTAACCCATTTCTAGTAGTCTGTGTATCACCACATGGCCCGTGACTTACCTACCAGTAATACTCAAGCATCTGACTCTTCCTGGGCTGCTAGGGTTTCTGCTGAAGCTGCCTTCTTTCTCCCCGTATACAGGACGTCTTTCCTGCCTACCTATATTCTGCCCTGCCGTATGCCAAAGTAGCTTTATTCATCAACTAATACAAGCAACACATATTTGCAGGATGCAGAAAGACATCCCATATCAAACATCACCCTTCAAAATAGCTACAATTCATATAAAATAGTTTGGGGTAACTCTAACCAAACAAGTAAAAGACCTGTGTGACAGGTCCCTAAAGAAAGAAATTGAAGAAGATATCAGAAAATGGAAACATCGCCCATGCTCTTGGATAGGTAGAGTCAACATAATAAAAATGACAATCTTACCAAAAGCAATCTACAAATCCAGTCTTCAAAGAACAATATTCAACTTCATATGGAAAAACAAAAAAACCAGGATAGCTAAAACAATCTTGTACATTAAAGAAACTTTTGGAGGCATCACCATCTCTGACTTCAAGCTCTATTGTAGAGATATAGTAATAAAAACAGAATGGTATTGGCACAAAACAGACACATGAATCAATGGAATCCAATTGAAGACTCTGATATTCATCCACAATCTATGAATACCTGATTTTGACAGAGAAGCTAAAATTGTACAATGGAAAAAAGAAAGCATCTTCAACAAATGGTGCTGGCATACTTAGATGCTAACATGTAGAAAAATACATGGGGGTAGATCTATATCTATCCCCATTCACAAAATTCAAATCCAAGTGGATCAAAGACCTCAACAAAAGTCCAGTTACAAGGAACATGATAGAAGAGAAAGTGGGAAGCAGCACAGGAAACTGTGTCCTAAATATAATACCAGTAGCACAAACCCTGAGAGCAACAATCAATAGGTGGAACCTCCTTAAACTGTAAGGCAAAGGACACAGCCTACAGAATGGGAAAAGAGAGTATGGAGTAAAGGGAACACTCCTGCACTGCTGGTGGGAGTGCAAACTTGTACAGCCACTTTGAAAATCAGTATGGCTATTACTCAGAAAAATTGGGAATCAATCTACTTCGTGATGCCACCCTTGGGCATATACCTAAAGGGTGTTCAATGCTAACACAAGGATACTTGCTCAACAATAGCAGCATTTTCATACTAGCCAGAACCTGAAAACAATCTAGATGCCCCTCAACCAAAGAATGGATAAAGAAAATGTGGAACAGTGAAATATTACTCGGATATAAAAATCAATGACATTGTAAAATTTGTAGGCAAATGGATGGAACTAGAAAAACATCCTGAGTGAGGGTGGTACCCTAGACTCAGAAAGACAAACATGGTATGTCCTCACTCATAAGTGGATAACAGATGTAAAGCAAAGGATAACAACCCACAGCTCCAGAGAAGCTGGGTAACAAGAAGGACCCTAAGAGGGACACATGGCTCACCCTGAGAAGAGGAGTTTGATGAGATCTCCTGGGCCAACTGGGGGCAAGGGTGGCAGTAAAAAGGAGGGAATGGAGGTAAGAACATGAGGGAACAGGGTGGTAGAGTTGGGGAAGGTATGGAGTGGGAGAGCAATTAAAGAGATATCTTGATATAGAGAGACACTATATCTCCACCAGGAGAAGCCTGGTGCTAGGGAAATTCCCAGGAATCAATAAAAGATGACCCCAGCTGAGACTCCTAGCAATTGTGGAGAGTGCCTAGCAATTATGGAGAGTGCCTGAACTGGCCGTCTACTGTAATCAGAAATTATTGGAACCAGATATAGAGATCCACAGCTAAGCACCAGGCTGAGCTCCAAGAATCCAGTTGAAGATGGAGGGGAGAATATATGAGCAATGGAGGTTAAGATCATGATGGGGAAATCTACAGAGACATCTGAACCAAGTTTGTGGGAGCTCATTGTAGAATGAGAGCTGTGGAACCTCCAATGGACTGAACTAGCGCCTCCGTATGTGGGAGACAGTCGTGAAGTTTGGTCTATCTGAGGGGCCCCTGGCAGTAGGACAAGAATCTATCTGGTGCATGAGCTAGCTTGCTGGATCCCTTTCCCTGGGGTGGGATGCTATGCTCAGCCTTATTGCAAGGGGAGGGGCTTGGTACCGCCTCAACTTAATGTGCCAGGCTTTGTTGACTCCTGATGTGAGGCCTTACCCTTTGGGAGGAGTTGATGGCAGTGGGCTGAGGGGGCAGGAGGAGGGGTGGGAGAGAGAAGTGTGGTTGGAATGTAAAATAAAATTTAAAAATTGAAATAAATAAAGAGAAAGCCTGATCTAGGTGAAGGGGGCAGAATTAGGGGATTCTGGATTCTTAGTCTCTAGGTATACACGTTATTGAACTGCCTTGAGCAGGAGGTCGTCTCTAGTGGGAATACTGGGTCAGCAGGCAGAGTTGCGATCCTGTCCCTTGCTGTGATATGAGTTATGAATTATGAATCAAAATGTGAAAGACAAAATTTGAATTATGAAACATGAAATATGCATTATTAAATATGAATTATGAATTGTGAAACATGAATTTGTGACTTGTGAATTATGAAATATGAATTACAAAACATGAACTATGACATATAGATCATAAAATATAAATTATGAATTATGAAATGTGAACTATGACATATAGACCATGAAAGATGAACTATGAAATATAGATCATGAATTATGAAACATAAATTATCAATAAAGAAGTATGAAATGTGAAATATGGAGATTCCTCAGGAAAATGGGAATCAATCTACCACAAGACCCAGCAATTCCACTCTTAGGCATATATCCAAATGAGGTAAATTCATACAACAAGGACATCTGCTCCACTATGTTGATAGCAGCATTATTTGTAATAGCCAGAACCTGGAAGCAACCGAGATGCCCCGCAACTGAAGAGTGGATAGAGAAAATGTGGTGCATTTACACAATGGAGTATTACTCAGCAGAAAAAAAACAATGGAATCTTGAAATTCGCAGGTAAATGGATAGCACTGGAAGAAACAATCCTGAGTGAGGTAACCCAGTCGCAAAAAGACAAACATGGTATGTACTCACTCATATATGGATTTTAGACATGGATCAGGATAGTGCCAGTCTGCACTTCCACTGATAGAGAGTCTGGGAAACAGGAAAGAACCTAAAAGATATGCATATATGCATAGTACCCAAGAGAAGAGGATTGAGACAAGATCCCCTGAATGGATGGGGAACACGGCGAGGAGTGGGGGGGAGTGGGAGCTGGGAAGAAGAGAGGGGGAGAAGAGGAAGACAGAGTAGGTCATGGGGGAACAGGAAGGTTGAATGGGGGGGTATGATAGGGAGAAGAGGGAATCATAGGTTAGAAGACAGATCAGGCACCAGTGTGACCTCTAGTGATCTAAAGGGATGACACCAATTGGCAAGCTAAGCAATAGTGTAGAGACCACCTCGAATGCCCATTCCTGATAATGAACTTGATGTCTATAACCATCCTGGAGCCTTCATCCAGTGACTGATGGAAGCAGAGGCAATCACCCACAGTTAAATACTGAACAGAACCCAAGGAACCCAGTGACAGAAAGAGAGGAGCAAAGAGCAAATTGGCAAAGAATGGGCTGGCGAAACCAGCAGAGGCAGCTGATCTGAACAGGGGAGAGCTCTTGGACCCCAGACCGACAGCTGGGAGGCCAGCATAGGACTGATCCAGACCCCCTGAATGTGAGTGTCAGCGAGAAGGCCTGGGCAACCTATGGGGTCCTGAGCAGTGGATCAGTGTCTATCTCTGGAATACAAACAGTCATCGTGTGCCCATAGCACAAAGAGGGACGCTCTCTCAGCCTGGACTCCTAGGGGAGTGCCTGGACCCTACCCTGAGGGAAATGACAGACTCTAGATATCCCCTATGTGGAAGGACTTGGCAATAGGGTGGGAGGCTGGGGAGGATGGGGAGTGCGAGAGGAGGGGAGAGAGAGGGAACTGGGATTGACATGTAAAACAAGCTATTTAAAATTAAAATAAAAAGTGATAAAAAAGAAATATGAAATGTGAAATATGAAATATAGATCATGAATTATGAAATATGAAATATAATTATGGATAATGAAATATGAATAATGAATTAGGAGTTATGAAAAATGAAATATGAATCACAAAATATGGCATATAAAGTATAGGTCATGAAATATGAATTATGAAATGTAGAATATGAAATATAATTATGAATAGGGAAGCATGAATTTATGAATTATGAATTATTAAATTGAATTATGAGTCATGAGATATGAAATATAGATCATGAAATATAAATAATGAATTATGAACTGTGAAATGTGAAATATGAAATATGGATCATGAAATATGAACTATGCAATATGAAATAAAGATCACAAATTGTGAAATATGAAATATAGTTCATGAAGTATGAATCGCAAAATATTAATAATGAAATATGAAATGTGAAATATGAAATACATATCATGAAATGTTAAATATGAGTTATGAAATGTTAAATATGAAAATTTACATATGAATTATGTATTATGAGTTATTAAACATTAAACATGAAAAACAGATCATGAATTATGAAATGTGGAATATTAAATATGAATTATGAAATATGAATTAAGAGATATGAACTATTACTTATAAATTATGAAATATGAATAAGGAAATATTAAGTATAGATAATGAAATATGAATTATGAAATATTAGTCATGAGTTATGAAATGTGGTATATGAAACTTGATATTCAAAACATGAATTATGAATTGTGAAACATGAATTTGTGAATTATGAAACATGAAATGTGAAATACAAAAAATGACTTGTGAAATATGAATTGTGAATCATGAAATATGATTTGTGAAATATGAATCATGAATTATGAATGTGAAATATAAATTATGAAATGTGAAATATGAATTATGAAATGTGAAATATAAGATATGGGTTATGAATTATGGGATATGAATTATGATTTGTGAATCATGGATTCATGAATTGTGAATTATGAATTATAAGGCATGAATTATAAAATATGAATTGTGAAATATTATTATAATCATGAAATGCTAATATTAAATATGAATCATGAATTATGAATGTGAAATATAAATTATGAAATGTGAGTTATAAAATATTAAATATGAGATATTGGTTATGAATTATGGAATGTGAATTATAAATTGTGATTTGCATATCATGAATTTGTGAATTATGAATTATGAAATTATGAGTCATGAAATTATGAATTGTGGAATTACAAAATATGAAATCATGAAATAAAATATTATGAAATTAGAAAAAAATTGTAGTAAGGCCCAAAGTACATAAAGGACTTACTTAAGAAACTAGATATCAAAATGGCAAATAATTCAATTAAAAAATGGGGCACAGATCTAAACAAAGAATTCTCAAAAGAAGAATCTCAAATGGCCAAGAAACTTTTAAAGAAATATTCAACATCCTTAGCCAACAGGGAAATGCAAATCAAAACAACCGTGCGATTCCATCTTACACCTGTCAGAAGGGCCAAGATCAAAAGGACAAGTGACAGTTTATGCTAGAGAGGATGTGGAGCAAAGGGGAACAACACTCCGTTGCTGGAGGGAGTGCAAACTTTAACAATCACTTAGGAAATCAATATGGAAACTTCTCAGAAAATTGGGAATCAATCTACCTTAAGACCCAGATGTACCACTCTTGGCCATAGAGCCAAAAGACACTACATTCTAACAAGAGGACACTTGCTTAACTAGCATAGCACCTTAATTTGTAATACTCAGAATGTGGAAATGACTTAAATGGCCCTCAGCCAGGGAACGGATAAAAAGGGGGTCACGTTAACAAAATGGACGATTACTTGACTGTTAAAAAACAATGACATCATGAAATTTGCAGACAAATGGATGGAACTAAAACAAAAAATCCTGAGTAAAGTAACTCTGACCAAGAAAGACAAGCATATGTACTCACTCATAAGTAGATATTATCTGTAAAATAAAGAGTAACTATGTTTTAATCCACAGACCCATCGAGAGTCTATGTAACAAGGAGGGCTCAAGAGGGGAATGCCCAGAACTCCCTGGGAAGAGGAAATAGAAGAGATTCCATGAGTGGACTGCGGGTGGAGAGGATGAAATATCAGATTGGGGGATGTAATGAGAGAGTACTGAAAAGACTACTGGAGAGGAGCTGGGGCATTTGGGGGTCAGGCAGAAGCCTGGTGCAAGGGAATCTACAAGGATGAACCCAGTTAAGACTCCTAACAATAAGGAATAAGCCAGAACTAGCATCTCCTGTGACCAGACAAGATTTCAAGTAGAGGCATTGGGACAGGAACCTAACCACATAACCTCAACCTGCAACCTGTCCTGCCTAGGCCTGGGAAGTCTATGGGACCTCCAACAGTGGAGCCAATGTTTTTCACTAGAGCACAAATGGACTTTGGGAGCCCATTCCCTATGGAGGGATACTATTGCAGCCCACATTCATGAAAGAGGGCCTAGTCCCCCCCCCAAAAGACGTGATAGACTTTGATGATCCCCATGGAAGGCCTCACTATCTTTGGGGAGTGGGTTGGATCTGTAAGGGGCATAGGAGGATGGGAGGGCAAGGGAATGGGGGGATTGATATGTAAAATACAATTATTTCTAAAACTAAAAAAAAAATTTAAAAAGATTCAGGAGTTTCCAACCAATGACTGTTCAAGCCTAAAACCCATACCAGGAGAGTAAGCTGACCCCTGACACTGCCTGGAGCACCAGGACACACTGGCTGAATGACTCAGAGACCTAGGACAGCTCCAAGCATGACTAGAGAAAAAATTGTCATGTAATGGTACCTAATGATATTCTGATACATTTATAGATTGCTGCCTAGCCCATTGTCATCAGAGGCTTCATCCAGCAACCAATGGAGGCAGATGCAGACAGCCACACCCAAACATTAGGTAGAACTCAGGGAATCCTGCAGAAGAATAGAAAGGATTGTAAGACCCCTTTTCAGAGGGGTCAAGGATACCACAAGACAACCCACAGAATCAATTAATCTGGACTCACAGAGACTGAACCAACAACCAGGACACTTGAATGGGACTAACCCAGGTGCTCTGCATTTGTTATGGTTGTGTAGCTTGGTCTTTCTGTGGGACTTCTAACATTGGGAGCAGGTGATGTCTCTGACTCTTTCTCTGGCTGTTGGAACCCTAATCCTCATACTGGGTTGCCTTACCCAGCCTTAATACGTAGTGAGGTGCTCAGACTTCCTGCAACTTGATACACCCTGTTTCATCAAACAGAGATTGAAGAGGAGTGGATCAGAAGATGGAAACAGAGTAGGGTTTGGGGGAGGGACTGGGAGGAGAGAAATGATGGGAAACTGAAGCAGAAATATATAATTCATTAGTTAATTAATTAATTAAAAATTGTAGTAAGGATGCTGAAATGTAACTCTCCACAGGTGAGGGCTTCTGGTGGGGATGCAGGTAGGGAAGGATTCAATTTTCTTTAAGGTACTGACCACTGGGAGTCTGACCATGCTCCAGTGAGCATATGGGCAACAAAAATGGGACTTCTTTTTCTTTTCCTTCTTTTTTTTGGGAGGGTGGTTCCAAGGATTAGGGTATGTTGGGGAGGACTGGGAAGTGTGATCAGGGTCATGGTGTGAAATTCCCAAATAATCAATAAAAATGTTATGAAAAAGTCAGAAAATTTTCAGGAACTAGAATCCTGAGTTGATATTTTAGACCCAGAAAGATAAATATGGTACCTATTCACTTATACATGAATATGAGTTCTTAAATCCTTAATAATCAAGCTATAACCCATAGGACCACAGATGTTAGGTACAGAGTAGGGAACAGATACACCTCTTTATAAAGAGAAATAGAATATATAGTTATAGATGGATGAGGGGGGCTGAAAAAGGAGGATCAGTGGGGAGGGGGAGGAAAAGGGGGACAAGGGAGGGAATATGGGGAAGGAAGCACAGCAAAAATTAAGGACCATTTGAGATGTAGTATGAAAATCAAATATAGTAGACTCTTCACAAAATGTGTACATATATGTAATTTATCTAAATGACATCGCCAAATAGCAGGGAAGACAGAGCCCCAACTGACCATTTCTTGTCAATAAATGAAGATTCCAGTACCAGGATCAGGCTACATCTAACTTATTGTTGACCAAAGGAGATACATGGGACTCCCAAAAGAACCCAGGCTGTTGTTAAGACTATAGGTTGTATTCCACAAGCTGCCAACAAGGTCCCATTGATGAAGACAAACCAATTCAAGTAACTGAATGTGGCAATGTCAATCTGACAGCCTTTACCTCTATATTTTAGAACTTTTGGTAGAGGAAGATACCTTGCAAGTTACCAAAAAAGAAATGTAAACACCAACCCAGCCAAAAAAATCTTTGATCTGTAATTCCTGCAAGATTTACTAGGGCAATGATGGCACAAAACTTGTAGAAGTAAGCAACTAATATCTGACTTGATTTGAGTTCCATTCTGTGAGACGGTATCCATACCCAATAAGAACCCGGGACTAGACAGACCAGAAGATGTAAGGTAAAACCAAATAATACTCTTCTTTTAAAAATATCAGTAAGATTAATTCTAATGGTTTTCTGCTGTACTCATAGATCAGTGCCTTGCTCAGCCATCATCAGAAACATTTCCTCCTGCAGCAGCTGGGAACAAATATAGAGACCCACACCATGTAGAGATGACAGACTTTGGCACACTCAGTCATAAATGGGATGTCTCCTTGAATTCCTTCCCTTCAGAACTCAGGGAGCACTGTGGAAGAGGAGGCAGAAAAAGTTAAAGAGCCAGAAGGGATGGAGGAACCAAGAAAACAAGGCCCTCCCAGTCAACATGGTCAGAGCTCATATGAGCTCACAGAGACTGAGGCAGCCGCCCAGGGCTGTGTGGTTCTGCACGAGGCTCCAAAGTATGTGTTATGACATCCAGTTCAGTGCTTTTATGGGATTCCTGATTGTAAGAATGAGTGTGTTTCTGTTTCTTGTGGCTTTCTCTTAGTCTCTTTTCCTAATTTTTGTTTGTTATGTTCAACTATTGTTTGTTGGGTTTTGCTTTATCATATTGTGTTATATTTATTATAATATGTTACCATTCCTTATAAGCTTGTTTGTTTTATAATGAGAGACAGAAAAGGGAATTAATCTAGATGGGAAAGGAGGTGGAGAGGAACTAGGAGGAGTAGAGGGAGGAAAACTGTGATCAGGATATATTATGTGAGGAAAAATATTTCAATAAAAGGAAAGGAAAGAAAATAAGGATAACTTGACTTCATTTTTAGAGCCCTATTTGTATCCTGTTTACTTCTTTCTTTTGTCTTACTCTTGCTATTGATCTAGATTTGCCATTTGTAGCTTATATTATGTTGAAGCAATCTCCATTAATCGCTACCATTTCCACAACTTTTATCATGAAGGGAACTTGGATTTTGCCAATGACTGTTTCTGCATTTCATGAGATGGTCATGTGATTTCAGCCTTTGAGCCTATCTATGCAATAGATGACATTTATTAATTTACATATGGTGGTCCTTCCATGTGTTTCAGGAGTGAAACCAACTAGGTTGTAACAGATGAACTTTTAATTTTCTAGTTTGATATTTTTTGAGAATTTCATATATAAACAACATTTCCTCCTCTCTCTCTTCCCCCTCCAGCTTGTTACCCCTACTACCTCAGATTCTTGATCTTTTACTCAAATTATTAAGTAAATATGTGTGTGGGTGTAGAAAAATAGATAGATGATAGATGACAGAGAGAGACAGAGGGAGAGAGATAGACAGAGGGAGAGACAGAGGGAGAGAGATACCCTGAGTCCACTTGGTGTTGCTCATGTTCACACTTATTTAGAGATTACTACTTGGGATTGGATATTCTGTAAAGTAGCTCATATATGAACAGAATTTATTCTCCCTCTCTGCTTCTCTTCGTATCGGGCTGGGGCCTTGTGAAATTGCCTTCATCTCCAGCCATTTTTGCATTTCAGATGGTATTGTGATTATGCCAGACTTGTTTAGGAAACCTCAATGTTACGGCTTCATGGTGCAGCTTTCCTGTCATGTCTGGAAGATATTGTTTCCTGGCCCTCTGGCCCTTACAATCCCTCTGTTGTGGTTTTTCCTGAACCTTACATACAGGGGTTGCGTTATATTAGTTGGTGCTGAGTACTCCACAGTCACATGTTATCTGTATTTTTGCCAGTTATGGATCTTTGTTATCAGTGACATATACTGTGTTCTATGGAGCAGCAATAGATAAAAATGGAGTAAATCAGTCACTATAGGCATTTGATATACTATTACTATGAAAGGACAGGTTGTTAAAAATGATTATTAGAATCGTTCATTTCATTTTTATGCAAAATTCAGTCCTCTGAATAACAGATTTGTGATCTATGTAAGTTTCTCTCTGGAAGACAGTGTTTGAAAAACCACCACTAAAACAGTGGGGGTTCGGTATGCCACATTGATTTGATAAGAGTTACTTTAGTATTCTCTAGGGAACATGGTACACAAGAAAAAGATATTTTGGTTTGGTGATTTTAAAGAATATTCTCAGTTCCAATAAGATGAGATTCTCAGTCAGTCAAAAGAGTCTAGAACCATTTATTCATAAATCCACTTCTTTCATAATGCAACCAAGAGGGTGTTGATAGCAAAGATTATTCCACGGGAATATAATTCATAGACTCTATTAAGAGAGCAGTGTTTTCAGACTAGCCATTGCTTCTCAGGAGGTGTGCTGGCATGTGCTGTTTGCCTGACAGCCAGGCTGGAAGTGTCCTAAGATGCAGTTTCCTCAAAAAACTCCATAGAGCTCCTTTAACTTCCTGGTTCCTGTAGTCAGTAGATTTAACATGGGAGCAATGAGCATGTAGAAGATGGCAATCTGGTAATCTTGTTTTAGGTGGTAGTTAGGTGATGGTTTGAGGTACATGTGGACTGTAGAAACATTGCAACCAGGACATGAGAGCCACAGGCGGAAAGAGCTTTCTGCAGGGCAGCAACTCATATGACTCTTCAGAGATTGGGCGCATGTGTTTAAGAATTGAAATGTCTGAGTTTTCTGCTCCTCAACCAATAAATTGCAGTTGTGAAAGTTAAAAAATGACAAACCACCATGGTCTGAGCTTTGCTTTAAGGTAGAAGAGTGCATGAAGAATGCCTAGTGGATTTGCATTGTAGGGACACATTAATTTTGCACCCCACAGCCACATTCTCCATCTCACCTTCTCCTGTACTGGCTACTTCTGGCATAGAGTCTGTTCCTGGAAGGTAACATTCTCTTCCATTGCAATCCTTTGCTGATATCCTAAGTGTGTAGTTATCCCATTGGTACTTCCTTTATCTCTTAAAAATCCACTTAGTATCACATTTGATAATGGCTTTCCACATGTATTTTGCCTTGTTTTGTTGAGATCTCTAAACAAGTGTGTAATGAGCATTCTTCCAGCTAGCTTGGTCACAGAGCCATGTCAACCACAAATAACTTTCCTCTAGGTCATGCATGTCCAATCTATCAAACAGTAAAGCTAAGAGCAACTTCTTGACCAAATGGCTAATCTTGCCATGTTGAAAGCAAACTCCATAGAGAGTTTCTTTGATGCCCATCTTCCTCTCAGACATAATTGGTGTTCCAGGAATAGTTGTGTCTCCCGATCATGAAAAACCCTAGATCATTTAAATGCCATATATTCTGTAGGTCTTTGAAAGGTTTGAAGAATATCTATCAATTTCAAATACATCTCTGTATATCTAGAAAACCTAACTAACCTAACTGTAAGTTTTCACTATTATAGGTAACTATAATCTGTACTTAATTATACATTACATTAAAAGAGCTGCATAAACACAATATCTAAACAAGAGGGGAAATGTATCACAAAATTGATCTTAAATTTGTATCAATAAATAAAAATCCATTCCAAGACAAAGTACTCGTTCCTATAACATAATCCGCTTTTACCTTTAAAAAGAGATTGGTTGTGATCATTAACCATTTATAAGCAACCCCATTTAAATGAAAACAAACATTTATAAAAAATATTTGAAAATTTGGGCATTATTCATTCCAAACTGATTCCTGCTGGTTGGGGGCACTGTCCATACCATGGGGATCATGACAAAACACAGAAACCAGGACAGGTACTTGTTTGTACAGCTGCATCACCTCAGCTGTTTTAGATGTTGGATTGCCTGGGACACTGTTTCAGGGGGTCTTGCTTCATCAAACCATACAAACCTGGAAGGAACCCCCAGCTTTCCATTTTCTGTGGAAACACAAGCAGAAACTCTTTTCACAAGTAACCTGTCCTTATATTTAAATTGAGGAGTCAAAGAATTTTTAAAATATATGTTTGATCAATTTAACAGCATTTATAATCAAGTGTGTTTTAGCAGCTGTAGTTCTTTCTTTGGCAATCAAACAATTTAAAGACAACAATATAACATATAATATTCAGACACTGTGTATTTTCCATATTTATGTGGCTTTTTTATTACTCTATATATTTCAATTTTATTTTTTACGTTGTGGAGACAGGGTTTCTCTGTGTACTTTGGCTGCCCTTGAAGTACCTCTGTACACCAGGCTGGCCTTGAAATGGCAGTGATCTGTCTATCTCTGCTGGGATTAAAGGCATGTGTACCACACCCAGCTACTCTCTTTCTTTTTATATCACTATCCTGTTTTTTTCTCTCCCAAGCCTATTTATATTTTTTAACACATTATAAAACTTTTAGAGGTTTTACTTCATCTGAATCTGACTTTACTGTATGTTTTTGGTCAAGTGTCTTTTATCTGCTAAACAACTTTGCTAAAATTAAAGCCCCAGCTGTTTTAGCCTCTGGCTTTCCAACATGGCAGGCATAAGTTTGCCTCCATCACTGGCAGCACATGTCTCTGCTTGTCTCTAGCAAAACAGAGCCCACCCGAGAAAATGCTATTACCGTGAATATGTGCTTCTCTCTGTTCTTCTGTTTTTAGTAATCCCTTTTTAAGCTTTTGTTAAATGGAAATTTGTGCACCACGTTGAGTGCCATAATGTAACGATCATTCTTCCCGGCAGCCTGGTCCCAAAGCCAAGTCAAACCCAAATAACACCCAGAGACTCTGTTAGTTACAATGCTGTTGGCCAATGTCCAGGACTTCTCACTGGCTATATTTGTCTGAAGTATTCACCCATGAATACTAATATATATTACACTTTTTAATTTAAATTAGCAAAAAAAATTCATTCACATATCAATCCCAGCTCCCTCTCCCTCCCCTCCTCTGCCATCAGTCCACACAGACCCTCACCCAGTTCCCACTCCATTCCCCAGGGAGGGTGAGGTCCTCCAAGGGGAATATCCAGAGTCTTTCATTTTGTTCAGGGTAGGGCCTAGGCCCTCCCCCAAGAGTCCAGTCTGAGAGAGCATCCCTCATTGAGGGAAGGGCACCCAAAGTCCATTTGTATGCCAGGGATAAATACTGATCTACTACCCAAGGCCCCACAGATTGTCCAGGCCTTCTCACTGACACCCACATTCAGAGGGTCTGGATCAGTCCCATGCTGACCTCCCAGCCATCAGTCAGGGGTCTGAGAACTCCCACTTGTTCAGGTCGGTTGTTTCTGTGGGTTAAACCAGTCCAGTCTTGACCCCTTTGCTCATAAGTCCTGCCTCTGTGTCACTGGATTCCAGGAGTTCAGTGTTGAGTTGTGGGTGTCTGCCTCTGCTTCCATTAGTCACTGGATGAAGGCTCTAGGATGGCATATTAGGTAGTCATCAAACTCATTATCAGGGATGGGCATTTAAGGTAGTCTGTCCACTATTGCTTAGCTTGACAGTTAGTGTCATCCTTGTAGATCTCTGGAAATCTCACTAGTGCCAAAAATCTCCTCAAACTTATAATGACTGCCTCTATTGTGGTATCTTTCATACTGCTCTCCTCTATTCTTCCTCCGACTTAACCTTCATGTTCCCCTATGTCCTCCACTCCCCTTCTCTTCTCCTCCTCTCATTTCTATGACTCCCTCTCTCCTCCCCCATGCTCCCAATCTGCTCAGGAAATCTTGGCTCATTGGCTATCCTGTTTTTCCATATAAAGCTTATTATTATTATTTCAAGGTCTGTGAAGAATTGTGCCAGTATTTTGATGGGGACTGCATTGAATCTATAGATTAATTTTGGAAAGATTGCCATTTTTACTGTATTGATAAAACCTATCCAAGAGCATGGGAGATCTTTCCATTTTCTGGTGTCTTCTTTAATTTCTTTCTTTAAAGACTCAAAGTTCTTGCAATACAGGTCTTTCACTTATTTGGTTAGTGTTATCCCCAGATAATTAATGTTGTTGGTGACTATTGTAAAGGGTGATATTTCTCTGATTTCTTTCTCAGCCTATTTATTATCTGTATATAATAGGGCTACTGGTTGTTTTGAGTTAATCTTGTATCCTGCCACTTTGCTGGAGGTGTTTATCAGCTGTAGAAGTTCCTTGGTAAAGTTTTTTGGGTCAATTAATGTAAACTATCATATCATCTGCAAATAGTGAAAGTTTGACCTCTTCCTTTCCAATTTGTATCCCCTTGATCTCCTTTTGTTGTCTTATTGCTCTAACTAGAACATCAAGTACAATAATAAAGAAATATGGAGAGAGTGGACAGCCTTGCCTTGTTCCTGATTTTAGAGAAATTATATTGAGTTTCTCTCCATTTAGTTTGAGATTGGCTGTTATTTTACTGTATATTGCTTTTATTATGTTCAGGTATGTTCCTGTTATCCCTGATCTCTCCAGGACCTTTATCATGAAGGGATGTTAGATTTTTTCAGCATTCAGTGAGATGATCATGTGATTTTTGTTTCTCAGCTTGTTTATATGGTGGATTACATTGATAGATTTTCATATGTCAAACCATTCCTGCATCCCTGGGATGAAACCTACTTGATCATGGTGGATGGTTTTTCTGATGTGTTCTTGGATTTGATTTGCTAGTATTTATTGAGTGTTTTTGCATCAATGTTCATGAGGGAAATTGTTTTGTAGTTCTTTTTTAATTGTGTCTTTATGTGGCTTGGGTATCAAGGAAATCATAGCCTCATAAAAAGAGTTTGGCAACAAACTTCCTGCTTCTATTATGTGGAACACTTTGAGGAGTACTGGATTTAGGTCTTCTTTGAATTTCTGGTAGAATTCTGCACTGAAGCCATCTGGGACTGGGATTTTTTGGTTGGGTGACTTTTGATGACTGCTTCTATTTCTTTCAGGGTTATATGCCTGTTTTGATTGCTTATCTGCTCTTGATTTAATTTTGGCAAGGATATCTATCCACAAAATTGTCCATTTCCTTTAAATTTTTGAATTTTGTGGAGAACAGGTTTTCAAAGTATGCCCTGATGATTCTCTGGAGTTACTCAGTGTCCATTGTTATGTCCCCCTTTTCATTTCTGATTTTGTTAATTAGCATGCTCTCTCTCTGCCTTTTGGTTATTTTGGATAAAGATCTGTCTATCTTGTTGATTTTCTCAATGAACCAACTGTTTCATTGATTCTTTGCAATGTTTTCCTGGTTTCTACTTTGTTGATTTCAGCCCTCAATTTGATTATTTCCTGGTGGCATGTACTCCTCTGGGGTGAGTTTGTTTCTTTTTGTTCTAGAGTTTTCAGTTGTGCTCTTAATTCTCTAGTGTGACTATTCTCCAGTTTTTTCATGTGGGCACTTAGTGCTATGAACTTTCCTCTCAGCACTGCTTTCAAAGTGTCCCATAAGTTTGGGTATGTTTTGTCTTCATTCTCATTGAATTCTAGGAAGTCTTTAATTTCTTTTTTTATTTCTTCCTTGACCCAGGGGTTGAGTTTGTAGGGTTTGTGCCATTTGTGTTGTTGTTGATTTCTAATTTTGATGCATGCTGTTCTGGTAAGATACAGTGGGTTATTTCAATTTTTTGTATCTGCTGAAGTTGACTATGTTGCCAAGTATGTGATCGATTTTAGAGAAGGTTCCATGTGAAGCTGAGAAGAAGGTATATTCTTTTGTATTTGGATAGAATGTTCTATAGATGTCTGTTAATCTCAATTGATCATAACTTCTGTTAGTTCTTTTGTATCTTTGTAAATTTTCTGTCTGGAGTTCCTGTTTAATGGTGAGAGCAGAGTGTTGAAGTCTCTTACTTCTAGTGTGTGAGATTTTATGTGTGATTTGACCTTTGGTAATGTTTCTTTTACGCATGTGGGTGCCTTTATATTTGGGGCATAGATGTTCACAATTGAGGCTTCATCTCAATGGATTTTTCCTGGGATGAATATGAAATGTCCTTCTTCGTCACTTTTGATTGATTTAGTTTGAAGTCTAATTTGTTAGATATTGTATTTGCTACACCAGCTTGTCTCTTGGGTCCATTTGATTGGAAAATCTTTTCCCAACTCTTTACTCTGAGGTAACATCTGCCTTTGACATTGAGATGTGTTTCTTGTATGCAACAGAAGGATGGGTTTTGTCTTCCCGTTCATTCTGTTAGCCTGTGTCTTTTTATAGGCAAGTTGAGACTGTTGGCATTGAGGGATATTAATGACCATTGATTGCTGATTCTTGTTTGTTTTGGATTTATTGGTGGTGGTGTTATTGTGTGTGAATTTCCCACCCTTTTTCTTTTGGTGTTTGGTAAAGTGGGATTATCTATTGCCTATGCTTTTTTGAGTGTAGTTATCTTTGTTGGGTTGAAGTTTTCCCTCCAGTACTTTCTATAGTGCTGCGTTAGTGGATATGTATTGTTTATATCTGGTTTTGTCTTGGAATATCTTGTTTTCTACATCTATGTTAATTGAAAGCTTTGCTAGGTACAGTAGTCCTGGCTGGCATCCTTGTTCCCTTAGCATTTGTAGGACATCTGGTTTTCATTGTTTACACTGAGAAGTTGGGTGTAATACAGATAGGTCTGCCTTTATATGTTACTAGGCCTTTTTCTTTAGCTGCTCTTAATATTTTCTCTTTATTCTGTAGGTTTGATGTTCTGATTATTATGTGGCAAGGGAGCTTCTTTTTCTGGTCCAGTCTATTTGGTGTTCTGTAAGATTCTTGTACTTTCATAAGCACATCCTTCTTTATCTTAGGGAAGTTTTCCTCTATGATTTTGCTGAATATGTTTTCTGTACCTTAGAGCTGTATTTCTTCACCTTCTTCTATACTATAATATATTCTCAGGTTTGGCCTCTTCACCATGTCCCATATTTCCTGGATATTTTGAGTTAAGGATTTGTTGGACTTGAGATTTTCTTTGGTCGATTACTGCATTTCCTCTAATGAGTCTTCAACACTTGAGATTCTCTTCCATTTCTTGTATTCTATTGGTTATACTTACATCTGTAGTTCCTGATCATTTACCCGGCTTTTCTATTCCAGCATCCCCTCATTCTGTGTTTTCTTTATTGTTTCTATTTCAGTTTTCAAGGGTTGGACTGTTTGAGTTGTTTCCTTTACTTGTTTGTTTTTCTTGACTCTCTTTAGTTTCTTTAGGAGATGTGTTTAATTCATGAATTTTTTGGTTCTTTCTTCTTCTATTTCTTTAAGGGACTTTCTCATTTCTGCTTTGAGGGTCTCTATTATCTTCATAAAATAATTTTAAGGTCTGTCTCCTCTGCTTAGTCTGTGCAGTGCTTTTCAGGTCTTGCTAGTGTTGGTTCTCTAAATTCTGGTGGAGTCATGTTGGTCTTTCTATTGCTGAGTGACCTCTTATCCTGTCTTTTTCCCATCTCTTCTTCCAGTGGGTGCAGGTGGGGTCTTTCCATCTCCACTGGTCTTCTTCTTTCCTGAAGCTGAAGCTGGGGACACTGACACTGAAGCTGAAGCTGAAGCTGGGGTCGCTGGAGATTGGGGCCTGGAAGGGCTGATGCCTTTCCTGTGTGGGTGGATCTTCTGGATTCCAGGAGTGGCCCCCGGAAGATTGAGGAGATGGGTGTTGGGTGGAGGATGGAGAGTGGACCCCTGGAGACCCAGGCTCACCTGAAGCTGTGGTCGCCGGAGGTTGGGGGCCCTCTGGTTATAATTTCTGTGTCAGCTCTGATCAGTTGATGATTCTTAGATTGTTGTAGTAGGAAAATGTAGGTGTCTGTGCCCTGTATTAACAAGGAGGGCTTGGTAGAAAGCTATTGCACCTCAATGGGTACAGCAGCAATACTACTATATGCACTAAGTGAGTTTAGACTGTCACCAGTGCCTCGGCAACTTCATATACAATACACTCATATCTATAGCTTCATTACTAAAATTCAATTTTGTTGCTGTCTTTGAACCCTCAGTCTACCCTAGTCACAACCCAATTCTGAGTTTTTCTCCTCCCAATATAATTTCTCAGTGAACTCTGTGCTAATTTGACCCCATTCATTCATTCACATCTCACATGGCTTTCCTCTTTCAGGATTTACAAGACTTACTCTGATGCTCCTAGAGGCAACACAGTATTTCTTGTTGTTGCTGTTTTTCCTAGCTTACTCCTTTGGTGTCATGTTATAGTCTGTAGCAGACATCTATTAATCAATAATCACTACCCATCAACCTGGTTTTTGTCTCTCTCACACATCTTTCTTGAACAATCCTTTAGATTATTGGGAGACCTTTGGATTATGCATAGGAAATTTCTTGGGAGTAATATACAGATCTCTGGTTTCTACAAATCCAGTGGCACTGTTCTCTACCACTCCTCTTTCAAATCATAGAAGCATAAGGAGAAGCAGCCCTCATTTGCTGAGCAGAGCACTTATCCAATTTATTTCAGATCCATGTAGCTTTAAAGCTGTAAGAAAACCTCTCTAGCTTTATTCTCTGACTTCCATCTTGACTTTTCCAAACATCATATGTTGATCCTCTATGATGTCCCCTAAAGGTTAAGATTTTGATGTTTTGCCTGCTTATATAAATACACAGATGAGAAATAGACAGACAGACAGATAGGCAGACCTACTAGTACTATTGAGACATGTCTAAGACACAAACACACATAAAGGTGAGCATCTGTCTACTGAATATGAAGGGAGATGTAGCCATCTACAAGCCAAAGCAAAAGGCCTCAGAAGAAACTCGATCCCAGATTCCAAGCTTCCAGAATTCTGAGAAAAAAAATATATTTCTATTGTTAAAGCCCTTCCATCTGTAGTACTTTGTCAAGCCCTAAAAATGTAATGCAATGTTTGCGTTAACTCTCCTCATTAAAACTAAAAATCAAGTGGTATTAATGCCTGAAAAAGACTATCTACAGTATTTGCCTACAAACTACCTTCTATTATGGCTATCTAATTAACTTACAAAATGATTCATGATTAAACTCAGATGTGTCATCAACCACTTCAAATCAGAATATAAAGAGAGATGACTTGTTATCAAATAGGACATGCCAGTGACAAGGCCAGAGGCTCTGAAGTCCATCTTCAGCTCTTGACCAGGTTCATGATAGTGGGAAAGTGGCCAAACTTAACCGCTGTCTGCCCTACATTTTTGATGATTCATTTTTGTTATAATTTCTTACTTATAATGTATATCTTAACTCCTTTCAACAATGGGTTGATGTAACTTAAAATTAAAGGCATGAGCAGGCATACATTGAACTATGTGTGTGGTAGTTCAAGTAGACTCTTCAATAAACCCACCATCTCAAAGTACTCATAGGCACCACCGTCACAGTGCTCATAGGCACCGCCTTCACAGTGCTCATAGGTACTGTTGGTTGACTATTTCCAAAGTTTGCTAGAAGAAACATAAAACTAGAAGTTTTATATTTTCATGAATCATTTGTACCTAATGGAAGCCAATTATTTGCTGACCTTGAAGAAGCTTCTAGTACTTTTACTATCCTCTACAATTTTTAATATAGTTTCATTGATACATAGTAACTGCATGTTTATTGAATCGAGTATGGCATCTCAATGCATCAATACAATGTGCAATGGTCAAAACAGAATAATTGATATACTGACTACTTCGGTGAGATATGGATATTAGTGTTGGAGACATTCAAAATCTCTTCTCACATTTTTAAAATGTCTTGTTAGTTGCTATCAAATATAATGATGCTTCTGTGCTATGTCTTCTCACAAGAATTACAGTGAGGATTGAGTGGGTTGTGTGTGGAAAGTCCTTCACCGATGCCTGGCTCACGGGCCAGCATCAGTCCACACTGTTGCTGACCTTTCTGTCACTGCTACTTGTATTCTCTTACAATGTCCTAAGGAGATCAATGAGCATAACTTCATCCAGAGCACGTGACCAGATTGAAGCTACTTAAACAGGATCAGTTAGAAGTTCTTTTGCCCACTGTAGCTTCCAGAGTTCTCTGTACTATGGATTCAGAACCCAAAGTCCACAAGACAATAATGTGTTTATTAGTTTTCAGGCTACTATTCTTTCTGAGGTATCATAGAGATACCTACACCTTGGGGTAAAGTCCTTTTTCTTTTCAGTTTCCTGGGTAAAATGAGTCTAATTATCTCCAGATCCTAGATAGTTATTGCATACTATCACATAATTTCCATAATATTAAATATGTGAAAAGATTGCACTGTGTTGATTGGATATAGGAAAAGTAACTACCATAACCAATTCTAACTCCCAAGTGACACTGAAAAACCATGGATAGAAAGCAAAATATCTCAGACCTTAGCTTGTATGGCCATGAGTTCATCAAAAACAGCCCTGACCCCTCCAAGAGTCCATTCTTGCCCCAGATTCCAGAAAGATTTTCAGTCAGATATGCTGATACTCTAATCAACAGATAAACATTTTTAGCTTAGGCAGAATATGTTTCTCTGACTAGAAAATGGGATGGTTGTGCCTGAGAGTTTTAGAACTACGTTGGGATCAGCTGTGGCCAAGATTACATTGAGGCTGATACAAGGCTCTGGGGTCTAATTCCCAATCCTCCACCCTTCAAGGGCAAACTAAAACTTTCTCTTCTGGACTCTAATTAGGCCATCAGGAGTACCTTATGGGCTAATTAGCATAAAAGAAAATCTGTGTAGAAGTACATGTGCAACTTTTCTCCAGAGACTCGTTAAAGAGCTGAAGTTGAACCTGTCCCTTAGAGGCAGCTTCTGCAGTGATGGTGGCTCAAAAACTTCTGCCACAGAATTGAGTGTGGCCTCCTGGGTTTCTGGCTGAGTTGCTCCCAAAGGGCACCAAGCTACTTTAGTTTTAGAAAGGGTAAGAAGATACTGTGTCTCTTGGAGGCTTTTCCTCTTACCACAGAAAGCCCACCCACCAGCTCAGCCTTGCAGGGGGATGGTCAGCAGCCCTCTTCAGAGTCACTCTTGTGGTCCTTGCAGATCATGCTACTTAAGGCAGAGAAGTTAATTCTCCCCATCACATTCCAGCCTCCAGCTCTGGATTTAAAAGCTTTGTGATGCCGTCTGCGAACGGTGATGAGTCTCAGCCTCCTCTGTAGTTTTGAAATCATCTGGTGACATTTTTAAAAGATCACAATGCCAAAGCCACACCCAAGATGAACCAACTTGGAGTTTTTAGGGATCCAATGCAGGCATCAGTGCTTGCCAAACTCCCAGGAAACAGTGTTAAGCAGCCAAGGTTGAGCTCTTAGAGGACCCTGGTTGACCTGTGAAATTTGTGAGGACCACAGCTTCAATTTTAGGGGCTGGCAATTTTCCTCTCCCCCCATTTCCTAGATGCATTTTAACCTGTCATTAGTTGGAGTTCTGTGTTTACTTTGCTGCTATTTTGGGATTAATATGCCAATATTTCATCTTGAGAGAGGACATAAATATGGCACTGTTAAAAGTATTTCAGCTACTTTTCTAGTCTCCCATATTTCTATTTCTGTTCTGCATGAATTCAACCTAATAATAAAATTCCAACAGAAATTGTAAGCACTCTAAGGTCTTTGCTTATTCCTATCATTTATTTTTAAAAAAACTTTACATGTACAAATATGAAGATTAACAGTCTTGAAATCACACCATATAAATATATTATTTAACAACTTGAATTTTCATCTAACAATGTGCCTTGGAGATGATTCAAGCCACTACTTTCCACAATCTACAGGTTTTAATGAATTCGTAGTATTTTAAGATTAGTTCAAAATATGAAGTTTCCATAATTTACCTAAACATTTATTTCTTGACAGATAGCTGCTTTATTGTAAGAAATAAAATAAGTTTCTTGAATATCTTGGACTTACAAGTCTTTTAACTACGTACCATATATGCCTTGTATGTAAAAGAAGAATTTTATTGATGTCATCAAAATGACCTCTACAAAAGGGTGGTGATAGCCTCTAGCTACTTATGTATTTACCTTCTATACCACATTTGAATGATATCCGTCTCATCCAAGTTTGTCAGTATTTCACTATTCCTTTGTCTATAGTTTTATATGTTTATTGGTCATTATTGTTTCATCCACTGTGGGTTGCTTTTATTGTTTTTGTTTGTCGCTGTTTTCTTTCCTCATTAGTTAGGACAGACTAACTACTACACAGACAAGTTGATACTAAAACCTTGAGCTTAACACTATTCAGTTTTCCTTTTTGCCCGATTTAAGTCAGCTTGAGGGCACTCCTCAGTGGGGAAGGACAGAGATAGTTTGCATTGGTGTGGCTCAGAAACAACACTTGTCACTAAAACCGATATTCTTTGAGCAGAAGGTCACATGGTCACTAGTTCAGCTATATGATTCAAAACACAAAAGACTCATGTTGGGAGACGTCATTCTGTAAATATGTGTCTGATTGGTTTGAATAAAGCACTGTTGGCCAATAGGGAAACAAGATAGGTGGGACTAGGAGTCTAGGAGGATTCTGGGAAATGTACTAACGAAACTGGTCACCATGTGATCTCCTGGGAGCAACAGGTGCTCTGGAGTGCTCCTCAAAAAAGATAAGTCCTTATAAAATATGTATTAGTAATTATGGGTTAATAATCAAGTCAGAGCTAGCCGATAAGAAACCAAGCAAATGGCCAACAGCTTCATAATTAATATGGTGTCCTGTGTGTTATTTGGGGGCTGAAAGAGACAACAGGACCCAGGCAACAAGCAGGAAGACTACACGTTACAGACACAGATATGGGGGAGGGGCTTGTAGGGATGGGCTGTTGATAAGAATGAGGAGTGAGATTGTAGGTGTATGAAAATGTCAAAGGACAAATGTAATTTATTTTTTTAAAAGGGAAATAACTGTCTGTTCACACCAAACAGGATATGCGAAGTCTAAGTTTTCACGTGGAATATTCAATAAACATCACTGCCTTGACCACAACTTAAGATATCTTTTATTCTACTGATCTATGAGAGTCTTCAACAGATGCTCACACCCCTGCTAGGCTTCTTAGGCTTCTTATATTTCTGCTTTATTCACAGCATCACTTGTGAGACACATCTTTTTATTTTCACTATTATGTGTCAGGTTTCCCATTTTTCCCCTTCCATCTTGACTTCTGTTTTGCTGAGTAAGGGTTATTTCACTGCCAAAGTTAAAACTGTATCATTCTGTTTTCCTGCTATAGTTTTGAGGGTTTTGCCTGTTGATTATAAGTTGATCTGTAATTATTTTATGTATGGTGTCAGGAATTTAAATTTAATTCCTTATAACTAAATATATGACTGTCCCACAATTATTGTTCTTGCCACATTTAAAGATACTGTAAACACTTCTTCTTATGTGTCTGTTTCTGGATCCCACTGTACTGCATCAAGTTGACTATGAATACTGAACTTTCCTAATTAATATAACATTTTTGTGTATTTTCCTGATTAGGAAGAAAAACTCACTTTCCTTGTACTACTTTTGTCTTTCAAAATAATTTTATTCTTTTGCACATTTTATTTTCTGTCTCTAGGGGCTGCATAGATGACTCAGAGGTTAAGAGCACTGGGTGCTCTAATCTTCAGAGGACCTGAGTTCAATTTCCAGCAACCACATGATGGCTTTAATGAGATCTCATGCCCTCTTCAGGTGTGCAAGACTATATGCAGACAAGCATTTGTGTGTATGCCTGTGTATGTAACACATAAACAAATTAACTTTTATTTTCTCTCTCTAATAGATTTTAAAATGACTATATGTATATATATATTTACAGTCATATATGTGTGTGTGTGTGTGTGTGTGTGTGTGTGTGTGTGTGTGTGTAGTATGGTGTTTGAATGATGTCCCTCATAGTCTCAAACCTTTGAATGCTTGGTCCCCAGTTGGTAGCATTGTTTGTGTATGTTTAAAAGGTGTGGTCTTACTGGAAGAAGAATGCCACTAAGGGTGGGCTTTGAAGTTTCAAAAACTAAATTCTCTGTCTCTCTCTCTCTGTCTCTGTCTCTGTCTCTGTCTCTCTCTCTCTGTGTGTCTCTCTCTCTCTCTCTCTCTCTCTCTCTCCTGCTTGTGGTTTTAAGATGTAAACTCTTAGGCTGGTGGTCTAAATGTCTGCCTGCCCACCTCAATATTTCTCAGTGACGATAATGACAGACTCACGCCTCTGAAATTGTCAGTCAGATAAACCTTTCTTTCTGGAAGTTACCCTAGTCACAGCGTTTTATCACAGCAATGGAAAAGCACAGACAGACAGGTCTTTCTATGTAGTTCAGTGACGTGCACTTCTCCCATCTCAGACTCCCAAGTACTGAGACTGTAGGTATGTACCACCATGTGCAGTTTAGACTCTTACTTTTTAAGACTGACTATCCTATAGGAATTTTATAAGATTCTATTGCATATACAAATAAATTGGGGAACAGCTGACATTTTTAAGGTAATCTCTTCCCATCTAGCACTGCCAACACCAAGAAGAATAAGACCAGGAGCTAAGCTTCATAACTTGGACCCCACTCTGTTGTTGAAAATCAGCTCAGCCTTGCATGAACTACACAGCTTTCTGGTTCTGTCCACTCTTTCCTAAGATGTTGATAATGATACAAAGAAAACTTACCTGTGTTTATCATGAATTCTGCACAGATACCTGGAGACACTACGTTTAACCAACGGTGCTGCCTTTCCTTGTGTCTTTAAGTAAACTTGAGACTTCTGAACTCTCTTGTCAAATGTCTGTGATTGGTTCTGCTGAACATTTGGCCATCACACCACTTGCAGTAACTACTCCCCCTCTTCCACTTCAGTGGTTATGCTTTATTTTTTTAATCCCCTCATAGAGGTGGGATCTGCTATGTTGAAGACATAGTTTCTTCCTGCCAGGTCCCACCCCTTTTCAGCCCCAGCACACAGATGCTATATTAACTATATTAACTATAAAACTGTTGGTTGATGACTAGGCCTTCTAACTGACTAGCTCTGTCTTAATTATTAGCCCATTTCTATTAATCTATGTATTGCCACAAGGCTGTGGTTTACCCATTATCTGGCATGTTACTTCTTTGGTGGCATGGTTTCCCTTTGTGGCCTCCCTCTGCCTTCCTCTCCCCAGTCTTCTCCTCCTCTGGTAGCCCCTCCTATCTTCCTACGGGCTATTGGCCAATCAGTGTTTTATTCATCAATAAATAAGAGAAACATACATACAGAAGGACATGCACCAACACTATGCTTAAGTTATTTTCTTTTATAGAGCAACATTTCTAGCAAAGTGTTGAACTGTGTCTATATACAGTTAGGTTTCTGGCATGGCTTCAGTGAAGTAGGTTGGCATTTCAACATGGAAAATCAAGTTTGTCACAGGTTTTTCATTGAGTTTAGGAAGTCTCGCCATATTCTTCAGTCATTAAGATTTTAAAAGTAGACTCCAGTAGGAAGCAGGAAAGTCAGCCATGTATCTTCACCTGTCCTTCACCTCCTCCGAATCTAACACCCCAGTCTCATCCCCAGCTCTGCAGCAGACCGTGTGCTGAGGCCTCCCTTCCACCACCACCAATTCCATCTCCAATCTATCACAGCTTTCCCCCTTTCTGACTTCTCCCTCATTGCTTTGTCACAGCCCCCAACTCCAGCAGGCATTCCCTGGTTCAAGGCCACTTTTGCCAGGGAAGCAATTAGGTTAACTGCAAATCTTCGCCTATCTTTCTGTTCATCCAAAAGCAGGCCCCAGTCTCATCCAAAGCTCTATAGCAGACCCTCAGTTGTGGTCTCTTCCCACTCTCTGCTCCCATTCCCAGGGGACCAAGCAGATCCTGATGGAACACCCTGCTTCCTCCATCCTATGAATCACCTCAGCCAACCCCAGTCCCCAATACCTAGAAACACATTTTACCTGAAACACCAAGAGGCCACACCTATCAGGATCCCCAAAGAATTCCCTACCAGGCAACATATAGCCACTATACTCTCCTAAGAATAAGAGAAGGCAACAGAAAACAAGGAACAAAACATCTACCCAACGAAGACAAGACCAGATATCAGCACACAGAATTCCAGTCTGCTTGATCCCAGTTGCCTAAACACCCTCATAAAAACACAATCAGTAACAGCCAGGACAATATGTCTCCACTATATCCCATCAATCCTACCACAGCAGGCCCTGAGCATTAAGACACAACTGAAACACTAAAAATTGCTTTTATAAATATGATAGAGGTCCTTAAAGAGGAAATGAATAAATCCCTTAAATCTATAAAAATACAAACAGTGGAAGGAAATGAATAAAATCATTCAAGACCTGCATGTGGACATAGAATCAATAAAGAAAATTCAAACTGAGAGAAATCTAGAACTGAAAAACTTAGGATCTTGATCATGGCTCAGAGACAAGATTTACCAATAGAATACAAGAGATTGAAGAGATAATCTCAGTCATTGAAGACACTGTAGAAGAAATGAATAACTTTCTCAAAGAAAATGTTAAATCTAAAACATTCCTGGCACAAAAACATCCGGAAAATTTGTGAAAAGTACCAATCTAAGAATAATAGAAATAGAAGAAGGTCAGGGGAAAGTCACAGAAAATATTTTCAACAAAATTATAGAAGAAAAATTCATTAACCTAAAGGAGGAGATGCCTATCAAAATACCAGAAACATACAGAACACCAACTACATTGGATCAGAAAAGGAAGTTCCCTAGCCACATAATCTCAAAACACTAAACATACAGAACAAAGAAAGAATGTTGAAAGATGCAAGGTAAAAAGTCCAAGTAACATATAAAGGCATTAAAATAACACCTGAAATTCTCATCGACCAGCGGTGAAGTCACATGCCTTTAATCATAGCACTCGGGAGGCAGAGGCAGGTGGATCTCTATGAGTTTGAAGCAAGCCTGGTCTACAGAGCTAGTTCCTGGACAGACTCCAAAGCTACACAGAGAAACCCTGTCTCTAAAAACAAAAACAAAACAAAAAACCTAACACCTGAATTCTCAGTTGAGGCTCTAAAAGCTAAAAGAGCCTAGACAAATTTCTAGAGGCTCTAAGAGACCACAGATATCAGCCTAGGCTACTCTAACCAGCAAAACTGCCCATCACAGTAGAGAATACAAGACATTCCATGATAAAAGAAAATTTCATCGATATCTTCATACAAATCCAGACCTACAAAAGGCACTAGAAGGAAAATAACCTAAAGAGGTTAACTACACTCAACAAAACACAGTGAATAAATAAACCTTGGCAAGAAAATTAAAAAGTGGGACACACACACACACACACACACACACACACACACACACACGCTGGTACCACACCATAACAACAGCAAATACTGCTCTTTGATAATTGATATTTCTCAGCATCAATGATCTCAATTTGCCAATAAAAAGTCACAGGCAGAATGGTTGTGAAAACATGGTCCCTCTTTCTGCTGCATCCATGGAACGCACCTTAGCATCAACTCAGGCATCAACTCAGTGTAAGGGATGAAAAAAAATATTCTAAGCAAATGGACCTAAGAATTAAGTTGCTATAGTCAGTTTATTTTCTGACAAAATGGACTACAAACTAAAACTAATCAGAAAAGGTAAGGAAAGACTATATAATCATCAAAGGAAAACTTCCCCAAGAGGACATTGAAATTCTTACCTTCTATGTACAAACACATTGGCACAAAAGTTTGAAAAAGAAATACTGCTCCAGCTTAAATCATGCACTGACCCACACACACTGACAGTGGAAGACTTTAATACCCCATTTTCAACAATATACTGGTGACCCAGATAAAAACTAAACAGAACAAATGGAGTGTCAAAGCAACCCACCATCATAGTCTCCTGCTCCATCCACGGGACTAGGTAAACTAGCCCATTCCTGGACCGCCTTCCTCTGCTTGGGGTCTACCACAGTGGCTCCATCCCAGCAGAGGGAGCCAATGCAACCCAGCATCCTACTCTCCTGCTCTGCCCATGAGACTAAATCAGCCAGGGCCTGTATCCAGGATGCCCTCCAGTGCCTGGGGTCTATCAGTGGGGCTTCCATCCATTCCGCAAGATACAAAGCACCCAGAATCCTAGTCCATTTCTCCAACCAGGCAAAGGAGAGCTACCAGGGCATTGGACTTGCCTACACCCAACTGAAGGGAACCTTGGTCTAGAACCCATCAGGAGAGGATGAGGCTCCTTCTGCACCCACTAGAAGAAGGAATGAGAAGGAGACACTTAAAAACACTCACAGCAACAGAAAAACCAATATGAAAATGCCAGACTCTAGAGACCCAACACCAATAGGACCTGAGCATCCCAATGCAAATGAAGCAGAAGAAAATGGCACTGAATACAACATCATTAAAATGATAGAATCCCTCAAAGAGGATAGGAGAAAATCCCTTAAAGAGATGGAAGAAAAAAACAATCAAAAATTTCAAGAAATGGAGGAAAACACAATCAAAAATTGCAAGAAAAAATTCAAACAGTGCAAGGGATGAAATCTGAAATACAAACGATTAAAAAACACAGCCTGAAAGAATGCTATAAATAGAAAAGCTGGAAAAATGGTCAGGTACTACAGATGCAAGCATAACCAACAGAATACAAGAAATGAAAGAGAGAATTTCTGGTGTCAAAGATACACTAGGAGAAATAGATTGATCGACCAAAAAAATTTTTAAGTCCAACAAATCCCTAGCACAAAATATCCAGGAAATATAGAATAATAGATTTAGAGGAAGGTGAAGAAACCCACTTCAAAAGGCCAGAAAACATATTCAACAAAATCATGGAAGAAAACTTTCCAAACCTAAGGAAAGACATGCCAATGAAGGTACAAGAAGCTTACAGAGCACCAAATAGAGTGGACGAAAAATTCTCCTTGACACATAATACTCAAGACCACAACCATGCAGAATAAAGAAAGAATATTAAGAGCAGCTATGAAAAAAGGCCAAGTAACATATAAAGGCAAACCTATCAGAATTACACCTGACTTCTCCATGGAAACTATGAAAGCCACAAGGTCCTGGATAGATATTCTACCAACATTAAGAGAACCACGACGCCAGCCAAGACTACTATACCCAGCAAAGCTTTCAATCAATATAGATGGAGAAAACAAGATATTTTATGACAAAACCAGATTTAAACAATACATATCCACTAACCCAGCCCTACAGAAAATTCTGGAAGGAAAACTCCAACACAATGAAGCTAACTACAACCAGAAAAACATAGGCAATAGATAATCCCACTTTACCAATATGCAAAAGAAAAAGTGGCAGAAATCCACATACAATTCCACTAACAACAAACATTCCAAAACAAATGAGGATGAGCTATCAATGGTCATTAATTTCCCTCAATATTAATGGCCTTAAACTTGCCCATAATAAGACACAGGTTAACAGAATTGATTTGAAGACAGAATCCATCCTTCTACTGCATACAAGAAACAAACCTCATCTTCAAAGACAGACATTATTTCAGAGTTAAGGGTTGGGAAAAGATTTTCCAGTCAAATGGACCCAAGAAATAAATGGGGGTAGCAATCATAATATCTAACAAATTAGACTTTAAACTAAAATCAATCAAAAGAGATGAAGGTGGTCACTTCATACTCATCACAGGAGAAATCAACCAAGATGAAGTCTCAATTCTGAATATCTATGCCCCAAATACAAAGCCATCCACGTTCATAAAAGAAACATTACTAAAACTCAAAGCACATATAAAACCTTACACACTTGTAGTGCGAGACTTCAATACCCCACTCTCACCACTAGACAGGACAACAAGACAGAAACTTAAAAAGGACACGAAAGACCTAAAGAGAAGTTATGACCCAATGGGGTTTAACAGACATCTATAGAACATTCCATCCAAACACAAAAGAATGTAACTTCTTGTCAGCTCCACATGGAACCTTCTCAAAAGTCGACCACATAGTTGGCACCATAGCAAACCTCAACAGGTACAAAAAAATGGAATAACTCAATGTATGTTATCAGCCATCATGCCTTAAAGATAGAATTTAACAACAACACAAATCACAGAAACCCTGCAAACTCATGGAAATTGAATAATGCACAATTGCACCACTCCTGGGTCAAAGAAGAAATAAAAAAAGAAATTCAAGACTTCCTATAATTCAATGAAAATGAAGACACAGCATACCCAAACACTGAAAGCAGTGCTAAGAGGAAAGTTCATAGCACTAAGTACCCATATGAAGAAACTGGAGAATAGTCACACTAGAGAATTAACAGCACAACTGAAAGCTCTAGAACAAAAGGAAGCAAACTCACCCCCAGAGGAGCAGACACCAGGAAATATTTGAGAGCCAAAATCAATAAAATAGAAACTAGAAAAATGATACAAAGAATCAATGTAACGAAGAGTTGTTTCTTTCAGAAAATCAACAAGATAGACAAACCTCTCTCCAAACTTACCAAACGGCAGAGTATGAACATGCAAATTAACAACATCAGAAATGAAAAGGGGGACATAAAAATGGACACTGAGGAAATCCAGAGAATCATCAGGTCAGATTTTGAAAAGTTGTACTCCACAAAATTTGAAAATTTAAAGGAAATGGGCAACTTTCTAGATAGATACCACTTACCAAAATTAAATCAAGAACAGATAAGCAATTTAAATAGTCCCATAACACCTAAGGAAACAGAAGCAGTCATCAAAAGTCTCCCAACCAAAAAAGCCCAGGGCCAGATGGTTTCAATGCAGAATTCTACCAGAAATTCAAAGAACGGCTAATACCAATTCTCCTCAAAGTATTCCATGCAATAGAAGCAGAAGGGTCTTTGCCAAACTCTTTTTTACGAGACTTCAATAACATTAATAACCAAGCCACACAAAGACACAACTAACAAAGAGAACTTCAGACCAATATCCCTCATGAATATTGATGCAAAAATATTCAATAGCCGGGCGGTGGTGGCGCACGCCTTTAATCCCAGCACTCGGGAGGCAGAGGCAGGCGGATCTCTGTGAGTTCGAGGCCGGGCTGGACCAATAGCCTCTGAAACAATACAGAGAAACCCTGTCTCGTAAAAAAAAAACAAAAAAAATATTCAATAAAATACTGGCAAATCAGATCCAAGAATGCATCAGAAAACTCATCCACCAGGATCAAGTAGACTTCATTCCGGGGATGCAGGGATGGTTTAACATAGGAAAATCCACTAATGTAATCCACCATATAAAGAAGCTGAGAAACAAAAATCACATGATCATCTCACTAGATGCTGAAAAAGCCTTTGACAAAATCCAACACCCTTCATGATAAAGGTCTTGGAGAGATCTAGGATAACAGAAACATACCTAAACATCATAAAAGCTATAGACAGCAAACCAACAGCCAGCATCAAACTGAATGGAGAGAAACTCAAGGCAATTCCTCTAAAATTAGGAACAAGGCAAAGCTGTCCCCTCTCCCCATACCTCTTCAATATTGTACTTGAAGTTCTAGCTAGAGCAATAAGACAACAAAAGGAGATCAAGGGGATACAAATTGGAAAGGAAGAGGTCAAACTTCCACTATTTGCAGATGATATCATAGTTTACATAAGTGACCCAAAAAACTCTACCAGGGAACACTTACAACTGATAAACACCTTCAGCAAAGTGACAGGATACAAGATCAACTCAAGAAAATCAGTAGCCCTACTATACACAGATGACAAAAGGGCTGAGAAAGAAATCAGAGAAACATCACCTTTTACAATTGCCACAAAAAAACATAAAATGCCTTGGGGATCACTCTAAACAAACAAGTGAAAGACCTGCATCGCAAGAACTTTGAGTCTTTTATTTTTTAGGGACTTTGCCATTTTTTATTTTAATTTTAAATAGCTTGGTTCACATGTCAATCCCAGTTCCCTCTCCCTCCCCTCCTCCGGCACCCCCCACCATCCCCCCATCATCCCACCCTATTGCCAATTCCTTCCACATAGGGGATATCTAGAGTCTATCATTTCACTCAGGGTAGAGTCCAGGCACTTCCCTAAGAATCCAGGCAGAGAGAGTAACCCTCTTTGTGTTATGGATATACGATGTCTGTTAGTATTCGAGGGATAAACACTGATCCATTGCTCAGGACCCCATAGGTAGCCCAGGCCTCCTCACTGACGCTCACATTCAGGGGGTCTGGATCGGTCCCATGCTGGCCTCCCAGCTGTCAGTCTGGGGTCCAAGAGCTCTCCCCTGTTCCGATCAGCTGTCTCTGTTGGTTTTGCCACCCCATTCTTTGCCAATTTGCTCATCGCGCCTCTCTCTCTGTCGCTGGGTTCCTTGGGTTCTGTTCAGTATTTAACTGTGGGTGTTTGCCTCTGCTTCCATCAGTCACTGGATGAAGTTTAAAGAAGATACCAGAAAAAGATCTCCCAAGTTCTTGGATATGTAGGATCAATGTAGTAAAAAAGGCAATCCTGCCAAAAGCAATCTACAGATTCAATGCAATCCCCATCAAAATCCCAGCATAATTGTTCACAGACCTTGAAAGAACAATCCTCAACTTTATATGGAAAAACAAAAACCCAGGATAGTCAAGACAACCCTGCTCAACAAAGCAGCATCTGGAGGCATCACCGTCTCTGACTGCAAGCTCTATTGTAGAGCTATAGTCCTCTAAACAGCTTGGTATTGGCACAAAAATAGACAGGTGGACCAATGGAATCGAATTGAAAACCCTGAGATTAATTCACAAACCAATGAACACCCGATTTTTGACAAAGATGGAAAAATGTAGCATCTTCAACAAATGGTGCTGACATAACTGAATATTAGCATGTAGAAGACTGCAGATAGATCCATGTCTATTGCCATGCACAAAACTTAAGTCTAAATAGATCAAAGACCTCGACATAAATCCAGCCACACTGAACCTCTTAGAAGAGAAATTGGGAGGTACCCTTGAACGAATTGGTACAGGAGTCTGCTTCCTGAACATAACACCAGTAAGTAGCACAGACACTGAGATCGACAATTAATAAGTGGGACCTCCTGAAACTGAGAAGCTTCTGTAAGGCAAAGGACACAATCAGCAAGACAAAAAGGCAGCCACAGAATGGGAAAAGATATTCACTAACCCCACATCTGACAGAGGGCTGATCTCCAAAATTTACAAAGAACTCAAGAAGCAAGTTTCGAAAACACCAAAGGATCCAATTAAAAAGTGAGTGACTGAACTAAATAGAGAATCCTCAATAGAGGAGTATAAAATGGCTGAGAGACACTTGAGAAAGTGCTCAACATCATTAGCCATTAGGGAAATACAAATCAAAGCAACTCTGAGATATCATCTTACTCCTGTCAGAATGGCTAAAATCAAAAACACCAATGACAGTTTGTGCTGGAGAGGATATGGAGAAAGGGGAACACTCCTCCACTGCTGGTGGGAGTGCCAACTCGTACAACCACTTTGGAAATCAGTATGGAGATTCCTCAAAAAAATGGGAATAAACCTACCACAAGACCCAGCAATTCCACTCTTAGGCATATATCCAAAAGATGCACATTCATACAAGGGCATCTGTTCCACTATGTTCATAGCAGCATTATTTGTAATAGCCAGAACTTGGAAGCAACCTAGATGCCCCTCAACAAGAGTGGATAGAGAACATGTTGTACATTTATACAATGGAGTACTGTTCAGCGGGGAAAAAATGGAATCCTGAAATTTGCAGGCAAATGGATGGCACTAGAAGAAACCATCCTGAGTGAGGTAACCCAGTCACAAAAAGACAAGAATGGTATGAACTCACTCATATATGGATTTTAGACATGGATCAGGGGAGTGCCAGCCTACAATCCCATTGCCAGAGAGTCTGGGAAACAGAACCTTCAACCAATGACTGATGAAAGCAGAGGCAGATACCCACAGCTAAATGCTGAGCTGAACTCAAGGAACCCAGAGACAGGAGGGAGGACTGATGAACATAGGGGTCAAGACTGGGCTTGTTTAACCCACAGCAACAGCTGACTTGAACAAGGGGTAGCTCTTGAACCCCAGACTGATGGCTGGGGATCCAGCATAGGACTGATCCAGGCCCCCTGAATGTGGGTGTCAGTGAGGAGGCCTAGCCAATCTATGGGGCCTTGGGTAGATCAGTATTTATCCCTGACATACAACTGGACTTTGGGTGCCCATCCCACAATGAGAGATGCTCTCTCACCCTGGACTCTCGGGGTAGGGTCTAGGCCCTGCCATGAATGAAATGACAGACTATGGATACCCCTTTGGAGGGCCTGACCCTCCCTGAACAAAGTAGTGGGATTGGGGGAGGGGGTTGGGGAATTGGTGGGAGAGTGTGGGAGGAGGGGAGGGTCAAGGGAAAGGGACCTGGAATTGCCATGTGAAGCAACCTTGTTTCTAATTTAAATTTTAAAAAAAGGAATGTTGCTCAATTGCTTTTACAAGGCCCCTGCTACCCTGATACTCAAACTACATAAAGACACAAGAAAGAAAATTGCAGACAAACACCCTTATGAATTAGATTCAAATATTCTCAAGAAAACAGTTGCAAAGTGAATCCCTGAACACATCAAAAAGTTCATGCAGGCTTTATCTCAGAGATGTGGATGTGGTTCAAAATACATAAAGCAATAAATATAATCCACCAAATAAACAAAATGAAAGACAAAACCACATGATCATCTCATTAGATGTAGAAAATGGCCTTGGGAAAATCTAACACCTTTTCATGATAAAAGTTCTAAAGAGATTAGGGATACAAGCGGCATACATCAACATGACAAAGACAGTTTATAGCAAGCCCATAGCCAGCATCAACTTAAAGGGGGAGAACTCAAAGCAATTCCACTAAAAGCAGAAACTAGATAATGTCTATTCAATAAATAAGGCTGTCCAGTCTCCCTATGTCTATTCAATAAATACTTGAAGTCTTAGCTAGAGCAATAATACAACCTAAGGAGATCAAAGAGATACAAATTAGAAAGGAAAAAGTTAAAGTGTCTTCATTTGCAGATGATATGATAATATACATAAGTGAACTTCAAAATACCACTGGGGAACTCCTACAGCTGTTAAACACTTTCAGAAAACTTTACAAATAGACTCAGAATGAAATCACCACCTTTCACAGTAGCCTCAAATAATATAAAATATTTTGTGGGTAGCTCTAAGCAATCAAGTGAAAGATTAGTATTATAGAGACTGTAAGACATTAAAGTTGGCCAGGCTGGCCCATAGAAATCCTGAAACAACCTTGGCTGATGCTAAAAAAAGGGTTGTCCTCTGAGAACGAATAGTGAAGGCCCATTGCAGACAACAGCAACCATACAATTCATTGAACATGGAAAAGTCAAGCTGGTGCCTAATGGAGCTGTCACCACTATTCTAGTCTCATTGATGTGGGAAAGTACTCTTCAGGCTACTGAAAGAGAAACGTAGACACCAACCCAGCCACAAAACATTTCATCTACAATCTGTGTCCTGTTTGCAAAATATGCTAGGGAAATGGTGGCACAGAATTTGTGGGAGTAGCCAAACGGGTCTGACTTGACTTGAGGCCTACTCCATGAGAAGAACTCGATAACCTACACTGCTTGAGAACCAAGTCTAGATATCCCAGAGACCTAGGGTAAAACCAAACATGAAACATGACTGGTCTAAAAAAAACAAAATTGAATAAAATTATGCCAAATGACATTCCAGTATGCTCACAGATCAGTGTCTGAGATTCAGTCATCACCAGCAAGGCTTCCTCCAACAGCAGATAGGAACAGATGTAGAGATCCACACTCAGACATTATGTGGATAGAGAGTCTATATTGGAAGTTTCCATCAAATCCCTCATCTTAGAGCTCAGAAAATCTCATGGAAGAAGAAGTGGAAAGATTGTAAGATCCAGAGAGGATGGAAAACACTAGGAGAATATGATCCACTGAATCAACTAAACAAGGTGTATATGAGCCCACAGAGGCTGAAACAGCAATCGCAGAGTCTACACCAAGTCCTCTGCAGAGGTATTGCATCTATTAGTGCATTATTTTGTATGCAACCCATGAGTGTATAAACTAGTCCATCTATCATGCTTGTACTTACTTTTGGGACTCTTTTTCTCCTGTTTGGTTGCTGTGTCCATCTTTATGAAGTTTTTGCTTCATCTTATTATTGTATTTTATTTTGTCGTGTTTGGCTGTTGCCCCTTAGAAGTCTGTTCTGAGAAACAGAAAGGGAGTGGATCCAGACAGGTAAAAAGGACTGTGAGGAGTAAAGGGGAAACTATAAGCAGGATATTATTATTATAAAAGAACATATTTTCAAAAAAATAAAAGACATTGAAGAAAGGAATTGAAGAACAAATCAGAAGATGGAAAGACCCCATGCCCCATACTCATGGATGGGTATAACTAACAAAATGAAAATGAGCATCCTCCCAAAAGCAATCTACAGATTCAATGTTGTTGCATGAAAAATAAAAGATCCAGAGACAGATAATGGGGTTAAAGCTTCAAGCTGAAGATCAGAAAAGCAAAGCAGCAAAGCCACTAGCTCTTACCTCTACCTCAGTTGAAAGAGCTGATCCTAACTCCACCAAACCTCAGACTGCTTTGGTCTCCTCAACCCGACTGGAGAAAGCTGAGACATCAGTATCTTCCTGTCCTCAATGTGGCTGGAGAATGGATGCCTGATACTGGCTGCTGAAGACATTACTCCTGTCTTCCGTACCCCTCTAGTGCTGGGATTAAAGGCATGTGATCCCAGGTGCTGAGATCATCTTTGTGTGATGTTTCTCTTTAGGACTGGACCAATCTTGTGTAGATCTGGGTGGCCTGGTACCCACATAGATCTGCCTACTTCTTAATCCTGAGTCCTAGGATTAAAGGTCTGTACTTCCTAGCTCCTGGCTGCTGGTATTAAAAGTGTGTATCACCACTGCCTGCTCTCTATAGCTTGAGGGTGACTTTGCTTTTCTTAATCCTCAGGCAAGTATTAATAAAGCATAAGTAATATATCACCCATGCAATGTAATCCCATCAAAATTCCAACACAACTCTTCACAGATTTTATAAGGATCATTCTCAGTTTTACATAAAAGCAGCATAGCTAAAACAATCCCGAATATAAAAGAGCTCTGGGAGGTATCTCCATCACTGATTTCAAGTTATACTACACAGCTACAATAATAAAAGCAGTGTGGCATTGGCATAAAAACAGACACATTGACCAATGTAATATAATTAAAGCTTCAGACATGAATTCACAATACATATGGACACCCAGTGTTTTGTAAGGAAGCCAGAAACACAAACTGGTGGTGGGGAGACAGCATCTTCAACAAACGGTACTGATCAAACTGGAAGGCTGCACATAGAAGACTCCAAATACTTTCATACTTGTCACCCTGCTCAACTCAACTCAAAATGTATCAAAGACCTCAACATAAAACCAGATGCAAGGGAATAAGACATCCAACCACCTGCCCCAAGGCCAGGGCAGTGGATGTCACTGCAATGTGAGTGGAGAGATGGGAAAATAGAGTACATGGTGGAGTGATGGAAGAGAGAGACAAATGGAGCAGTCCAGGCACAATGCAGAGAGGTAGATCTGGAGATTTCATGGCTGTGAGGAGCAGGGGGCTGAGATGCCACATGAGGCCATGTTGATGTCCAGGAGCCTTGCTGCTGCGGTGGTGGGGGAGGCAGGATATGTTGATCTGAGAGGTCTGTGCTGACTCCTGAGTCCATTGTGAAATCCAAGCCTGTGCTGCCACTGAGGGCCATGTCTAGGTCCACTGTCCTACTGAAGTGAGGTCTGTGTTGGTGTCCATGGTCTGTGTTATCACCAAAGGTCATGTGGATGTCCAAAAGCCATATTGATGTGCAAGCACCCTACTTAGCTGGCCCCACCCCCTCGATTGGGCAGCATGAGAGAGATAACACTGAGGGTGTGAGCTCAGGAGAATACCATTCAGTGGACTGGGCGCTGGAAAGATGCCAGCCTACTGCCCCTCACCATCTACAGTGGACAGGAGAGCTGGTCCTGCCTCTCAAAATATGCTAGGACAATGGTGGCACAGAATTTGTGGGAGTAACCAACCAATATCTGAGTTGTTTAAAGGCCACCCCGTGAGATGAAAACCATACCTGACACTTCTTGGATAGCCAAGAAAACCAAGAACTCGAAACTAGATAGCCCAAAAACGTAGGCGAAAACCAAATACTACCATTCTAAAAGGGGCAGAAATGTAGCAATGAGATGGCTTCTGATGACACTCTGCTATTCTCAGAAGTCAGTGCCTTGCTCAGTCATCGTCAGAGAAGCTTCCTCCTGCAGCAGATGGGAGCAAATGCAGAGACCCACAGCCAGGCATTATGCAGAGTGAGAGACCTTGGAGCATTCAACCCTAAGTGGGATGTCTCCATCAAATCCCTCCCTTCAGAGCTTAGGGAACACCTTGGAAGGGGAGATAAGTCACCGTGAGCAAAGTTCCTGTAAACTCACAGAGACTGGAGCAGCGTGCACACAGCCTCCATGGGTCAGCACCAGGTCCTTTTTACTTATATTATTGCAGCCAGTGTAGTGTTCATGGTGTTTCTGAGTGTGAACAAGTGGGTCTTTGATTCATGTGCCTTTTCTTGGGCTCTTTTCATTCTGTTTGCTTGTTTTGTCCAGTTCCTGTGTGTTAGTTTTTGGTTTTATTATATCTTATTTTGCTATGTTTTATTTTATCTTATTATTGTCCCTTAGAAGCCTGATTTTTGTCTAATGAGAAGCAAAAAGGGAATGAATCTGGATGACAGGGGAGACAGGGAGGATCTAAGAGGAGTAGATGAGTATTCAGGATATATTATATGAGAAAAAAGTCTATTTTAAATAAAAGGGAAATAGATTTCAAAATTATAGATCATATTAGAGTTAAAAATCTTTTAACATTTACTAAGAAGTTAGTCTTTCCTCTACAATTTGGTAATATGTTAATATTAATGGGTTACTTAATACTAATCTTTTCTTGAATTGTCTGAATTAATCGTAAATGGACAATATCTTTTCCTCAATTTATTGGCTAATATCATAGAGAAAATTTGAAAATTTGTTTGTCTTGGGGTTACTATGGCTGTGACAGAACACCATGACCAAAAGGAAATTGGGGAGGAGAGGGTTTATTTCACTCGAAGTTCTGTAGAACAGTTCATCATCAGAAGGAAGTGAGGACAGAAACTCACGCAGGGCAGGAACCTGGAAGCAGGAGCTGATGCCGAGGCCATGGAGAAGCACTGCTTTCTCCCCATTGCTTGCTCATCCTGCTTTCTTAGAGAACCCAGAATCAACAGCCTAGACATAGCCCTACCCACAATAAGCTTAGCCCTCCCCCATCAGTCACTAACTAAGAAAATCCTGTACAGGCTAGCCACCCACCAGATCTTGTGAAGGCATTTTCTTAACTGTGGCTCCCTCCTCTCTGATGACTCTAGTTTGTGTCTAGTTGACATAAAACTAGCCAGCACAGTTTTTCTAAGTGATGTTATTCTACTGTTTGTTTTTAGTATCCCATTTGCCTGATTTGGTTTACTACAAAATAGACTAAGCATCATTCTTCCTTTCCGTGTGCTATGAAACAACTCATATAAGAACAGAATCATTGATGTCTTTATGTTCAATACACTTCATCCAATAAAGCTGTGTAAACAGGGTATTTTTATTTAGAAGCAATTTTCTTATTTTGGTAAAGCCATACACTATCCACTGACTCTGTTAAAAATCTGATTCAGGAACATTAAGAAGGTGACAAAATCATTTATTCAATATCTCTAGTTCCAAACATTTCCATCTTCTCAAATGGAACTCTGTTTCCATTAATCAGTCATTGCCCAGTCCTACTCCCCATAGCTCCTAGTAAATAATAATATGCTATCTCTTCCTACAAGTTTACCCAGCTTGACTATTTTATATAAACGGAACTCTAAACTACATGGGCTTGTTTTTTTTCTACTTATTATATCTACTTGATTTGGGGTTTGTTGGTTTTATTTGTTTGCATAATTGAGTTTATGCATGCACGAATACAATTGTGCATACAAGTTTGTGTGTGTGTTCATGTGTTTACTTGCTTGCTTGCTTATTTCAGACAGAAGCTCACTATGCACCCCAAATTAACTTTAAACTTAGAGCTATCTTGCCTTGCCAGGCAGTACTAGTGCATACCTTTAATCCCAGAGACAGGAGGATCTCTGTGAATTTGAGGCCAGCCAAGTTTATAGACTGAATCACAGGACAGGCTCCAAAGCTAAAGAAACCTTGTCTTAAAACAAAAAAAAAGAATTATCTTGCCTCATTCTTTTGAGTGTTGGAGCTACTGGTGCATACCACCACACCTGCCTTAGCATATGTTAAGTGATTTTATGCAATAACACATATAAGTATTTTATTATTATTTATAGTGAATAATACTCCATTGAATGAATATATAGCACCTTCTTGTTAATCTCATCGTCAGTTGATGGGCACTTGGATTGGTTCCACCTTCTAGCCATTGTAGATAGAAAAGATATAAACAATTCTATACAAGTATTTTTCACACCTATTAGTAGTTCTTTTAAAAATGAAACTAGAAGTAAAATTGTTGCTTCATATGATAAGTCTACACTTACATTGTGAAGTATCACTGTTCACTGCATAGTTTTATGTCCCTCTCTTCTGGAATTTAAAGAACTCACTCAAAGTCCTTGCTCTTAGATATATAGTGAGATCACAACTTCAGAGCTTCTACATCAGATACAGCTGAACTTATCAATATCCTCACCTCAAACTCTCACTTTCAGTATCTTTATACAAAAGAAATGAAGTTCACCCAGACACCCATGCATATGAATAAAGACATGAATTTATTATCACTGTGATAAGGGGGCCTTCTGGACAGGTGGTCCAAGAACAACTGTGCCTTACACATAGCTCCAGCTGAAAGCATGAAATATATCATGGATTAAATGGAAAATTATAAAACATACAAGTATATTAAAACTAGATGAGCTTTTGTATGGCAATCATTTGTTAGAAATGGCACCAAATTCAGTATTTATTGACAAGCCAGAAATCAATAAAAGTTAAGTCTCAACATTGTTAAGAGAATGAGAAAATAAGCTATTGATAACTTAGATTAACTGAAGTCTGCACATGAAGACTGTTATCCAAAATATACAAAGCTCATTTAAAACTCAGTAAGCCAGGTGGGATGACATACTCCAATATCCCAGAACTTGGGACATTGCAACAGGAGGATCATGAATTTGGAGCTGGCCTGGGTTGGAGAACATAAAAAAATTAAGTAATTAAATAAATAAAAATAATCAGATTAAAATCTGCAGAATTCTAAACATCTACCTCACTGAAGATGCACAGACAGGAAATAAGCAAAGGTAAAGGCATTCTATTTGTTTTTTTGAGGCTGGGTCTTTCTTTATAAAAGCCCTGGCTGTCCTTGAACTTCCTCTGTAGACCAGGCTGACCTTGAACTCACAGAGATTCTCTGACCTCTGCCTCCTGAGTGCCTACATATATCATTATGAAAATACAAGCTACCACTTGATGGGGGATGTACTTCTGTATACGTTTCTCTTATTGGTTGATGAATAAAACACTCATTGGCCAATAACCAGGCAGGAAGCATATATGGGGTGACCAGATCAGGAAAAAACTGGAAGAGGAAGGGAGAGGGGGGCCAAGAAGACATGCCATGCTGTGAAGTAGTGACATGCTGGGTTACAGGTAAGCCACAGCCTCATGGCAATATATAGATGAATAGAAATGGGTTAGTAATTAAGACAGAGCTAGCCAATAAGAAGCCTAAACCATTGGCCAAGCATTTTATACTTAATATAAATCTTTGTGTGTTTATTTGGAGCAAAGCAGCTGTGGGGCCAGGCAGGACAGAAACCTCCTCTTCATAGCTATTAGAATGACCTAAATCAAAAACATTGACAGCACCAAGTGCTGATAAGCAATGAAATGAAAACATTCATTCATTGTGGGAATGAAAAATGACATTGTCAGTTTAGAAAGCAATTTCTCCTATATATAGACAATAAATGGGCTGAAAAAGAAATCAGAGAAACATCACCCTTCACAATAGTCACAAATAACTAAATATCATGGGGTAACTCTAACCAAACAAGTGAAAGACTTTTATGACAAGAACATTAAGTCTTTAAAGAAAGAAACTAAAGAAGATAATCATAAAATGGAAAGATCTCCCATGCTCTTGGATAGGTAGGATCAACATAGTAAAAATGGCAGCCTTGCCAAAAGCAATCTACAGGTTCATTGAAATCCCCATTAAAATCCCAACACAATTCTTCACAGATCTTCAAAGAACAATATTCAACTTCATATGGAAAACCAAAAACCCAGGACAGTCAAAACAATCCTGTACAATAAAGGAACTCCTCTAGAGGCATCACCATTCCTGAGTAAGTGGGAACTCACTGGACTCCAGTCTGACTGCTAGGTAACCAGCATAAGATTGAACCAGGTGAGTGTCAGTTGGGAGGCCTGGGCAGTATATGGGGCCTCCAACAGTGGAACCTAGTGCATTAATGGGCTATGGGAGCCCATTCCCTATGAAGGGCTACTCTCTCAGCCTAGACACATAAGGGAGGGCCTAGTCCTGCCCCAAACGATGTAACAGACTTTGATGATCCCCCATGGGAGGCCTCACCCTTGGATATCCCTCAGACATACTAAGTTCTTCACTGACTATTGATCCTTTCTGAATGTTGAAAGTATCTTGGGGCTAGACCCCAAAGGCACTCATTAGGGGAAAGACCACAAGGTTTCAACCTTACACAAGATTACAGGCAGTGAAGGAATGTTGAGAGTGGGGGAACTAGTCTTTGCAAGGGCTATATAGTAAGAAATTGCTTCCTTTTTAAAATTAATCTTAATTTAAATTAAAAACAATCTTATTTTACATACCAATCCCAGTTCTCTCTTCCTCCCACCCTCCCATTCCCCCCACCATCTCTCCACCCCATCCCCCATCCATTCCCCAGGGAGGGTGAGTTCATGTGTGTGCACAATGTAACTTCCCTCTTGCTACTACATGGTAGTAATTACTTTCCCCAGTGTGAGAGGCTACACTCTGGAACCTTTGTTCCTCACAGTGGTATTCTCTCTCCTGGGATGATTTCAGAGACAATTCTCCTGGGTTCTGGAATGAGACAGGGCAGGCCCTTGGGTCTCCCTCTCTTCTCTCAGTCCTCGATGTTGGTGGGGAAAGCACAGTTGAAGCTAGATTAGCATTTCACAAAGATTTCTTTGGAGACTGGGAAGCTGGTCTTTACCTCCTGGCCCAGTGCACGCAGGATCCTTTTTATTCCTTGGATCAGACACCTAAGGTACCTTCTCTGTATAAAACACAATCTTAGAGTTCAGTCCATTCCTAGTATTAGAGAGCCACGGAATGTTTTCTCAGTGGGAAACAAGGAGAGCAGAGGCCAAGTGAGTAAGATGGGGAAGATACTGCAGCAGGTAAGAGCAACACTCTGGAGTAGACCTTGTTAGTGAGCTGCCTTGGTTCATTCTTGGTACCTGCAAGATGGGGCGTTGCAAAGATGAAATGAATCAGTGTATGTGAAGTTCTTATAGAAATGCCCAGCACATGCAAGCATTGGGTAATCAGCTACATTGTTAGAATTGAGATTGCCCACAGGATGAGGGTGCAGTGAAGAGGATATCTCCCACTTGGGGTCTGGGCAATGTATAGCCATCTTGGTAGAAGACAAAAAGCTTATTTCCAGAAAGGAAGCTGTAAAACAGTAAAAAATAAAAATTTACTAAGGGTCTCTAAGATATGTTTTAATTGTTCATTTTTCTGGAGTTTATACTTTTATAGCCAGAAATGGCCAGGAAGCTCATCTTAAATGAGTTGCAATCACCAACATAGAAATGAAGCAGACTGCACATCACGGATGGGATGGAAACATGGCCTTGATATGCAGTCTTGTACTTCCTAGAATAGCCACAGAGAGGAGCAGGCGTGAGGCCTTCAGCTCATTATGGGAGGCGGACCTGTTGCCATATGCCAAATAACTTAAGATTGGTGAGGGCATGAGACTCTGAGGGCCCAACAGGTAAGGAAAAAATAAGAGGAAACAGTGATGTCCCCAGCAGAGAGACATTCAAACAACTGGATACTCATTCAGAGATTTGAAGATGGTAAGTTTGTCTTCATAGAGCAATGGGTGGGCTGGATGACCCAGAGACTGACACTTCACTCACGTGCTGTGTAACACACTGGATTGAGGAAGCATCTTACTTCTAATATTCTATATAATTTGGACATTCTCTTAAACCTAGTGCAATCAGCTATCCAGAAGTCACTGCTTTCTTGATATGAATGAAGCCAAAGCTCACATCAATTTAAAAGGCATTTAATTAAGGCTTCCCAATAGCAGAGTCAAACCCCAAACCAAATTCTTGTGGACTGAAGTCTAGCAGACTCTCTGTGGCCCTAGTCAGACCCTTTTGCGAACATTCCAGAAAGATCAAAGGGGCTTGAAGTGTAACTTCACAGTACAATACAATCCTAGAATATGCTTGGAGCTAATTCCTCCTCAAAATCCACTTCTTAAAAACATAGAAGCAAAAGAAATAGATCCCAATTTATGGGTATCTTTAAGGTAGTCTAAGATTATTTTAGTTCAATGGTTAGGTGGTACTGGAGTAGATGGTTCTCTACACCCCAGCTTTCTGGACCCACAGCAGATAGAGCAGATGTCTTGTGACTGCTAGAATTGTAAAATATTTGCTGAATACTAGAGATTTTGCTTATCTCCTCCTCATATTTTAAGAGAGAGGATTAAGCCAGTATTGAGTAGACCAGACACCCTGCCTGACCACATTGTCTGGGATCCTATAAAGACTGCTAGTTAGGTTAGACTCACGGCACTGTAAGTAATGGCAGGGAAGCGAGAAAAAGAGCTATCACGTGGCAAAATCATGAGGATAAGCTTCAGCCCATGAGGAGGAGGAGAAGCACACTCAAGGAGGCAAGCCCCTCCTGATCCCGTGAGCATTGCCAGCTCTGGGGTGGTAAAAGTCCTGACTCCAACATTCGTGTCATGCCTCCATGCTGAGATCCCGGAGACGCATCCAATAATACATATTTTCACGGTTGTACTTCAAACACTGCTTGGTCACAGCTAGGCAAGACACTAGAAAGAACAAAAAAAACCTCTGCATACAATGCACAGAATTATTGAGAAGCAGGAGCAAGCAGCCTTGAAATGGTGACGCCTGAGAGATTTGAAGCAGAAATGCAGAGTGGACAGGAGAAACCAAGAACACCCTAAAAATGGGTGAATTGTCTACATTGAGGAAGCTTTCTATCTAAAATGAGCAGGAAATTAGTTAGACCAAGATATCTTCTTCTTTGGAACCAAAAGACAAGAACAGTAGCTCTAATCTGACAGAGGAGCAAAGACAGGGTAGAGGCAGGGATTTCAGTGCCAACAGAAAGGAAGTCAGCCTGCATGGGACCCTGCAGAATCCTAAGGTTGACTATATCACTTAAAGAGATGTTTGTCTTGAAGCTGGCAGTAGAAAGTGGGCAGACACAAAGAGCTGGGTTTCTAAAACCCAGGATCCAAGATGGAGCCCAAGGTGGTGACTGATGCTAGGAAATCTGAGAGCTGTTGTGGGATCCAATGGGGCTGAGGTTAAAGAACTCCATGGCTGTTGCTCCTCTGAAAGCAAAGAACGAGGCAGCAGACCAGTTTGTCGCTTAGGATGTGAGCAGTGCTAAAAACCAGTTTGCCAGACTCTTTCTCAAGCGGCATGTGTGTTTCCAAAGGACACAGGTATGTAGGGTAGAAAGCAGCATGCACACATGCACTTACACACAAGCACAACATTATTGATAGAAATACAGACAGCAAGGCATGAGAAAATACACAAGGTTATCAGGTCCAGCTAAAAGAAAATGGGCTGAATTCTTGCCCCTGAAAACTGACACTGATTCATTTATTGTAAGTTAAAACACAGAGATGATCAAACAGCCTACTAATATCAGTGAAAACACTGCCCCACTGATACGGTGTGATGGCAAAAGATTCCAAAGAGAATCTAGAGAACGAAATGAGCACGCTGACCAGGAGAAAGGTGAGGGGTTTCAGGTTGGGAGTATCTGTAATGGTTTTCAATGCTCACAGGCTTCAATGTGACTTCCCATATTTCATCATCTAGTTTTACGTGTATGCATATTAGCAGCATACAAAGGGGAAAAAAGTGTTACAGATAGCACGCCTATACCTAATGTATTAACAGTGTCTTTCAGAGAACAAAACTTAAAATATGCACACAACCTAGGTCTTGTTTTCTATGAAGTACAATTACAGGCCTGTTTCACTATTTAATTATAAAATTATGAATATAATGTGTTCGTTACTTCATGAAAGCAAACAATATGATCTTACTACAGAAATGTGAAATTCTGCATGTCAGTTATTTACATTCTGTCATTCCATGATGTATACATATTTCAAAGGATCATGCTGTGAACAATGGTGATGTAATTTTAATATATCCAAAAATAATAAAGGAACTGTATATAATAAAGTTATATACAGAAGGCAACCACAGGGCTGGGGACATAGCTCCATTGTTGAAGTGCCCACATGAAGGTCTGGGTTCAATCCCCAGCACGCTTCATAAGCCCATCATGGTGGCACACACATGTAGTTCCAGCATTCATGAGGATGAGACTGGAAGATCAGAAATTTGGTGTCACCTGTAGCTGCGAAGAAAATCCCAGATAGATTTCTATACATTAGACCCTGTCTCATTTGCACACGCATCACCACAAACATAATATATAAGGTATTTTTTATAAAACAAAGTTGTTCTGCATACATTATCATCAGACTACAACTTGCTTTGTGTCATCTAACAAAACATCAAATAGTATAGTAATAGCTACACATTACATAGGCCAGAAATAGTTTCAGCTCTGCCCTCAGATGGCCTGCACTGAAACCACAGCTCCACTGCGCGCTAACTGTGGGATCTGGTAAGTTGCTTAAACTTGTCAATGGAATAATAATAATAATAATGTTGTTTCTTAGAACTAAAATGGAAAATACGATATATGGGCATTTACCATACACACAACGACAGTGTGTGGAATAGGCTGAATAGTGGTTAAAGTGTTCAGAGGCATTAGCCATCTCATTTCCTTAGAGACAACACAATCTTGAGTAATAAGAATTTGCTGCAAATTGTTCTTTTAAGTTTTATCAGTGCATGTTCATTGTACAAAGTTATCATTTCTGTTAGGCTTTATCTGAGTTGGACCTACTTATTTCTTTTCCCTTTTCCCCATTTATATTGGGTTTAATCTTCATTTGTTTGGGATTGTCCCTTTCAGTCCCTGAGACTTATTTCCAACTGTCTGTCAGATTTTCTGGCTATTTTCAATTAAAACACTTTTCTATGTTACATTTTCTAATATAAGTAGAATATGAATATGTTCTTTCTGGGTCTGATAGCACACAACGGTAATCTCAAGATCTGAAGAGTGAAGGCAGGGAGATTGCAACTTCCCAGCCAGCCTAGGAGAAGAGTGCCCACAAGGTCAGACAGAGCTGTGCACAAGGACCCTGTCTCAAAAAATAGAAATCACAAGGATCTTTTATATTTATCTAGTATCTAGACAGATTATTGAAACCTTCATAAGTCTTTACACAGTTTTCAGGTAACTATTTTCATTTCCTAATACACACTCAAATTTCCTAAAATGAATAGCAATTGCATCTTTGTAGATGTTTGTGCCCTTTTCCCTACCATTTTATTAGGGTATATTGATTTTATTGTGACATCTTCGTATATAAACAGGATCTAATTCGACCGTAATCACACCCTTTGCCCTCTCATATACCCTCTTCTTCTATTTATCTCGTAGCCTTCATCTATTCTCATATCTTCTTTTTTCTAGAATCCACTTATGAAGAAACATGCAGCACCTGGCATTCTGCACCTGCGTTATCTGTAATTCCACCCAGTTTCCTGAAAGTGGCGTGGTACTGTTTTCCTGTAGGTCTGAATAGTGCTCAAATGTGTATTTACACAGTTTTCCCTTATCTCCTCATCCATTGATGAGCACCTACCATGTGTCCTGTTTCTTTGGTTTTCATTTGTCATCATCTTAACATATCACTTGAGCAAAGTAACTTAATAGATAGACGTCACTTATGTGATGCTTGTAGGAAGGGACACTAATATTCTAAATTGTATGTTATTATAATTTTTTGATGTCTAGCATGAAAACATCAGAGTTTGATAAATTAAAAAAATAAATACTGCCCACATCATCACCTGGACCAGAAAGATAAAGATACCTATATGTACTCACTTTTAAAGTGGGTACTGGCTGTATAGTGAGGGAGAGCTAGGTTGTTTCCAGTTTCTAGCTATTGTGAATAAAACTGCTATGAACATAACTGAGCAAGTGTCCTTGTGGTAAGATAGAGTGTCTTTTGGGTATATGCCCATGAGTGCTGTAACTGGGATCTTGAGGGAGATCAATTTCCAATTTTATGAGAAACTGTCATATTGATTTCCAAAGTGACCATACAGGTTTGCACTCCCACCACTAATGGAGGAGTGTTCTGCTTACTCCACATCCTCTCTGGTGTGAGCTGTCACTTGTTTTTTACCTCAGCCATTCTCACAAGTGTAAGATGAAATCTCAGAATCATTTTGATTTTCATTTCCCTGATGGCTAAGGATATTAAACATTTCTTTAAGTATTTATCAACCATTTGAATTCTCTATTGAGAATTCTCTATTTAGATCTGTACCCTGTTTTTTATCTTTTTCATTTAAATTAGAAACAAGCTTGCTTCGCATGTCAATCCCAGCCCCCTCACCCTCCCCTCCTCTTCTGTCCCCCACAAACCCCCTAACACCCCACCTAGTCCCCACTACACTCCTCAGGGAGGGTGAGATCTTCTGTGGGGGATGTTCAAAGTCTGTCATATCATCCAGGTCAGGGCCTAGGCCCTCCCCCATGTGTCCAGGCTGAGAGAGCATCCCTCAATGTTAGATGGGCACCCAAAGTTCATTTGTATGCCAGGGATAAATACTGATCTGCTACCCAAGGCCCCATAGATTTCCAAGGCCGCCTTGCTGACACCCAAATTTAAGGGATTTGGATCAGTCCAATGCTGGCCTCTCAGCCATCAGCCTGGGGTCCAAGAGATTCCCCCTTGTTCATGTCAGCTGTTTCTGTGGGTTTCACCAGCCCGATCTTGACCCCTTTGCTCATTACTCCTCCCTCTCTGCAACTGGGTTCCAGGAGATCAGTTCAGTATTTAGCTGTGGGTGTCTGCCTCTGGTTCCATCAGTCACTGGATGAAAGCTCTAGGATGGCATATAAGGTAGTTGTCAAACTCATATCCAAGGAAGTGACTGATTTTAGTTTAAAGTCTGTGTTAGATATTAGGATTGCTACCCTTGCTTGTTTCTTAAGTCCATTTGATTGGAAAATCTTTCCCAACCCTTAACTCTGAGGTAACATCTGTCTTTGGAACTGAGGTGTGTTTCTTGTATGCAGCAGAAGGATGAGTTCTGTCTTCGAATCCATTCTGTTGCCTGTGTCATTTATATGCCAGTTAAGATTATTAATATTGAGAGATATTAATGACCATTGATTGCTCATTCTTGTTTGTTTGGGGGTTGGTGGTGGTGGTGGAATTGTATGTGGATTTCCAGCCCTTTTTTCCTTTTGGCTGGTGGTAAAATGGGATTATCTAATGCCTATGTTTTTCTAGTTGTAGTTCACTTCCTTGGATTGGAGCTTTCCTTCCAGAACTTTCTGTAGGGCTGGATTAGAGGGTATGTATTGTTTAAATCTGGTTTTTCATGGAATATTTTGTTTTCTCCATCTATGGTGATTGAAAGCTTTTCTGGGTATAGTAGTCTGGGCTGGCATCCATGGTCTCTTATTGTTGGTAGAATATGTAGCCAGGACCTTCTGGCTTTTAGAGTTTACATGGAGAATTCAGGTGTAATTCTGATAGGTTTGCCTTTGTATGTTACTTGACCTTTTTCTTTAGTTGCTCTTAATATTCTTACTTTATTCTGTATGTTTGGTGTTTTGATTATTATGTTGCAAGGGGACTTTTTTGTGGTGGTCTCTATTTGGTGTTCTATAAGCTTCTTGTACTTTCATTGGAAGGTCTTTCTTTACGTTGGAAAAGTTTTCTTCTATGATTTTGTTAAATATGTTTTCTGTCCCTTTGAGATGGTTTTCTTCAGCATCTTCTATACCTATTTTTCTTAAGTTTGTCTTTTCACGGTGTCCCATATTTCCTGGATATTTTGTGTTAGGGATTTATTGAACTTAAGATTTTCTTTGGTCGATGAATCTATTTCTCCTAGTGAATCTTCAATGCCTTTGAGATTCTCTCTGCCATCTGTTGTATTCTGTTGGTTATGCTTGCATCTGTAGTACCTGACTGTTTGCCCAGCTTTTCTATTTTCATCATTCCCCCAGACTGTTTTTTATTGTCTCTATTTCAAATTTCAATGCTTGCACTGTTTAAATTGTTTCTTGCAGTTTTTGCTTTGTCTTTTCCTTCATTTAATGCATTTTTGGTTTGTTTTTTCTTCCATTTCTGAAAGGGATTTTCTCATGTCCTCTTTAAGGGCCTCCATCATTTTCATTCTCTTCTGCTTCATCTGTATTGGCATATTCAGGTTTTGCTGGTGCATAGTCTCTAGACTCTGGCAGTATCATATTGGTTTTTCTGTTGTTGAATGTGTTTTTATGTTGTCTTTTTCCCATCCCTTCTTCCAGTGGGCACAGGAGTCTCTTCCTCTCCTGGTGGGTACAGGACCAGGGTTCCCTTCTGATGTATGCAAGCAGTTCCAATACTCTGGTGGCTCTCCTCTTCCAGTGGATGGAGGTGTTCCTAGTACTGGGGCCTCAGAGTGGGATGGACCCCATCTGGATGGGATCCACAGTGTACAATCCCCAGGTCTCAAGTGGTTCTGCCCAGGGCATGAGAAGGCCAACCAGAAAAAGGCCCAGGCCAACTAGCCCCATGGGCAGAGAAAGGGATTAGGGTACTGTCAGTCTCTGGGTGGGTTGGCTCCCACCAGGTTGGAGTCTGCAGTGTGCAGTCCTCAGGTCTCAAGTGGTTCTGAGCAGGGACACTGGAAGGTGGGCCAGAAACAGGCCCAGGCCCTACCTGTCCTGTGGGTGGAGAAAGGGACTCAGATGATGGTGGTCTCTGGGCAGGCTGCATCCCGCCCGGATGGGATCTGCAGTACCACAGTGCACAGTCCCCAGACCTCAGCCGGTAGCACATAGGATACCAGAAGGCAGGCCAGAAACAGGCCCATGCTTACCTCGCTTGTCCTGTGGGTAGTGAAAGGGACTCAGTCGCTGGCAGTCTCTGGGCTGGCTAAATCCCCTCGGGGTGTACCTGATTTTTTAATTGGATTATTTGTTTTTTTCATGTGTAAGTTTCCTGAGTTCTTTATATACTTTGGAACTTTGCACTCTGTCAGACATGGAGTTGGTAAAAATATTTTCCCATTTAGTAGACTGCTGTTTTATTTATTGATGGTGTCCTTTGCCTCACTGAAGCTTTTCAGTCTCATGGGGTCCGATTTACTAATTGTTGATCTTAATACCTACACTATTGGTATTCTGTTCAGGATGTTGTCTCCAGTGCCAATGCTTTGCAGGCTTTTCCCCACTTTTCCTTCTATCAGGTTCAGTGTATCTCGTTTAATGTTGAGGTCTTTGGTACACTTGAACTTGAGGTTTGTTCAGGGTGATATATGCGAATCTATTTGCATTCTTCTACATGCTGATATCTAGTTAGACCGGCACCATTTGTTGAAACTCTTTATCAAAACTCAAGCGTCCATAGATGTGTGGATTTATGTCTGAGTCTTCAACTTGATTCCATTGAACCACCTGTCTTTTTTATATTAATATCATGTGGTTTTCATTATTACAGCTCTGTAGTACAGCTTGAAATCAGGGATGGTGATACCTCTGGAAGTTCTTTTACTGGACAAGATCATTTATATATGCTGGGTATTTTGTTTATCTATATGAAATTGAATGTTGTTCTTTCAAGGACTGTAAATAATTATGTTGGAATTTTGATGGGGATTGCTTTGTATCTGTAGATTGCTTTTGGTAAGACGGCCAATTTTACTATGTTGATCCTACCAATCCAAGAGCATAGGAGATCTTTCCATCTTCTTATATCTTGTTCAGTTTCGTTCTTCAGAGACTTGAAGTTCTTGTCATTCAGGTCTTTCACTTGTTCAACTAGAATTACCTCAAGGTATTTTGTATTATTTGTGGCTATTGTAAAGCGTGTTGTTTCCCTGATTTCTTTCTCGGCCTGCTTAACGTTTGTATATAGGAGGGTTTTTGAGCTAATCTTGTATCCAAAGTGTTTATCAAATGTAGAAGTTCCCTGGTAGAGTTTTGGGGGTCATTTATATACACTATCATAACATCTGCAAATAAAGAAACTTTGACTTCTTCCTTCCCAAAATGTATCCCCTTGATCTCTTTTAGTTATCTTATTGCTCTATCTAAAACTTCAAGCACTATGTTGAGTAGATATTGAGAGAGTGGAAAGTCTTGTCTTATTCCTGATTTTAGTGAAATTGCTTTGAGCTTCTCTCCATTTAACTTGATGTTGGTTGTTGGCTTGCTGTAAATTGCCTTTATTATGTTTAGGTATGTACTTTTTATCCCTGATCTCTCCAAGACTTTTATGATAAAGGGCCATTGGAGTTTGTCAAAGGCTTCTTCAACATCTAATGAGGTGATCATATGGGTTTTTTCTTTCTGTTTGTTTATATGGTTTATTACATTACTGATTTTCATATGTCGAACCATTCCTGCATCTCTGGGATAAAGCCTACTTGATCAAGGTAGATGGCCTTTTCTATGTGTTATTGGATTCAATTTGCCAGTATTTTATTTGGTATTTTTGTATCAATGTTCATGAGAAAACTTGGTCTTTAATTCTCTTTCTTTGTTGAATCTTTCTGTAGTTTTAATGTCAGATTGACTGCAACCTCATAAAAAGAATTTGACAATGTTCTTTCTATCTCTATTTTGTGAAATAGTTTTGGAAGTAATGGTATTAGCTCTTCTTTGAAGGTCTGGAATAGCTCTGTGTCAAAACTATCTGGCCCCAAGCTTTCTTTGTTTGGGACACTTTAAAATATGGCTTCTATTTCCTTTGGCATTATAAGTCTATTTAAATTGTTTATCTGATCTTGATTTAACTTTGGTGAGTGGTATCTATCAAGAAAATTGTCTATTTCTTTTAGATTTTCCAATTTTATGGAGTACAGGATTTTAAGGTATGCCCTAATGATTCTTAAGGTTTCTTTGGTGCCTGTTGCTATGCTTTTTGTTTCTGATTTTGTTAACTTGAATATTCTATTTGCATCTTTTGGTTACTTTGAATTAGGTTTTTTTCTATCTTGCTGATTTTCTCAGTAAGTTCCATAAATCTGGGTATGTTGTGCATTCATTTTCATGGACGTTAGGAAATACTTAATTTCTTTATTTCTGCCTTGACCCAGTAGTCATTCAGTAGAGAGCTATTCAGTTTCTGTGAGTTTGTAGACTTTCAGTTGCTTCTATTGTTACTGAAATGCATTTTTGATTCATGGTGGTCTATAGGGTGCAGGGGGTTATTTCAATTTTCTTGTATCTGTTGAGATTTGTTTTGTGAGTATATAGACAATTTTGGAGAAAGTTCTGTGAGGTACTAAAAGAAGGTATATTCTTTTGTGTGTGGGTAAAATGTTCTCTGCATATCTGTTAGGTCCACTAGTGTCATAACATCTGTTAGTTCCACTATTTCTCTGTTTAGCTTTTGTCTGGATGACCTATCCATTGATGAGAGTGGGGTGTTGAAGCTTCTCACTATTAATGTGTGGGATTTGATGTGTGATTTAAGCTTTTACAAATGTGGATACCTCCATTACTCCTGCCTGATTGCCTCATCCAATGTTGGTGGAAGAGGGAGTTCCTGGTCTCATTGCAGCTTGATAAACCATAACTGGCTGATATCCATAGGATGGCCGCCTGAATTTGAAGAGAAACAGTGGAGGAGAAGTAGATGGGGTGTAGGGGATAAGGGATGTGAGGAGGGACTCAGAATGGGGAAGGGAAACTTTGGTAAGAATGTAAAAATAAGAAAAAATTTTCAAATATGAGTGCCCTTGAAGTGTCCTTCCACATCTCTTTTGATTAACTGGCTGGAAGTCTATTTTGTTAGACATTAGAATTACTACACCAGTTATTGGGTCTGTTTGTCTGGAAAATCTTTTTCCAAATCTTTACTCTGAGGTAATGTTTTTTTATCATTTTTTATTTTAATTTTAAATAGCTTGTTTTTCATGTCAATCCCAGTTCCCTCTCCCTCCCCTCCTCCCGCACTCCCTTCCCCCCCACCCTCCCACCCTATTGCCAAATCCTTCCACATAGGGGATATCTAGAGTCTGTCATTTTACTCTGGGTAGGGTCCAGGCACTCCCCTAAGAGTCCAGGCTGAGAGAGCATCCCTCTTTGTGCTATAGGCACACGAAGACTGTTTGTATACCAGGGATAGACACTGATCCACAGCTCAGGGCCCCATAGGTTGCCCAGGCCTTCTCGCTGACACTCACATTTGGGGGGTCCAGATCAGTCCCATGCTGGCCTCTCCACTGTCGGTCTGGGGTCCAAGAGCTCTCCCCTGTTCAGATCAGCTGTCTCTGCTGGTTTTGCCAGCCCATTCTTTGCCAATTTGCTCATCACTCCTCTCTCTCTGTCACTGGGTTCCTTGGGTTCAGTTCAGTGATTAATTGTGTGTTTGCCTCTACTTCCATCAGTCACAGGATGAAGGCTCCCGGATGGTTATAGACATCAAGTTCATTATCAGGAATGGGCATTCGAGGTGGTCTCTCCACTATTGCTTAGCTTGCCAATTGGTGTTATCCCTTTAGATCACTCGAGGTTGCTCTGGTGCCTGATCTGTATTCGATCCTATGATTCCCTCCTCCCCCTATTCTGCCCCCACCCCCTCAACTTCCTGTTCCCCCATGACCAACTCTCTTCCTCTTCACCCCCTCTCTTCTTCCCAGTTCCCTAGTGATGTGTGTTTCTTGTATGCAGAAGAATGATGGATCCTGTTTTTGTACCCATTCTGCTAGCCTATGTCTCTCTATTGGGGAATTGAGCCCATTGATAATGAGAGATATTAATGTCAATGACTGTTAATTCCTGTTATTTTGGTGGTGGTGGAGATAGTGTTCATGTGTGTCTGTGTGTGTGTGTGTGTGTGTGTGTGTGTGTGTGTGTGTGTATGTGTAAATGTGAGATTTATTTCCTATGTTTTCATGGGTATAGTTAGCCTCTTTAGGTTGGAGTTTTCCTTGTAGTACTTTCTGTAGGGCTGTATTTGTGGCTAGATATTGCTTAAATTTGAATTTGTGATGGAATATCTTGCTTTCTCTGTCTACAGTGACTGTAAGTTTTTCTGTGCATAGTAGTCTAGGCTGGCATCTGTGATCTCTTAGAGTCCAGGCCCTCTGACTTTTAGAGTTCCTGTTGAGAAGTCATGTGTAATTTTAATAGGTCTGTCTTTATTGACCTTTTTCCTTTGTAGCTCTTAATATTTGTTATTTGTTTGACAGATTTAGTGTTTTGATTATCATGTGGTGGGGAGATATTCTTTTTTGGTTCAGTATATTTGGTGTTCTATAAGCTTCTTTTTAGGCATGTCATTCATAAGGCGAGGAAATCTATGATTTTGTTCAAAATATTTTCTGGGTCTTTGAGCTGGGATTCTTCTTCTTCTATTCCTACTATTCTTAGGCCTGGTCATTTTATAGTGTCCTGATTTCCTGGATTTTTTGAGTCAGGAAATTTTTAGATTTAACCTTTTCTTTGACTTATGGATCAATATCATCTATCATACCTTGTACACCTGAGAGTCTTCCATCTCTAGTATTCTGTTGATGATACTTCTATATATAGCTCCTGTTCCCTTACCTAGATTTTCCATCTCCAGATTCTCTCAGTTTGTGTTTTCTTTATTACTTCTATTTCCACTTTCAGGTTTTAAACAGTTTTATTCATTTCCTTCACCTGTTTGTTTTTTCTTGGCTTTCTTTAAGGAATTTATTCAGTTCTTCCAATTGTTTGTTGGTGCTTCCCTGGATTTCTTTAAGACTGATTTCCTCTTTAGTGACCTCTATCATCTTCATAAAGTTGGTTTTAAGGTTGCTTGTTGTGCTTCATCTGTGTTAGAATATTCAGGGTTGACTGTAGTAGGATAGCTGGGCTCTGATGGTGATGTATTACACTGACTGTTGTTTTTTGTCTTCTTACACTGGTCTCTAGGCATCTGGGTTTAGGATAATTATAGGCTTAGGCATGCATTTCTGAGTTTTTCCTTTGTTGAATAGGTGTGCTTTCCCCTTTGTTTCTGTTTCATCTCTGGTCTTCTGGCCTGAGTGGCCTGTAGTTCTGGTGACCAGCAAGTTCTCTGGACCAGAAGGGTGACTCCACTGGGGTTTTCATGGCCTACATGACCTCTGGGGTTCTGGATACTGTCATTACCTATGAGGTTCTGGGATTCCAGGGACTAGCTTGGCCTCTGGTAAAACAGAGGCTTCCACCAGAATTATGGGCTAAGATGTAGAGACTACGGGATGAGGTCTATTGGGGCAAAACCTGGGGCAGCTCTGAGGAAATGTTCATGGTCGGCACAATAGGGTTTTACCTAGGCTTTTGATTAGGAGCATGGCCTCTGGTAGAGCAAGGAACTTCTACTGGAATTGTGGGCCAGGATATAGTTTTTATTTTTTAGTATAGTTTCTTTAACTGAGCACATTTTTAAATTCTAATGAACAGCAATGAGATTTCATTACAGTCTTAAGGCTACGAGTTACACTGTCTTATCAATTTGTCCTTCAAATCTCTCCCAAATTCCTCCAAAACATGCCCAGAGACGGAGATATGAGCAACCGCAGCAGCAGCACCTCGGACTTCATCCTACTGGGTCTCTCTTCCAACCCCCAGATGCAGAAACCCCTTTTTGCCATCTTCTTCATCATGTACCTGGTCACTGTGGTGGGGAATGTGCTCATCATCCTGGCCATCCACTCTGATTCCAGGCTCCACACCCCCATGTACTTTTTCCTCAGCACCTTATCATTTATGGATATCTGCTTCACAACAGTCATTGTGCCCAAGATGCTAGTGAACTTTCTCTCAGAGACAAAAACCATCTCCTACACAGGATGTCTCATTCAGATGTACTTCTTCATAGCTTTAGCAAACACTGACAGCTACCTGCTGGCGTCCATGGCCATTGACAGACTGGTGGCCATCTGCAACCCTTTACATTATGATGTGGTTATGAGGCCACAGCGCTGTCTCACCATGCTCCTGGGCTCCTGCACTATCTCCCACCTGCACGCCCTGTTCCGTGTCCTTCTCATGTCTCACCTCTCATTCTGTGCCTCCCATGTCATTAGGCACTTCTTCTGTGACACCCAACCCGTGCTGAAGCTCTCCTGCTCTGACACATCCTCCAGTCAGATTGTGGTCATGACTGAGACCCTGGCTGTCATCGTGACCCCCTTCCTATGCATCCTCTTCTCTTACCTGAGAATCATTGTCACTGTGCTCAGGATCCCATCTGCAGCTGGAAAATGGAAAGCCTTCTCTACCTGTGGCTCCCACCTCACTGTAGTGGCCCTGTTCTATGGGAGTGTCATCTATGTCTACTTTAGACCTCTGTCCATGTACTCAGTGGTGAAGGACCGGGTAGCCACCGTTATGTACACAGTAGTGACCCCTATGCTGAATCCTTTCATATATAGCCTGAGGAACAAAGATATGAAGAGAGGTTTGAGGAAGGTAAGGGACAGACTTCACTCACAGAAATGTCAAATTATGAAACATACAGCTGAGAGATGACCTAAGACATTTCCAGGCTACCTTACTTTCCTATACATCTGTGCATGATCCTCTATAAAATAGCAAGGGGTGTTATTTAATTTCAGCATCATTCATCTGGAAGTGAGATATTTGGTTTCTGTCAATCATCTTGATGAAATACACACTTATTCTCAGACTATGTGCTGCAGGAATCCAAATTTCAGGAATTTTTGCCATTCTCAATATATTGGTAACCATATATGTATGTATATGTCCCCAAACCTGTGAATCATATGTTGATCAGTGTTCACTATAATGAATTGTGTGATCTTAGTAGGAAATTGGGAAACACATCCTGGACAAATGAGCTGAGGTCAGTCCAAAGACAGACTGAACACAGGCAAAAAAAATATTCAAAGGTGAAGAAAAGGCAGAACATTTCAAATGGCAGAGACACTTCATTGTGTAGAGGAAGTAACCATGGCAGTGTGTCTGGGAAATAGTGAGGAAGGCTTGTTCAGTTCAAGAATAAGGGGAATAAAGTTAGAAAGGCAGGGGAAGCTACAAAGGTATCTAAAGGTCTCACCCAGATTTCATCATTAATTCCATGACATGGTGGTTTCTCAAGATACAGCTCTTCTTCCATTGCTCTTAATTCTTGGTTGCACCACATGTCAATAATCTTCCTTCTTGAGCTAGAAATGTCAGTGTATCAGGCATGATATATGCAAGGTTGTGCTATACAAATAAACAGCCCAAAATGATCTCAAAAACAAAGATTTAATTCTTATTTATACCACATGCTCATCATAGAAAGCTGTTAGGCACTGTCCATTTCAAACAGTTTGTGATCCAGGTCTATAAAGCAGCTACCTTTATAAACATTAGTCATCACTTTGTCTGAAGCCAGGAAATATTCTTGAAGATTTTATACTGACAAGTGAACACTCTAAATCTGACCAGACCTCAAACAAAGGAAGTCATGAGATACCATTAAATCATATACATGGAAAGCATTAGTAACTACATGTATTGCTACACAAACACATCCATATGGTCATTATTTAATAAGTAATTTCTGGCTGTGATGTCAATAAAATAACAACTAAAGACTTAGAATCTACCCAGAATGGGAAAGAGACAATACAAAAACACAGTCAGCAACAGAAAAACAACTATGACACCGCCAGATTCTAGAGACTCCACACCAGCAAGACCCCAATATTCCAACGCGAAGGAAGCAGAAGAGAACGACCTTAAAAGCACTTTCATGAAAATGATAGAGGCCCTAAAAGAGGATATTGGAAAATCCCTCAAAGAAATGGAAGAAAAAACAAACCAAAAAATGCAAGAAATGGAAGAAAAAACAAACCAAAAAATGCAAGAAATGGAAGAAAAAACAAACCAAAAAATGCAAGAATTGGAAGAAAAAACAAACCAAAAAAGGCACGAAATGGAAGAAGAAATGAAGCAAAAAATGCAAGAAATGGAAGAAAAAGCAAAGCAAAAAATGCAAGAATTAGAAGAAGAAACAAAGCAAAAAATGCAAGAAATGGTAGAAAAAAACAAAGCAAAAAATGAAAAAAATGGAGGAAGAAACAAACCAAAAAAGGCAGGAAATGGAAGAAGAAACAAAGCACAAAATCCAAGAAATGGAACAAAAAGCAAACCAAAAAATGCAAGAAATGGAAGAAAGAACAAACCAAAAAATTCATAAAAGGCAACAAACGGATGAACAGATAAACAGAAAATTGCAAGAAGCAATGCAAACGCTGCAAGGGTTGAAAACTGAAATAGAGACACTAAAAAAAAACACAATCTGAAGAAAGGCAGAAAATAGAAAAGCTGGACAAACAGTCAGGCACTAACAATACAAGCATTACCAACAGAATAGAAGAGATGGAAGAGAGAATCTCAAGTGTTGAAGATACATTAGGAGAAATGGATTTATCAACCAAAGAAAACCTTAAATCCAACAAATCCTTAACACAAAACATCCAAGAATTATGGGACACCATGAAAAGACCAAACCTAAGAATAATAGGTATAGAAGAAGGAGAAGAAATCCACCTCAAAGGGGCAGAAGGCATATTCAACAAAATCATAGAAGAAAACTTTCCCAACCTTAAGAAAGACATGCCAATGAAGGTACAAGAAGCCTACAGAACACCAAATAGAGTGGACCACAAAAAAAATCCCCTTGCCACATAATAATCAAGACCCCAAACATACAGAATAAAGAAAGAATATTAAGAGCAGCTAAGGAAAAAGGTCAAGTAACATATAAAGGCAGACCTATCAGAATTACACCTGATTTCTCCATGGAAACTCTGAAAGCCAGAAGGTCCTGGATAGATATTCTACCTACATTAAGAGACCATGGATGCCAGCCCAGACTACTATACCCGGCAAAGCTCTCAATCACTATAGACGGAGAAAACAAGATATTCCATGACAAAACTAGATTCAAGCAATATGTGTCCACTAACCCAGCCCTACAGAAAATTTTGGAAGGAAAACTCCAACCCAAGGAAGCTAACTACAACCAGAAAAACATAAGCATTAGAGAATCCCTCTCTACCAACAGCCAAAAGAACAAAGGGGCGAAATTCCACCCATAATTCCACCAACAACAACCATCGCAAATCGAAGAAGGATGAGCAATCAATGGTCATTAATATCCCTCAATATTAACGGCCTTAACTCACCCATAAAAAGACACAGACTAGCAGAATGGATTCGAAGACAGAACCCTTCCTTCTGCTGCATACAAGAAACACACCTCACCCTCAAAGACAGACATTACTTGAGAGTTAAAGGTTGGGAAAAAATTTTTCAATCAAATGGACCCAAGAAACAAGCAGGGGTAGCAATCCTAATATCTAACAAACTAGACTTTAAAATAAAATCAATCAAAAGAGATGAAGGAGGTCATTACATACTCATCACAGGTGAAACCCACCAAGACGAAGTGTCTATCCTGAACATCTATGCCCCCAATACAAAGGCATCCACATTCGTTAAAGAAACATTATTAGAACTTAAATCTCATCTAAAGCCCCACACAGTTATAGTGGGAGATTTCAACACACCACTCTCACCACTAGACAAGAATACCAGACAGGAACTCAACAAAGAAGCAAAGGGTCTAATAGAAGTAATGACCCAACTGGGATTAACAGATATCTATAGAACATTTCATCCACATAAAAAAGAATATACCTTCTTCTCACCACCACATGGAACCTTCTCAAAAATCGACCACATACTTGGCAACATATCAAACCTCAGCAGCTACAAAAAAATTGGAATAACTCCATGCATCTTATCAGACCACCATGCCTTAAAATTAGAATTCAACAACAACACAAATTGCAGAAAACCTACAAACTCATGGAAATTGAATAATGCTCAACTGCACCATCCCTGGGTCAAAGAGGAAATAAAAAAGAAATTAAAGACTTCCTCGAATTCAATGAGAATGAAGACACAACATACCCAAACCTATGGGACACTTTGAAAGCAGTGCTACGGGGAAGTTCATAGCACTAAGTGCTCACATGAAGAAACAGGAAAACAGTTATACCAGAGAATTAACATCACAGCTAAAAGCTCTAGAACACAAAGAAGCAAACTCCCCCAGGAGGAGTAGACGCCAGGAAATAATCAAATTGAGGGCTGAAATCAACAAAGTAGAAACCAGGAAAACAATACAAAGAATCAATGCAACGAAGAGTTGGTTCTTTGAGAAAATCAACAAGATAGACAAACCTTTGTCCAAACTTACCAAACAGCAGAGAGTGAACACGCAAATCAACAAAATCAGAAATGAAAAGGGGGACATAACAACAGACTCTGAGGAAATCCAGAGAATCATTAGGTCATACTTTGAAAACCTGTACTCCACAAAATTCGAAAATTTAAAGGAAATGGATGACTTCCTGGACAGCTATCATTTGCCAAAACTAAATCAAGAACAGATAAGCAATTTAAATAGACCTATAACCCCTATGGAAATAGAAGCTGTCATCAAAAGTCTCCCAACCAAAAAAATCCAGGTCCAGATGGCCTCAGTGCAGAATTCTACCACAAATTCAAAGAACAGCTTATACCAATTCTTCTCAAAGTGTTCCACACAATAGAAGCAGAAGGGTCTTTGCCAAACTCTTTCTATGAGGCTTCAATAACCTTGATCCCCAAGCCACACAAAGATACAACCAAGAAAGAGAACTTCAGACCAATATCCCTCATGAACATTGATGCAAAAATACTCAATAAAATACTGGCAAATCGGATCCAAGGACACATCAAAACAATCATTCACCACGATTAAGTAGGTTTCATCCCAGGGATGCAGGGATGGTTCAACATACGAAAATCCATCAACGTAATCCACCATATAAACAAGCTGAAAAACAAAAATCACATGATCATCTCACTAGATGCTGAAAAAGCCTTTGACAAAATCCAACACCCCTTCATGATAAAGGTCTTGGAGAGATCTGGGATAACAGGGACATACTTAAACATAATAAAAGCCATATACAGTAAACCAACAGCCAACATCAAACTAAATGGACAGAAACTCAACGCAATTCCTCTAAAATCAGGAACAAAACAAGACTGTCCACTCTCTCCATACCTTTTCAACATGGTACTTGAAGTTCTAGCTATAGCCATACGACAACAAAGGGGGATCAAGGGGATACAAATTGGGAAGGAAGAAGTCAAACTTTCACTGTTTGCAGACGATATGATAGTTTATATCAGTGACCCAAAGAACTCTACCAGGGAACTCTTACAGCTGATTAACACCTTCAGCAAAGTGGCAGGTTACAAGATCAACTCAAGAAAGTCAGTAGCCCTACTATATACAGATGATAAAAGGGCTGAAAGAGAAATCAGAGAAACATCACCCTTTACAATTGCCACAAACAACATAAAATACCTTGGGGTAACGCTAACCAAACAAGTGAAAGACCTGTATCGTAAGAACTTTGAATCTTTAAAGAAAGAAATTAAAGAAGCCCTCAGAAAATGGAAAGATCTCCCATGCTCTTGGATAGGCAGGATCAATGTAGTAAAAATGGCAATCCTGCCAAAAGCAATCTACAGATTCAATGCTATCCCCATTAAAATCCCAGCACAATTCTTCACAGACCTTGAAAGAACAATAATCAATTTTGTATGGAAAAACAAAAGACCCAGGATAGCCAAAACAACCCTGTTCAACAAGGCAACGTCCGGAGGCATCACTATCCCTGACCTCAAGCTCTATTATAGAGCTATAGTCCTGAAAACAGCTTGGTATTGGCACAAAAATAGACAGGCAGACCAATGGAATTGAATTGAAAATCCGGGTATTAACCCACACACGTACGAACATCTGATCTTTGACAAAGAAGCTAAAAATATACAATGGAATAAAGAAAGCATCTTCAACAAATGGTGCTGGCATAATTGGAGACTGGCATGTAGAAAAATGCGGATCGATCCATGTTTATCGCCATGCACAAAACTTAAGTCCAAATGGATCAAAGACCTCAACATAAATCCAGCCACACTGAACCTCTTAGAAGAGAAAGTGGGTGGTACCCTTGAAAGAATTGGTACAGGAGACAGCTTCCTGAACATAACACCAGTAGCACAGACAGTGAGATCAACAATTAATAAATGGGACCTACTGAAAGTGAGAAGCTTCTGTAAGGCAAAGGACACAGTCAGCAAGACAAAAAGGCAGCCCACAGAATGGGAAAAAATATTCACTAATCCCACATCTGACAGAGGGTTGATCTCCAAAATTTACAAAGAACTCAAGAAGCAAGTCTCCAAAACAGCAAAGGACCCAATTAAGAAGTGGGCTGCAGAACTAAATAGAGAGTTTTCAATAGAGGAGTCTAAAATGGCTGAGAGGCACTTGAGAAAGTGCTCAACATCCTTAGCCATCCGGGAAATGCAAATCAAAGCAACTCTGAGATACCATCTCACTCCTGTCAGAATGGCTAAAATCAAAAACACCAATGACAATTTATGCTGGAGAGGATGTGGTGAAAGGGGGACACTCCTCCATTGCTGGTGGGAGTGCCAACTGGTTCAGCCACTTTGGAAAGCAGTATGGAGATTCCTCAGAAAAATGGGAATAAACCTACCACAAGACCCAGCAACTGCACTCTTAGGCATATATCCAAAAGATGCCCATTCATATAACAAAGATGTCTGTTCCACTATGTTCATAGCAGCTTTATTTGTAATAGCCAGAACTTGGAAGCAACCTAGATGTCCCTCACCCGAAGAATGGATAGAGAAAATGTGGTACATCTACACAATGGAGTACTATTCAGCAGAAAAAAATAATGGAATCATGAGATTCGCAGGCAAATGGATGACACTAGAAGAAACCATCCTGAGTGAGGTAACCCAGTCACAAAAAGAGAAACATGGCATGTACTCTCTCATATATGGATTTTAGACATAGATCTGGGGAGTGCCAGCCTACAATCCTATTGCCAGAGAGTCTGGGAAACAGAAACTTCATTTACTGGCTGGTTAAGTACTGAGCTGAACTCAAGAAAGCCAGTATCAGAGAGGGAGGACTGATGATCAAAGGGATTAAGACTGGGCTGGTTGAACCCCCAGAAACAGCTGACCAGACAAAGGTTAACTCTTGAATCCCAGGCATCAGCCTGGGAATCCAGCATGGGACTGATCAAGACCCCCTGAATCTGGGTGTCAGTGAGGAGGCCTAGGTAATCTATTGAGCCTTGGACAGCAGATCAGTACCCATCCCAAGTATACACACGGTCTCTGGACTCCCATAGAACAATGTGAGGTGCACTCTCACCCTGAACTCTTGGGGAAGGGTCTAGGCCCTGCCCTATATGAAATGACAGACTATGGACACCCCCATGGAGGGCCTCACCCTCCCTGGGGGAAAGAGGGGATAACGGGGGGGATAGGGGGAGGGCACGGGAGGAGGGGAGGGAAAGGGAGAGGGACCTCGTACTGACTTGTGAAGCAACCTTGTTTCTTATCTAAATTTAAAATGGAAAATAAAAAAAATATTAATAAAAAAGAAACTCAAAAAAAAAAGAATCTACCCAGAAAATTGTCCATTTCCTTTTAATTTTCCAATTTTGTAATGGACAAATTTTTGATGTTTAACCTGATAATTCACTGGATTTCCTCAGTATCTGTTGTTATGTCCCCCTTTTCATTTCTGATTTTGTTAATTTGCATGTTCTCTCTCTGCCTTTAGGCTACTTTGGATAAAGGTTTATCTATCTCATTGATTTTCTCAAAGAACTAACTCTTTGTTTCATTATTCTTTGTATTGTTTTCTTTGTTTCTGCTTAATGATTTCAGTCAAACACTGAATGAGGCAACCCAGACACAGAAACACAAACATTGTATATACTTACTCAAAAGTGGATATTAGACATGGAGCAAAGGATTACAATCCACAACCCCAGAGAAGTTAGGAAACAAGGAGGACCCTAAGAGAGACATACATAGATCCCCCGGAGAAGGGGAAAGGGACAAGATCTCCTGAGCAAATTGGGAGCATGGAGAGGGGGGATGGGAAGAGAGGTAGGAGAAAGAGGAGAGAAGAAGGGGAGGGAGAAGGAGAACATGAGGGATCAGGAAGATCAAGTTGGGGGAAGAATAGATAAGGAGAGGAAGAAAAGAGATACCTTAATAGAGGGAGCCAATATAGGTTTAAAGAGAAATCTGGCACTAGGGAAATATCCAGAGATCTACAAGGATGACCCCAACTAAGAATCTAAGCAATAGTGGAGAGGCTACCCTCTCCTATAGGCCCTTCTCCTATAATGAGATTGATGACTGCCTTAAATGCCATCTTAGAGCTTTTACCTAGTAGCTGATGGAAGTAGAAGCAGAGATTCACAGCTAAGCACTGAGCTGAACTCCTGCAGTCCAGTTGTAGAGAGGGAGGAGTGATGAGCAAAGGGGGCTGTGGACACCCACAGAAACAGCTGACCTGAGCAAGGGGGAGCTCATGGACCCCAGTCTGGCAGCTGGGGAACCAGCATAGGACAGAACTAGGTCCCCTGAATGTAGGTGTCAGTTTGGAAGCCTGGGTAGTCTATGGGGCCCTGGCAGCGGAACCAGTATTTATCCCTAGTATACAAATAGGCTTTGGGAGCCCATTCCCTATGGAGGGTTACTTTCAGCCTAGATACACAGGGAAGGGCCTAGGTCCTGCCCCAAATGATGTGGCAGACCTTGATGATCCCCAATTGGAGGCCTCACCCTCCTTGGAGAGAGGACAGGAAGTGGGATGGACGGCTCATGGGGGCAATGAGAGGAAAGCAGAGAGAGGGAGCTGACATTGGTGTGTAAAATGAGATTTTTTATTTAAAAATTTATTTTAAAAAGACTTAAAATCATCACTAAGTATGTATGCTTCATTGAGTTCTCGCTACTAGCAGTGTTTATCAATCCCCAACTTGTTATCAGGAAGATGAGAAGTTTAAATATATAACCATGGACTTTCAAGATATTGATGGATTTTTTTTGCTGTTTTTGTTTTCTCCAATGAAACATAGAGACATCTGGGATTCAAAATAAAGGTCTCTTCCATTTTTGTTTTGTGTCCACTCAGAAATCTAAGAAAATTCCCAGAAAGACAGAAAGAAAATTCAGTTTCGATCGTCTTCATATTTGTGTAAGCACACCTGACCTTAAAAATTTGGTTTTGAGATGTTGAGCTAAAAAATATTCACTATGGTATGTCATAGTGTTCTCATACCAAATCAAATATTTAATAAGGTCAGAGAGATATTTCAAAATGTGAAAAACTGTTAGCATACATTAAATAAATAACGCATTCCAACCTACAGTAGCTTATAAACCAAGTAAGTCCTCTGACCCCTAGAACAACCACATGTGTATGTGTGTGGGGTCACATGTGTAGGTGGGGGGTCACACCATATAGTTCAAGCTGTCCATGAACTCATGACGTAGCCCAGTCTGGATACCTCAGACTCATGGTTCCCTTGCATCAGTCTCTTCTCAAGTACTGAGATTACAGTGTGCACCGTAATGCCAGGCTCCTACCACATCTGTTTTTTATTGCTTACTTACTCTGACAAAGCACCAGTCCTTTATTCTCAACAAATATATATATAAACTGAGAAATCAAGATCTTTTGTGAACAGTCTTTCATTTCATAAGTTCAAACTAAATAATTCTAAATCATAAGGAATCATAAGATAGATCTTTAGGTTACTAAGTTCTTCTAAGTCCTCCATTTCTCAGTAGGATCTGGGATGACATCACTGTAGGGACAAGAGACCAGTCACTTCCCACAAAACATCCTGTTTGCCTCCAGGAGAACTGAGTGCAGAGAGAAAGAGTAGTCCCTGAAGACTTTCTGAAGACGTTTACTAAACTAAAAATTAAATAGAAGGTTTCCTCAGAGCCTTTGAGAACAGACTACAGATCTCCTTGCCAGAGCCTTTTCTACCACAGTGGCTGGTTGAATACAGTAGGAGAAAACTCCTGGGGATTTGTCCTCTGATGAGAAAACTTTGAAGGGAAGAGCACTGGATCATTAAGGGACAAGTTCATTATATACACATTAGTACTGGATATTTGACTTGATACTAAAGCAGAAAATTCAGTTCATTAAACATACTTTCTGATTTAATAGAGAAAGTTCTAAGTAGTTGGAATGATGTAGAGCATGAGAGAGTAAGAGGACATAAGGGAGGATGCAGGGAATCTCTGCCATTGAAGAATCGTATTTGAAAAGGCATTTGAAAAGTATATTTTAGACTTTAAAGAGTAGCCATAAAAGTCAGGAAAAGAAATTTCAATATGCTATGGCTATCAACCAGTGTCACAATATGATGAGAGTTAAAGCAACATAAGCCCAGGACATTAACCCCTTGTTTCAGTGATATACCAGCCATTAATGTCAATGAGACCATGGAAGATGTGGGAAAGTCCTGCCCTTCATTGGCTGGCATACTCATGAGAGCTGGCCCTGCCCCTCTTCCAGTGTGGGAGAGATGGCCCCTGCTCCTCCCCTGGGCAGTGTGGGAAAGCTTGCCTCATCCCTCACTGGCAGATGCACTCAAGAGAGCTGGCCCAGGTCCTCACCTAGGCAGAGCAGGAGAGCTGGCCCTGTGGCATGGGTGTAAGAGAGTGGGAGAGCCGGGCCAGAGAGGGAAGACAGCTCTGGTGGCATTGGTGCAGGAAAGCTGGCAGTATGACAAACTCAACTAGGTCCCGATCCAGGGTTTTGAGTTGGCCCACCCCAACGTCTTCCCCATCTAGATGCTGCTGGAGTGTGTAAATGGGCTGCAGGACCCCCTACAACTTAGGGCAATGGCAGGATATATGAGGGTCTCTATGAGGGTAAGGTATTGGCATTGTAGCAAAAACCAGGGGCCTTGAACTAGCCTAAATACAACATTCTCAAGTAAAGCTGTTTGGGATGATTGGGGAAACGCTACACTGTGTGACACACTACAACCTCCAGTGCCACTACAACGAATTAATATGCGATGAAGACACCAGAAAGATAGAGGAGTGGAACGGTACAGGCACAGAACGCTGCCATTGATAAGAGCAGGTCATCGCCCAGAGGGTAGGACGAAATAGATTTTTTTGTAGTGTTTTATTTTGTTTTGGGGTGTACAAGGGTGGAAGGCAGATATGGAAGGACTGGGAAATGAGTGGGGTTGGGGTACATGATGCAAAAGCCCCAAGATTCAATAAAAACTATGTTATGAAAGACAAAGGTTAGAAAGGGAGACCCATTGGGAGGGGCAGGGTAAACGGAGTGAGACTTTGGAGTCAGTGACAGAGTTTCTGTTCATGTTCCATTCTTAAGGCTCTATTATTCTAAAGGAAAATAAGCTATCATTCTCTTTTAGAAGTATGTCTAGCCAGGTGGTGGTGGTGGATGCCTTTAATCCCAGCACTTGGGGGGCAGAGGTGGATGGATCTCTGTGAGTTCAAGGCCAGCCTGGTCTACAAGAGCTAGCTGCAGGATAGCCTCCAAAGCCACAGAGAAACCCTGCCTCAAAAAAACAAAAAAAGTATGTCTATTACTTGACAGTGTCATACATTCATATAATGAATTTCACTTATTTTCATTCCCTATTCCCTCTCACTGAGATCTTTCTCCCTCCCCCCCCCAAAAAAAACCCATGGTCTTAGGCTTTGTTTTACTGTTGTTGCTTTGCATGTTAGACCTACTGAATTTAATTAGAGTTTTTATCTAAACACAGATGGTAATTTATTTACTAGAACAAGGGCCACTAATCAGTGGCTACACCACAGAAGAAAATGGCACCACCTCTCCCCAAACTGTTCACCAATGATAGTTCTTCAAAGAGGGTTCGACCCTCATCGACCTTCCCCCATCCATGACAAATGTTGAGGGACCCATTCCTTATGCAGATCTGGTGCAGACAATCATGACTACAGTGAGCCTGTAGCCCAATAGCTATGTTGTATCTAAAAGACTTCTGTTTGCTGTACACTCTCCATCCTCTGGCTCCTGCATTCTCTCAGGCCCCTCTTCCCCAGTGTTCCCTGGGCCTTGTGGGACAGGGAAGGGACAAGGAAGGGACAGCTACCCATGCAGGGCCCGCAGCTATCATTCTTCGTTCACGAAGGGCTTTTGGCTTCTTCTGGCTTTATTCTTGATTTGCATCTAGTTATTGTTCTCCTGCGCCTGGATTTATTTGTATTCATCCTGGCTCTAAAACCTAATGAGAAATAACTCCTTCCTACTTGGAAAAATTTAGATTCACGTTCTTTAAAATACCTTTGACCCTAATCTGTCTCTTCTGTTCCTCGGGAGCTTTAACCATGAGATTTTTCAGACATCAGAGATACCTCAGATTTTTAAATCACTCTCAGTGATCTCATTAAACAACATAACTAAAATAATAAAACAATAATAATCACTATAAGAAAAAACATAGCCGTAAACCCCCAAATTCAGGAATGAATGACTAACAGATACATGATTGATGTAGTATCAGAATTTAAGAGCATTGGGGAAAGATCTAGCCAGTTGCATTGACCTAAGCAGATAATGAGTGGAAAATAAACTCATCAGCTAGTTAGCTCACTAAAACTCATGGACCAAACTAAAATCAAATATTAAGACTGAAGAGTTCTCTGTGTAATTACAGATACCAAGTGGTCTTTAATTATGAAGGAGCAATTTAAGGCTTATGAATCTGAAAACTAATTGAATTTTCTAACTTCTTCTGCAGGAACCACGGCGACATCTCAGTTGATAGAGAATTTAGTTAATATGCAAGAAACTCTGGGTTAGATCCACAATATCACACCTACCCATCATCAGAACATAGTAATCCCAGCAGACAAGAAACAGGCAGGAGGATCAGAAGTTCAAAGCCATCCTTGATTACATACACAGTTTGATTCTAGTCTGGGATAAAGAGATCACAAAAATATCTTCAAGTACAAAGTCCTACACTGAGCAAAAAATAATCTGCAAATAGATTGTAGTATGAACAGGATAAAATTAATAGAGAGAAACATGGAGATTCTGATAAAAGTGTAGGAGGGAGGCTGGGTGGTGGTGGTGCATGCCTTTAATCCCAGTACTAGGGAGGCAGAGACAGGCAGATCTCTGTGAGTTCAAGACCAGCCTGATCTACAAGACCTAGTTCCAGGACAGCCTCCAAAGCCACAAAGAAACCCTGTCTCAAAAAAAAAAAACAAAAAAACAAAAAAAAGTGTAGGAGGGAGAAAGAGTCGATTATGTCAGAGTAGGCCCATAGCAAAACACCTTATTAACACTACACCCACAAAACAATAAAAGCAACTATAATTGTGTGAATATAATTTATGAATGTGGATTGTTACCCAAAATGTGCACAAAATTTGAGAACTGGTAGGAGACCGAACATTTAAAGCAAAGTAACACCAAGCCACGAGAAGATGTGAAGGAATCTTAAATGCCTATTACTATATGAAAGAAGACAGTCTAAAATGACAAGCATACTGTGTAGTTCCAACTACATTACTCTGGGTGAAGGCAAAACTGTGAAGAGACTGAGAAAACAGTGGTTCCCAGGAACCCAGAAACCAAGGGGTGTGAATAGTTCAGACTCACAGAACTCCTTAGAGCAGTGAGGCTATTCTCTAAGCGGCATAGTTCTTTTGTGTCATTACACACTGACCCCAAGCTACAGAGTTTAAAACAAAGTTGAATCAGAATGCAAACAAACTCTGGAACTAGGCAATAATGCTGTATAACCAAGCAATAATGTTCATCAGTTGGAACACATGTTGATGCTAGTGGGTTTGCCAGGGAGATATATGTTAAATCTGTGAGCTTGCTATTAATGCCTTTTTAAAACAATAATGACAACTGAAGAGAAAAACAACATACCTAAATAAAAGTTTTTATCTTAAGTCCAACGCCTTAACCACTCGGCCATTCTGATATATGGGGGTAGACATGAATCAGAGGAGCGCCAGCCTACAATCCCACTGCCAGGGAGTCCGGGAAACAGGAAGGACCCTAAGAGAGATATGCACGGTACCCCAGAGAATGTGGAATGAGGTGAGATCTCCTGAGCAAATTGGGAGCATGGGGGGAGGGGAGAGGGAGCCAGGAAAAAGAGAGGCAGAGAAGAGGAGGGGAGAGGAGGACATGAGGGAGCAGGAAGGTTGAGTTGGGAGAAGAATGGAGGAGAGTAGGATGAGAGATACCATAATAGAGGGAGTCATTCTAGGTTTGAGGGGAGATCTGGCACTAGTGAGATCTCCAGAGATCTACAAGAAGGATGACACCAGCTGGCAAACTAACCAATAGTGAAGAGACTACTTTAAATGCCCTTCCCTGATAATGAGTTTGACAACTATCTTATATGCCATCCTAGAACCTCCATCCAGTAACTGATGGAAGCAGAGGCAAACACCCACAGCTAAACATTGAACTGAACTCCTGGAACCCAGTGACAGAGAGGGAAGAGTGATGAGCAAAGGGGTCAAGACTAGGCTGGTGAAACCCAGAGAAACAGCTGACCTGAACAAGGGGGGAGATCTTGGACTCCAGACAGATAGCTGAGAGGCCAGCATGTGACTGATCCAGACCCTCTGAATGTGGGTGTCAGTGAGAAGACCTAGGCAATCTATGGGGCTTTGGGTAGTAGATGAGTATTTATCCCTGGCACACAAATGGACTTTGGGTGCCCATCCCACAATGAAGGATGCTCTCTCAATCTGGACACTTGGGGGAGGGCCTGAGCCCTCCCCAGAACAAAATGACAGACTCTAGAGATCCCCCATGGAGGACCTTACCCTCCCTGGGGAATGGAGTGGGGATTGGGTGGGGGGCTGGTGGGGGGAGCAGGCATAGAGGGGGAGAGAGAAGGAGCTGGGACTGGCATGGGAAGCAAGCTTGTTTCTAATTTAAATATATAATAAAAAGTGTTTCAAAAAGTTATTTATCTTGTACCATTTACAAATAAAGACAATATGCATTCATGAGGTTAAATAACTTGGGAAAATTCATTCATATATAAAACTGGGATTCATATATGAGATGTCTAGATTAATGAACTAAAGCAATAAAATATTTTGGAAAAGTTACTATTTGCAGAAACTACACAGCTGATAAAACAGACCCAACAAAGTAATCTTATCAGGTTCACTTGCAAGAATGGATTTCAAGTCCTTCCCCAGAACAAGGTGCCCATAGACACAAATTTCAGGATGTCAGAGTCCACCGCCTTTCCCTCCAGTTAGCCATGCATAGAGCCTAAACAAAGGCATGAACAAGCAGAAACACACAGGTACACAGAGCACATGCATGCACATGACCACACTCCACCTCTGCGGCTACACGGTTCTAATTCTCCTCTTGGGCATTATAGGCAAAGCTTTTGGAACCCAGTTTCCCCATAGCTTAGAAAGAGTAACAGAAATCTTCTCCTGGGAAAACTTCAGGGCCAAACCTCTCAGGACTCTGGCATGCAGACAGAACCGGCCTCTGGGTTTCCCTTCCTATCATCAACTCCCAAAGTAGGTGGCATCAGCTTATCTTTGAGGCTAAATAAGCAGTGTAGCATGCTCTTTCTTCAGATATTCAGAGGCTAATCTTAACCACGTGGTGAGCCCCCGAGCCCGGTCATATTCCCTGTCCCTTCCACAGGTAAGCAGGCTGTGGGGTCGCTGGCAATGCTAGCAGTGGGAACATCTTGTCTTCCTACCTTTTCCTGTCCCATCTTCTCTATTCCATCTGAAGAGCCAGGAAACCCGACCTTTCCCTGTAGGTCTTATCATATTGTATTTTGACCAAATATCAGACCCTTGAAGCACCAACTCTATAAAAACAATATCATCAATGAGACAGCCTAGAAGGGCACGTCACCCATGCTACAACTACAGAGTGTTCCCCATGAAACTGGGTGTGGAGACCAAGGCAGTGAGGACAATGAAAGACTCATAAGAGCCCACTCTGACTGGACTTTGCCTCATCTGCCTAGTCATTCCAGTTCTCCGTGCTTCGATTCTGCTGCCTGGAACACGGAGTACTGAAAAAATGAAATACTCTCTATGGATGGAATTCTTAGATATTATCTGTTGAACATAGGGAAACAAATTTGGGTCATGGTGGGAAATTTTTCTAAATCAGAGCCCTTCCCCAAGAGACTGAATAGCCTTCAAAGATTGAAAGCCCATTTTCTCCATAATTGTGGGAATCTGGCCATTGAAATTATGTGAAACAGAAGTGGCAGAGGTGGACAGCACACTAATTAAAGGTCTATACCTACAAGTAATGGTCTCACCACTGTCCTGTGGTGCAAGAGGCAATGTGTGTTCTTTATGTGTCGGCAGCAGCATTTATGAATTCTGCCTGAATATGGCTGAATCAAGCATCAACACACATGACATCTCTCAACTTGAATTCTTTGGATGATGGACAAAGACAGAGCCAGGCAACTAGGAAAACTAGTGATGAGAAGAGAAAAAGCAGAAACAAGAAATGGGACAGGAGGAGTAAGGGTTTCTTAAACATGGGCAATAAAATGGGACAGAGGGAGAAAGGGTTTCTTAAACACGGGCGTATTATCTTGGATGTGGGGTCTGGTGGCTTAAAGCTGACCTGGAAAGCTCACAAATAAGTAGGAAATGAAAACTGGACAAATACCCTGTCTTTGACGGAGCCCAAAGTCATGAGCTACAGATCTCTCCAGACACGGAAATAAAAACCAAGCAGAAAGGAAGGGTTTCAACAGTGAAAAGAGGACCCAGAAAAAAATTCTAAGCAGAATGTACCTCTTTGAGGGAATTCTGCTCTACCACTGCCATAGTCTGGAAATGAGGATGAGTCATAAAGACGCACACCCAAAACAGACCCAGGACAAATGATACAATACAAGGAATGATCAGTCTGGAGAAACTTGGGGGTAAGAGAACAAGCTTAGTTCTCTAAACAGGTGTGTGGCTTGGGGAAGATGAGGATAATAAAACATGGGATTTAGACCAGGGAGCGCCTGTGTTTGAATATTAGGTGTGCCACTCACCAGCTCTGTGAACCTGAACTTCAGTCTCTTTATTTAGAGAGTGAGGAAGCGGCCCTTTCATCATAATGTTAGGGTGAGAATTAAATAAGACAAGGGATAGCATAGAACCTATCCAGTACACTGAGCTGTCTGAGTTCCTTCGTGGACTACAGTTTATACCTTCATTTCATCTGCAGAGCTGAAAGATCAGTGCGGCTACCTAAGGGTAAGAAAACCAACTTGAGAATGGAAATGTTCCCAAACTAGAAAATTCCTATCAAGGCATACAGAAATAGTTTATGTCTTATGTTTATTTAACAACAAAAAATATGAACTATATCCTAAGGTTGAGATGTTGGATTTGAAATTATTGGAATTGCTTTCCATTTCCTCACCTTTTCCAGCTGCTAACTGATGATAAAAACATATCATGTCCCTAGTTTTCCCTGTGGGAGACAGTAATGGCCACTTGTAGAGGGATTTGTCAATGCCTCACTGGATTGCCTTTGGTTCTCCAAACAGTAAGGGTAGGCAAGATAGAAATAGAATATGTGCACACACAAATGTGCACACACAAAAACCGCACGTCCCTACACACCATTGTCTATATGGAAGTGAGATGGCATTCCCGAGGCATCTGAGGCGTGGGAGCTCCATCACTATATCCAGATAAATAGGGAGAAGGCTAAGCTCTGGCCCATAAGCAGCACTGCACAAAGACAGACTTCCAGTGCAAGGCTCAGGAGCAACCCTGGAGCTTGTGCTGGCCACAGAGAACTGTCCCAGAGGTGAGGTTGAACACAATGGTGAAGTCCACAGGGAGAAACGAGCACTTCTACCAGGCAGTGGGGTGCGTGGAGGGCTCCTCAAGCTGAGACCACGTATTGTAATTTTCAATGTTCCTAAATTCTAATTTAGCATCCTACGTTTCAGAATCTATGCAATACCATGATAATTCTCATAAGTAAAAAATCAAATTCACACAGAGAGAGAGAGAGAGAGAGAGAGAGAGAGAGAGAGAGAGAGAGAGAGAGAGAGAATCTTCTCTAACAGTCTGAGAGAAATAAGAGTCATGGGTAATATGATTCCCAAATATAGTATGAACATAATTCAATGAAGAGAAAAATATTTGCACAATTCTCTGGTAAATGAAACTATCAGATAATTTCACCTTTTGAATTATAAAATCGATGCATTATAAAATTATAAAAACATGTATTCATTGTTTTAAATGGAAACAATAAATTTAAACCTAGACGTCGCTCCAGCCTCTTAATCACATTTCAAAAGACAGTCATATGCACATGCATGTATATGAATGACAGCATGTAAGAGACACCATTGTTCGTATTCATTGTTCCACAGCTTGTTTTTCTTTCAATGAACACACTAGTCCAGATGGTACAGTGACAAAATAGCCCACTTCAGTCAGTAATAGCTTCATCTCTGTACCCTGATCTACTCCCATTCAAAAGCCAGCCCTATCACTTCTAAATTCAGGGTCTGCTAAGTTACTTAACTTTGCCAAACTCTCTTTTTTTGTGTCTATGAAAAGTGGGTCATAACAGTGTCTATCTCTCAGGGTTTGGAGAACATAAAATGATTTTTTTTAATGAAAAGCTTTTATTCTGAATAAAATGGCGTGTTCTGAATGCCAATAAATGTTAGCAGAATTAGTGTTCTGTAACCTCGGCGTGACATTGAACAAGAAGAATACACTATAAATTAGTAATTTAGATAACAACACATTCAAGTGAGTATTTTAGTGATTCCATCTTTCTGCTTTTTTTTTAACTTGTTTTGCTTTGTTTTGTTTGGTATGACAGGCAATGCCACAATAAAACTATTCATACAAATGTTTGTCCTACACAAATGTGAGTATTTCAACAGGGTAGATGCCTTAAGTAAAGTTATTGGATAAATAATACAAGCTTCGTTGTTTTCTAATGAGACACAGAGGCGGGGGGGTAGATCAGGAGGAGAGGGGATGTGGGAGGAGCCAGAAGGCATACAGGAAGGGGAAACCATAATCAGGATATATTATGTGAGAAAAAGACCTATTCTCAATAGACAGGGGAAGTGATACAGGCTTTCATCCCTGATGTGGATTGTAAGAGGAGCTACCCTTATTTACCCAGTCATTTTCAGAGTACATAGTGGTCTGTTTCCCTCGCGCACTGCAAAAAGAAACCCTGATAGCTGAAAATTGCATTTCAGACTCACTTGTGTTTCCTGGTTAGCGATGGGGATGAGCATGTGTCCTTCAGTAACTGTGCTGCAGGAGTTTTCTGTGACCAGGGGTTTATATTTTAGTTTTGCCTGTGATCCCTTCCAGCACAGTGTTCAATGTTCAGAGTATAATAGTCTGCCATTCTTCTAGACTTAGCTTATTGATTAACATCCCATTGTAAAGCCTCAAAATATCTTCTTTCTTTGGGGCAAAACTTGTTTTAATTTTAGTTTATTTTCTGGGTTTTCTGAGTATTTTATGAGTCAGATAGATAGACTTATTTTTCCAAATACTCTACCAAGTGTCATAAACAGTACTAATGTTGTTCTAGTTGTCTTCTGTGGCATTATCAAGGCTAGACCAAAATCTATCTCCATGCACAAATACACATACATGTAGTTCATAATGGTGGATAATTGATTACTTTTCTCTGTGTATGCCCTTACTGTTTATTTTATTATTGCATGCTTTAACTAGTGATTAGGAAACTTTACCAGTGTTGCTACAATTTTTTTCATTTTTTTAATTAAATAGAAACAAGCCTGCTTCACATGTCAATCCAAGGCCCCCACCCAATCCCCAGTTGACTCTCCAGGGAGGGTAATGCTCTTCACGGGGGATCTCCAAAGCCTGTCATATCACCCGGGGAAGGACCTAGGCCCTCCCCTATGTGTCCAGGCTGAGAGAGCCTCCCTCCATGTGGAAAGGGCTCCCAAAGTCCATTCTGCTGCCAGAGATAAATACTGATATAGTACCCTATGCCCCAAAGACTGCCGAGGCCTCCTCACTGGCACCCACATTCAGGGCGTCTGGATCAGTTCAATGCCAGCCTCTCTCAGCCATCATTCTGGGGTCCATGACCTCCCCTTGTTCAGGTCAGCTGTTTCTGTGGGTTTCGCCAGCCTGGTCATGACGCTTTTGCTCATCACTTCAGCCTCTCTGCAACTGGGTTCCAGGAGTTCAGTTCAGTGTTTAGCTGTGGGTATCTGCCTCTGCTTCCATCGGCCACTGGATGAAGGCTCTACTATGGCATACAAGGTAGACATCAATCTCATTATTGGTAATGGCATTTAAAGTAGCCTCTCCACTATTGCTTAGATTGCCAGGGGGTGTCATCGTTGTAAATCTCTAGAAATCTCTTTAGTGCCAGATCTCTCCTCAAACCTATAATGACTCCTTCTATTATAGTATCTCTCATCCTGCTCTCCTCTATTCTTCCCCTGACTCAACCTTCCTGCTCCCCCATGTCCTCCTCTCCCCTTCCCTTCTCGCCCTCACTTTTCCCCAGCTCTCTGTCCCCTCCCCCCCATGCTCCAAGTCTATTTAGGAGATCCTGTCCCATTCCTCTTCTCTGGGGCACCATGTATATCTCTCTTAAATCCACCCTGTTTCCCAGACTCACTGGCCCTGGGATTGTAAGCTGCCACTCACCTGCTTCATGTCTAAAATCCATATATGAGTGAGTACATACCATGTTTCTCTTTTTGTGACTGGGTTACCTCACTCAGGATGGTTTCTTCTAGTACTATCCATTTGCCTGCAAATTTCAAGATTCCATTGGTTTTTTTTTCTGCTGAGTAGTACTCCATTATGTAAATGTACCATATATTATCTATCCACTCTTCAGTTGAGGGTCATCTAGGTTGCTTCCAGGTTCTGGCTATTACAAATAATGCTGCTATGAACATAGTTGGACAGACATCCTTGTTGCATAAATGTGCATCTTTTGGGTATATGCCTGGGAGTGGAATTGCTGAATCTTGTGGTAGACTGATTCCCATTTTCCTGAGGAAACGCCATACTGATTTCCAAAGTTGCTGTACAAGTTGTGTCCCCCCCCCCGCCCCCGGCAATGGAGGAATGTTTCCCTCTCTCCACATCCTCTCCAGCATAAACTGTCCTTGGTGTTTTTAAATTTAGCCATTCTAACAGGAGTAAGATGGACTCTCAGAGCTGTTTTGATTTGCATTTCCCTGATAGATAAGGATCTTGAGCACTTTCTTAAGTGTCTATCAGCCATTTTAGATTCCTCTATTGAAAAGTCTCTATTTACTTCTATACCCCAATTTTTAACTGGATCCTTTAGTGTTTTGGAAACTTGCTTCTTGAGTTCTTTGTAAATTTTGGAGATAAGCCCTCTGTCAGATGTGGTTTTAGTGAATATCTTTTCCCATTCTGTGACTGCCTTTTTGTCTTGCTGACTGTGTCCTTTGCCTTACAGAAGCTTCTCAGTTTCAGGAGGTCCCATTTATTAATTGTTGACCTCACTGTCTATGCTACTGGTGTTATGTTCAGGAAGCTGTCTCCTGTACCAATTCCTTCAAGGGTACCACCCACTTTCTCTTCTAAGAGGTTCAGTGTGGCTGGATTTATGTTGAGGTCTTTGATTTATTTAGACTTAAGTTTTGTGCATGGTGATAGATATGGATCTATCTGCAGTCTTCTACAAGACAGCATCCAGTTATTCCAGTACCATTGTTTGCTTTCTTTTTTTCTTTGTATAATTTTAGCTTCTTTGTCAAAAATCAGACGTCCATAGGTGTGTGAGTTAATCTCAAGGTGTTCAATTCGATTCCATTGGTCTACCTGTCTATTTTTGTGCCAATACCAACATGTTTATAGGACTATAGCTCTATAATAGAGCTTGAAGTCAGGGATGGTGATGCCTCTGGGAGTTCCTTTATTGTACAGGGTTGTTTGGCTATACTGTTTTTCCATATTATGTTAATTATTGCTATTTCAAGGTCTTTGAAGAATTGTGGAGAACAGTCATACTAGAGAATTAATAGCACAGCTGAATGTTCTAGAACAAAAAGAAGCAAACTCCCCCAGGAGGAGCAGACGCCAGGAAATAATCAAATTGAGGGCTGAAATCAATCAAGTAGAAACCAGGAAAACATTGAGAAGAATCAATGAAACAAAGAGTTGGTTCTTTGAGAAAATCAACAAAATAGACAAACCTCTGTCCAAACTAACCAAAAGACAGAGAGAGAACATGCTAATTAACAAAATCAGGGATGAGAAAGGGGACATAACAACGGACTCTGAGGAAATCAAGAGAATCATCAGGGCATACTTTGAAAATCTGTACTCCACAAAATTTGAAAATTTAAAGGAAATGGACAATTTCTTGGATAGATATCACTTGCCAAAACTAAATCAAGAACAGATAAATAATCTAAACAGACCTATAACCCCTAATGAAATAGAAGCAGTCATCAAAAGTCTCCCAAACAAAAAAAGCCCAGGCCCAGATGGCTTCAGTGCAGAATTCTACAGGAAATTCAAAGAAGAGCTCATTCCAATACTCGTCAAAGTATTCCACACTATAGAAGCAGGAGGCTCACTGCCAAACTCTTTCTACAAGGCTACAATTACCTTGATACCCAAGCCACACAAAGACACAACTAAGAAAGAGAACTATAGACCAATTTCCCTCATGAACATTGATGCAAAAATACTCAATAAAATACTTGCAAACCGGATTCAAGAACACATCAGAAAAATCATCCACCATGATCAAGTAGGCTTCATTCCAGGAATGCAGGGATGGTTCAACATTAGAAAATCTATCAATGTAATCCACCATATTAACAATCTGCGAAAGAAAAACCACATGATCATCTCGCTAGATGCTGAAAAAGCCTTTGACAAAATCCAGCACCCCTTCATGATAAAGGTCCTAGAGAGATCAGGGATAACAGGAACGTACCTGAATATAATAAAAGCAATATACAGTAAACCAACAGCTAACATCAAACTAAATGGAGAGAAACTCAAAGCAATTCCTCTAAAATCAGGAACAAGACAAGGCTGTCCACTCTCTCCATATCTCTTCAATATTGTACTTGAAGTTCTAGCTACAGCAATAAGACAACAAAAGGAGATAAAGGGGATACAAATAGGAAAAGAAGAAGTCAAACTTTCATTATTTGCAGATGATATGATAGTTTACATAAGTGACCCAAAAAACTCCGCAAGGTCACTCCTAGAGCTGATAAACACCTTCAGCAATGTGGCAGGATACAAGGTAAACTCAAAAAAATCAGTGGCCCTATTATATACAGATGATGAAGTGACTGAGAAAGAAATCAGAGAAACATCACCTTTTACAATAGCCAAAAACAGCATCAAATATCTGGGGATAATGTTAACCAAGGAAGTGAAAGACCTGTATATCAAGAACTTTGTGTCTTTGAAGAAAGAAATCAAAGAAGATACCAGAAAATGGAAAGATCTCCCATGCTCTTGGATTGGTAGGATCAACATAATAAAAATGGCAATCTTGCCAAAAGCAGTCTATAGATTCAATGCAATCCCTATCAAAATTCCATCACAATTCTTCAAGGACCTGGAAAGAACATTAATCAACTTTATATGAAAAACAAAAGGCCCAGGATAGCCAAAACATCCCTATACAATAAAGGAACTTCAGGAGGCATCACCATACCTGACTTCAAGCTCTATTATAGAGCTATAGTCCTGAAAACAGCTTGGTATTGGCACAAAAATAGGCAGGTAGACCAATGGAACCGAATTGAAAGCCCTAATTTTAACCCACACACCTATGAACACCTGATTTTTGACAAAGAAGCTAAAACTGTACAGTGGAAAAAAGAAAGCATCTTCAACAAATGGTGCTGGCATAACTGGGTAGTGGTATGCAGAAGACTGCAGATAGATCCATGTTTATCGCCTTGTACAAAACTTAAGTCCAAATGGATCAAAGATCTCAACATACATCCAGCCACACTGAAACTTTTAGAAGAGAAAGTGGGAGATACTCTTCAACGAGTTGGTACAGGAGACCACTTCCTAAATATAACACCAGTGGCACAGGCACTGAGATGAACAATTAACAAATGGGACCTTCTGAAACTAAAAAGCTTCTGTAAGGCAAAGGACACAACCAAAAAGACAAAAAGGCAGGCCACAGAATGGGAAAAGATATTCACTAACCCTACATCTGACAGAGGGCTAATCTCCAAAATTTACAAAGAACTCAAGAAACAAGTCTCCAAAACACCAAAGGATCCACTTGAAAGGTGGGGTACAGAGCTAAATAGAGAATTCTCAGTAGAGGAGGCTAAAATGGCCAAGAGACACTTAAGAAAGTGCTCAACATCCTTAGCCATCAGGGAAATGCAAATCAAAACAACTCTGAGATACCATCTTACTCCTGTCAGAATGGCTAGAATCAAAAACACCGAAGACAATTTATGCTGGAGGGGATGTGGAGAGAGAGGAACACTCCTCCACTGCTGGTGGGAATGCCAACTCATACAGCCTCTTTGGAAATCAGTATGGAGATTCCTCAGGAAAATGGGAATTAGTCTACCACTAGACCCAGCAATTCCACTCTTAGGCATTTATCCAAATGAGGCAGGTTCATACAACAAGGGCATCTGCTCCACTATGTTCATAGCAGCATTGTTTGTAATAGCCAGAACCTGGAAGCAACCTAGATGCCCCTCAACTGAAGAGTGGATAGAGAAAATGTGGTACATTTACACAATGGAGTATTACTCAGCAGAAAAAAACAATGGAATCTTGAAATTCGCAGGGAAATGGATAGCACTGGAAGAAACCATCCTGAGTGAGGTAACCCAGTCGCAAAAAGACAAACATGGTATGTACTCACTCATATAATGGATTTTAGATATGGATCAGGATAGTGCCAGTCTGCACTTCCACAGATAGAGAGTCTGGGAAACAGGAAAGAACCTAAAAGATATGCATATATACATAGTACCCAAGAGAAGAGGATGGAGACAAGATCCTCTGAATGGATGGGGAACAGGGCGAGGGGGGGGGGTAGTGGGACCTGGGAAGAATAGAGGGGGTAAAGAGGAAGGTCATGGGGGAACAGGAAGTTGAGGGGGTGGGGGTAGAATAGGGGGAAGAGGGAATCATAGGATCGAAGACAGATCAGGCACCAGAGTGACCTCGAGTGATTTAAAGGTATAACATCAATTGGCAAGCTAAGCAATAGTGGAAGGACCACCTCGAATGCCCATTCCTGATAATGAACTTGATGTCTATAACTATCCGGGAGCCTTCATCCTGGGACTGATGGAAGCAGAGGCAAACACACATCTAAGCACTGAACTGAACCCAAGGAACCCAGTGACAGAGAGAGAGGAATGATGAGCAAATTGGCAAAGAATGGGCTGGCAAAACCAGCAGAGACAGCTGATCTGAACAGGGGAGTGCTCTTAGACCCCAGAACGACAGTGGGGAGGCCAGAATGGGACTGATCTGGACCCCCCAAATGTGAGTGTCAGTGAGAAGGCCTGGACAACCTATGGGGCTCTGAGCTGTGGATCAGTGTCTATTCCTGGTATACAATCTGTCTTCATGTGCCTATAGCACAAAGAGAGATGCTCTCTCAGCCTGGACTCTTAGGGGAGTGCCTTGACCCTACCAAGAGTAAAATGATAGACTCTAGACATCCCCTATGTGGAAGTATGTGGCAATAGGGTGGGAGGGAGGGTGGAAGGGGAGTGCGGGAGGAGGGGAGGGAGAGGGAACTGGGATTGACATGTAAAACAAGCTATTTAAAATTTAAAAAAAACTAACGAAAAAAAAAAAAGAATTGTGCCAGTATTTTGATGGGGATTGCATTGAATCTGTAGATTGCCTTTGGAAAGATTGCCATTTTTACTATGTTGATCCTACCTATTCAAGAGCATGGGAGATCTTTCCATTTTCTGGTATCTTCTTTAATTTCTTTCTTTAAAGACTCAAAGTTCTTTCTATACAGGTCTTGTTCCTCTAAAATCAGGAACAAGACAAGGCTGTCCACCCTCTCCATACCTCTTCAATATTGTACTTGAAGTTCTATCTAGAGCAATACAACAACAAAAGGAGATCAAGGGGATACAAATTGGAAAGGAAGAGGTCAAACTTTCACTATTTGCAGATGATATGATAGTTTGCATAAGTGATCCAAAAAACTCTACCAGGGAACTCCTACAGCTGATAAATACTTTCAGCAAAGTGGCAGGATACAAGATCAACTCAAGAAAATCTGTAGCCCTATTATATACAGATGATGAAAGGGCTGAGAAAGAAATCAGAGAAGCATCACCCTTTACAATTGCCACAAGCAACATAAAATACCTTGGGGTAACACTAACCAAACAAGTTAAAGACCTAGCCAGTGTAAGATGAAATGGTAATAAGTATATGCTGGTGCAGGTAACTACAGCTTCAACAAGGGTACAATGTCCATGCTACATAGCACTTTTCCCCAACCCTTTGGCTCTTACATTCTTTTCTGTTCTATCTTCCATGATATTCCCTAACCTTGGAGGGAGTGTCACAGATGACCTGTGTTGGGAAGACCATGTCACATTCATCTATTTTCTGCACTTTGACCAACTGTGAGTCTCACTAATTAACCACTTCCCATTACAAAAAGAAGTTTCTCTGACAAAGGCTCATAGTAGAACTAATATATAAGTGACATATAGGTCTAGTCATTTAGAAAGAAATTTGACTTAGTTCCTATTTAGCAAAACAATAGTCATAGGTTCTCCCATAGGGCCTATGACCTTCTTAGCCACAGACTATTAACAAGTTTACAGTACAAGACATAAGTTCCCTCCTGTATATTAGGCCTCACATCAGGAATCAGTTGGTTGCCCCTGTAATAGAAATTCCACCATTACACCAGTGTCCATATCTTTCTGGACAGGTCATTAATGGAAGACATAGACTACAAGCTAAATAGGATTGCTGATGACTCTTCTCCCTTGGCAGTTTACATAGCATCTAGCAATGTGAAAGGTATCCAGGATGGAGTAGCCTTCCATTTCAGATTGAGTTTTATTTCTCAGTGTGTTACAACTCAAGTATGTAGTATCTTTAGCAAATAGTGTCATGGTCTAGTTCTGGTGGGAAATCAAGAATGTTGGCAATTGCTGGAGCCTCCTTACCCAACAGCTTGCATGGAGATATCATTGCTATGGGAATTTTCATTTGATAATGTTCGGCTTCTGAGAGGAGCATTTTATCCAAATATTAATTATGAGTTTAATAGACCCACAGAATAGAGGTTTCCATGGGGTTTTTCATAATCCTTCTTTTTGTTTGATCTTTACTCCACTCTTTACTCTCCCCTATCCCTCTTCCCTCATTCCCAATTAAACCTTTCTACTCCAAGTGTTCCCTCCCCTCCAGGTTTATAGCACACATGTTCTGCTAATTCCTCTCTCTTTGTAATGACCCTTTCAAAGTAATCTTGCAGACAGGAAAAAATAATATATTTAAATACATGCTATCATTATCATAGGTAGCTTGTAATACTCCTCTTAAGTGAGATCTTTGGGAACAAAGTTCATAATTAGAAAGTCCAGATTTCAACATCCAAAAAGAAGTTAAGTCAATGTTAATTTTTTCCTCTGCAAGAAAATATCATCTGAATTCTGTAGATTTCACAGAACATGGATCAATTCTAAAGCTCATTTGCCTACTTCCCCTACTATGACCACCATCTCCAAAACTATGGCAAGAAGGACATGAGGACCTCCTAGATGGAGATCCTTTGTACAAAAATAAACTATTTCAAGGAAAAAGCAACTTCCTATTCTGGAAAAAAATGAGGAGGCTACGGACTTGGTCAAGAAGTCACCTGAGACAAAAGATACAAGTACATTAAATAACACAGACATTGCTAACCAGGCATGAGAAACCTTCAGCTTGTAATTTAGTAAATAACAGAGTTATCTCTTTGTGTTTCCTTGCTAGATATTCCTTAATATATTTTTCTGTCAATTCTTAACAAATATTCTTTAAAATCATAATAGTAATAAGCCTTGTTTTAATAGGCTTGAAGTTAGTGAAGAAGCTATACAAATGAAATTTCCTCCCACATCTTTCATAAAACTTCTCCAAAATCTCTCCAAGAGACGGAGATATGAGCAACCGCAGCAGCAGCACCTCGGACTTCATCCTACTGGGTCTCTCTTCCAACCCCCAGATGCAGAAACCCCTTTTTGCCATCTTCTTCATCATGTACCTGGTCACCGTGGTGGGGAATGTGCTCATCATCCTGGCCATCCACTCTGACTCTAGGCTCCACACCCCCATGTACTTTTTCCTCAGCATCTTATCATTTGTGGATATCTGCTTCACAACAGTCATTGTGCCCAAGATGCTAGTGAACTTTCTCTCAGAGACGAAAACCATCTCCTACACAGGATGTCTCATTCAGATGTACTTCTTTATGGCCTTGGGGAACACTGACAGCTACCTGCTGGCCTCCATGGCCATTGACAGACTGGTGGCCATCTGCAACCCTTTACATTATGATGTGGTGATGAGGCCACAGCGCTGTCTCACCATGCTCCTGGGCTCCTGCACCATCTCCCACCTGCACGCCCTGTTCCGTGTCCTTCTCATGTCTCGCCTCTCATTCTGTGCCTCCCATGTCATTAGGCACTTCTTCTGTGACACCCAACCCGTGCTGAAGCTCTCCTGCTCTGACACATCCTCCAGTCAGATTGTGGTCATGACTGAGACCCTGGCTGTCATCGTGACCCCCTTCCTATGCATCCTCTTCTCTTACCTGAGAATCATTGTCACTGTGCTCAGGATCCCATCTGCAGCTGGAAAATGGAAAGCCTTCTCTACCTGTGGCTCCCACCTCACTGTAGTGGCCCTGTTCTATGGGAGTGTCATCTATGTCTACTTTAGACCTCTGTCCATGTACTCCGTGGTGAAGGACCGGGTAGCCACCGTTATGTACACAGTAGTGACCCCTATGCTAAATCCTTTCATATATAGCCTGAGGAACAAAGATATGAAGAGAGGTTTGAGGAAGTTTATGTGCAAAGTTCACTCATAGAAAGATCAAAATGAGGAAACGAAGAGATGGCTCAGTAATTAAAAGCACGCTATTGTGGAGGACATGAACTCAGTTTCCAGTACCCATGTCAGGTATCTAACAATGACATATAACTCAAGCTCCAAGAGATCAGCACACTCTTCTGGCCTCTGCAGGCACCAACACACACACACACACACACACACACACACACACACACACACATCTCATAATTTTTTAAAAGAAATACCAAAACAGGGTATTAGCATTGTTGGCTGATGATCTAAGACATAAATAAATTATTCATGTCTATACATTTTCTTATACATTCTCCTCATAAGTAGCATTGAATCCCAGTAAGATAATTGACCTGAAAACAAAGTATTTGGTTTCTAACAACTGTTTTGGCAAAATATATGTTTAATAACAGATCATATCCTACACCTAGTCAAGTTTTATCGAGTCTAATGCCTTGGTGGTACAATAATTATTTTACACAAATTAACACTTCAATACTTTTGAAAATGCACATAGTCAAGGAGTTACATATTACTGTTAGTTTTCAGATGAGTAATACAAGCAGACAGGATGTAGATTTAAAAAAGACTTCTTAAGAAGTAGCAAAGGAATGAGACTTGACATTTGGCAAGGGTTGCTTCAAAAGATGAAGAAATAGTCAGAGTGTTTCCAACAAAACAAAACTCACCCAAATGTAGAATCAGTAAACATTGAAATAAAGCTTTGTAAGGTTTCTTCAATTTGGGTAAAGAAAATTCAGCTATAAAAATACAGAAAGTATTTTTAAAGTTTTTATTCTATTTATTAATATCCAAGTGTCAAAATGCTGTGAACTCTTAGTGTCTAATTCTCTCTCCTACTTCTTTAATTCCCCCTTTCTCCTCAAGTTCAAAATTGATGACAAGAGTCCTCCCATATTCTGTAAAATACAATGTGTGTCATTCAGAAAAACTCTAAATTGTCCTGTGGAATGAAACAAGCAGAAAAATCTCAAAACCTTAACCTGCACTTTATTTCTAATTTTAGCTGTATGTCTGCCATTGAAAAGTATAAAGGTGATACTCATTTTGAACAGTTAAGAAAGTCAAGATTATGGTGCCACCACTATAGTAGCCATTAGTCATCATTCTACCCAAAAAATAGAATGGCTCTTGAAGAACTTATTTGACAGAAGTAACTCACACCACTTAAAACCAGAACTTGCTAGACCTGTCCCAAGACTCCATTTGAATGAAGGGGATCCAATGAGATCAGATCATATTCTTGTAAAACAGGCATCCAGAAGTATTTAGTGGCAGTATTAATGACTACTACAAAATAGTAATAACACACAAATTCTCATCTTAGCTATCTATCCATCCATCCATCTGTCCATCCACATAACCATCCATCCACCCACCTGTCTATCTCCTTCTGTCTCAAATGTTTCATCAAATTCTCACAAATACCATTTCTTCTAGGTCAGAAGTTTTTTTAATAGTATCACATAAGATACGTGGTCTTAAAGGTACAAGAGTTATATGGTGTGGAATGTACCATGAGTAAGCCTACGGTATAACATTAAGATTCCTGCCATTGTTTCTATTTGTCATATTTCAGTAACCAGAAAGCCATAAATGAAATGAAACTTGTAATGAATGACTTTCATATATGTGCAGGTTCACCTGGAATTCACTATATCCCACCTAGCTCTTAGTTGGGTAATGTCATCTACAAGATTTGTATAATTTCCAATTACTCTATTAATGTGATCTGTTTTCATGCTCAGTTCAGTATGGGACACTTTAGAATGTAAATAAATCCTGGTATACAGTAAATAAACAAACTCATTAATCATGTCTTTCATTATCTTATAAAGCTAAGTTGGCCTTAAGAAAAGGAATTTATTTGTTTAGCACTGCCTCCTCCTGCCATCAGCCTTCGATTTTTCTCAATAAATCATGACAAATTCACAAATGAGGCATAGTCAATCTTACCCTCCTGGAGCTGTTGGACCAGTGGAAAAACAGCTAAGGCACCATTATCAGAACAGGGGATAAGGACAGCTAACATCTGAGAATGGCCAGTACCTTGAAGGATAAAAAAACCAGGCAAACATTAAATACATACTCTGGTGTAGTCTTTGCTCAACAATAAAGAATAAGTAAAGATTTTAGGAACATGGTATCTCTGTATTTGAACCTATGCCCATAGTTTCTCAACTATGTCATTTTGTCAAGGTGTTTAGTAACCTCAGTCCCCACACATATAAAAATCAAGAACACCTTCAATTGACAAATAGATAATGAAAATGTGATACGTATATTCTATAGAATACTTTTATTTGGTTGTAAAGGAAAATGAAATCTGTAGGTAAGTTGATGAACTTTTAAAAAATCACATTGAGTGTGATAACTCAGATCCAGAAAACTAAAAACTAAAAACATCACAAGTTCTCTCTCATCTAATGCTCCTAGCTCCAATTTTCAAATGTAACTATGAAAACAAGGAAAGTAAAAAGACCATTGTAGGAGAATAGAGAGGGTAATAAAAAAATTTCAAGAGATCTGAGGGGAAACGTGAATAAAGGTGAGTTTGAAATACAGATGTGTACATAAATACAAAAGAGAGATGAAGATAAAATAGCAATAAGGATATCTGAAAAAGTCATAAGGAATGCACTACTATCTACCTAAAAATACAGCATATGCAAGTATGCATATAAATATGCATATATAGTTCAAATAAAAATTCCTATCTGGGCTGACCATGCTCCACCCAAGACTCTCCAGCCAAAATCCCAACACCAGGCATGAGAATCCCTGTCTTGAGTTGTTGTTCAGGGTTGTTCATGAGACTCCCAAAACACCGCAGGCTGTTGATATTGCCCTTCATTGCCCTCACCAGAGGTCAAAGAAGTGCCTATTGCTGAAGACATCATACTCTTTAGACACAGGACAAAAGAAAAGAGACCATGAATTTGAATAAGAGCAAGGGGGTACACGAGAGGTGCTAGAGAAAGGAAAGAGAAGGAAAGAAATGATGTAATTATATTAATCTCAAAAAACTAAAAATAGGACTTTGGGTGCCCATCCCACAATGAGAGATGCTCTCTCAGCCTGGACTCTTGGGTGAGGGCCTCGGCCCTGCCCTGAATGAAATGACAGACTATGGACACCCCCCCATGGAGGGCCTCACCCTCCCTGGGAAAGGAGTGGGGATTGGGGAAAAGGGGGATGGGGGGCTTGGTGGGAGGACATGTGTTGGGAGCACCTCAGGTACCCTAACCCAAACCTGTACTTTCTAAGGTCTAAAGATTTATGTAATTGTCCTATAACCCTAAAAAAGGAGCCTTCTCAGGGTACTCAGAAGAGAAACCACAAAGGTAGAACCTAGGAACACCATGACCCAAAAAGTTTGTCCAAACTCAACCAACCCTAACCATCACCAAGGCAACGGCCGTTAACCCACCCATTCTTCTCCCTCTTGAACTCTTCACTCTGCCAACATCCATCCTGCTCTATGTGGTTGAACAATACCCTGCTATGTGCACACCTGGCACTCAAAGCAACCCTCTCACCCCCTCCCGTTTTCGTGCTCTACAGAGTATATTAGCTGACCTGAGAAAAATTAAATTTGCCACTTGATCAGAAACCTGTCTTGTGGTATTTCTCCCGTGTCTCTTGTCCCCATCCTCAGTCCTTAGGTCTCTTGCTCCAGGTTGATGTCCCAAGGGCTGGGACAGGCGTGGGAGGAGGGGAGGGAAAGAGAGAGGGAGCTGGGACTGACATGTGAAGCAACCTTGTTTCTAATTTAAATTTTAAAATAAAAAAGACTTTAAAACTTTCTTTGTAAATTAATTTGATGTTTCTGGGGTCCATTCACATTTATGGATTTGGATACATGTTTATGGTTTTTCCAGTTTCAGTAAACAAACCAAGAATGCCCAAAAAATTAAAAATATATGAAAAAATCAAGAACACTACACTTTTAAACATCAGCACACAGTGTCACTAAAGTGCTCTGTTGGCTTCTATTATGTAAACATGATCTTGTCTCTGAGACTGCTTGATTTTCCAGGCACCCTTCTCTTACAGCTCATATTAATAAATCTCTGGACAAATACCTTGAAATCTAGAGAAGCAACAAGTTTGCCCCAAATCACAGCTTCTCACTGACTGACTATCGTCCAGGATCTCCACTCCCAGGATTTTCCCACAGCACCAGACATCCACTGGCAACAGCCTCAGGTCTAATTCCTCTCCATACACCTCAGTTTTTTTCAAAATCACGATGACAACAAACCACTAATTGTCTAAGATGTGAAGAAAACTTGTGAACCCTAAGGTTCCACAGGATCTGTTCTCCCAAGTCTCCCTTCTTAATGAGATCCCTGGGGTTGGTGGGTGGAAAGACTGCCTGTCTCCTTGGAGTGAGGTCATGTGAAGGGTAAATAATCTCCTTCCAGGTTCCATCCCTTCTTTGTCCTTAATGGAATCTGAAGAGGTCAGCAGAGGCAGCCAGGGTAGGAGAAAGCATATGTCCCTCATGTCCAGAGTCACATTTGAAACAATATTACTCTGAAGAAAACAAAGATTCTCTCTCTCTCTCTCTCTCTCTCTCTCTCTCTCTCTCTCTCTCTCTCTCTCTCTCTCTCTCTCTCTCTCTCTCTCTCTCTCTCTCTCTCTTTGTGTGTGTGTGTGTCTCTCTCTGTCTCTCTCTCTTTTTCTCTCTCTGTCTCTCTATCTATCTATCTATCTAACCATCTATCTATCTCGATATCACTACCCACACCTAGCCTGAGAACTTTCTAGCCTGACATGAAAGCTTTGACGGCTCTTGAAGCCCCTCTTCCTCTTCTAACCACCACTAACAATGACACTGATGGGAAGACACATGGACCCTTAAATGGGTACTCTGGAGGTCATCAGCCCATATCTGAGTAAGTTGTTGTTATTCTTAAGTTGTTATCCTACCCACAAGTCCTACAATCATGACTTGTTATTCATGGAGATTATTTATGTTTTATGAAATCTGGGGCTCAACATGGCTGAGACGACAAACCAAGTCATTTTCCTATGCTTCCTAGACTTTGGGCATTCTCTGTAAATCTCCGTACTTACATAACCCAGAAGAATTTGGCTTTCAGATGACTCTACCAAGTAAAAAGGAGTTCAGCACTTTGGAAGAAACAGTGGCAGCTGCCTTGATGACTGATGATGGGCAAAACCCAGTTTCTATAGCCCCAGCCCTGCCTACTTGTCCGTAAACCTAGAGCTGCTGGAGAAAGTGCCAGATTCTGTGGCCTCATCCCAACCTCTGAACATCTTCAGAGTGTCATGGACCATATGCTTATACAAAGACAGGGTAAGGGGAGAGAAAACTTCTGGTAAGACTGGGTTGTCATGACACTCCAACTGACATGTTGGTTCATGGCATCAGGGAAATCACCCCTTTCAGAGCCTCCTTTTTTTCTATTAAATGAAGCATATTACTGTCATCAGGAACAATGATACGCACCTGTATTCAACGAAAGTATCAAGAGTAGAGGATATTCTGAGCTACAGAGCGAGTCTGAGGCTCTACAGCCTAAGACTCTGACTTAAAACACAAACAAATAACATGTTATTTAGATTTTTTGCGTTCTACATCTTATTTGGTCATTCAATGCATGAAACACATGTGTAGAATTTCCTCAGTTTTGAACCCCTGGCAATGGCACCAGGATCTATCCCAGGGGCATGAACTGGCTTTTTGGAGCCCATTCTCTATGGTGAGATACCTTGCTCAGCCTTGATACAGAGGGGAAGGACCCTGCCTCAACTTGGTACGTCAGACTTTATTGGCACCCCCAAGGAAGGTTTTACTGCCTCCAAGGTGTGGATGGGGGATGTAAAGGGTAGGAAACAGGGTGGGTGGAAGAAGGGGAGGGAGTGAGAACAGGGGTTGGTATGTAAAATAAAAAATAATTTTTATTTAAAATAAATAATTTCCCCAGTTAAAGAAACAGCCTAGAACCTTTCCATACAGAGTTTCTATCAGACTCCTTACCCTACCCAAGTGATCCCTGAGACTCCCAGGTATCATAGTTTGGAAACTTATGAAATAGACAAGGTCTAAGATAGTTCATACTGATAGTCCAGGTATCATGCATTTAATTCTCCTCCGTGATTTTTACGTTGTAAGATGAAATGCTTTATCACATAGGAGGATTCCTCTTTGTCTCTGGCACCCTGACATGGAGTCAAAACTTGAGCAGGCTTTGGATCAGTCAGGCTAAGAAAGAAAAACACCAACATCGCCAGGAAACAGTCAATAAACAGAGGAACCTGGTTCTTCTAGGCTTATAATTCATTCTGCTCTTAAGTTTCAAGCCCAATACCCGCTAATATAGACTTCAAAGTACCAAAGGTTACAATTTCAAAGATGGCAAACTCTTGGCATCCTTCTCCTGGTGGGCTCATGCTTTGGGAAAAAAATGAAAAATGAAATCCCCTGAGTTCTATTTAATATTTGAGATTCTTTTCCTTATACACAGAATACAAAGAGTTAGTTTAACCACGTGATGCCAGCACTGGAGCACTTTAATTTTATTTGCCCCTCTGTGTTCTTGCTCACCTGTGAAGAACTGAGTCCTATTGCTCCCCAATTCTAATGCGTTTAATGTTCATCTGTGTGCAGGAACATGTGTTACTGTGCTTCATTTTAATTTACATAAAGAATGGTTGTTCTATGAGTCTCATTCATCTTCTTATTCTTTTTACCTAGAATGCGTGTTTCTTCTTAAAATCCATCAGTGTTGCTCTGGTAAATTCTAGCCCATTGTTGAAAAATAGCGCCATGATGTGCTTCTGTCACACTTATCATCCTGGTGATAGACACCCAAACTGCCTCAAATAAATGACGGCACAGAAACAATCCAATTTTGTGAGCTTCCCTAGGGCTGCTCCTCTAGGGTCATGAAATATCGAGAAACCGCTTCTACAGATGGAATACATGAATCCATATATATCCACATCCCTATCAGCCTGTGTCCTTATCCTCTAGACTAGTGTTTTCTAAGCTAACAAATCTAAAGGACAATATTTCTTAATTTAATTTACCTCTGAAATTACCATTGAATTTGAGCATCCATTCATATACTTGGTAACCTTTTAGCTTTCTCAAACACTTTGTATTGGTGTTCTCATATGTCTCTTGCTGAAGGAAAGGTGATCATTGAGTTTTCTAGATATTAGCACCTCATCTGTTCAGCATTGTAAGCATCATCTAGTCTTTGCTATGTTACCATTATGCTGTAAACAACTTAATTTTGCCTTTCAAGTTGTTTTCATCATTGGGCATATTTATCTAAGTTCTTCCCCTTCTAATTAATAGGTTCACCTATATTTTATTTTCTATGTGTCCCATAGAGTCACACATTATGTACTAATCAAAAATAAATGCATTTGAATTCCAACTCCATTATAATTTGAATTCCATTTCTTCTTGACATGGTGAACTTGATTTTCCAGCACACCAAAACATGCTCTCTCCCACTGGTTTCTTAGGGCCATCATTTTCCTGTGTTAAGCTCTTAGATAAAGGTCAATCTTATGTTGGAAAGTGGTACACTGAGATCTTGGCTAATGTTTGGGGATATTTAAATCAGAGAATGGAGTTTCTTTTTAATTATTTCTGTCTCCTTGAGCATTACTATGAAATAAAATTAAGCAAAAAAATAAGAAACAAATATGGGGCTGGACAATGACTCAGCAGTTCAGATCACTGGCTGCTCCTGTAGGGCACCCACATTCAATTCCCAGCACCCACATGGTAGCTTATAACTATCTAAAATTCTACCTGGGGTTAAGGCTTTGTGAAATTTCTCCTATCCATGTTGGTATGCCAACTGGCATGGCCATTATGCAGGCCTTATTTAGGTAGCAATATTCGTAGGTGCAACATTCCTACTGTATAAGGAATACTATCTCAAAGCAGGCAATCCAATCCTCTGGCTCTTGCCATCTTTCTGCCCCCTCTTCAGAGATGTTCCCTTGGCCTTAGGTATTGGAGGCTGGGATGTAGTTGCACGAATTGGGACTCAGTCACTTATTCTCTTCAACTTGACCAGTGATGGACCTTTGTAGTAGTTTTCACTTCCCTGTAAGTGTGTCTAAGGTTAGTAGCCAACATCTGCTGAACTGGACTTAAGGACTCAGTAGAAGGAACTCATGCCAGGCACTGTAAACCTAGCCCACTACCCATGGCCTCAGAGTCATAGACCTTGGTTGAAAAACTGCTTCCACCTTCCTAAATCAACACAACTTCCAAGTATATTCTCAGTTGCATTTTATCTAACATTTCTATTAGTCTATTGTCTGTTCTTGCACCAAAACAGACTATTTCAAGTCATTAAGGTCTTTGTTAGTCTTACTTTCCAAAATGACAATTTTTTTCTGTTTAATCTTTGTTATTGTTGCTCAGATTTTTTAATTGCTGGCATACAACACATTTTGGTCAAATCTGCTCCTCTCTTCCTCCCCTCCAATTCTTTCCCTATTCCCTCTACCACTACTTCCTTCCCAATCACATACTTTTGGAAAACTCTTTGATTTCTACATTTTTAACTGTTAATAGATACATTGTCTTTTCTCTTTTACTCTTGTTTTTCCTTTTTATTTGGTTTGTGGGGATTCTTTTTCCATTCGAGATTTGAACCCAGAGCCTCACACATGCTAGACAAGCACTCTATTATGGAGCTACATTCTCAGTCCATTTTAACGTCTTATTGGGATACAAAATCTCACCAAGCAGCCTGGGCTGACCTGGGAATGAAGACCTTCTCACCCCTGGTGAGTAGATGGGGTTACAGGTGAGCATTTATAAACCCAGTCCTCATTTTTATTTCATCCATACTTAGGTTACCCTGGAAGCTTTCTCTAACCCTGTGAAGCAGACCTCTGTCTAACAATGTTTCTGAGGTTTGTATACTCTCAGACTCATCTTACAAGTCCAGAGTTTTAAAAATATAGCTTTGAGGTCATTTTTCTTTCTCCTCTGAGGTGATGCCTCAGCCAGTCTCCACATCCACACCTTTTCGCACAGACATAACTCTCATACCTCGCCCTGTGTTTGCTCTCTTCTCTGCATCTTTCCTCTTTAGCTAAGCTTGACACCATCCACTTTAGAATGCAGGACACAAGCTCAATGTTAAGTAAACAGAGTCCTATGAGAAATAAGATCTTCACCTTCCCACCCACCCTAGACAGTTAGCACACCCTGCTCGGCATGTGAAACTTCCAGGGCAAGCCGCTCCTAGACTAAACCTTTGCCCCGCATTTTAAACTACCAAATGAATTGCAAAAGCATTTTTTTTCTCAAGGAGGGTTTGACCCAGGAACACATCCTTACAATATACGTGGGACTGCTACAATGAAATCTTGGGATGCCTACAGTTCCTTACAAAGGAAAAGGGAAACCCTGGACAGAAGCATTAGGTAGAAACTGATGCTTCGCAGAGAAGGAGGAGCTGGAGTAAGACAAGATCAAGTGAGCTTTCCATATTGAGGGGTGGGAAACTATTGTGAATGTGTTGAAGACTCAAGCACAGAATCCGGAAGGTAAATAAATGGACAGCTGTTTAAATAAGAATTTCAAAAGACAGAGCAAAGAGGTGTGTCATCAATACACCTTTGGAAATTGAACAAAATGACTGTTTTCCTGCACTCCTTGCCTATGACCAAAATAAAAATGCAGTTATAAATTCTGTCTTGTGGACAGTGAACAGGAGCTGAAGCACTTCATCTGAGTTTGCAAAAATAGCTATGAAATTGGAAGTGAATCCAAACTATCCCAGAACCAGTTCTGTGAAGTGGTGTCACGACAGTGTGACAATTAATACCAGCTTCCTTACACAATGCATGAACAGAAATGCCTCCATCAGGCCGGAGACTCAAAGACAAAACACACATCTAACATTCCCTGTATTTTTTCTTTGCTTGCAGGGCAGCAATGCTCAGGGAAAACCAGAGCCACATGACAGAATTCCTTCTTCTGGGACTGACCAGTGAGCCCAAAGAGCAGGCGTGGCTTTTTGCCGGCTTTCTTGGCATGTACCTGGTTAATGTGATTGGCAACTCAGTCATCATTGCAGCCATCCAGGGAGACACCCAGCTGCACACTCCCATGTACTTCTTCCTCTCCAACCTGTCCCTGGTAGACATCTGCTTCACGACTGTCATCGTGCCACAAATGTTAGCGAACTTGCTGACACGGAGGAAGGCGATCCGCTTCGCCCAGTGCCTTGCTCAGATGTATTTCTTTGTGGCCTTTGGTATTACAGACAGTTTCCTCCTGGCTGCAATGGCCATTGACCGTTACGTCGCCATCTGCAGCCCACTCCGTTACACCACGACCATGAGCCCCAGGCGCTGTCGCCTGCTGGTGACGGCGTCCTGGGCAGTGTCCCATCTTCACTCACTCACCCACACGATTCTCATGGGCCGCCTTTCTTTCTGTGGAGCCAACGTGATTCATCATTTCTTCTGTGATGTGCAGCCACTGCTGACACTCTCCTGCTCTGACACCTCCATCAACGAGCTCTTGGCCTTCACAGAGGGCTCTCTCGTGATCGTGAGCCCCTTCATCTTTATAGTCATCTCTTATGCGTATATCACTCGGGCTGTTCTGAGGGCCCCCTCAGTGGGAGGAAGGTACAAAGCATTCTCCACCTGTGGGTCCCACCTCACAGTTGTGGCACTATTCTATGGAACCATAATATCTGTGTACATTCGCCCCTCATCCACCTACTCGGTGACAAAAGACCGAGTGGTCACTGTCATCTACACAGTAGTTACCCCCATGTTGAATCCTTTCATATACAGCCTTAGGAACAAAGACATGAAACAGGCCTTGAAAAAGCTGGCTAAAAGAGCAGAGTAGGATGTGCATATTTCACTGCCCATAGAAATTAAATCAACAGTTCAACAAAGCGCTGCTGTGTCCCTGCCATGTCTGGTTCTAGACAATGAGAACATCAGAGTGTTGCACAGGTACCAAGACAGGTTCATTCCAGAGATTCATGGGGTGATTTTGAAGGATTACTTACAGTCTATGGTGTCCCACCAGCCAAACCTGTCCTGAGACTTTGTAGCACTACAAGATTCTCATCTTATGCCAGTCCTCTTTCCTTCCCTGTTTTCTTCCACAGATCTCAAACTGAGTCTGAAAACTCCCACTCACCCACTGCCCAATAAATCTCTTGCATGTTGTAGTGGTTCTTTTCTATCCATTAATTTGGCTGTGGTAAGGGATAATAATCATATAACTGGTTAAAAAAATATATTTCTGCATTTGTCTCTAAGACTACTTCTATAAAAGATTATTATTATTATTTTAATAAATAAATAAATAAGAAGTCGGGTGGTGGTGGTGTACACCTTTAATCTCAGCACTCAGGAAGTAGAGGCAAGAAGATCTCCATGAGTTCAAGGCCAGGCTGATCTACAGAGTGAGTTCCAGGACAGGATCCAAAGCTACACAGAGAAACCCTGTCTTAAAAACCAAAATAAAATAAAAGATTATTATTGCATCCAGGGAATGAGTGAAAAAGATCACCCTCCTCCAAATGGGTGGATGTCATCCAATCTATCAAGGGCCCACAGAACCATCCACATGGATGGTTATCATCCAGTCAATCGCGTATCCACAGAACAAAAAGACAGAGAACCAGTTAATGCACTTTCTTCATCAGCTAAGGCATCCATCTTCTGCCTTTTGATCTGCCCTCTTGATTCTCAAATCCTTAGATTCAGACAAGGATTTACAACACTGACCTCCCCTTGTTCTCAAGCATTTAGTGATGGACTACACTATTGTCTAGTTTCCAGCTTTCAGAAAATCATGAACCCTCTTAGCCTCCATAATCATGTGAGGAAAACTCTCACCTTGGTGTGTGTGTGTGTGTGTGTGTGTGGTGTGGTGTGTGGTGTGTATGTAGTATGTCAGTGTGTGTGACTCTGGATGTGTGAACATACACATGCCCACGTATGTGTGTGTTCACACCTTGGCATCTGCTTCTCAGAAGACCTGAACTAATGATCCAAACAATGACCTAGTGAATAATCCTACTGGCACACTGTAAAGAAACTTGAACAAGAGTACCAGGAGTTTGTTTAACTGATATTTATATATTTTTATGAGATTAGGTGCTCCACTTGAGTTAATGATCTTTCAAATAATGGAACGACTATGACAGCAAACTCAAATGCTCATCAACAGGAGAATGAATATCTGAATCATAATACAATCTCACAAATCTGCAATTCTGAAATCCCAAAGTTACTCAGAGGCAACTCACAGCTTCAGTTAACAGATCATGTAGTCACATCTGACTAGCATTGATATGTAGCTATCTATTCCATTTAGGATGAGCATTTACTTGCCAAAATATTAGTGTTTTATAGCAGTGTGCTACCCAGAAACTACTACCACACTGTATATAACATGTTTACAATATTCTTTTCTAAAATGAAAACATTGAGAATTTCAAAACTTTTTAAATTCCCTAGAAATGATAATGGAAATTACAGTGTGAAACTTTACTATCTAACATGGAGGGGAGAGATGAATATCAAAAATATGTTGACTGGAAAAAGGTGAATGAATGTTCATACAAAGGACAGCATAGGCGACTGTAAGTAATGCATGATTTTAGAAGTCAGCCCAGGCCCTTGGGGCCCCAGGCTGGTGGGAGGACAGCCACACTCACCTGTTGCAGATTTGCAAACACTGGACCTAGCTGGGACCTTCCCAGCAGGCAAGAAGAAGGTCAGCCCAGGTCTTTGAACCCAGGCTTGTGGGAAGACAGCCAGGGGCCCGCCTGGTACCTACCTCATTTTAAGAAAATAAGGGGCAGAGAATTAGGAGAGTTAGAGAAGCAGAATTGTTCATACTGTCATGGAAAGATACATAGAGGAAGAAAGGTAAAATGGAAAGGATTTGGCAGATGTTGGAGGCCAACTTTTGCCTCCTGGGTCCATGGTGACAGCCAGCCCTAGGCTGTGACCATGACCTATTGCATCTGAGATCGATGTTGATGCCCACATCCCCACAGTGTCACCAAAGGCCATATGAAACCTGGGCTGCATCCTGTGGTGTCCAGGGGCCATGCTGACATCAGAGCCAGCCTGACCTGAGTACCCGGAGCTACCACTCAAAACAATGATGTAGACCAGACTAAGCTGCTTCCTGAGGCCATCTATCGGTCTGTGGGCCCTGGACCAGCTGCAGTTGGGTTCTGCATTGAATTCTGTGGCACAGTTACCACTAGGGCCCATACAGAGGCCCAGGATCTGGGCTGGAGCCTGCAGCTTAAGTGGGGCGGGGGACACGCCAGCCATACAGATATGAGTGGCCTGTGCTACCACCCCGGTCCAGGGAGTCATCCGGGCCCAGGTTGCCACCAAAAGCAATGTCTAGGCCCATGGCCCTAAAGTGACCAGGGTCTGGATTGACGTATGTGGCTCCGGTTGCCACCAAGTGCGGTGAAGAAGACCTGGGTCAAACCAGCCACCTGAGTTGGCATTAGTGTTCGAGAACCAGAATGCATCCATATCTGAGTGGCCTGCACAGCTACTGAATGACATGGTGACATCTGGGCCTGAGCTGCAACGGAGGACCATGTCATGGCATGTAGCCCCATTGCAGCCAGGGACTGTGCTGATGTCCGATGGCCCTGTTACCATCAAAGGTGATGCAAATACCCAAGATCAAGGGCCAAGTTGGTGTCCCAGAGTCGCACTGCCACTGGAGGCAGTGGGGACATCCGGACCCAGCTGCTGTTAAGGATCATGTTGGAGTCCCGGTCCTGCACTGCTACTAATAGTCACATTAGGGCCGCAAGCTGAGGCCTTGGTGGTGCCCAGCCATTCCTTCCACCCAGAGCCAAGGTGTTATCTGGGCCTAAGCTGCTGCCAAGGGCCATGCCTGGGTCCATGGTACAACAGCAGCTGGGGCCAGTGTTACATCAGGAGGCCTTAGGAAGCACACGAGATGAAATCAGAGGCTACACTGAGCCAGTCCCGGCCTTCACTGCCCTGGGAAAGCCGGCCTTGCCTCTCGGGCTGCCCACTACAAGAGAGCTGGGCCTGCACTTGGGAGAGAGGGCCCCCACCCCTCACCACAGGTGAGGATGACCTACCCTGAGGACATGCATGTAGGGGCGCTGTCTCTACCACCACACCTGAGGTAGGTGGCCCCAGTGGCTCGAACTGACCTGCTTGGATAACACCCAGGCCCACAACTGGGTCTTGGGTTGACCCACCCTGGCATCTACCCCATCTGGGGGACCTGCTGGAGCTCATGAAGGGACTGGTCCTGTGGAAAGATACCCACAAGATCTCCAAGACACAGGATACCCAGAAGAACTCCAGTGAAGATCCAATGAGGATGGTGTACCAAAAGTAGAGGCCTTGAACCAGACCAATGACTCATTGCAATGCACAGCTGCCAGTCAAGCTGATGGGACAAAGGGGTGTACTATGTGACACACTGTAGCCTCCCGTGCCACCAGGACAGATGAAGAGGTGATGGAGAGGCAGGAGAGGAGAAGCAGAGATTTCTCCATTTCGGGTGTGGTTTTCGCTTTGTTTGTTTTATTGGGTTTTTGTTGTTGTTGTTGCTTTTGCTTGCTGGCTTGCTTGCTTACTTTGTCTTTTTTTCTTTTGTGGGGGGATGCAATAGGGATGGGTGGTGGGGAATATGGGGAACCAGGAAGTGAACCGAATTGGGGTGCATAATGTGAAACCCCCAAAGATTCAATAAAGATGTTTAAGAAAGTAGTATATGGTTTTATACACACATTATAAAAGATAAAATATAAGAAAATTGTTCCTGCACATTTTATGTATTTATACATTATAAATCTGACAATTTTAAAATACATTTTATTTATTCTTTGAAAATTTCATATGTGTGTACAATATTTCAATAACATCTGTCTTCTAGTCCCTCACCTCTGACTCCTTCCAAATCACCTCACCACATCTCCCTTCCAGCTCTTTTTTATGTAGTCTTTTTTCTAGTAATTAATAATTCTTTTTCTAATATCTGTGGTGCATGGATATAGGACCATCCACTGGAGATGGGAAACCCACCCAAGACAGCATCCCTGAAGAAAATTGATGCTCCCTCCCCAAGTAGCCATCAACTCCAATAGCTCCTCAGCTAGGGGGAGGCTTTGTGGGGTCCTCCATATCCATGTTGGAATTCCCATTGGCTTGACAATGTCTTCATTGTGGTGCCTGCTCCAAGAGCGCGTCTAATAAGTTGGGCAAAAGCCTGGAGATTGAACAGAAAGACAAGAGAGGAAGCAGCCTTATACACAAACTTACAGCACAGTGGGAAAACCCCAGCTGGAAGAGTGTTTTCCTCTGCTAGATGCTGATGGCAGTGGAGCAAGGCTGGGACAGTAAGCCAAGACTAGAAAACAGGAAGCACTTGGACTGGAAAACAGGACTCACTTGTTGGCTGACCAGCGACTCACAGAGACCTGGTGGGGGCTGGGACCCAACACTTCATCGTTAGGATAATCTTCCTAAAGAAGTCCTTATTCCTTTGCAGATCCCATATGCATCCTATCTCCACCTTCTGGGGCCACAGAGAGCAAGTCACTATTTTTTCTACATGCCAGAATTGTAGGTCTTTGAAAAGAGTTCTGATGCCCACCCCAGGCCAAGTCTGCTCCACCCATTTATTGTTGTTTATTTTCTGGTGAGTGGTGGGTTTTCTTTTTGAGAACTGGAATTCAATTAGAAGTTATGGAGTAGAGAAGTTATGGTAATGGGGGGGGAGATAATCAGGAGACTGTAAGAATCAGTGCTTACTTACCAAGCCAGAATTACCTGATTATGGTCAGAGGGAATGTCACTCCGGCTGGGGTTAGAGGGGTCAGAGAAGAGTGAGGCTGAAACAAGTTTATTGTTTATCCCCCTTATCAGAAACAGAGTATAATGGTAGTTGACAGGAAGAATACAATTGTAGTTGCCAGGATACATGTTGTTTGCAAGCTATATACAGGGTACACTAGATTATTGTCTAAGACCAATTGCCCACCCAAGCTTCTATATGCTTAACTGACTTCTAGGGAACGCAGAGATATATAGATGGGATGAATGTTCTACTGCCTGAGGGAGTGCCCCAGTTTCTCAGGAACTGAAAGGCACACGGTGCCCTGGGAGCTATGAACTCTACACCTATGACACATTCCTCTCAAGACAGCTAGACCAGGCCAACTCCATAATTCCCTGCAGGAGAAGCCTCAGGTTTCCAAGACCTGATTACTCCAAAATAAAGATGTTTTGATACTGCTGGGAATAAAGACTCCAGGTTCAAGGGGGGACAGCAAGGAGGTTGGGCATCTCTTCCATCTTGCTTCTAACGACAATGAGTGGGATTGAATTCCAGGAGGCACTACACATAGAAAGCTCATAGACTGTGTGTCTCTGTTTCTAAGACACTTTAGTCCCTGAGTCTTTAGTCCATGCTGTTAGGAAAGAACACTAGGGCTTTCATCAGTGGAAAAGCAGACCCAATAGGGAAGGCAGACAGACTCTGTTCCAAGTGATGGAGAAAGGTTCTGTGGAAATTCCAGGGAAGGTGTCAAGATGGAAGTGTCTGATCCCTCTCTTCTCTTCTCTCACGTGTGCGTACTCACTGCTGCTCCCTCATTACTTCCTTGTTCCCATTCTGTCTTTACTCTTATACATCCTAGCTGTCTTGATCATCCACAGGAAGTCTTGATCATATTCATGAACTCTTTGATAGTGTGAAGCTGGTACAAGCCAACCATATCCATGTTCCTAGAATAGTGAAGCCATTATGACTATTCTCCTAGTTATGATTACAATTGTTGTGATGGAGCATCATGATCAAAAGCAAATTGTGGAAGAAAGGGTCTATTTGAATTACTCTTCCAGATTGTACTCCATTATTGAAGGAGTCAGGACAGGAGTTCAAGCAAGGCAGGAACCAATGCAGAGGTCGTATAGGGTTTCTGCGTACTGGCCTGTTCCCCCAAGGCCTGCTCAGCCTGATTTTGTATAGAACACCAGTCCAGGATGACACCACCCATAAAGGGCTGGGCCCTCCCCCATCAATCTCTAATTAAGAAAATGCCCTACAGGCCTGCCTGAAACCTGACCTTATAGAAGCATTTTCTCAATTGAGACTCCTTCCTCTCAGATGACTGTAGCTTGTGTCAAACTGACATAAACTAGCCAGCACAAGTGTGCCTTAACAATGCTCAAGACTTGTGTTATGCAAGTTACCTCACCGAGTGACAGAGAGGGAAGAGTGATGAGCAAAGGGGTCAAGACTATGCTGGTGAAACCCAGAAAGACAGCTGGCCTGACAAGGGGGAGCTCTTGGACCCCAGACTGATGGCTGAGAGGCCAGCAGGGGACTGATCCAGACCCCCTGAATGTAGTGTCAGTGAGTAGGCCTCAGCCATCTCTGGGGCCTTGGGTAGTAGATAAGTGTTTACCATGGCTTACAAATGAACTTTGGGAGCCCATTCCACATAGAGGGATGATCTTTCTGCCTGGATACATAGGGGAGGGCCTAGGCCCCGCAATGCAAAGATAGAAAACACAAAGAATTTCTTCCTAATTTATGAGACACTAAACCCAATATGCCCTTGGGTGAAGTTGGTAACACTGCTGATGGAGAAGGTGAGAACCTTTGATTGTCGGGTGCTGTTAAGTTTATAAAGCTATTTTTATCCACTTCAGCGCATCTGACAGTCCTTAAAAAGAAAAGAAAAGGGCAAATACTTTCATAATACTAAAACTATCTAGCTGTGACCTAGCTATATAAGTCATTATTTCTTCTCTCCCCAAACACACGGACATTTGCATGCACATGTGTACACAAGCATCTGCTCAACGATTTTCTAATAAATGTACCACATCACACAAATACCTTGTTCAAATTTTACAAGATTGTACTTGTGATAGCTTTTCTATTTGTAAAGAAAGAGTAGGGACACAGAGACTCAGGAAGGGTCTTCCCAGATGAACCCCAGTTCAAGTTCATCCAGGAGGGTCAACAAAAACAGCTTTTCAAAGAGCTAAAGGACAAAATTCACTACCAACTGCATTTCCCATTATCACTGCCCAGAATCCATGTCTATGTGCCTGCCACCCTGGGGACACAGTGTATCTCTGTGATGTTTAAGAAAGTCAGATCAGATGAAAAGTTTGGGGGGAAATCTCTATTGACAGAAGCTTTGCAGATTCAAGAATCTTTCCCACTTTGTATTCCTTTAATGGAAGTAAGAAATCTAAATAATACCTCTGACTTTCCTGTCCCTGGCCTTCTCTGAGCACCCTTTGGGCTTTGCCTGGGTGTTCACCCCATCACCCTATTGAGGAATCTGCTCATCGCAAGTGGCCATTGGCTCTGACCAGCACCTCCATATGCCCGTGAACTTCTTCATGGCCAACCTGTTCTTCAGCAGTGCCTGCCCCACCTATACCATTATCCCCAAGGCACTGGTGAGCATTGAGACCCAGCATCACGTCATCTCACACCCTGGGTACCTTACACAGATGCACTGCTTCACGTACTTACCCTGCCCATTGTGGTTGTCCCCGATTGCTACGCCGCCCTCCTTTGCTTTACATTGTGGTCATGGGTCCTCAGGGTTACATGCTGCCAGTATCCACATCATGACTCTGCTGACACTGGCTTTTCCACCAGCCCTGCCGATATCCCAGTTTTCCTCCTGTGCCTCTATTCCATCCCACATTTTTTCTGTGATGTACCTCCACTCATTCCTCAAGCTCTCAGATTCCCTCAGACGATTCTCTAAGACATGACTCCTCTCATTTATGTCCTGGTTTCTTGTGCCCACATCATGCCATCCTTGGGATCCCCCTTCGATTTCATGGAAGCACAAACTCTTCTCTACCCATGGCTCTTGCCTGGCAGCGGTCACTTTGCTTTATGTGACACTCTTTCTGATGTATTTCCAGCCACCAGATTCCTATATGGCAGGCGCTCTGGAGGGGTTGTATCTGTGTTACACACAATGAACATCTCATGCTCAATCCCTTTAACTATAACCTGAAGCACAGGGACATGAAAGGAACTCTGTGGAGACTCTTTGACTTGGGAAAATGCTGTGATCGCTAGAAGGTGCTTCCCCAGATTAGAAGCCCAGGACCTTTAAAATGCTTTCTAAAATGGACTCTAGCTACAGTTTTTGAAGAACTATCAAATGAAATGGATGCTATTCTGACCAGCAAGCTAACAATCTGGGAATGTGTAATTTGACAGGATCTACTCTCCAAAGGTGGCAATTCCTCTCAAGGAAAGGAAGTAGACAACAATGACTTCATGGTGACTGAGTTAGTGGTTCTGGTACAGAAAGAGATTGCAAACATAGGACTGAACCACCAAGAGGCACATCAGCAGAGCTTTGGTTCTAGAAGGAAGTGCAAACAGCTCTCTCTATGACTAAGATGTGGTCTCACATGGCAACAAGCAATACTGACAAATTCTGCAGGTTCAGGGGCTCTGCGTTTAGGGGTCGTTTCTAAGCTCAGCTTTGGAAGTAGCTTACTGATAGGAACTTTTCTCCAAGATGGAAAAGCTGAACCAAGAAGACTTATTGACTGACACTAAGAGAGCAAGAATAAGTCCAGCAGAAGGAACGGGGCACAGTCAGAAGACAGTTTGAGTATGGGCTGTGTATAAAGTTACATAGTGATGCCTAGTGTTGAGGATAGATCTGTGATTATTCAGTCTATAAATTCTGCTTTGTTTTATTTCCTTACTATGAGACACACCTGTCATTGTGAATTTTTAATGTAAAAAGCAGAAAAAAATAAAATTATCGTAGTCCCCCATTTAAAAATAACCACTGATATTTTGTGTAATTTATCTTCAGTTTGTTTCTAGTTACTTTTGTATTCTCCTTTGCTAGCAAAGCACCATGAATGTGATGATCAATACTTCACTGAATTCTGTAACTTGAGTTCTGTCCCAATGATCTATATTTCCTCCTGAAAATCTTGGATAAGATTACATCACAAGATAAGTTCATGTCAGAATAACCTTTTACTGATGCCGGGAGATTCTGGTTTGTCTGTTTTGCCAAGATCTTACGCTGGGTTACCTTTTGTCTGCGTCTTCTTAGACTCCACTGCCCACACTTCCCACCTACTTGTAGCTACGATACTTGCAGTGGCGCTCCTTGGCTTTGGTTTTCATTCCTTTTGTTATTAGTGAGGAGAACATCTTTCTGGATCTGATCACCAGATTTAGTTTGGTTTTTTCGGGGGAGGGTATTGTTTGGTTGGTTGATCGGTTTGGTTTGGTTTTTGGTTTTTTGAGACAGGTTTTTCTGTATCCTTGGAGCCTTTCCTGGAACTAGCTCTGTAAACCAGGCTGACCTGAAACTCACAGAGATCCACCTGCCTCTCAAGATCTGGGATTAAAGGCGTGTGCCATCATCACCTGACTAGAGATTACCAGCTTTTTTACTAATTATTATTTATTACATTTTTAAAATTAGAAACAAGCTTGCTCCCTGTCCCTCCAGTCCTCCTGCACCCCACCACTAGCTCCCGCAGCCTCCCACCCTATCCCCCACTCCCTTCCCCATAGGGGATATCCAGAGTCTGTCATTTCGTTCAGGGCAGGGCCTAGACCCTCTCCCAAGAGTCCAGGCTGAGAGAGCATCTCTCTTTGTGGTATGAACCCACAAAGTTCATTTGTATGCCAGGGGTAAATACTGATCTACTGCCCAGGGCCCCATAGGTTGTCCAGGCCTCTTCACTGACACCCACATTCAGGGAGTCTGGATCAGTCTCATGCTGGCCTCCCAGCTGTCTATCTGGGGTCCAAGAACTCCCCCTTGTTCAGGTCAGCTGTTTCTGTCACTAGGTTCCAGGGGTTCAGTTGAATGTTTAGTTGTGTTTGCCTCTGCTTCCATCAGTCACCGGATGAAGGTTCTAGAATGGTGTATAAGGTAGTCATCAAACTCATTATCAGGGAAGGACATTTAAGGTAGCCTCTCCATTGTTGCTTAGTTTGCCAGTTGGTGTCATCCTTGTAGGTGATCACCAGCTTTAAAAAGTCTCTTGTGTATTCATATCATTGATCCAACTGCCTCCTCGGCAGTTTTAAACTGAGCCAGACAGGTTTTTGACATTGATGCTATCAGCATATCCTTGTCTTCTCTGAGTTATTGTCACAGCTGATTCTTTATCTCCCCATGGTGTTTTGCGAATTTACGTTAGGTAGTGCACAGAGTGTGTCTCACTACGATGCTTGCGTGTACACAGGTCTCTGCAGTTTCTCGTGTTCAAGTCTTCTTGCTCACCTTTGTCACCCACCCTCCCTCACACAGGTCTGCCCTCCCTAAATAGTCTCCCTTCTGCGTGTGCATCCCGTAGGAGAACAAGGACACAATGTTTGTAACTCTCACTACTCTCTCTTGTTCCTCTCGTTCATTTTCTCCCAGAACTCCTGTTTAAAAACAAAAAAAAACTGAATACAAGAACACATATTCCCAGTATTGGGGAGGCAGAGACAGGGGGATCCATGAGGTTGCTGGCCAGCCAGGCTGGCTAAATGGCAAGGAAGTTCCAGGTTCAGTGAGAGAACCTATGTCAGAAAAACAAGGTAGGAAGCAACTGAGGAAAACAATTGAGTTGACCTTTTATTTATACACACACACACACCTAGAAATCCCTACATGCTATATGTTTTGGAGTTGGGAACTCAGTAGGAATAATCTAGGAATAAAAGAAGCTAACATAATGATATTCATTAGAAAATATTTTCAATAGAATAAACACCAATATAAGGCTATTTATGAGAGAGGAGTGATGAGCAAATTGGCAAAGAATGGGCTGGCAAAACCAGCAAAGGCAGCTGATCTGAACAGGGGAGAGCTCTTGGACCCCAGACTGACAGTGGGGAGGCCAGCATGGGACTGATCTGGACCCCCCAAATGTGAGTGTCAGCGAGAAGGCCTGGGCAACCTATGGGGCACTGAGCTGTGGATCAGTGTCTATCCCTGATATACAAACAGTCTTTGTGTGCCTATAGCACAAAGTGGGATGCTCTCTCAGCCTGGACTCTTAGGGGAGTGCCTGGACCCTACCCAGAGTAAAATGACAGACTCTGATATCCCCTATGTGGAAGGATTTGGCAATAGGGTGGGAGGGTGGGGGAGAAGGTGAGTGCGGGAGGAGGGGAGGGAGAGGGAACTGGGATTGACATGTAAAACAAGCTATTTAAAATTTTAAAAAATGATATGATAAAAAAGAAATTTATAACATTACAAATGTTAGAAATTAAAAACTAAAGCTATAAAATTATGAGCTAAGCTTCCATCTTAAAACATTATAGGAAAAATGGATAAATTAATCCAAGTAAGATAAAAGAAGAAAAACAAAACACATAAGAGCAAAACATGCGGAAACAGAGTAGAACCTGACAGAAAAGAACGAGAAAGAGAATGGCCAGGCATCATGGCTCATGCCTGTAATTCTTGTAGAGAAGGAAAGATGGGACATGATTGGAAAGAGGTATGCTGTTTAATGACAGTTTAAATAGTACACAGTTCAATGCATTAGGATGTCAGTGTGAAATCACCAAACCATGTATTATCTAAACTGAGTTGTGAGGGAATGGACATTAAATGATTATTTTTATAGACTCTTATGTGTTTTATGTGTACAAGTTCAAACACATGTCTTTTGCAACACGCTAGACGCATTCTCTACTACTGAATCACACCCTCAGAATCTATAAGCTATGTTTGCAACAATAGATGATAGATATATAGATGATGATAGGTTGATAGATGATAAATCATGATGATAGACAGACAGACAGACAGACAGATAGATGATAGATAGATAGATAGATAGATAGACAGACAGATCTTACCTAATGGAGAGGCTATATGTTAATTAGTATTATCTCTAATACCCAAGGTCATAGAAAGTAAGAAAGTGCTCTCTTTTGCATGCCTTTTACAGGTATTTATGATTCTTAATATCTTCTGTTATTTTCTGAAGCATGCATAAGGCCTCTACTTTGATTAGAAATACTGTCCTACACAACAAAGAAGACTCTGCTCAGCATAAGAAATGATAACAATGTTGTCATCAGCTTGAAGTCCAGTAGATAAGCAAGTACAAAGGCCCTGTACATCCCAGTCCTGATCACATGAATGGGAACCATGGAACCACAATCCAGAGGAGACAGCTGGTCACTGGATGATTGCCCTGTTTAGTCTAATGGCAGGTCTGGGACTGGGCCCCAAGGGGCATTGCACATGAAAATCACCACCTTTTTGTGTCTCTTAGGTCTGAGGAGTCATTAAAGACCTGAAACTTCAGCCTATGAACAAGACAGACACTGCAAGAACAGTCATATTTTCTTGGGGTGACAATGAGGCAATGAGTTCCAGCACCTTGGTGGTAAAGGTACTGTGTGAGACTGGGGTATGGGACAGGGAGGGAAAACAGAATCTACCTACAACTCATGGAACATGTCTTCATACACACACACAGTGCGTAGGTACTTTTTTCTTCCTCCTTTTCCTTTCTTTTTGGCAATCATTTTCTGGCCCTTCTGATCACCATGAAAGGCACCTAGAATAATATGTCACTCCTAAGACCACCTCCGTCTTCAATTTTAATTCATATTAGTAAAAATACTTGATATTTGTGAGATTCTTCTTGGTTCAGCATTTTACTGGCAAATAACTGAAGCCTCTCCTATCCATTACTGGTGTATTATAATACTATTTTGGTTGTAATTGTTAAGTCACCTGACAAGTTGATGCATGCTTTCCATATGCCAAAAATGAATGCTTTTCCATGGATTACTCTAAGATTCACAACTACTAAAAGATGAAGGGGGTGATGGAGATGGTGCCAATAATTCTCACTTAATATTGGCACTATAAACCCAACCTCCAGACAGTAAAAAAGGACAGGTAAACACACCTTCTTGTATTGAAGTTAGCAATAATTCCAATGATATTTTACTGAGTACTTTCTATGTGTTAGATTTATTCTAAATAATTTAAAACCATCAAGCTTAATTGTCGTAGCATTCTATACTATTATGTTATCATCCCACTTAAACAGATTTGAAAAACAAAGTCAGAGAAGTAAATGATGTTCTCAACATCTGTACTGTCACACTGTGAGAGACCACTTATTTTAATCACTGCATTAAACACTCATGAAATTCTCACCAGCTTTTACTGAATGTTCATTTACACCTCCACACCACTGAGCAGCAATGCTGTAATTTCTCCTTTGGGTTGTTCACAATGATTCATGAAGAAACTTCAGATGATCCCAGCATTTGGGCTTCTCAGCAAACTTCTCAGGTAAGGTTTTCAATCTACATTTTGTGGGTCAGAAAAGCAACTTGAAAGCATGTGAAAAAAAGAACTGGGAACGCGTTAACTGATGCTTCCCATTGAACTGTGTCCCAGGCTCCCATCTCACCACTGACTATTAATCCTGGCAATGACGCCTGCACAAGCACAGAAACTCAGCTTTTCATGGCGCTTGCCTCAGTAATGATGACACACTATGGAGTAGTCACACATGCAAATGAAGAGTGATTCAGAGAGGAAACAGCTGACAGGGTCAGCCTGAGAATGAGGAGCACAAAGAGGATTGCTTTCTGGTGTCTAGGAAATCGTAATCGTAAAGCGGAAAGTGTTGATGATGAAGCCCAGGATGAAGGGGAAGTGATGCATCCTAATGATGTGTTGTTCAGGTTGCATTAACTCACTACAGTGGTGATGAGAAGCAAGGGGCTAGTGTCTGCCAGCATGTCTGTCTCCGCTCCCTTCCTTGTGAAGAAATCGTTCTGGGGCAGTGGGGGGCAGAGGGAGGGTCTGAGGGAGAGAGAAAGAGAACCTTTTGGCTGTCCTTTAAATTCTAGTGATAAATTACCTTAAATGGACTCTAACCTAAGTCATTGAAGTTGAAATAATACTAAGTGCCTTTATAAAGGAGCCAAGATTGAAGAGGTATGAATTCCACAGAACTAGAGCAGTGGCTCAGCAATTAAAAGCACTAGATATTCTTACAGAGGACCCAGTTCAGTTCCCAGCACTAACACAGCAGCTCCAGTTCCAAGGTGTCCAATGCCCTTTGGGCACCAGGCATACACATGGCACACATACATGCATGTAGGCAAGCAGAACAATCATGTGCACACGCGTGCGCGCACACACACACACACGTATATATATAGAGGGGGGGAAATATATGACAAAAACATCCAGTTTAGCCTCATTCGCACAGTCTTGGGGAGAACTTGCAGTAATACAGTGATGGAGAAGCCAATGTTTCATCACAACCAGACACACATATTCACAGTAATAGTCATGTATTTACAAATGAGGTTACAAGCACTAGTCACTCCCACCAGAATGAGCCTGATCTTAGAAAGTTACAAGCACTAGTCATTCTTAGTGGCCTTTAAAGGAGCAAGGGACTATCAGCAAGGGACTTTTTAAAAAGCCCACTCACTTAACTGTAACCCCTTGCTGATCTATCTGCCTTAGAAGGAAACTAGAAACCAAACGGCCGTCTCTGACTTTTTGCTTATGGGCTTTTCTGGGCACCCAGAGCAGCAGCTTCTCCTCTTCACTGTCTTCTTGGGAATGTACCTGGTCACCCTGTTTGGGAATGTGCTCATCATCCTGGCCATTGGCTCTGACCGGCTCCTCCACACACCCATGTACTTCTTCCTGGCCAACCTGTCCTTCATTGATACCTGCTTCACCAGCACCATTGCCCCAAAAGTATTGACCAACATCCAAACTCAGCATCACACCATCTCCCACACTGGGTGCCTTCTGCAGATGTATTTCTTTATGGTACTGGCCATGCTGGATGACTTCCTGTTGGCTGTGATGGCCTATGATCGCTATGTGGCCATTTGCCTTCCTCTGTACTACACCACTATCATGTGTCCCCAAAGATGCCTATTTCTGGTGGTCGTATCCTGGCTCTGCTCCAACCTCCTGGCCTTTCCTCTCACACTCCAGATGGCTCAGGCCTCCTTCTGTGCCTCCCATTCCATCCCACACTTTTTCTGTGATCTTCTCCCACTCCTCAAGCTTGCTTGCTCAGACACCCAGACCCTTCAGCTCATGATGTTTGCTGAAGCTGCCCTCTCCGGCGTGGTCCCTCTCACCTGTGTCCTGGTATCTTATGCCCACATCACGCACACCATCCTTAAGATCCCCTGTGCTAAGGGAAAGCATAAAGTCTTCTCTACCTGTGGCTCACATCTGGCTGTGGTCACTCTGTTCTATGGAACTGTCTTTCTGGTGTATTTCCAGCCATCATCCTCCTACTCTGCAGACACTGGAATAATGGCATCCATTGTTTATACAATGGTCACTCCCATGCTCAACCCTTTTATCTACAGCTTGAGGAACAAGGACATGAAGGGAGCTTTGTGGAAACTTGTTGGCTTATAAACACTGTAATCTGTAAATGGTACTTCAGAGTCAAAGCCCAGTTCTTATAGGACAATTTTTGAGTAACTCTAATTCAATACAAAAGTGGATGTTCAGCGTCACAGACATGTTTAACCAGCAGAGAGTGCCTGACAGGGCAGGACTCGACAAGGACTAATGAGTCACACATAGAGTTTTGGCCTAGAGGGACTGGAAATCCCTACAGGACCTCAAGACAAAAATGACACAAGACAACTGCAAACAAAGGAGACATTTTCAGGGTTATTTAATGCCCTTAGTGATGATGCCTTCTAAGCCTGAGCTCACCAACTGTCAGGAAGATTTTTCAGTGCTGGATTGAGAGGAAGAACACGGATGGTCTGTGTTCACTAATTGGCTTTACCAAAAAGAAATGTTTTAATGACAGGATGGGGTTTTGCAACTAGGAACAAACATTGCCCATGAAACTTGGGACTCTACCTACTGCAGAGCCTAAGAAGTACACGCCATCATGCTTTACAGTCCATCTTTAATAGATGGTCACCATGTCCTCGGGAAAGGCATCACTGGACTGTGAAAGTATCAAGAGGCTATTGAAGATCTTTTGAAAAGCAAGTTATGAATACAGGGTTTGGGTTCTCATCTTTGTTGTTTCACTTTTCTGAATCAGGATCTTTCTTTATAACCAAGGCTGCCTGGCACTTAATATGCAGCTGAGGGTGGCTTCAAACTTACCATCCTCCTGTTTCAGCCTCTGGAGTGCTGGAATTACAGGTATGTGCCACCACAAGCAGCATCATGCAGGTGTGGTGATTTGAGCAAGAATGGCCCCCAGAGGCTCATTTATTTGAATGCTTAGTCACCAGGGATTCGAATTCTTTGACAGAATTAAAAGGATTAGGAAATGTGGTCTTGATGGAGAAAGTATGTTTAGGGGCAGGTTTGAGGCTTTGCCCCTCTCTCTCTCTCCTCTCTCTGCCTCTCTCTCTTTCTCTCTCTCTGTCTCTGTCTCTCTGTCTGTCTCTATCTCTCTGTCTGTCTCTGTCTGTCTGTCTCTCTGTCTCTCTCTCTGTCTCTCTCTGTCTCTCTCTGTCTCGCTCTCTCTGTCTCTGTCTCTGTCTCTCTCTTTCTCTCTCTCTCTCTCTCTCTCTCTCTCTCTCTCTCTCAATGTAGCTCTCAGCTCTGTTACTGCTCTAGCAGCCTACCGTCATGTTCCCTGCCATGATGATAATGAACTAAGTCTCCGGAACTGTAAGTGAGCCCCTAATCAAAATATGCATTTTCCTTTACAAGAGTTGCCATGGTCATGTTGTCTCTTCACAGCGATAGAACACTGCCTAGGACAATAAGCTTGCTAAAGTAACCTGCGTAAGGACTGAGAGCAGAGACCTGGAGTTGAGAAAAGATTTTCCTAAACTAGGTAGTAACCACTATCCAAAATATTCAAACCAAAGAGTGGCAACAACCAAAATCATGATGTCTGAGCACCTAGGATTGAATCTAACACCCAGTAAGCAGCTTGGTCTATAGCTAAGACATCACTCAGTAAAAAGAAACGTGGACAGAAGTTAAAAGAGTCAAGTGCTCTAGGCCACAGGGTCATTTCCAAGTATGACCTTGGAAGAAGTTAATTCACAGAATTGGTTTGAAAACATACTTTCTTACTGAGACTAAGAGAGAAAAATTTATTCTAGAAATGGAAATGAGGTATCAATGGGTAAGAAGACTGTTCCCAAGAAATTCAACTAAGATCGTGTCAAAGGTTCTGACCATGCACAATTGCTACCTATCTAAGAAAGACTTGTCTTTCCATTTTCTCTCTCTACTGTGTTTGACTCTGTTGCAAAATAATATATGCATATTCTTACTATAATGCATAAAACAGGAAAGTTAAAGTACTCATCTGTCACTCCTCCGTTTTAAGACCCCCATTTATGTTGTCACTCTGTCCTTATTTTCTAGTTGCTTCTGCTTTGCTTTGATGAGGAAAAACTGCAGGGACAAGTCCTGTCTGTTTTCTCACTTGGTCTGTGTCTGAAATGGACTCCTGAGTTGGATCCAGCAAATATTAAGAAGATTATTATGGGATGTGACTGATATTTTCTAAAAAAAAACTAAGAATTTAATCTTAAGTTACATATAAGACTTTAGACTCACAAAGATAGGATAGATGATGGAAATTTGTTTTGTTTAGTTTATGTCTTTTTAGAGTCTGGTAGCAAGGTGAGCCTTAGCTGCTGCTATTAAATTGACAAAGCTCCCACTAGCCTAGTCGTCAACACCATCAGAGGTCTGAGAAGGGTAGATCTCACCAGAGTAGGCAGCAAGTACAGACCGAGAAGTTTCTGATTCTACTAAAAACTGGCAGAGACTTATCAGCTACCTGGACAATCACCCTAGTTTCCATGGTCCTAGAGGTCCCAGGGCAGCATCAGGCTTTGGCTTCCAGGCCCAGATGACAGAACAGACTTTCCTGTGCAGGAAGAATTTGGGGGACTGGCCTACCTTATCCATGCAAAGCCAGTCAATCAACTCTCCAGTGACCTGCTTGTCCACAGTTTGAACAGGGTCCTGGGGGTGGGCAACATGAAGGGCAATATTTTAACCCAGTGGCTAGCTTTGCCATATTTAAAGCAAATTCTAGGTGGAGTTCTTCTGTGACATCATCTTCTTTGGGGAACATCTTAGGGCTGCTTCCAGGAGATGACACTTCTCGATGTCACAGGAAGCTTTTTTATTGTTATAATTGTTAAATGTTTTAAATGCCATATTCAGCAAATCTCTGAAGAGTTTGAGGACCATCTATGTGTTAAGTATAACTAACCTAAACTAACTCTGATTGTTTCTAGTTTCTTGTTTTAGGCTTAACTTTGAAAACATGTACAGGAGGCTAAATACAACTTATTTCTATAGTCAATTGCATTAGTACGAAGCATGACTACAAGTATAGTTCTGAACACATTAAAGAATTTGATCATTAATAAAGTAACTGTTAACTTGCATATCTTAATTATCTTTAATTAAGTTAGTAGATTTTATAAGATTAGGATTTTATACCTTTATTCCTGTTATGTTTGAGCCTTAAAAATAACAATTTTTGAATTAAAGCTCTTTTAGTATCAAAATAAAAATTTAATCATAGGAATACTAGTAACTGATCCTTTCATAGTGCACTATACAGTGCTAAAGCTCAGAGATTTTTTTTCTAGTCCCAACCATTTGCCTGCAAATTTCAAGGAAGCTAGACAAGTATTACTGTGGACCCGAGTATACCTTAGGAATTTAGATCTCTTGATTATCAAATGTACCTTATTTAAAGACATATGCTGTTATTTATGTGAATTTTCTAGCAGCTCGGTGCTGAACAGTTAGCAAAGATGCAAGTAGTCATGTGTAAATGTCTAAGTCATTTTTGATTAATCTCAGTAGACATTTACAACCTTAAAATTTTATCATTGTATACAGCATATACTTTTTAAGTTGTTTTTATTGAATTGTACATTTTCCCCACTCTCCTTCCCTCCTCCCATCTTACCTTCCATCCTCCTCCATATCCCCCATGGTCCAAATTTACTCCAGATATCTTATCTTCTTTCTCCTACCTAGGTGAATCCATGTATATCTCTGTTAGGGTCTTCTTTGTTACCTAGATTCTCTGGGGTTGTGAACTGTATGCTGGTTATCCTTGACTTTATTTCTAATATCCACTTAAGAATGAGTACATTTTATATTTGTCTTTCTTTGTCTGGGTTACCTCACTCTGGATGGTTTTTTCTACTTCCCTCCATTTGCCTGCAAATTTCAAGATGTTATATATATATATATATATATATACATATATATATATATGAGTAGTAGTTCATTGTGTAAATGTACCACATTTTCTTTATCCATTCTTTGAGGGGCATCTAGGTTGTTTCCAGGTTCTGGCTATTACAAATACTGCTGCTATGAATAAAATTGAGCGAATGTCCCTGTGGTGTGAGTGTGCATCCTTTTGAGTATATGCCCAAAAGTGGTATTGCTAAGCCTTGTGGTAGATTGATTCCCAGTTTTCTGAGAAACTGCCGTACTGATTTCCAAAGTGACTGTACAAGTTTGCATTCCCACCAGCAATGGAGGAGCATTCCCCTTTCTCCACATCCTCTCCAGCATAAGCTGTCATCAGTGGTTTTTATCTTGGTTATACTGACAGGAGCAAGATGGTATCTCGAAGTTACTTTGATTTGCATTTCCCTGAGGACTAAGGATGTTGAGCAATTCCATAAATGTCTTTCATTCATTTGAGTTTTTGTTGAGAACTCTGTTTAGATCTGTGCCCCATTTGATCTTTTGATGTCTAATTTCTTGAGTTCTTTGAATATTTTGGAGATCAGCCCTCTGTCAGATGTGGGGTTGGTAAAGATCTTTTCCTGTTCTATAGGCTGCTATTTTGTCTTACTGACCATGTCCTTTGCTTTACAGAAACTTGTCAGTTTCAGGAGGTCCCATTTATTAATTGTTGCTCTCTGTGTCTGTGCTACTGGTGTTCTATTTAGGAAGTAGTCTCCTTTGCCAATTCATTTAAATCTGCTTCCCACTTTCTCTTCTATGAGGTTCAGTGTGGTTGGTCTTATGTGAGGTCTTTGATCCATTTGGACTTCAGTTTTGTGCATGATGATAGATATGAATCTATTTGCATTCTCCTATATGTCAACATGCAGTTATGCCGGCACCATTTGTTGAAGATGTTTTTTTTTTCCATTTTATACTTTTAGCTTCTTTGTCAAATATCAGGTGTTCTTAGATGTGTGGATTGATGTCAGGGTCTTTGGTTCAATTCCATTGGCCCACCTGTCTGTTTTTATGCCAATAACTAGCTATCTTCATTACTGTAGCTCTATAGTAGAGTTAGAAGTCAGGGATGGTGATGCCTCTAGATGTTCCTTTACTGTACAGACTGTTTCAGCTATCCTTGGTTTTTTGTTTTTCCATATGAAGTTGAGTATTGTTCTTTCAAGGTCTGTGAAGAATTGTACTGGATTTTTTTAAGTATTTGAATGTTGCATCTGCATGTACAAGTTTATACCAGAAAAGAGCATCAGACCCCACTATAGATGCTTGTGAGCCACCGTATGGTTGCTGGGAATTGAACTCAGAAACTCTGGACAAGCAGCCAGTGCTTTTAACTGCTGAGCCATCCCTCAAGTCCTGTGCTGGGATTTTGATAGGGATTGTATTGAATTTATAGATTGCTTTTGGTAAGATTGGCATTTTTACTATGTTTATCCTACCTATCCAAGAGCATGAAAGATCTTTCCATTTTCTGATGTCTTCTTCAATTTCTTCCTTCAAATATTTAAAGTTCTTGACATACAGATCTTTCACTTGCTGGGTTAGAGTTACCCCCAGGATATTTTATGTTGTTTGTGGCTATTGTGAAGGGTAATATTTCCTGATTTATTTTTCAGCCCATTTATCATCTGTATATAGGAGGGTTACTTTTTTTTAGTTAATCTTGTATCCTGCCACATTACTATACAGCATATTCTTTTTATTTAAATTAGAAACAAGCTTCTTTTACATGTCTATCCCAGTTCCCTCTCCCTCCCCCTCCTCCCCTGGCCCCCACAAACCCCTTATCCCATCCCCTTTCTGCAGTCAAGGGAGGGTGAGACCTTCTGTGGGGATCTTCAAAGTCTGTCATATCATTTGGAGAAGGGCCTAGATCCTCCCCTATGTGTCTAGGCTTAGAGAGTATCCCTCTATGTAGAGTTGCGACCCCCGGGAAGGGACCCCCGACCTGCGGGGGTGAGGTGATGAGGGTCGCTACTAATTTGGTGGGCCTTCACGAGCAGATCCGATCTGGAAAGTGAACTTCAAGAGGTTAATGGAATCAGGCTCAAGACAACGTTCGCTGATCAAGAGCCTTTATTTTTTGGGGCGCGCTGGAACTTATAGAAGAAGGACCTCAGGGGGTGGTACAAGCATGTCAATCAAGTCTCAATTCAAATATACACCAAATACGGTAAAGACAAAGCTGTAATTTTCCATCAGTCATTAGTTGCATTCCACAAATGCTTGTCAGCGTAAGTCAGGTGCAGGAATTAGGGAGGGGTAGGGAGTGTTTAACAAAGATAATTACTCTGTAAGGGTACTTCCCCCTGGCTAGGCGGGTGGGCTGCCCTGTGTAAATTTAACTTTTATGGTTAGCCTTTTCCTTTGTCTCAAGGGCATGTGTGCTCGCAGTCACATAGGCAGAAGGCCAAGAAACGGTTGACAGACTCCATTTTGTTCAAGGTTCTAGCAGTCCCCAACATCTCCCCCCTTTTCTATATAGTAAAAGAAGAGAGCAGTTGGGTGAAGTGCCTGGCTTAGGTTACCTGGTGGGCTTCCAGCTCTGGACATGGCGAGAGAGGATACGAACCAAGCTTTTCCGGCAATGTTTAGAGAGCCATGTTTGCTCCCAGATTCTGGCACCAAGCTATCCCCGTCTTAAGCATCTCCACAGCCTGGAGCAGAGTGAACGCAGGCGGTTAGCCAGGTACTCAAACTCCTGAAAGCTCAAAGGCTGGAATGTAGGTTTGTCTACAGCCTCAGGTTCTTCGGGGTCTTGTTGAGAGAGCTGCTGATAGTGAACCTGAACTGAATTTTTGGTAGCCTCATCAACCTGATTTTTAACAAAACCAGTAAGGCGACGAAATGCCCAAGGACCAAAGGAAATAAGTAACATGAAGCCAATAAAGGGTCCTAACAAACTAGGCAGCAAAGTCGATAGCCAGGGGGGAGGTAGAGAACCAATTTTTGTACCAAGATTCACTTTGATCCAAATTTTTTTGTTTCTTCCAGACTCTGTTCAACTCTTCTGATACTATCTCTAACTAATCCTGATTTGTCTTTGAAAAAGCAACATTCCTCTTTAAGGGCGGCACAAACTCCCCCCTCCCGCAAAAAGGCGAGGTGGAGACCGCGACAGTTTTGTTGTATCACTTCAGCTATGGAACCAACAGTTTGTTCTAAGTAATCTAAACCTCTTTTTAGCTCATCTATGTCTCTAATAACAGTGCGGGTTAGAGCATTAACAGAGTCCTTTGTGTGGATTAGGGAGTAAATTCCTGTGCCAGCACCTGCTGCACCCAGACCAACCAATATGGCTAATGTGAGGGCGGTGACCAGCTCTCTTTTTTTGGCGAGAGAGAGTTACAGTTAGATCACTTTGGGGCAATAAATCAGATTCAGGGCGAACAGTCAATTTGGGCACGAGTACAACAAGGACGCAGTAGTCCTTGTGCGCAAGAAAAACATCTACAATAATATGCGGGGATAACCCTGTGGAGCAAGCAAAAAAGGTGAGGTTGGGGGCAATAAGGAAGGAAGCATGAGTAGCAACTTGCATGGTTTGAGTACATGCTTCTAACAGCGGGGTGGGGGGAAGCATACGTGGTCCCAAAAGGCAGAGTCCAGATCCCACGACCTGTCCTAAGGTCATGCCGCGTGGTTGTGGCTGCGTGCCCCAGCGAAGCAGATTGGTGTCGTTGGTGTAGATGGGTGAGCCGAAGGCTGCAATTCCTTCGTAGAATGGAAGAATGGGCGAATAGCAAATCCAGCAGCGCTCATAGGTGGTGTTGGAGAGTGCCTGGGCTGAGGCGTTGACCATCTGAAGGATGAGGTCCGCGGTGGAGACTGGACCGGCGGGCATGGTGGGTTGATAAACAGTGGTGGCGGCAGTGGGAGCTGGAGAATGGAGATTAGGAAGAGGGCGAGGGGCGGCAGCCTTGGGTAGGAACGAGCCACCACCAGAGGGGTATAAAAAAGGATTGGGGCCAACAGCAATAGGGCGAAAGGAAGGGATTTCTTTCAAAAGTCTAATGGAAAAGGTGAGGCCTGGGTCCGTGCCAGAAACATATAGGCGTAGACCCCAGTAAGCGCCTCGGGAACCTTCCCAGAGGAACCTTTTTCCTGCAGCCGTAAACTGGATATGGAGGAGGTTGCACCAACTGCGTGAACAAAGGGGATTAAGTGGTGGTGGGCCAGAATTAAGCTGTCTGGCCGGGGGATGTAAGGAGGGAAACTAAAAATCAAAAGGAGAAATGGAAGAAGTAGCAGGCGATGCGGTGTTATCTTCACTGGGAGTTTTGTTATCAACAGCATCTGAAAGAGAAAACAGGAGATTCCTCAGGGGCTTTTTCCCTGGGAGGGTTATAAAGCTTGACCAGTTTGTCTGGAAGCCAGCGTTTCTCCATTGCTGGTGTTATAAAAGCAAGCATGTTCTTTTCCCCAGATAGGGACTGGGTGAGGACCGAGCCATTGGCTCGTGTGCACATCCTTCCAGAGAACCTGTCGAAAGTTTTCACGGGTGGAAGGGTGCCAGAGCCGATCAGCAGCTGATCGGCCATTGTTGTCCAGAGAAAATCGAGCACAAAAAGTACATGATTTAAAAGTAGGCGATGCTTGCCTTTTCGAGCGTACAGGGTTTCGCTTTCGGAAGAAAGCTTAAAGAGCATATTTTTTAAGGTCTGATTAGCTCGCTCTACAACTCCCTGTCCTTGAGGGTTAAGGGGAATTCCTGTTTTGTGGGTAATGCCAAATTTTTTACAAAAATCCTTAAATTTAGAACTAATGTACCCTGGGCCATTGTCAGTTTTAATGGCGATAGGGACAGGAATAATAGTAAAACAATGTAAAATATGGGCAATAACGTCTTTGGTGGCCTCTCCTGTTTGGAGAGAGGCACAAACAAAGCCACTAAAGGTATCCACCGTAACATGAATATATTTAAGATTACCAAAGGCAGAATAATGAGTAACATCCATTTGCCAAAGCTCACCAGGCACAAGACCACGGGGGTTGACTCCTGTATGAGGCTCAGGCAAAAGGGAAAGGCAAGCTTTGCATGATTTAACTATCTCTCGAGCCTGTTCTCGAGTGATGGAATATTGTAGCCTAAGCGTTTGTGCATTAAGGTGATGTAATCTATGAGCTTGTTGTGCCAACTGTAAAGAGTTAGACTGCTCAAGAACAGCTAGAAGTCGTGTAGCCTTATCGACTGAATCATTTCCTTCAGCCAGAGGGCCAGGAAGATCAGTGTGTGCTCTAATGTGAGCAACAAAAAATGGGTTGGTGCGAAGTAAAAGGAGTTCCTGTATTTTGGCAAAAAGGGCAGATGCAGGGGTGGAGGGCTTAATATAAGGGACTGTTTCTAAAAGAGGAAGGGACGCTGCAATGTAGCAGCTATCTGTATACAAATTAAAAGTCTGGGGAACTAACTCAAAAACTTTAACTATTGCAGCAAGTTCAACAAGCTGTGCCGAGGTGTGCTGTGTGGGCACTTGATGAATAACGCCGTCCACCTTAAAGGCGGCCATGTTGTTAGAACTGCCATCTGTAAAAACTAAGGAGGCATTAGGAATGGGCTGAAGTTTGGTAATCTTAGGAAAAACAACAGGGTGCAAGCGCAAAAACTGAAGCAATTTATTTGGGGGATAGTGGTTATCCATGGTGCCTGAAAACCCTGAAGCGAAAACTACCCATTCTTGATGGTTTTCCATTAGCCATTGAAGTTCTGGCTTGGTGTAAGGAACAATAACTTTAGTGGGTTGGCAACCAAAAAGCTTAACAGAGGCTTCACAGCCTTGTATAAGGAGCTGAAGTACTAAATGGGGATACGTGGCTAGCACCTTGTTAGGGGATGAGGGAAGATGTATCCAAAAAAGAGGGGCCAGCTGCCATAAGACTGCAGTGGGCGCAATGGCAGTAGGACAAACAATAAGGTTGAGGGGTTGGGCGGCATCATAGTAAGTGATAAACTGATTTTGAATTGCAGTATTAACTATTGCCAGGGCTTTGGCTGCCTCGGCAGTAAGCCGCCGTGGGCTGTTGGGGTTGGAGTCTCCTTTAAGGATATCAAATAGAGGTTTTAAATCACCGGTAGACACCTGTAAATAGGGCCTAAGCCAGGTGATGTCACCCAAGAGGCGCTGAAAGTCATTGAGTGTTTTAAGATGATGTGTGCGAATTTGGACCTTTTGGGTTTTAACCTGATTAGGAAGTAATTCAAAACCAAGAAAAAGCTGTGGAGGGTGGACCTGTATTTTATCTTCTGAAATATTAAATCCTCTAAGTTGTAAAGTGTTAATAAGATCTCTTGCAGCCTGTTGGACAAGTAGTTTATCGTTACAGGCCAATAAAATGTCATCCATATAATGAATGAGATAAATCGAAGGGTAAAGAATTCTAAATGGATCTATAATGGAGGCAACATACTTTTGACAAAGGGTAGGGCTATTGGCCATGCCTTGAGGTAAAACCTTCCATTGGTATCTAGGGTTGGGGCCAATACAATTTGTTAAGGGCACGGAGAACGCAAAACGCTTACAGTCCTCAGGGTGTAGAGGGATAGAAAAAAAGCAGTCTTTTAGGTCTAAAACAATTTTAAAGCTTCCTTTGGGAATAGCAGAGGGGCACGGGAGCCCAGGTTGGGTGGCTCCCATGGGTACCATGGTTTTGTTAATTTCTCTTAGATCATGTAAAAGTCTCCACTTGCCTGTTTTCTTTTTGATAACGAAAATAGGGGTATTCCAAGGGGATGTGGAGAGTTCTATATGGCCAGCATTGAATTGCTCCTGCACAAGCTGCTGGGCTGCTTCTAGTTTTTTTTCTGACTAGAGGCTATTGCCCTACCCAGACAGGATCATCATTTATCCAGGTGATTTTATCTGCCGGGGCGGGGGGGGGGGTACAGGGGAGGTAGTAACCACTACTGAAAATTTTGAGCAGGTGGGCTATAGCCAAGGCCCGCTCTATCATCGGGATTTTGGCGAGCCACTTCTTCGGCTCAAGCCGCCTGTCTAGTGCGTGGTTGCCCCTGTGCCGCAGGAAGAGGTCTAGCAGGGAGAGGCGGTTCAGCTCCCTACCCTTCAGGGTCAAAAAGAGGGAACTGGAGTTTACGTGATGCCGAGGAGAGGAGCTGTGAAAACTTGTCGTTGAGAGCTTGAACGACAGAGAGGAAGCAAGAGAATCAACAGTGGAGGAGTATTTGGGAGCAAAAGGTGGAGGAAGATCAGGGAGCTAGGAAGGATCGTAGGCAGGAGGTCTCGTGGCCAGAGAGACCTTGCACCCGAAGGTAGGCGGCAGCCTCTTCCTCTAGCTCCTGGGCGTCCCCAGGATCGAGAGGTTCCTCAGGAGGAGCAGAGGCGACAGCCCGTAGGGAGGGGTAGATACCGGTGGCTAGAGAGCGAACTTTAGGGGCAAATGAAGTAGGTTGATCAGAAGGAGAAGGAGGAAGCTTATCAAAGTCAGAGTTAGCAAAGGAAGAGGAACAATCTTTAGAAAGATCAGTGACAGAACTTGCCCTGGAGCTGCACTTAGAACACCCTCAGGAAGCGACCTCTAGATGTTGTTGGGCATCTTTAAGAATTTGTTCATTTCGGGGGGCTTTCCTTTGCGTTAACAATGATACCTTTTAAGAGATCCCAATACTGCTGCATAATCTTTTTATCACTTTCAGAGCCTTTGGTTTCAAAATAATTAGGTAATTCGGCCCCGACTTGTTCCCAAGTACTGCAAACTATTTTTGGACAGGTAATGACAAATCAGGGACAAACTTCATGTACAAAAAGCAAAAACTTAAGTAAATCTTTTTTCTTAACCTCAATGTTTCTATCTCTTAATTCTTCCTGAATTCCTTTAATAAATATGGCTTCCTTATTTTTTTTAACCTCAGTGTATCTATCTCTTAATTCTTTCTGAATTCCTTTAATAAATCTAGCTTCTGTGCTGATACTAGTCCCCATTTTCGCGGGACGGATGGGACGGCGGTGTTAACCTAGGTTATTAGACTAACCCTACTCTGCGCCACCCGGATGGGGCTTACCTGACGCCTTATGAGTGGGCTCCGGACTCATGGCGCCTCTGCCATCCGATCAGTGGTCTGTAACTCGTGCCCCACGTTGGGCGCCAGTTGCGACCTCCGGGAAGGGACCCCCGACCTGCGGGGGTGAGGTGATGAGGGTCGCTACTAATTTGGTGGGCCTTCACGAGCAGATCCGATCTGGAAAGTGAACTTCAAGAGGTTAATGGAATCAGGCTCAAGACAACGTTCGCTGATCAAGAGTCTTTATTTTTTTGGGGCGCGCTGGAACTTATAGAAGAAGGACCTCAGGGGGTGGTACAAGCATGTCAATCAAGTCTCAATTCAAATATACACCAAATACGGTAAAGACAAAGCTGTAATTTTCCATCAGTCATTAGTTGCATTCCACAAATGCTTGTCAGCGTAAGTCAGGTGCAGGAATTAGGGAGGGGTAGGGAGTGTTTAACAAAGACAATTACTCTGTAAGGGTACTTCCCCCTGGCTAGGCGGGTGGGCTGCCCTGTGTAAATTTAACTTTTATGGTTAGCCTTTTCCTTTGTCTCAAGGGCATGTGTGCTCGCAGTCAAGTAGGCAGAAGGCCAAGAAACGGTTGACAGACTCCATTTTGTTCAAGGTTCTAGCAGTCCCCAACATAGAGTGGGATCCCAAAGTCCATTCGTGTACTAGGGATAAATACTGATTCACTACTAGAGGCCCTGTAGACTGCCCAGACCTCCATATTGACACCCATGTTCATAGGGTCTGGAGCAGTTCTATGCTTATTTCCCAGATATCAATCTGGGGTTCATGAGCAACCCCTTGTTCAGGTCAGATGTGTCTGTGGGTTTCTCCAGCCTGGTCTTGACCCCTTTGTTCACCACTCCTCCCTCTCTGCAATTGGATTCCAGAGTTCAGCTCAGTATTTAGCTGTGGGTGTCTGCTTTCTGTTTCCATCAGCTATGGGATGAAGGCTCTAGGATGCCATATAAGGTTGTCATCAATTTCATTATGAGAAAGGAATTTAAGGTAGGCTCTCGATTATTGCTTAGATTATTAGTTGGGGTCAACCTTGTAGATCTCTGGGCATTTTCCTAATATCATATTTCTCTTTAAACCTATAATGGCTCCCTCTATTATGGTATCTCTTTTCTTGCTCTCCTCTATTCTTCCCCTGACTCAATCTTCCTGCTCTCTCCTGTCCTCCTCTCTCCTCCTATTCTCCCCTTCTCTTTCTTCTAACTCCCCCTCCCCTACTCTTCTCCCTCCACCCATGCTCCCAGTTATCTCAGGAGATCTTGTCCATTTCCTCTACTACTGGGGACCATGTCTGGCTCTCTTAGGGTCTGCCTTGCTTCCTAGCTTCTCTGGTGGTGTGGATTGTAGTATGGTACCCCTTTGCCCTATGTCTAAAATCCATATATGAGTGAGTAGATACCATTCTTGTCTTTTTGTGACTGGGTTACCTTGCTCAGGATGGTTTCCTCTATGCCTTCCATTTGCCTGCGAATTTCAAGATTCCATTGTTGTTGTTTTTTCCCCTGCTGAGTAGTACTCCATTGTGTAAATGTACCACATTTTCTCCATCCATTCTTCAGTTGAGGGGCATCTAGGTTGCTTCCAGGACCTGGCTATTACAAATAATGCTGCTATGAATATGGTTGAACAGATGTCCTTGTTGGATGAGTGTGAATTTTTTGGGTATATGCCTTGGAGTGGAATTGGTGGATCTTGTGGTAGACTGATTCCCATTTTCCTGAGGAACTGCCATACATACTAGCAGTGGAGGAGTGTTCCCCTTTCTCTACATCCTTTCCAACATAAACTGTCATTGGTGTTTTTTATTTTAGCCATTCTGACAGGAACAAGATGGCATCTCAGAGTTATTTTGGTTTGCATTTCCCTGATGGTTAAGGATGTTGAGCACTTTCTTATGTGTCTCTCAGCCATTTTAGATTCCTCTATTGATAATTCACTGTTTAGTTCTCTACCCCACTTTTTAATTGGATTATTTGGTGTTTTGGTGACTAGCTTCTTGAGTTCTTTGTATATTTTGGAAATCAGCCCTCTGTCAGATGTGGGGTTGGTGAAGATCTTTTCCCATTCTGTGGGCTGCCATTTTGTCTTGTTGATTGTGTCCTTTGCCTTACAGAAGCTTCTCAGTTTCAGGAGGTTCCATTTATTAATTGTTGATCTCAGTGTCTGTGCTACTGGTTTTATGTTCAGGAGTGGGCTACTGTACCAATCCATTCGAGGGTACCACCTACCTTCTCTTCTAAGAGGTTCAGCGTGGCTACTGATTTTTTTTAGTTAATCTTGTATCCTGCTACTTTATTGAAGATATTTATCAGCTGTAAGAAAGAGTTCCTTGGTAGAGTTTTTCGAGTCACATATGTAAACTATCATATCATCTGCAAACAGTGAAAGTTTGGCTTCTTCTTTTCTAATTTGCATCCCCTTGATCTCCTTTTGTTGTCTTTTTGTTCTAGCTAGAACTTGAAGTACAATAATGAAGAGGTATGTAGAGAGGGGACAGCCTTGTCTTGTTCCTGATTTTAGAGGAATCACATTGAGTTTTTCTCCATTTATTTTGATGTTGGCTGTTGGTTTGCTGTATATTGCTTTTATTATGTTTAGGTATGTTCCATACAGCATATTCTTTTCTGTTTGTTTGGTTTTTGAGACAGGGTTTCTCTGTGTTGTTTTAGAGGCTGTCCTGGAACTTTCTCTGTAGACCAACCTGATCTCGAACTCACAGAGATCCTCTTGCCTCTGCCTCCCGAGTGCTGGAATTAAAGGCATGCGCCTGGCCATACAGCATATTCTTAACCAAAGTTGAATGACATATATAGCATGTTGTAGCAAACATAACCTTAAACTTTTATCATCATACAACAGTCCATACTAATCCAAAATATCTAAGACTTGTTGTTGTTTCCTTAGTCTAAAAGAAGATACAGGAATAAACCGAGAGTTCACCAGGACTGTTTTTTTCCTTTTTTTTTATTTAAATTAGAAACAAGCTTGCTTCACATGTCAATCTTGGCTCCCAGGCCCCCACTAAGCTCCCCAGCCCCCCCACCCAATCCCTACTCCATTCCCCAGGGAGGGTGAGGCCCTCCATGGGAGATCTCCAGAGTCTGTCATTTCATTCAGGGCAGAGCCTAGGCCCTCCCCCAAGAGTCCAGGCTGAGAGAGTGTCCCTCATTGTGGGATGGGCGCCCAAAGCAGGACTAGGTTTATAATTGTTGTTTTATGCCCTGAGGTCATCTTAAAATGGTGAAGTCACATGGCTACTTACATCCTGATGGTCTCATTAGTCAAGATGGAGGAAAGCCACATGGTTGCTATTTAAAACATCTCTCTTACTCATAGATCTATCATTTTTAAGCAAATGAGAATTGAATCAAAGTTACATATAATATACACACATATATAGAGTTGAATCAAATTCATACACACACATGAAGTTGAATCCAAGTTTCATACACATACATATACACATATGTAAAGGGAAACCTTTTCCTTGAGAGAAGCCTTCCCGCCAGCCTGGTTCTAGAGCTGCATCAGTCCCAAATAAACACACAGGAGGCTATATTAATTATGAAGCAGTTGGCCTCGCTTGTTTCTTCCTGGCTATCTCTGACTTAAGTAATTACCCCATAATTGTTAATCTAAGTATTTCTCTTACCAGAGAATAGTTCTGGGCTTCCTACCCCATGGCGTCGTTACATCTTGACTCTCTGTGTTTCTCCTTCCCAGAGTCCTTCTGGACGCCTAGTGCCACCTATCTAGATTCCTATTGGCCAGCAGTGCTTCATTGACACAGGACTTCCCCAACATCTCCTCTTTTCTGTTTAAACAAAAAGAAAGGTCTTAACTTTAACATAGTCAAATTATATATAACAGAACAGTTATCAAGTAAGAACACAGTTACAATATTTTGTCAACATTTAGCAAGATTTAAAGAAAATATCATCCCATTCTTGTAAGTCCAAAGTTCTATATGTAGCTTATCTTTTATTATAACTAAGGAAAACTGTAATTATAACTATCTGCCTTCAACTCTATCAAAGACCACAGAAGGATAATATATAAACACTAGGATTGACAGAGACATCTTGCTACCTGGACAGTCACCCAAAGTTCCTCTGTAATGTTGGGGCATCCATCTTCAGCCCATAGGCCACAATGTGTCCAGAAGATTTCTCAGCAAATCAGGAAATTTCAAAACTGTCCATCTGCATTGGCAGTCTGTCAGTCATTTCTCTGTGTCCTGCAGAAAGTCTAGTAGACTCTTCCATGAAGCAGGAACCCTGTAAGACTGAGTTCAGCAGTCACTTTCCTGTGGGTCTTGCATGTCCAGATTATACAACAACAGTCAAGCAGTACAGGCAAGAGCAGTTTCTTGCCCAAATGGCTAATCTTGTCATGTTGAAAGCAAACTCCATAACAAGTTTCTTTGATGCCTATCTTCCTCTCAGACGTAATTGGTGCTGCCAGGAGCAGACATTTCTCATTGTCAAGAAAAACCCTAAACCATTTTAAATGCCATTTTTCTGAAGGTCTTTGAGATGTTTGAAGACTATCTGTCTCAAATACATCTCTATATATCTAGAAAACCTAACTTACCTAACTATAAATTCTGACTATTATAAGTAACTATCTATAATCTGTATTTAATTACACATTACATTTTAAAAGATCAGTATAAGCACAATACTTAATCAAGAAGAGAAATATACACATCACAAAATTGACCTTGAATTTGTATCAATAAATGAAAAACCATACCCATAACATAATTCCCCTTTTTACCATTAAAAAGAGATTGGTTGTGATCGTTAACCAATTATAAACAATCCCATTTAAATGAAAGCAAAGATTTATAAACAAGATGGGAATTAGGACGTCGCTCATTCCAAACTGTTTCATGCTGGAAAGGGGCGCTGTTCATACCATGGGGATCATGAAAAAATTCAGAAACCTGTATAAGTCCTTATTTTCAGGGTCTGTGAAGCTCCATCATCTTAGCTGTCTCAATTGTTGGAATACCTGGTCCACTGCTTCCAGGGGTCTTGGTTAATCAAGCCACAGAAGCCTGGAAGGAATCCTCAGCTTTTCATTTTCTGTAGAAACATAAATAAAAACTCCTTTCCCAAGTAACATATTCTTATACTTAAATTTTGAAGTCAAGGCATTTTCAAGATATAAGTTGAATTAATTCAGCAGCATTTATAATCAAGTGTACTTTAGCAGTTGTTCCTTCCTGAGCAATCAAAAAACTGAAAAACACAATAGTATACAGTATCCAGACTTTCAGTGTATTTTCCATCTTTACGTGGCTTATTTATCTATTATTATTATTCTATTTCTTTTACTTTGATTTATTTATTTTTCTCTGAGACAGGGTTTCTCTTTGGAAATCTGCCTGCCTCTGCCTCTGCAGCAAATCCTACCAGCGTACACCACCACAGCCGGCTTCTCTACTTATTTACCACTATGTCGGGTTTTTGTTTGTTTGTTTGTTTTTACGAGACAAGGTTTCTCTGTGTTGTTTTGGAGGCTGTCGGTCCAACCCAGCCTCGAACTTACAGAGATCAGCCTGCCTCTGCCTCCCGAGTGCTGGGATTAAAGGCGTGAGCCACCACCGCCAAGCTCTTTTTTTTTCAATCTTACATATATTTTTAAACACACTGTAAACCTTTAGAAGTTTTTCTTCATCCAAATCTGACTTTACTGTAAATCTTTACGTTTTTCTGGCCACGTGTCTCATCTGTTAAAACCGCGGCTGTTTAAACTGCAGTTTTTCCAAGATGGCGGGCGTAAGCGTGATTCCAGCTCATTGCCTCAGTCTATGCTTGGAGATGTGGTCACTGGCACTTCCAGCTGTACGTACACACTTTTCAATCTTTAGCAGAGCCTCTTAAAAGAACCTTGCTGGGTTTTTTTTGTTTCTTGCTTTTTGGTTTTTGTTTTTGTTTTTTGTTTTTTGTTTTTTGCTAAGTCAGGAAGCCTCACTTAAGCCAGCCGCGTGAATCTCTGTATGTCGCTAGCAAAACAGAGCCCACCTGAGAAAATGCTGCTACCAAAACTCCATACTTTTCTCTGTTCTTTTGTTTCTAAAATTCCTTTAAAGCTTTTGTCATTCTGCGTGGAAATTCAATCCCACTTCTGACAACCATTTGTAAAGAGAAACCTTTTCCTTGAGAGAAGCCTTCCCGCCAGCCTGGTTCTAGAGCCGCATCAGTCCCAAATAAACACACAGGAGGCTATATTAATTATGAAGCAGTTGGCCTTGCTTGTTTCTTCCTGGCTATCTCTGACTTAAGTAATTACCCCATAATTGTTAATCTAAGTATTTCTCTTACCGGAGAATAGTTCCGGGCTTCCTACCCCATAGCATTACATCGTGACTCTCTGTGTTTCTCCTTCCCAGAGTCCTTCTGGACTCCTAGTCCCACCTATCTAGAATCCTATTGGCCAGCAGTGCTTTATTGACACAGGACTTCCCCAACACACATATAAGTATCCTAAACAAGAGTTGAATCATGCATGTTTGTGTGTACCCATGAATAATACATTTTTAATTATTTGCCTTTTGTTCTATGGTTAAAGCCAACTTTTGTTACAGATTTTATAGATTTTAAACCATACCCAATGAATTTATAAATTCTGAGATGGAATTAACAACATAATCTTAAGAGAATTTTTGTAGATCAGAATGCAAAGGAATCATAGAAATAAAATATTTTTTAATAGTGAGAAGCTATAGAACCTTAGAGATAAGAAACATTGGGATCACGACAGTTTATGCCAGAGAGGCAAAGATAAAACCATTATATGTGTCTGCATTACAAGAATATATTTAAGATATCCAAATTCTGTAAGATGGGTAACATCCATTTGCCAGAGAGCATTGGGTACAAGTCCCCGAGGATTAACTCCCAAATGGGGTACAGGTAAATACTGGATGCATTCTGAGCATGTTTTACTATATGTTTAGCTTGTTCTCTGGTAATATAATACATGAGGTGTAAAGTGTGGGCATTAAGGTGATTTAATGAATGTCCTTTACGTGCTGCTTCAATGCCTGTGTCCTGGATAGAACCAATAGGCAGAGCCAGAAGACAACACAGCTAAAACATCTGTTTCTTCCCTGATTAGACAAGAACTGTCTAACAGTAGTGCCTTGCACAGAAGCTGCCATGGTGAGTCCTTGTTGATAAGCTGTACCTATCTCAGCACAGAGGCAAATGTAGCCAGAAAGGTCTGGGATCTTTTACAATATGTTCGAATAGCTGCTTGGCAGACAAAATTAGCATTTTCAAAAGCCAACTGTTTAACAAAGTCGGTGCCTGAATCGGTGTTTCCAAAAATCCTACCTGCTGCTGTTAGCAAGTGGTAGACAAAGTCTGAAAAAGGCTCGTTGGGCCCTTGTTTGATCTTAGTAAGGGAAGAGCTCATGTCCCCTTTGGCAGGTAGTCTCTTCCAGGCTCTGGTGGCAGCTGTTTGAATTTGGGCAAATAGTCCAGGTTCATATTGCATTTGAACATCCTCTGCCTCATAATTTCTTCCCCCATTAACATATCTGCATTCTAGTTATTGCCTGCCTGGGCATTTCTTCTTGAAGTTTCTTTACAAGCTTCTGCAAATTCTGACTTTCATAAAAGATAATTTCCCCCTGCCAAGGTTGCTCTAGTTAAAGGGTACCAGTCGGAGGCAGTAAGCCAATTGTTTGCCACAGATTCTATGATATGATGGCAGTGGTATAAGGAGCCATAGCTCTGTATTGAGAGACTTTGGTTTTGACTTCTTTGATTACATTGAAATCAAAACCTGCATGATGTCACCAGGCAGTGCGTTGCGCATCTGTTGTCTCGGTTACTGGAAAAGCAGTCATATTCTCTGTTTCTGTCTGATGTTGGTGGGTGACCGATGTCTTAACGGCAGCCCCCCTGAAAGGTAGCTTGGCAACACCTTTCTGAGAGGTGTTGGTGGACTTGCCTGTTTCCAAACTCTCTAGCTGGGTAATCAGGTCTTAATGTTCTGTTTCTAATCGCATGTGCTCTTTAAGATATTGAATTTTATCCTGTAGCTCTTTTTGAGGGTTTAAAACTGGGCAAGCCAGAGAGGGGAGGAGGCATATAAGGTGGAGGCCGATATTCTGCTAATGGAGGGCAGTCTGGATCATGATATTTAGCTGCCTCTTCCTCCAAATCCTCCCACTCTGAGTCACTAAGACTATCTTCTAAATGCTGTGACTTTTGAATAATTTTTTAAGTGAGGGATATATCTTTTTAACTTTGGGTCTGGTTCCCTCATCCTTTTTTGGACATGTTTAGCTTGGCGTATCTTTTTTAGAATCTTATCCTGGTTTGTGGGCTAGTCTTTTGAATATCTTCTGAGTCACTATCAAATGACATAAGGTCCTGCTCCTCACTAAGCTGTACTGCTTTTTCTGTTTCAGCAGGTTTTAAACATGTCTCTCCTTCTTTTATTATATTTGCTACAAAAGGTTCATGCTGTTTCTGGGAAATAATTTCATTAATTAGATTCCAAAACAAAATGCTGTAATAGTAATCTTTTCAGGGCCAAAAGTTTTATAGTAATCCTTTAAAGCATCTCCCACTCTCTTCCACATTTTTCATCTACGGTCCCTTCAGTGGGGAACCAGGGACAAACTTCCTTAGTAAAGACAAAACACTTTAACAAATCCTGTGTTTTAAGCCTAATCCCTTGCCCCTTAAATACCTTGTTAAGGCCTTCAACAAACAATTCATGTTGACTCTTGTCTTGTCCCATATCATCGCTCACTTATGAGGTCTTTGTTGCTGTGGCAGGCTCCTGTCTTACAACGTCCTCTATTCTTTTCTTTTTGATGTGGCCGGCTCTTCTCAGAAGCATTCTTCACTGAAGTCTCATACCTGGGTCTTCACGTTGGGCGCCACTTGTCCTGGCCCGTGGGGTCAGTCAACGGGGACCCTAGAGGAGGGAGTGAGAATGGGGGGACAAGGGACTGGAGAGATGGAGACAAGACAGGATCCTGATCAAGTCTCGTTTATTAAAAGTGTCAACAGGGCTTAAGTAGGGCGGGGAGCAGAAGTTCTCCTTGGCAGGGTGTGTTCCAAGGATACAAGTCTGCAGCTGGGGGAGTCTGGACTGGAGGCCAGGTGGCAGAAGGGTGGGAGAGCCTGGACTGCAGGCCTTGAAAATGTGCTGTACAGGAAGATAAGCAGACACAGAGAAATAGAAACTTAACTAAGTGTTAGTCTCTCAGAACACAGTGGGAATATGAAGACGGCTTCTATTATGCTATCCTTATTTAGGAGCCTCCACACTACACCACCACTGCCCAGCAGGAAACTCATTTGTTTAATGTATGCAATTGAATCATGCAAATAAATCAGTATTTATTTCCATGTATTAGATGGTACTTTAATGAAACAATATTTGGGTCTTAGAATGATAGCAAACATTCACATTGTTATCCTCTTTCATGCCACTCTTTTTACAAGAGTTATTATTCTTTTCTAAAGAGGTGTGTGTGTGTGTGTGTGTGTGTGTGTGTGTGTGTGTGTGTGTGACTATTTGAGTTTACTGACACCGTGTACCCACTGAGTCCAGAAAAAGATACCGTCTGGAACTAACAGGTTGCAGGCACCAGTGAGGACTGGGAACTGGACATTTAGGATGCTGACTACAATGAACTGTCATCTACTCATGACTGCATGTGTCTATCCCCTCAAGTCCTTTCTCCTAATGCTGTCTCTCCCCCTGATAATTTCTGCTCTTCAATCTCACCCACATTAAATTTCAAATCTGGCCCCTCACGTCAGCCTGCTGGACTAATCACTTGAACATAATTAGACTTCCTACTGAGCACCACATCTTTTCACCTACTCCTACATTTCCTAATACTTTAAAAGAAGAAGAAGCATGCACCAGATGGGTTTGCACACACTTGTATTCTGATAGACAACATGTGAAGGCAGGAAAACGGAGCACAGTTTCCATGTCAGCCTGAGATACATAACATAACCTGATTTAGATACATAGATAGATAGATAATAGATAGATAGATAGATAGATAGATAGATAGATAGATAGATAGATAGAATATAAAATAGAACAATACGAGGGAGCAGGCACACCTTAGAATTAATTCTCAAAATCTCCCTTTAGGTGTGCATAGTTTGGTAGCCAGCTTCAGTCAAGTACTTTGAGTGTTCAGTTATCTTGAAAAAACAAACAAATGGGCAAAGGAAGTTCATTAACTATAAAACAGAGTCAAAATATTCCTCTTAAAACAAGAATCACTGATTCATTCATCTATCTACTGAGTGTCTTATCCTCATAGACAGTACAATTGACCAGGTTATTACAAACTAGAAACGCCAGAACAAATAAGTTGAGAAGAATACACCCAACTAGTAAATAACTCTTTCATCGTGACAGAAGGCCAGGAACCAGAAGCAGGCTAACAACCATATCTCTGCCTTTGTATTCCTAAAAATTAATAAGTAACTACAGAAAGTAAGAGCTTCCACAAATCGATACAGCACAGTTAAATTGCTCTTATTCATAAAAAAGAGAGGGGGGAGAGGGCTCAGCAGTCAAGATCACCTGTTGCTATTGGGCAGGACTCAGCTCAGTTCCCAGCACCTATGTAGGTGGCTCACAATCATCCATAATTCCAGTTCTAGGAGATCATCTGAAGTCCTCATCAGGCTTCCTAGAAAACCTGCTTTATGTGATGCACATACATACACTCAGTTACCTGCACACACATGCATACAGAAAGAAAGAAAGAAAGAAAGAAAGAAAGAAAGAAAGAAAGAAAGAAAGAAAGAAAGAAAGAAAGAAAGAAAGACTAAGAGATGAGTGACCAGCTTCCCCTCTGGACCAACCAGTCTCTAGGGCCTAGGTCCTGGGCAAAACCCTGGGGCTTCCCCCCCCCATCTCAACCGCACTACCTAGTCAGCAGGAACGTTTCATTCAGGCAGGCTGCACTAACACGCCCTGAACCATGTTGTAATCTAGAAGTCCAACTCTGCCCCCAAGACCACCCATCCTCCCCCCACCTCATCAGCTCCCTGAGACACAGAGATCTACTGCACAGAGATAACTAAGAGAACTGACCAAGAATGGTTCCCTGAGACACAGAGAGTGGCCACATAGATGGGTCCAACTGAGGACCCCTGAGACATAAACACTGTCTGCCAGGATCAGATCAAGAGACAAAGACATCACCTGCACCAAATGGAGCATAATGAGAGACACAATAATAGAGGGAGTCATCCTAGGTTCAAGTAGAGATCTGGCAGTAGTGAGATTTCCAGAGATATACAAGGATGACACCAACTGGCAATCTAAGCAATAGTGGAGAGGCTACCTTAAATGCCCTTCCCTGATAATGAGATTGATAACTACCTTTTATGCCATCCTAGAGCCTTCATCCAGTGATTGATGGAAGCAGAGGCAGATACCCACAGCTGAACACTGTGATGAGCAAAAGGATCAAGACTGGGTTGGTAAAACCCACAGAGGCAGCTGACCTGAACAAGGGGGAGCTCATGGACCCCAGACTGATGGCTGAGAGGCCAGTATGGGACTGATCCAGACCCCCTGAATGTAGGTGTCAGTAAGGAGGCCTCGGCAATCTATGGGGCCTTGGGTAGTAGATCAGTATTTATCCCTGTTTCCATTTCATTAGGGGTTATAGGTCTGTGTAAATTGCTTATCTGTTCTTGATTTAATTTTGGTAACTGATATCTATCCAGAAAATTGCCCATTTTATTTAAATTTTTGGAACTTTGTAGAGTATAGGTATGACCTGAAGATTCTCTGGATTTGCTCAGTGTCGGTTCTTATGTTCCCCTTTTCTTTCATGATTTTGTTAATTTGCCTTTTGATTAGTTTGGATAAAGGTTTTTCTATCCTTTCAATTTTCTGGAAGAACCAACTCTTTATTACATTGATTCTGAACTCTTTGTTTTGCCTTTTTGATTGCAGCCCTCAGTTTGATTATTTCCTGGTGTCTACTCCTCCGGGGTGAGTTTGCTTCTTTTTGTTCTAGAGGTTTCAGCTGTGCTGTTAATTCTCTAGTGTGACTATTCTCCAGTTTCTTCATGTGGGCACTTAGTGATATGAACTTTCCTCTTAGCACTGCTTTCAATGTGCCCCATAAGTTTGGGTATGTTGTGTCTTCATTTTCATTGAATGCTAGGAAGTCTTTAATTTTTTCTTTATTTCTTCCTTGACCCAGGAATGGTACAATTATGCATTGTTTAATTTCCATGAGTTTGTAGGGTTCTGTAATTTTGGTTGATGTTGAATTCTAACTTTAAAATATGGTGATCTGATAAGATACACGGGATTATTCCAATTTTTCTGTACCTGTTGAGGTTTGCTATGTTGCCAAGTATGTGATTGATATTAGAGAAGGTCCCATGGGGTGCTAAGAAGAAAGTATATTCTTTTGTGTTTGGATGAAATGAACTATAGATGTCTGTTAAACTCAACTGGGTCATAACTTCTGTTAGTTCCTTTGTTTCTTTGTTGTTTTGGTCTGGTGGTACTGTCTAGTGGTGAGAGAGGGTGTTGAAGTCTCCCACTATGACTTTTTTAGTGTGGGGGGTTTAATGTGTGAGTTGAATTCTAGTAATGTTTCTTTTACAAATGTGGTTGCCTTTGTATTTGGGGTATATATGTTCAGAATTGGGACTTCTTCTTGATATATTTTTCCTGTGATGAATATGATGTTGGCTTTACGGACGCTGTAACGATACGCGACACACAATTACTGAAAATAAGGCTAAGTATTTTATATAGAAAATTACTCACAAGATACCAAACCCGAGAAGCCCAGCAGATCTCAGCTAGCGACTGGACCAGAAGCCGAACTCCAGGAAAAGAGAGCGAGACTTCCTGTGCACTGTCTTTTATGCCTTCCCCCGTAACGCCCCTAGCCATGCCCAAAAGTGGGCTTGGCTAGTGACGTAGTTCCGCCTACGTATGTATACGTCTTTACGTCCAGCCGTATACGTCTTTAGTCCTGCCTAAAGTGGGTGTGGTTAGCGGTGTGGTAAACCGCCCTTTTATTACCTCATCTGTATGCGCCTCTAGTAAGTCACATGTTTAATGGCGGCATAGACTTAGTAAGTCACATGTTTAATGGCGGCATCAGACTTCCTCCTACAATATGAAATGCCCTTCTTCATCTCTTTTGATTAATTTTAGTTTGAAGTCTATTTTGTTAGATATTACGATAGTTACACCCGCTTACTCTTTTTTGTAATTTTTTTTTTACTTAGGTTAGAAACAATCTTGTTTCACATGTCAATCCCAGCTCCCTCTCCCTCGCCTCCTTCCCCACCCTCCACAACAGGTCCCCAGTCCCCCAAACAATCTCCCCTCCAATCTCCAAGGAGGGTGAGGCACTCCATGGTGGATCTCAAGTAACTGTCATTTCATCCAGGGCAGGGCCTAGGCCCTCCTCCAAGAGTCCCAGCTGAAAGAGCCTCCCATATTGTGGCATGGACTCTCAAAGTCTATTTGTACACCAGGGATAAATACTACCCAAGGCCCCATAGATTACCTAGGCCTCCTCACTGACACCCACATTCAGGGTGTCTGGGTCAGTCCCATGCTTTCCACGCAGTCATCAACCTGGAGTCCAAGAGCTTCCCCTTATTCAGGTCAACTGTTTCTGTGGGTTAAAGCAGCCCAGTCTTAACTCATTTGCCCATCAGTTCTCTCTTTCTGACACTGGATTCCAGGAGTTCAGTTCAATGTTTGTCTGTGGGTGTCTGCCTCTGCTTTCATCAGTCACTGGATGAAGGTTCTCTTTCCCAGACTATCTGGCAGTGGGATTATATGCTGGCACTCCCCTGATTCATATCTAAAATCCATAAATGAGAGATTACATACCATGTTTCTCTTTTTGTGACTGGGTTACTTCACTCAGGATGGTTTCTTCTAGTACCATCCATTTGCCTACAAATTTCAAGATGCCATTTTTTTCTGCTGAATAGTACTCCATTGTGTAAATGTACCACATGTTCTCTATCCACTCTTCAGTTGAGGGTCATCTAGGTTGTTTCCAGGTTCTGATTATTACAAATAATGCTGCTATCAATATAGTGAAACAAACATCCTTGCTGTATGAATGGGCATCATTTGGGTATATGCCTAAGAGTGGAATTGCTGGGTCTTGTGGTAGACTGATTCCCATTTTCCTGAGAATCTCCATACTGATTTCCAAAGTGGTTGTACAAGTCAGCACTCCCACCAGAAGTGGAGAAGTTTTGCCCTTTCTCCACATTCCTTCCAGCATAATGTGGGGTTTTTACTATTAAGTGGCAAGGGGATTTCCTTTTGTGTCCCACTCTTTTTGGTGTTCTGTAGGCTTCTTGTACTTTCATTGGCATGTCTTTCTTTAAGAAGAATGAGCAATCAATGGTCATTAATATCCCTCAATATTAATGGTCTTAATTTGCCCATAAAAAACACAGGTTAACAGAATATTAAGAGCAGCAAAGGAAAAAGCCCAAGTAACATATAAAGGCAAACCTATCAGAATCACATCTGACTTCTCCATGGAAACTCTGAAAGCCAGAAGGTCCTGGGATAGATATCCTACAACACTTAGAGACCATGGATGTCAGTCCAGACTGCTACACCCAGCAAAGCTCTCAATCACGATATATGGAGAAAACAAGATATCTTATGACAAAACCAGATTTAAACAATACATTTCCACTAACCTAGCCCTACAGAAAGTTCTGGAAGGAAACCCCCAACCCAAGGCAGTTAACTACAACCAGAAAAACATAGGCAATAGATAATCCTACCTTACCAACAGCCAAAAGAAAAGACATGGAAATCCACATATAATTCCACCACCAACAACTATTCTCAAAGACCCACTTACTTCTTATGATTGGAAAATCTTTTCCCAACCCTTAACATTTAGGTAACATCTGTCTCAGAAACTGAGGTGTGTTTCTTGTATGCAGCAGAAGGATGGATTCTGTCTTCCTGTCCTTTCTGTTAGCATGTGCCTTTTTATAGGTGAGTTAAGACCATTGATATTCAGGGATATTAATGACAATTGATTGTTGATTCTTGTGTGTTTTGAACCCATTTTTGGTGGTGGTATTATGTGTGTTTTCCCGTATTTCTGGCTTCTGGTAAAGTAGGATTATCTATTGGCCATGTTATTATGAGTGTAGTTAACTTCCTTGGCTTGGAGTTTTCCTTCTAGAATTTTCGGTAGGGCTGGATTTGTGGATCTGTATTGTGTAAATCTGGTTTTGCTATGGATACCATGTGTTTCTCCATCGATAGTGATTGAGAGTTTTCCTGGGAATAGTAGTCTGGCCTGGAATCTGTGGTCTCTCAGTGTTTATACAACATCTATCCAGGACCTTCTGGCTTTCAGAGTTTCCATGGAGAAGTCAGGTGTGAGTCTGATAGGCTTGTCTTTATATGTTACTTGGCCATTTTCCTTTGCTGTTCTTAATATTCTTTCTTTATTCTGTATATTTGGTGTTTTGATTATTATGTGGCAAAGGGATATTTTGGGGGGCCCAGTCTATTTGGTATTCGGTAAGCTTCTTGTACTTTCAGAGGCATCTCCTTCTTCAGGTTAGGAAAGTTTTCTTCTATGATTTTGTTGAATATGTTTTCTGCACCATTGAGATGGGCTTCTCTGCCTTCTTCTATACCTATTATTCTTAGGTTTGGTCTTTTCAAGGTGTCACAAATTTCCTGGATATTTTGTGTTAAGGATTTGTTGGATTTAAGACTTTCTTTTGTTGATGAAACTATTTCCTCTAGTTTATCTTCAGCGCCTGAGATTCTGTCTTCCATCTCTTATATTCTGTCTGTTAAACTTGCAGCTGTAGTTCCTGATTGTTTATTCAGCTTTTCTATTTCCAGCATTACCTCAGTTTGTGTTTTTTTATTGTCTCCATTTCAATTTTCAGGTCTTGAACTATTTGAATTGTTTCCTTTGTCTGTTTGATTGGTTTTTTTTTTTTTCTTGGCTTTCCTTGTTTTCTTTAAGGCTTTTGCTGATTTCTTGCATTTTTTGGTTTGTTTTTTCTTCCATTTCTTTAAGGAATTTTCTCATATCCTCTTTGAGGGCCTCTATAATTTTCATGAGGTTGTTTTAAAAGTCATTCTTGCTGGGCGGTGGTGGCGCACACCTTTAATCCCAGCACTCGGGAGGCAGAGGCAGGCAGATCTCTGTGAGTTCGAGGCCGGGCTGGAATTCTCAATAGAGGAATCTAACATGGCAGAGAGACACTTGAGAAAATGCTCAACATCCTTAGCCATCAGGGAAATGAAAATCCAAACAACTCTGAGATTCCATCTCACTCCCATCAGAATGGCTAAAATAAAAAACACCAATGACAGCTTATGTGGAGGGGATGTGGAGAAAGGGGAATGTAGGGGTGAGCCTACGATATTGTCCATGCCCAAAGGGGCGTGGAGAGGGGATGGGCACAGGTGAGATATTTAAGGAAAGGAAAAGGACAACCTCACTCTCTCTTGGAAACCGGCCATGTTCCCAGAGCTTCTATCCTTGTTCATCTTGTAAGTATATTGAATAAAAATATTAGACGTCTTTTTCAGATAGCGTCATTATCATCTTCATTTGGCATCAGAAGCGTTTAGCCAGCCTCCAAAACTCAGGCTTGGGGAGACGAGCCCCAGGCGACCCGGCTGCCACCTTCCTGGCACACTGCACCACCGTCATGACAAAGAATGGGACACGGTGTGTATACCCACCTCCCGTGGCCAGCAGGACGGGAATTCACAGCCTGTGCAAAGCCACTGCTTCTGACCCCACTTGTGGTGCGCAGCCCCAAGGTGAGTGCTGACCCGGCATCTGCGGATCCCAGCCTATTTCCCTTGTCACAGGAGACCATTTGCGCACACGAAGGAGCTCCCAAATCCCATTTGCCTCTGCTGCTGTGCCTGCCTTCTCCCGAGCCGCTGGGATGCTACCACCTCATCTGTGAGAACAGGACCTCCTACACCCTGCCAGGAAGCTGCACTACCCTCTCTCACCCGAACACTGCCCACAGGCATTCCCAGCCTACACGCATTCCCCGGCCAGTGCCACCCCGCCCCCACTAGAGCACAGCCTCAGGGTTTTAACAGCTTCCCTCGGTTCCCCCCTCTGCTTGCAAACCAGGTTCAGAGCCCATCTTCCTCGGAGAAGCCATGTTTGGCGATATACCTATGCCATCTGCTGGCCGGTATGGTAACTACAGGTAAGATCATTCTCATGGACCAAAACCAACCAGAGGTGATTTTACAATTCACTATTTATAATTGGTGGTAAGAACATCTAATTATACCTTGGCAGATAATTTACCATTGCAGAATATTGTCAATGTTATGGATTATGTATTAAAAGACAATTATGATGTATTTCAAATGTATTTGTATCTCATGATCGTGGTTAGTGTTCTAATACATGTAATCTCATGGAAGGGACTGAGTAAACAGACAGATAAAAGAGAAATTGTACAAATGATTCCAAGATTAGAGTCAAAAATTCAGGATTTTCAGGTAAAAGGGGACTTAGCCACAAAAACGGATAATTTGGAACTTAATCAGAACAACCTTCGAGACATATTTAATTCAATGTCCACTGTATTTATGGCTAAGATAGAGTCCAGCCAGGAGGGACTTACAAAATTAGCAGGGACAATTCACTCAGTGTCTGAAGACAATGACTATCTAGCAGACAGGATAATTTTTATAGATGGCAAGATAGACACCTACCTTTAGAGCTTCTAGGGACAATGGTATGAAAAGCTTGGAATCACGTTTGACTGATCAGTCCAAGGAGTGTATTAACTCATTGGAACAATTTTTGATGCAGGAAATCCAAGCCCTCAGAGATGACATGGTTGGAAAACTACAATTTTTAGAAGATTCACCGTCTGAAACATCAGACACTGAGGCACTAGCCACTAGGCCACCAGGCAATAAAAGAGGTATACCACTAGCTGTCCAGGAGGCCTTCTGAAGATGGCCTTTCCAGTAACTGTGACAGAAAGGCCAGCATCACAGAGGAATCAAAATGGGTCCACCACTTACCAGTGGGAACCTATCCCTATGAAAGATCTAAAAGGAATTAAGCAAACTATTGTTGCTTATGGAGTTCACAGCCCCTATGTTAAGGAATTGTTGGGTTCATTGGCAAAAACGAATAAAATAACTCCCACAGATTGGGATAATTTGATATCAGTGGTGTTGGACCCGTCTTCCCAAATACAATGGAAGGCTTTGTGGAGACAGGGAGCCAAGGCCCTCGAACTTCAAGCTTTGAAGCTACCCAAAGTAAAATTCTTGGTGAAGGTAAGTTTGCTGACCCACAGGCCCAAAATGGTTTTGATGAGCATTCACTTTCTTTATGCCATACAGCAGCACTAAACACGTGTAATAAGGTCCATGAACCAGGAGAAAAGGTTGAACCATGTTCAAAAGTGGTACAGGGTCTCTGAATTCTTACAAAGATTATCCAGAGCAGTAGACTTACAGGTAACTGATTCAAATACTACGTGACTTCTTATATAATCTTTAGCTTATGACAATGCAAACCCACAATGCAATCAGATACTATGGTCATCATAGATCAGATCAGAAGAATGGGTCTTGTATACAGCTAACATTGAGTATAACAGTAAACACACAGGAACCTGGGTAGGAGAGGCCATTTCTAAAGGCTTAAAGAGGCATCCAGATGACAAATGGCCTAACTGTGCATGAGCAGATACAGACCTGGGATGGGGAAGCAATCTCCAGAAGTTTAAAAAGACATCAAAACACTAACTGTTTTAACTGTAGTAGAATAGGACATCTGAGTAGGAACTGTAGACAAAGCATTCATAGAAATAATGCTTCTCCTAAGAATGCTTCAAACAGAAGTTCTCAGCAAAGGCAGACACTGGACCAATGAATGTAGGTCGACCACAAACAAACAAGGTAACCCTCTACAATAAGAAGTCCCCCAAATCAAAAGTGTTCCAGACATTCCCAGTCACTGTAGAGGAAGATTTCTCTCAGTACAATTAGAAGACTAATGGCACTATGGATGAAAGATTAGTTAATGAGGAGGAACCAGTTGATACTAGAGGAAACAAAATACATATGTTGGCAAACTTCTGTGCAGGATCACAGACCCAAATTACCAGTTAAAATGAATAATAAGGTATTTTCTGTGGTTCTGGACACTGATACTGATGTCATCAAAATAACTCAAAAAATTGGCCTTCAACTGGGTCTTTAAAAGAAGTAAATGTTCAATTTTTAGGAATCACAACCCTATCTCAAGTGAAACAAGTACAAGATGGATAGAATGTATCGGGCCAGAAGGACAGAGAGGAAGATTGAGGCCATATGCCACAGATACTGCTATGAATCTCTGGGGTCATGATTCATTACAGTAATGGAATACCCAGATTAACATTCCTCCTGTGTCAGATAAGAATTATAAGCATTCTGTTAGTGGTAGAAAGAATATTGTAAGACACTATGGTAAACAGAATATACAATCTGTACAGTTACAGGATACTAGTGCCACACCTACAGAGGAACCAAAAGCACTACCGATAAAATCACTAACAGATGAATCTGTCTGGGTAGGGCAATGGTCTGTGACCACTGAGAAGTTAGAGGCATTGGAAAAGTAAGTTCAGAAACAGCTAAATTCTGGACATACTGAAGAATCAACTAGTCCATGGAATTCCCCTATATTTGCTATCAAAAAGAAGCCTGGGAAATGGAGGATGGTTACTGATCTGAGAGCTATCAACAAGGTAATTCAGCCTATCAGCTCTCTACAACCTGGAATGCCACTACCTTCGCTAATACCTAAAGAATGGCCAATGGTAGTTATAGATTTAAAAGATTGCTTCTTCACTACACCAGTACAATAAAAAGATAGGGAAAAATTTGCCTTCACAGTGCCTACCTATAACAATTCTCAACCAGTACAAAGATTTCAGTGGAAGGTGTTGCCACAAGGAATGTTAAATAGTCTGAGTTTGTGCCAGTATTTTATGAAAAAACCCTTGGAAATAATTCGAAAACAATTTCCACAATCAATAATTTATCATTATATGGACAACATAATGCTGTCTGATTTTTAAAAAGGTACATTAGAAAAGATGTTTGAGGAAGTAAAGGAAACTTTACCTTGCTGGGGATTATAAATTGCCCCAGAAAAAAATACAAAGAGGAGATTCTATTAATTATTTAGGTTATAAAATAGACTTACAGAAAATTAGACCACAAAAGGTACAGATCAGAAGAGATTGTTACCAGACACTTAATGATCTGCAAAAACTACTAGGAGAAATTTCTCAGCTACAGACAATTACTGGAGATAAGGGCATGATTTAAAACACCTAAAAATGGCCCTAAATGCAGACAAGTACTTAAATAGTCCTAGAATATTATCAGAGAGAATCAAATTCATAAAGAAAACAATTTAGATTCTTCTGTGTATTGTAAGAAAAATGCCTTTTTCTGGAGTTCTTTCATTCTACACAGATGCAAACAAATCAGGTAAGACAGGTTATAAATCAGGAAATATAAGTAAAGTAGTTTAAACTCCTAAAACTCTGTGCAAAAGGCAGAGTTGCATGCCATTCTCATGGTACTTAAAGATTTTACAGAGCATCTCAATATAGTTACAGATTCTCAGTATGCAGAGAGTCGTTTTATACATCGAGACTGCAGAATTTGTTCCTGATGATACAGAATTAACTTCATTGTTTTTACAACTACAGGAAACCATCAGAAATAGAACTCATCCTATATATATCAATCCCATACAGGTCAGATCCCATACAGGTCTGCCAGGTCCTCTAGCACAAGGTAATGAAGAGATTTATCGTTTATTAATAGGAAGTTTCAGAATTTCATAAGAAATGCCATGTCAACAGCAAAGGCTTAAAGAAGGATTTTTCTATCACTTGGCAACAAGCCAAGGAAATAGTAAGAAACTGCCTCAACTGTTAATTCTATAATCAAACTCCGTTACCAGCAGGCAGTAATCCCAAAGATATTCACAGAAATGAAATGTGGCAGATGGATTTATTTCACTTTCCAGAACTTAGTAGTTTGAAATACGTACACCTTACCATAGACACATTCTCAGGCTTTGAATGGGCTATTGCCCTCAGCTCTGAAAAGGCTGATTATGTTATCACACACCTCTTAGAGATGATGTCTGTTATGGGTATACCTGCACAAATAAAAACTGACAATGCTCCAGCATATATCTCCAGCAAATCGGAACAGTTTTTCAAATATTGTAACATAAACATGTAACTGGTATACCTCACAATCCTACAGGACAAGAAGTGGTTGAGAGATCTAACCACACCTTAAAAGAAATGCTTCATAAACAGCCAGCGGGAACAAAGACCCCCAAACACAGATTACATAATGCTTTACTAACATTGACCTTTCTTAATGCTAATGAAAAAGGAAAAAGGTTGCAGAAAGACACTTAACTACAGAGAAGACTTCTGAACTAAACCAACCGGTGTATTTCAAGGATTTAATGACCTCAGTCTGGAAACCGGGATATGTGTTACACTGGGGAAGGAGTTTTGTCTTTGTTACCACAGGAGAAGAAAAACTTTGGATTCCATCAAAATTAATTAAGATCCAATCCGAACAGAAGAAACCTCAGGAGGAGGAAAGATGACAGCTCATCTACAAGGTCATATTCTACTATGTGTAAGGAGACCTCATAAAAGGAAAGTGCAGTGTTTTGTTTTTGTCTTTACAGGAACACTCAGCTCCAAACAGCAAAAAATACTGGACATATGTGCAGAATGAATAGCTTCCCAGAGGACCACCAAACATACAAAAAGATAGAGAGATTTAGGCATTGATGTGTGGCATCAATGTCTATATCTCTCTATCTTGTTCTTATAGTATCCATTTCTCTTTGCTTCTTAATATGCTTTAGTCCCAATTTATTTACCTGAAACTGGCTTTGGAGTTGGATTGCCTCTCCTACTCTAAATCCAAGCATGTTGTTAAAGTAAAATTCAGAATTTCTGTATTATATCAAAGAGCCACAGACTGTCATCTGTGTATACTCAGTTCCTTTTCTGAAAATCTAATCTCTTTTTTTTTTTTTTTTTGGTTTTTACGAGACAGGGTTTCTCTGTTTTGGAAATCTAATCTCTTTCATGTTTACTATCTTCCTTATTGTTGCCTTTCCCAGTATACATACATATAAAAGTTGAAAATTTCTCTGTTAATATTAATGTTTGAGTTTTTCAAAGAACAAGGAATTTCTTAACAGTAATCCTCACTTCATCAACTCCACGTGATTTGACTTGATGCATCTGAACTGCCCCACATCATTGACTCCACCTGACGAGTACCATCCTGAAACCAGTTTGGCACTACATCACTTGACACAACTCCTGACCAATGAACAGATATGGTGCACTTCTTACAATCTGGCCAGAGCTTCAGACAAGAGCTTCAATCAACATTAGAACTTCAGTCAAGAACTTCAAACGAGCATCTCCTACCAAACAGAGACTATTTAACCTACTTATGAAGCTTGTTATACTAACATTTTCTTCCCACCGGTCCCCAGGAGATTGCCATTGTCCGAGGTCAACAGGAAGTAATTTTGAAAATACTAGACCCCCTTCCCTACCGTTGATATTACAGGATATCTTACACCTGTTAATGTTAGTTTTCAATTATTTTACGGTCAGGATTGGAAAGAGGTGTTCAGACCTGGGCACCCCTTTCAGATAAGTTTAGAATTTAGATGGGATAGACATGTTTAGTTTAGGACGTAAGTAGATTATAACTTGCTTATCACATTCTATGTATATGTGTTGTATACATTTGAGTTTTGTATCAAGTTTAAATCTTTTATTTAGACTAACAGGGGAATTGTAGGGGTGAGCCTATGATATTGTCCATGCCCAAAAGGACATGGACAGGGGATAGGCACAGGTGGAGATATTGAAGGAAAGGAAAAGGAAAACATCACTCTCTCTTGGAAACAACCCATGTTCCCAGAGCGTCTATCCCTGTTCATTTTGTAAGTATATCGAATAAAAATATTAGACCTCTGTTTCAGATAGCATTAGTATCATCTTCAGGGGAACACTCCTCCACTGCTGGTGGGAGTGCCAACTCATACAATCACTTTGGAAATCAGTATGGAGATTCCTCAGGAAAATGGGAATCAGTCTACCACAAGACCCAGCAATTCCACTCTTATGCATAGATCCAAAAGATGCAAACTCATACAACAAGGCCATCTGCTCCACTATGTTCATAGCAGCATTATTTGTAATATCCAGAACCTGGAAGCAACCTAGATGCCCCTCAACTGAAGAGTGGATAGAGAAAATGTGGTACATTTACACAGTGGAGTCAGCAGAAAAAAAAATAGCATCTTGAAATTTGCAGGCAAATGGATGACACTAGAAGAAACCATCCTGAGTGAGGTAATCCAGTCACAAAAAAACAAACATGGTATGTACTCACTCATATATGGATTTTAGACATGGATCAGGGGAGTGCCAGACTACAATCCCACTGCCAGAGAGTCTGGGAAACAGAACCTTCCACCAATGTCTGATGGAAGCAGAGGAAGATACCCATAGCTAAACACTGAGCTGAACTCAAGAAACTCAGAGACAGAGAGGGGGGAACTGATGAGCAAAGGGGGCAAGACTGGGCTTGTTTAACCCACAGAAACAGCTGACCCAAACAAGGGGAGCTCTTGAACACCGGACTGATGTCTGGGAATCCAGCATGGGACTAATCTAGACCCCCTGAATGTGGGTATCAATGAGGAGGCCTAGGCAATCTATGGGGCCTTAGGTAGTAGATCATTATTTATCCCTGGCATACAATGGACTTTGGTTGCCCATCCCACAATGAGAGATGCTCTCTCATACTGGACTCTTAGGGGAGGGCCAGGCCCTGCCCAGGATGAAATGACAGACTATGGATAACCCCCATGGAGGGCCTCACCCTCCCTGGGGAAAGGAGTAGGGATTGGGGGAGGGGTGTGGGCATTGGTGGGATGGCATGGGAGGATGGGAGGGAGAGGGACCTGGGATTGACATGTGAAGCAACCTTGTTTCTAATTTATATTTTAAAATAAAAAGGCATAAAAAAGAAATTGGAAAAAAGAAGGCAAAGAAACTCAGCTCAAAGGTACAGAAAACATATTCAACAAAATCATAGAAGAAAACTTTCCCAACCTAAAGAAAGATATGCCTATGAAAGTAAAAGAGCTTACAGAACACCAAATAAACTGGACCACAAAAAAGGTCCCTCTCCACATAATAATAAAAACAGCAAACATACAGAATAAGGAAAGAATAAAGAGAAGCAAAAATAAAAAGGCTAAGTACATATAAAGCCAGATCTATCAGATACATCTAAGTTCTCAATAGAAGAAACTCTGAAAGCCAGAAATTCCTGGATAGATATTCTACAAACTCTAAGATACCACAGATGTTTGCCCAGACTACCATACAGCAAAGTTTCAATCACTATACATGGAGAAAATGAGATATTCCACAACAAAACCAGATTTAAACAATACATATCCACTAATCCAGCCCTCCAGAAAGTACTGGAAGGAAAGCTCCAATCCAAGGAAGTTAACTACACTCCCAAAAGGCAGTAGATAATTTCACTTTAACAAAAGCCAAAAGCAGTGGGAAAATCCACACAAAATACCAAAAACAACAATAAATCCAAAACCAACAAGAATCAACAATCAATGGTCATTAATAACCCTCAATATCAATGGTCTTAACTTTCCTATAAAAAGACACAGGCTATCAGAATGAATATGAAGACAGAATCCATCCTTACGCTACATACAAAAAACATACCTCAAGTTCAAAGACAGACATTACCTCATGGTAAAGGGTTAGGAAAAGATTTTCCCATCAAATGAACCTAAGAAACAATATGGTGTAGCTATACTCATATCTAACAAATTAGATTTCAAACTAAAATTAATCAAAAGAGATGAAGAAGGGCATTTCATATTCATCACAGGAAAAATCCATCAAGAAGAAGTCTCAATTCTGAACATCCATGCCCCAAATACATAGGCACAGACATTCGTAAAAGAAACATTACTAAAACTCAAATCACACATTAAAACCTCACACACTTATAGTGGGAGATTTCAACACCCCACTCTTACCACTGGATAGGACTACCAGACAGAAACATAACAAAGAAATAAAGGAACTAATAGAAGTGATGACCCATTTGAGTTTAACAAACATCTATAGATCATTCCATCCAAACACAAAAGAATATACCTTCTTCTCAGCACCACATGGAATCTTATCAAAAATTGACCACATACTTGGCAACATAGGAAACCTCAACAGTCTACAAAAAATTGGAATAACCCCCTGATTCTTATCAGATAACCATGTTTTAAAGTTAGAAATCAACAGCAACATAAATTACAGAAAACCTACAAACTCATGGAAATTGAATAATGCACAATTTCACCAATCCTGGGTCAAGGAAGAAATAAAGAAAGAAATTAAATATTTCCTAGAATTCAATGAAAATGAATGCACAACATACGCAAACTTATGGGACACATTGAAAGCAATGCTAAGAGGAAAGTTCATAGCACTAAGTGCCCACATGAAGAAACTGGAGAATAGTCAAACTAGAGAATTAACAGCACACCTGAAAGCTCTAGAACAAAAAGAAGGAAACTTACACAGAAGGAGTAGACACCAAGAAATAATCAAATTGAGGACTGAAATCAATAAACTAGAAACAAAGAAAACAATAAAAAATATCAACAAAACGAGTTTGTTCTTCAAGAAAATTGAAAAGATAGCAAAACTTTTATCCGAACTAACCAAAAAGCAGAAAGACAACATGCAAATTAACAAAATCAGGAATGAAAAGGCGGACATAACAACAGACACTGCGGAAATCCTGAGAATCATCAGGTCATACCTCAAAAACCTGTATTCCACTAAACTGGAAAATTTAAAGGGAATGGACAATTTTCTGGATAGATACCACTTACCAAAATTAAATCAAGAATGGATAAGCAATTTAAATAGATCTACAACCCCTAATGAAATAGAAACAGTCATCAAAAATCTCCCAACCAAAAATAATAGCCCAGGGTCATATGGTATCAGTACAGAATTCTACCAGAAATTCAAAGAAGTGCTAATGCCTATACTCCTCAAAGTATTCCACACAATAGAAGCAGCAGGGTCTGCCAAACTCTTTACAAGGCTACAATTACCCTGGTACCCAAACCACACAAAGACACAACTAAGAAAGAGAACCGCAGATTAATCTCCCTCAGGAACATTGATGCAAAAATACTCAATAAAAGACTGGCAAATTGGATCCAAGAACACATCAAAACAATCTTTCACCATGATCAAGTAAGTTTCATCCCAGGGATGCAGGGATGGTTCAGCATACAAAAAAGCTAGATGACATGACAATGCCCCTTTTAGTCTAAAGAAGGTTTTAAGCCTGGTGCAAAAACTATATACAATGATAAAAATATCAAGGATATTCCAGGAAAATGAAAGGCAAAAACATACACAAATTAAAACCTATAACCAGCAAGAGCAACATTGAGCAATAGACACATACTGCATGTCCAGTTTCAGGGTAAAGGCATGACAGAGATTACTCTGATAGTAGTCCTAATCTGGAAAATCTAAGTCTTATACCTAGTGTTTTCTAAGATAAGAGATGATATAGCTATGAATGTTTAGTCTTCAACCTCATCAGAGACCTGAGAAGGAAAATAACATTACTACGGTAGGCAGGAAGTGTAAGTGTGCAGCTTCCTAAAGGTGCAAGCAAAGACAGAGACAGCAGGCTACCTGGACAGTCACCCAAGGTCTTACAGCGATGTCAGGGTAACCAACTTTGTAAGGCCTAGAGTATCTGACAGACCATCTCAGAATCAGGGAAATTAAAAGACTGTCTTACTCTGACTTGGCAAGGTTCAACAGTCTCTTTAAGTTTATCTCCTGCTAGCCCAGTTAGGACAGCGTGTCCAAGGTCAGTTCAATAAAAGTAGAACTGAAATGTATGCAGAAGCATCCATATTTGTGTGCAAAACATTGTAAACAGAAAGAAGATCCTATACAGTTAACATACAAGAATCTAACAATGTAAATTATCTATAGTTAATAGTTGCTAAAATAGTTCACAAGAAGATATATTAAGCTACCTATATCCCATCCCAACCACACCCTTCCCATCCATACCCTTAAACTTTTCTAAAAGAAATACCCAAGTCTGATCATCATCTTTCATACCCAACCCTAAACAACTTAAAATCAACCCTAAGCAGGTGATAATTATCCTTCTTTCAGGGACAGAAAAAAAAAGCAAAATACCCATTAAGCCAACAGTAGGGAAAGGGAGTGTTGTTTTCTTAGAATTACTTCCTGCTGTAATGGGATGACAGTAACTCTATGGGATCCTGTAGGGAAAAAAACCTAAATCAATGGTAAGGTCTCAAGAGGACTAGCTATAACATTTGCACCTAGAATCTGAGTTGCAGGTGATGCTTGTCTGAAGCTCTTATCTGAAACTCTGGCCAGAGTGTTATAAGAAGGTGCACCATCTCAGCTAGCTGATCTGGAATTGTCTAGAGCAGTATTAGTCCCAAACTTGTCCTCAAATGGTGCTCACTAGTTCAAAGACATCCAGTTGAATCAAGTGGAATCAATGATGTGTGACCCCATCTTCTTTCCGGAGACTTCAAAGATTGCTGTTAGGAAATTTTATTGCTCACTGTGGAAGATTTAACATTAATGTCAACACACAAAGTTTAGTTTCTTTGTTTGTTTGGTTTTTGGTTTTTTGGGACAGGGTTTCTCTGTATTGTTTTGGAGGCTGTCCTGGAACTTGCTCTGTAGACCAGGCTGGCCTCAAACTCACAAAGATCCGTCTGCCTCTGCCTCCTGAGTGCTGTGATTAAAGGCGTGCACCACCAAAGCCTAGCGAAAGTTTAACTTTTATAGTTATGTGTACTAGGAAATATAACAATAAGGATGAAAATAAGTATGAGAGAAATTATGATTTTGAGAGATAGCAGAGTTTTGACAATAATAGTCCCTAGATTTTGTTTTCTTCTGTTTTACACCAATTGACTTTTGGATATGAAACAGAAACTCTGAAATTTATTTTAACAACATGCTTGAATTTAGAAAAGGAAAGCCAAATTCAACTCCAAAGCCAGCATTGGTTTTACATGAATTGGGACTACTAGTATACTGGGAAGTACGGAGATACAGGCCTTCAGGTAGAGAGATTTTGCTATGAATAGATATTGGTGTCATAAGTCAGGTTCTTCTTTGTTTGATGATTCTTTCTGGATAGCTATCCTTTCTTCTTTAGGCACCCACACATCCAATGTCTTTTGGCTTCTTGAAGATAGGTGTTTTCTGTTTTCCAGTAAATACAAGAACAGAACACTCCCCCCAACTTTTGTGAGGTCTCCATACAAATTGTAGGATTTACATTTGTGGATGACCTATTATTTCTACTCATCGAGAGGTTTCTCCTGTTCAAATCGGATCTTGTTCAACTTTAATATTATCCACAGCTTTTCTTCTCCTGTAGAAACAAAAGCAAAGCATCTTCCCAAGCGTAGCACATATCCTGGTTTCCATACTGAGGTCAACACATCCTTGAAGTACAGCGACAGATTTAACTCAGAAGTTTTTTCTATTGTCCAAAGTCATTCTGCAGCTGTTTTTCCTTTCTCGTTAGCATTAAGAAAGTTTAAGGTTAGTAAAGCATTATGTAATCTGTTGGGGGGGTCTTGATTCCCCCTGCCTGTTTATAGAGCTTTTCTTTAGAGTATGATTAGATCTCTCAACAACTGCTTATACTGTAGAACTTGTGGTATACCAGTAATATGCTTTATAATATTTCAAAAAATTGTTTCAATTTACTGGAGACATATGCTGGATCATTGTCAGTTTTTATTTGTGCAGGTATACCCATAATAGCCATTGCCTTTAATAGGTGTGTGATAACAGAATCATCCTTTTCATGATTAAGAGCAGTTGCCCATTGAAATCCTGAAAATGTGTCTATTATATGGTACACATATTTTAAGTTTCCAAATTCTGCAAAATGAAACACATTCATTTGCCAAATGTCATTTCTATGTACACCTTTAGGATTACTACCTGCTGGTAAAGAAGTTTGGTTATAAAAGAAACAAGTAGGAAGTTTTTTACTATTTCCTTAGCTTGTTGCCAAGTAATGGAAAAATCCTTTTTTAAGCCTTTGATATTCACATGGTATTTTTTTCTGAAATTCCAAGGCCTCCAGCATACTTCCTTTTAATAATCAATCAATTTCATCATTGCCTTGTGATAGAGGACCTGGCAGACCCTTATAGTATCTGAAGTGAGATGAGTTCTATTCCTGATTATTTCTTATAATTGTATAAATAATAAATTTAATTCTATATCATCAGGAAGAAATTCAAGATGAATCTCTCTGCATATTGAGAGTCAGTAACTATATTGAGAGGTTCTGCAAAATCCACAAGTACCATGAGAATGGTGTATAATTCTGCCTTATACAGAGTTATAAGGGCCTTGAACCACTTCACTTATATTTCCTGATTTATATCCTGCCTTAGCTGATTTGTTTCCATCAGTATACAATGTAGGAACTCCAGAGATTGGTGTTTTCCTTACAATGCATGGAAGGATCCAAATGGCTTTCTTTATGAATTTTATTCTCTCACTTTTAGGATGATTGTTGCTAATCATTACCAAAAAGTTACTGCAAGCTCTTTGCCAATATTCACTATCTTTCCATAAGGAAGAAATTTCCTTATTAGTTAAAGGTACTTTAATTTCTGCTGGGTCCATTCCTGTTGACGAAGTCTTAATTTTCCCTTTAAAGTAAAAACAGAAATCTTTCATATATTTTTTTAATTTTTATCCTGTTTATGTGGTAGAAATATCCATTCTAATATGATATTTTCCCTCTGCATCAAAATCCCTGAAGGGTATTCCCTAGATGGTAATATAATCAGAATGCAGCCAAGCTTTGGATCTACATGGCCCATATGTGCCTCTTGTATTCTTTTTTCTATCCAAACTAATTCTTTTTCAGTTGATAATATTCTTGGACTATTTAAATCCTTCTCCCCTTTTAAGGTTTTTTTCAAATCTTTTAGGTCATATCCTTCTACTCTGATAATAGTCTGTAACTGGGAAGTCTCTCCTAGCAATTTTTGAAGATCATTGAGAGTCTGATATCAATCCCTCCTGATTTGTACTTTTTGTGGTCTAATTTTTTGTAGACCTATTTTATATCCTAAATAATTGATAGAATCTCCCCTTTGTATTTTTTCAGAGGCAATGTGTAATCCCCAGTGAGGCAAAACTTTCTTTACTTCCTCAAACATTTTTTTTCCTAACGTCTCTGACTTAGAATCAGCCAACAATATATCATCCATATAATGGTAAATTATAGATTGTGGAAACTGTTTGAAAATTATTTCCAATGGTTTTTGCACAAAATATTGACATAGGGTGAGGCTGTTTAACATTCCCTGTGAGAGGACTTTCCATTGATTCTCTTGACCAGCTGAGAATTATTGTAAGCAAGCACCAGGAAGGCAAATTTTTCCTTATCTCTTTATTGTAAAGGTATAGTGAAGAAACAGTCTTTTAAGTTAATAACTGTAATAGGCAATTCTTTAGGTATCAGAGGAGGCAAGGGCATTCCAGGCTTTAGAGAGTCCTTTGGCTGAATTACTTTATTGATGGCTCTCAGGTCTGTAAGCATTCACCATTTTCCAGATTTCTTTTTAATAATAAATACAGGAGAATTCCAGGGGCTGCTAGATTCTTCAGTATGTCCAGCATTTAGCTGTTCCTGAACCAACTTTTCTAGAGCTTCTAGTTTCTCAGAAGTCATAGGCCATTGCCCCACCCAGACAGGTTCATCAGTTAGCCACTTTAATGATGGGGCTTTTGGTTCCTCTGTTAGTTCAACACTTGTTTTTGTACAGCCTGGATTATTGGTGTTTGTTTTATATAGTGCCTTACAATATTTTTCCCATAAGCATGAGTTTGCTTATGGTTCATTTCTGATACTGGAGGAATGTCAATCTGGGTATTCCATTGCTGCAACACATCATGACACCATAGGTTTATTGCTGTATTAGTCACATATGGCCTCAGCTTCCTCTTCGTCCTTCTGGTCCTATACATCAATCTATCTCATGCTTTGTTTTACCTGAGATAAGGCTCCAGTCCCTAAGAACTGAATGTTTACCTCCTGAAGAGGCCAACTTGGATACCAAGATTCTTGAGTTATAGTGGTAATGTCCATACCACTGTCCAGCAAACCTTCAAGTATAACATTATTTGTCTGTACTCTTAGTTTTTGGTCTTTGGTTATTTGTAGAAGCCTGCCAAAATTTAAGTTTTTTTGTTTCCTCCATGAATGTTTAATTCATCCTCCAAAGCTAATCTACCACCCAGAGCAGTATAATTTTTTACAATAGGCAGTGCATTTTCTAATTGTTCTAGAGAGGATTGTCCTCCACAGTGACGGGGAATGACTGAACCACGTTCAACATGGGGGGCCTTGGAGAGCTCCCCCCAAGGAATTTCTCAATGGTAAAGGATTTCCTTGATTGTCTCTGGTCAATCTATATTCATTGATCCAGTATTGGCCATTGCCACATCTTCCACATAATCCAGAAGTTTGGGGGGTCTTCTGTTTGAGTCATTCTTAGAAGAAGCATAGGAATGGCTTATCTACAATTTCTTCTCAGATGTCCTATTGTACCACAATTAAAACATTTAGTATTTTGATGTCTTTTCATACCTTTGGAGACTGCTTCTCCTACCCAAGCCTCAGTGTTAAATCAAAGGACTCAGTATTGGCTGAGTGCAGGATCCAGTCATCCATTGGTGCTGATCCGATCTTTAAGGGCCCAAGCACCTTTTTGTATTCTAAATTAATATTTTCAAAAGCTACAGATTCCATGAGTACTCACCTAGCTTCAGGGCTTGCTATCCCTATTTGTACTGCTTTAGTCAATCTTTGCAAAAAATTTACTAAAAGTTTCTTTGGGGCCTTGTATAACCTTAGTATATGACTCAATTCTTTTCCCTGGTTCTTGAATCTTCTCACAAGCATTGAAGACTGCTGTACAGCACAGGGTCAAGACGTGTTCATCGTATGCAGCTTGAGTCTCTGCATCAGCAAAAAGACCCTCACCAAGAATTTATCTTGGGAAGCCTTATAACCTTTCTTTTTGCTGTGATGTCCAACAGCTCTGGCCTCACCTTAAATGTCCTTCCCTGATAACATGATTGACGACTTCCTTGTATGCCATCCTAGAGCCTTCATCCAGTGGCTGAAGGAAGCAGAGGCAGACACCCACAGCTAAACACTGAACTGAACTCCTGGAAATCAGCTGCAGAGAGGGAGGAGTGATGAGCAAAGTGGTTATGACTTGGTGGGTGAAACCCACAGAAACAGCTGACCTGAACAAGCAGGAGCTCATAGACCCCAGACTGATAGCTGAGAGGCCACCATGGGACAGATCCAGACCCCCTGAACATGGGTGTCAGTGAGGAGGCCTCAGTATCCTTTGGGGCCTCAAGCAATATATCAGCATTTATCCCTGTCATCCAGATAGACTTTGGGAGCCCATTCCACCTGGAGGGATGCCATCTCTGTCTGAACACATCGGGGAGGGCCTAGGCCCTGCCCCAGATCATATGACAGATTTTTGAGATCTAGCACGAAGGGCCTCACCCTCCTTGGAGAGTGGAGTGGGGAATGGAAAAGGGGTTAGGGGAGGGCTGAAGGGGGGCGGCAATCGAGCAGGGGAGGGAGAGGGAGCTGGGTTTGACATGTGAAGCAAAATTGTTTCTAATTTAAATAAAATAAAAAATTTTTAAAAAGAGCTCTGGCCTCTTTCCTCCATAAAGATCACCACTGCATCTGTGGACTGATTTCAAGGACAGCTGAGACTAATTGGCTCCAGTAATTTGGGGTTATTCTATATCTTGTATCACATGTGTCTACTACTGCCTCACATGTGATGAATGCATACCATAAGAAACCACTGGTTCTTTAATACCTTTTAAATCTTTCGTACGTAGATGGGCATTTGTGGTGCACACCTTTAATCCCAGCACTCAGTAGGGAGAGGCAGGCAGATCTCTCTGAGTTCGTGGCCAGCCTGGTCTACAGAGCGAGTGCCACGATAGGCTCCAAAGCTACACAGAGAAACCCTGCTTTGAAAAACTAAAAAAAAACTTCTATATGCATTGGCTCCCAATGACATTCCACAAATTTCTCTGGATGTTTCTTACTTGCTGACTTTTCAGTAATAGTAACAGGATAGACCAAAGGAGGTGACGATGTTACAACCTTGGTAAGTCATCTCTGACTCTGAAAGGTACTGGCGATGTTAAATACCTGTCATTCTCTTTTGTTTGTATCTCAGCTCCTGGTGTATCAGTTTTAAGAAGGTTTTCTATGGCCTGTAATCTATTCACCATTGTTTCTTGGAGTATTTGAATTTCCTGGACAGTATAAACTTTCAAGGATTTCATTAAATCAGTTTCTCGTTCTCTTCATTAGTATATGGTTTTAGAGATTTAATATTCTCATCCTTAAAGATTATTTGGATGGCATGTGGATTGCCTTCCAAAAGCAATGCTCTATCTAGCTTGTCATTACTCTCAGACATGGAACAAATTTTTGCTATTAGCAGTTCAATACTATGTTCCATTTTTTTCATTCTGTTTGTCAAATCATCATTGCCGTTTTCAATTATCTGAATCCTTTTTACTAAGATCTCATTACCAGCCTATAAATGGTTTTCGATGATATGAGTCCTTTTTACTAAGTTCTCATTACCAGTCTGTAAAGTGTTTTCAATGATTCCTTTTCACTAAACTCTCAATCCCAGTCTGTAAAGACTGGATGATTTCTACAAGTTCCTCAGTCTTTGCTCTATTATCAAAACATTTCTTTAAAGACATTATGTTGATTATAAAGCTAATAGCAACTATGGCTAATAGTAAATATGTTTTGGGTAGGTTGTAAACCTCTTCTAGAATCCCATCCATATAAGAAACGAAAAGGTTTTTTTTACTTCCTGTAAAGTAACATTATATACACTGGTGTGGAGTAGTTAATTTTATGTGTTTATGTGTTTATTTATTGGCTTCAATTGCCAATAAATAAATAAATGCAGTACTATACCTTAAGTAAAATCCCAGAAGGTTGAAGTCTGAGTGTGTGTTGGCTCACATGCTGATAACTATGTTTGGCCAGCAGGTGTCGCAGGTGTGCCGCCGGTACAAATACAGCAGCAAAAGAGTTTGTTTCTAATGTGTTACACTCTGCAATTTCTAAGCAACATTCAGTAAACCCAAACTGAATGAGTTTTTGTCAGAGAGAAGATAGGGGGCTCAGCCTGTGTGAACCACTGGTGGTGCTCAGAGCTGGGCAGTCGTTTTAGCAGCTAGAAGCTGCTGGGGCTCAGAGAACGTTGCACATGCAAAACCCCATGGAAAGAAAAACCACTGCACCTCAGGAAGCTTGCGGCTGGTTCATACACACACACACACACACACACACACACACACACACACACACACACACACGGCACGCAGAGAACACAGGGAAGTAAAACAAACTCAGTGGCTGGCATTTAGTACAGAAGTCACAGAATGTACCAGCTACCAGAATGCAGTAAGGCTGGGCACAGTTGACTCTGGGTGGTGGAATTGCAGCCAACTACACAGAAGCAGCGACAACACCGAATCCCAACCACTAGACCACTAGACAAGCAGCTTGGGTTGGTCATGGGAAACCCACCCACGGACATGGGTCGCCGATTGAAGGCGGGGAAGTAACGAGTTCACTAGACCCAAGATAAACGATAAATGGGTGTTTTGTTGGGGAACAATGTACACAGATAATAATAAAGAACCACCACAGCCTTCCTGCTCCAGAAGATGCAGTCTCTGCCTTCGCAATAGGACCTGCGACCAAGAGAGAATGAGAGAGAGAGAGAGAGAGAGAGAGAGAGAGAGAGAGAGAGAGAGAGAGAGAGAGAGAGAGAGAGCCTACCCCAAGCTTCTCCACCTTCTGGTTCCCTCTGCACCTGAAGCAACATCCAAAGGGGTGTGTCTACTAACACAAATATACTGACAAGGTTAGATGCCACTACAGAGAAAGAAATCAGACAAATATCAACGTTCACAATAATCACAAACAACGTAAAATATATTGGAGTAACTCTAACAAAATAAGTGAAATATCTGTGTTACAAGAACTTTGAGCCTTTAAAGAAAGAAACTAAAGAAGATACCAGAAAATGGAAAGAGCTCCCATGCTCTTGGATAGGTAGGATCAACATAGTAAAAATGACAATCTTACCAAAAGCAATCTATAGATTCATTGCAATCCTCATAAAAATCCAAGCACAATTCTTCACATACCTTGAAAGAACAATTCTCAACTTTATATGGAAAAACAAAAAAAAAACCAGGATAGTCAAAACAGCCCTCTATAATAAAGGAACTTCTGGGGGCATCACCATCCCTGACTTCAAGCTCTACTATAGAGCTATAGTAATGAAAACAGCTTAATACTGGCACAAAAATAGACAGGTAGACCAATGGAATGGAATTGAAGACCTTGATGTTAATCCACACACCTACGAACACCTGATTTTTGAAAAGAAGCTAAAATTATACAAAGGAAAAAAGAAAGCATCTTCAACAAATCGTACTGGCATAAATGGATGATGGCATGTAGAAGACTGCAAATAGATCCATGTCTATCACCATGCACAAAACTTAAGTCCAAATGGATCAAAGACCTCAACATAAATCCAGCCACACTGAACCTCTTAGAAAAGAAAGTGGGAGGTACCCTTGAATGGTTTCCAACAGAAGACCACTTCCTGAAGATAACACCAGTAGCACAGATACTGAGATCAACAATTAATAAATGGAACCTCCTGAAACTTAGAAGCAAAGGACACAGTCAGCAAGACAAAATGGCAGCCCACAGAGTGGTAAAAGATCTTCATCAACCCCACATCTGACAAAGGACTGATTTCCAAAATATACAGGGAATTCAAGAAGCTAGTCACCAAAACACCATATAATCCAGTTAAAAATGGGGTTCAGAACTAAATAGAGAATTCTACTAGAGGGATCTAAAATGATTGAAAGGCACTTAAGAAATTGTTCAACATCCTTAGTCATCATGGAAAGACAAGTCAAAACAACCCTGAAATACCATCTTACTCCTGTCAGAATGACTAAAATCAAAAACACCAAAGACAGTTTATGCTGGAGGGGATGTGGAGAAAAGGGAACACTCCTCCATTGCTGGTGGGAATGCAATCTTGTACAGCCGCTTTGAAAATCAGTATGGAGGTTTCTCAGGAAAATGGGATTCAGTCTACCTCAAGATCCAGCAATTCCACTCTTAGGCATATACCCAAAGCATGTATATTCATACCACAAGGACAACTGTTCAACTATGTTCATAGCAGCATTATTTGTAATAGTCAGAACCTGAAAGCAACCTAGATGCCCCTCAACCAAAGAATGGACAAAGAAAATGGGCTACATTTACACAATGGAGTCCTACTTGGTGGTGGGGGAGAAGCATGAAACAATGAAATCTTGAAATTCACAGGCAAATGGATGGAACTAGAAGAAACCATCCTGAGTGAGGTAACCCATCACAGAAAGAAAAACATGGTATGTACTCACTCATAAGTGGACATTAGACATAGTGTAAAGATTTACCAGTTTATAATCCACAATCCCAGAGAAGCTAGGAAACAAGACATATATGGACCACCGGAGAAGGGGAAAAGGGATAAGATCTCCTAAGCAAATTGGGAGCATGGGGGAGGGGGGACGGAGGGAGGAAAGGCAGAGGGTAGAAGGGGAAGGGGAGGAGAACATGAAGGATCAGGAAGATGGAGTTGAGGGAAGAATAGAGGAGAGCAAGAAAAGAGATACCTTAACAGAGGGAGCCATTATACGTTTAAAGAGAAACCTGGCACTAGGGAAATGTCACGGGATCCACAAGGATGACCCCAACTAAGAATCTAAGCAATAGTGGAGAGGCTACCTTAAATGCCCTTCCCCTATAATGAGATTGATGACTGCCTTATATGCCATTATAGAGCCTTCACCCAGTAGCTGATGGAAGCAGAAGCAGAGATCCACAGCTAAGCACTGAGCTGAACTCCTGGAATCCAGTTGTAAACAGGGAGAGAGATGAGCAAAGGAGTCATGAACATGCTGAGGAAACTCACAGAAACAGCTGACCTAAGCAAGTCAGAACTCATGGACCCCAATCTGACAGCTGGGGAGCCAGCATAAGACCAAACCAGGCCTCCTGAACATGGGTGTCAGTTGGGAGGCCTGGGCAGTCAATGGGCTTCTGGCAGTGGAACCAGGATGTATCCCTAGTACATGATTGGATTTTGGGTGCCCATTACCTACGGAGGGATACTCTCTCAGCCTAGCTATACAGGAGAGGGCCTAGGTCCTGCCCCAAATAATGTGACAGACTTTGATGGCCTCCCATAAGAGGCCTCACCCTCCCTGGGGAATGGATGGGGAGTGGAATGGGGGATTGATGGGGGGCATGGGAGGATGGAAGGGAGAGGGAACTGGGATTGGTATGTAAAATAAGATTGCTTTTAATTTAGATAAAAATTTATAAAAATAAATAAATAAATAAGATCCAGTTGCTGTTTGCAAATACATCTCACTAGAAAAGACACAGAAAGTATTGGAATGGAAGTCAATATACCAAGCAATAGCTATATCCAAACCTAGTAAAGTAGACTTCAAGCCAAAATTAGTAGAGATAAAGAATATTACTACATATTAATAAGGGAGCAATCTATAAAGTAGATACAACAGTTATAAACATATGTGTACCAAATGTTGGTACAATCAGTTCCATAAATCAAACACTTGGGTGTAAATAGTCAGATGAGTATATACACAAAAGCAGTGGGTGATTTAAATATTCAAATCTCATAAGTAAAAAGATGATCTAGACAAAAATCAACAATAAGCTTCAGAGTTATAAGCTTAGAAGTCACACAGAGACGATTCCAGCCAATAGCTGTGGAATTCATAGTCTTCTCAGGAGTTCAACCAGCTTCTTCTAAAATAAATCACATTTTAGGCTGTAAATCAGGTCTAGACAATACAAAAAAATCAAATGACAATTTGTATCTTTTAAAATAACTGTAATAAAATAGAAATCAACAAGGGAAATTACAGAAATTATACAAAGAGAGAACAATACACTCTTTTATTTGAGACAGGGTCTCTATCCCAGAATACTTTTAATTCCCAACATAGCTAAGTGTGACCTTGGACTTCTGGTCTTCCTGCATCCACCTCTTGCATGCTGAGATTACAAGTAAGCACCACTACCCTTGGGTTATGCAGTTCTGGGAATCAAGCCTGAGTCCTCATGAATAGTCAAGCACCCTCTAAGATATATTCCCATCCCACACAAAAATATTCTTGAGTATTCATAGAGTCATTAAAAGCTTCTAGTCAGCAAACAAATAACAGCAGAGTGAAGGAATAACCCATATGATGGAATATGATGGAAGAAAAATCTGTCAGACTATACTTCTGACCTATACACAAACATCTAGAATATAAAAAAATCAGCAAATTCAACACTGAAACATCATCCACACAATAAACAAGTGAATTGAATAGATAGTTCTCAAGAAGAAACGCTAGTATGAAAGATGCTCAACATGCTCAGCCATGGGGAAAATGCAGATTAAAACTAGCTTGAGATCCCCTCTCACTCCAGTCATAATGGGACACAGAAAGACCCTGTCTCCAAACAGATGCACAGAGGGAAGACACAGCGCTGTCTCAGAGGCGGGAAGCCTCCCTGCAGGTACACTGGCGCTTGCTCTGTAACAAAAAGAGCGGATGTAAAAGGCAGGCAAGGACCTGGTGGGCTTTACAAACGTGAGTGACAGTGTAATCTGTTAGAACTAGAAAAAGTGGGTTCAAAAAGTTTAAATCATAGTAATAATAGCAATTATTAATAGCACATCAAAATATATGTTTGTATATTGGGTGGGTATGTAAAAGTGAGCCAAAGGGACCCAATCAAAGCCTGGAGACTCCCTCAACCAAACTTCTGTAATATGCCCAGGAGTCAAATAAAGAGTGAGTAATCTCTAGCATTCCCCAGCCACCAGCTGTCACAGAGTCCCCAAAGGATATGGAGACAAGGGTCTCCAAAGACGCTGAGACTGCGGTGGGGAAAGGAGAAAGCAGGAAGAAAACAGAAATAGGTCACTCCCTCGGGGCCAGGAAGATTTTAAGTCATCCTGGTCCTACTTCTTGGGTGGGCCACAATCCTGTTATCTTTCTCTATCATTGTCTCTTCAAAAGCTGGGCTGAAGCTTCTCCATTACAAAAGCTCTCCGCACTCCTCTGCTTCTTGGTATGTTCTCAAACCTATAGCCACTAACTATCCCTGTTGTCTGGGACAAGACACATTGAATGTCTGTATGCTGGGGAAGAATAAGCCGAAAGTTCACAGTTAAGGAAAGGGTGTGCTACATACTGAGAAATGCCAGTCATTTAGTCCTTGCTAGAGTTAAGTGCATTTGTGAGTCCTCTGGGATGTGGGGACAGGAGTTTCATAGAAAGAAGGGAGCTTTCAGGAAATAGTTAAAAGATCCCTCCAAAAAACAGAAATCCTGAGGTGTTACCCCTGGGAATACTTCCCCTTATCACTGGAGTATCTACGATGCTCGAGCCAGCAGCAGCGGCGGCAGCAGTGTTCTCTGCTACTTGGTTGGAAATGCAAAATCTCAGGTTGCAGGCTTTATGAGGTAGACACCACATTCAATGAGACCTCCGATTGGCCCTTGTACGTGTTCATGGCTGAGGAGAACCACCAGGGGGGTCCCAGTACTTTCAGTTTTCCAGCTAGACTTCTGAGCCTCACCCTAGAACAACTGATGAGAATCTCTGAGCACTGTCTGCGGAGATCTGTTTTCCACAAAGTTCCAGCATAAATCCTAATGACACCAGACCATGAAGCAGAGCTAGAACCACTGACCTAGACCCAAGCACTCAGTCTGAAGATGAGAGACTAAAGAAAGACACCGACACCTAGAGACGGTAATGAGGGGTAGGCCATAGCTCATACCCTCCGCAGTCCTCCTGTGACTACGCATCTTAGTCCTTTCCCTTCTCTGGCAAGCAATGTTCTTACTTTCCCCTTCACGGAGGAAGGCAGTGGTGTGAGGCAGTTCCAGTAGAGGTCAGAGAAGCCAGATGAGAATACCCGCTGTGCCACCCACAGCCACCCCAGCTAAAGAAAATCCTTAAGGAATATAAGAAGAAGGGAAAGCCAAAGTCAACAGGCATTAGTCTAGAGGGCCAGGCTGCTCTCAGTGAGTGCTTCAAGGGACAGAGTTAGACACAGAAGGCGAAGCCTTTCTTTAGCTAATGTGGCTTCCTCGTGAGCATCCTCGAGATGTGCTCCTCGTCTCCTGGGAAAAATGAATCTTGTTTTGCTAAGTGTGGGTAGTAACCTCCCTGTTTTACCTGAAACTGAGAAGTTACACAGGGCACAGGAGTTTCAGGGGGGGACAATGAAAACAACTTCAAAGTTCTGCTCACATTTTCCCATTTTACAGATGGAGAAATGGAGAGATGTCCAAAGCAGATCTTCCCCTCAGTTTGTGAAGGTGAGTGATGTTTGTTCTTTGTGTGGAAAGACAACGGACAAGAGGTTGGCCATCAGCAGTTTACTTCATTCATGGACATCTTGTATATCTGGGTGGGGCTGGAGCCTCACTGCCATAATGTCTACAGTTTCTTACATTTTCCTGCAAGTGACAGAATGTCGTTTTTCTTCACGGATGAATAAAATGTGTCAGTTACATTTTTCATTATCCACTCGTCTGTTGATGGGTACCTAAGCTAATTCCACATCTTAGCTACTGTAAAAGCAGCAATGAGTGTGGATCTCAGTCCAGAGGGCAGAAGCTGGGGTTTCCAGGTTCCTGTGTTATTTACACTGCACAGTGCAGAGACACATGGATAGTTACAGGAAAGGGGACAGTGTAAGGGGCAGATACAAAAGAGTATTATCTAAACTGTGGCCTGGCGCCGGGAGAACAAACTGGTGGGGAACCGGCTGAGGTAAGCTCTGCAGTGATCCACAGGCAGCAACAAAATGCTTCTCCCAAATTCATACCGACGCCAGCCTTAAGAGCACGCGCACTTGGCCCTTGGGTACCCTGAAGAGCTGCCGGTCTTTCAGCTCCGCCTGCCTCTCATGTGGTCGTCTCTGGACCCTCTTCCTCCAGTTGCCTAATCTTCTGCCTCACAAGAATCTCTGGGGTAGGATGTAGAGTCGTGTGCGTGTCCAGGAACAGTGTCACTGGGTATGGTAGTCGTTGTGTTTTATTTTTTTTGAAGCCTCACATTCCTTTCAGTGACAGCTGACTCCCACCAAGCGTGGTTAAAGGTTTCTTTCTTTCTGCCTACATCTTACCAACATTTATCTTCCTTTATTTTGTTAACAGTGGTCATTCTGACTAGAGTGAGATGCAATCTCAACGTCATTTTAATTTGCTTTTCTTTGATGGCCAGATATTGGACATGTTTTTATATGTTTAATGTCACCCTGTTTACCTTATTTTGAGAACTGGTCTGTTCAGATCCCTGGCCCATTTATTGATAGGCAATTTGTTGGTTTGTTTTGGTTTGTTTTGGTTTGGTTTTTTCCTGATGTTTACTTTTGCAGTTCTTTTCTGTTTGTTTTGTTTTTGTTTTTATTTGTAGGGTTTCTCTGTGTGGCCCTGGCTGTCCTGAAATTTGCTCTGAAAACCAGACTGGCCTTGAACTCACAGAGATCTGCCTGTCTCTGCCTCCCAAGTGCTGGGATTAAAGTCATGCACCACCCGCCCAGCTTTTTTAACATGACTTTTATTTATCCTTTAATGAGTTCCTACATGTATATAATGACACTTTGACCACAGCCATCTCCCATTGCTCTCTCATGTACGTATCCCCCTTTGTCCCTCTTTATTTTCTCTTATTTTATTTTTATGGGTGTTTTGCTGGTATGTGCCTGTGCACCACAAAAATGCTAAAGACCAGAGAAGAGCGTTAGATCCCCTGGAGCTGGAGTTACAGAAAGTTGTGAGCTGCTATGTGGAGCCTAGGAATTGAACTTGGGTCCTCTGGAAGATCGATCAGTGCTGTGAACCACTGAGCTATCTCTCCAGACCCTAACTCTGCAGTTCATTATGTGTCCCAGCTATCAACCCTTGTCTGAAGTATTTCCCATGAAGATTTTCTCCCATTCTGTAGGATGTCTCTGGAGCATGAATAGTAAAAACCCAGAGACAGATATTGGGGTTAAAACTGAAGATCAGAGAAGCAAAACAGTCAGCCACTAGCTCTTACCTCTACCAAGGCTGGGACAATCTTGTCCTCAATGTGCCTGGAGACTGAATGTTGCATGAACCCTCTACTACACGACTGTCACACACATGAGCTGCTGTCTTATATACCTCTCTAGTGCTGGGATTAAAGGCGTATACCTCCCAGCCTCTATGGATAATTTAGGTGACTGCTGAGATTAAAGGTGTGTACCACCACTGCCTGGCCTCTATGGCTGTGGCTAACTTTGCATTCAGTCAAGCTTAATTAGATCATAAACAATATATCACCATACTGTCTCTCCATTCTGCTAAATTCTTTTGCTGTGGAGAAGTTTTTTTTTTTAATCTGACAAGTTTTCTTTTAATTTAAATAACTTTTTTTCACTTCTTTTACATAGCAACCAGGTTCCCCTTCCTCCTCTCCTCCCATTCCCTCCCTTTTCCCATCTACCCTCCTCCCTATCCACTCCTCCTCCATCTGCATGCAGAAAGGGACAGGCCTCCCGTGGGTTTACACAAACCATGGCACATGTTTGTTGAGGCAGGACCAGGTAATCCAGCACACGGAACCGGTTACCAAAAGTCAGCTAAGTGCCAGGGAGAAGCCCTGTTCACACTGCCAGAAGCCTTACTAAGAGGCCACGCTACACGACTGTCACACACATGCAGTTTTTAATTTCATGTGATCTCATCTGTCAGTTCTCAGGGCTGTTTGCTGTGCTAATGTATTTAGATTCAGCAATGTGTTGACCATACCTATGTCCTGGAGCATTTTCCTAGTGTGTGCCTTTAGTAATTTCAGCATTTCTGGTTTTAGACGAAAGTCTCTGATGCACTCTTAATTGATTTTCTGCACAGTGAGAAAGAGGGATGGTTACATAGTTACACAGGTGGATATAGTTTTGTCAGCAGCATCGGTAATAAGATTTGTCTTTTCCCAGTGCATATTTTTCATGCCTTTGTTAAAATTTAAGTGTCTAGCTGTGTGGATATATCCCTGGGTCTTCTGTTACATTCCACTGTTGACTAAATCTTTCTAATACATACATATATATATGAGTTCAATTTCCAGCACCCATTATCAGGTTCCAGGGAATCTGATGCCTTTAGCCTCTTTGGGCACACACATACATGCACACACCCCCACATCCTCACACACATATATGTAATTATAAAAAATAGATCTAAAATTTATTTTAATTTTAAAATATTATAAGTCTACATGTAGTGGTGCACACCTTTAATCCCAGCACTCTGGAGGCAGTGACAAGCAAATCTCTGTGAGATCAAGGCTATCCTGGCTACATAGTGAGTTCCAGGACAGCCAGGAATACGTAGACAGATCTTATCTCAAAATAATAGGTATTGATGGATGAATGGATAGACAGACAGACAGACAGATGCATGAGATAGTATGTATAGTATGTGGGTATATGATTCAGCAGGTACAGATGAGATGTTCAGTTTCTTTTGGGTAGGTCATGGAGGACTTCGCACTGGAGATACACAGAGAAGTGGGTCCATGGGTCCTAGATAAATAGAATAAATGAAAAGGCAGGGGTATATGAAGCAACATTGCCTAGGGAGAATTTCACTGTGCTTAATTGCCTTTAAGCTTCGTGTATTGAACCAGTGCATCTGATTCTGCTCACTGAAACTTTCAATGAAAGCTTGTTATGTTCCAGGCCCTGTGTGAAACACTTCACGTGCATTATCTATTCATTCCTTGATATTTCCCCTCATTATGCAGAGGAGAAAAGAAAATAAGAAAAAAAAGGGAAGAGCCAACAGTCACATTCCCATCCCTTCCACACCTCACTGTCTTCCAAAGACCCCTGCCCACTCCTTCCCTGAGTCTTATCCAATGGAAAGAACTCTTCTCAACAAACCTTAAAGGCCATAATAGGTGAGGCAGGCTCTGCCCATTCCCGTGCCTGCTTTGCTCCCTGGGAACCTGGAGAAGAAAATGCACGCAGAGTCACAACAGCTTCAGTTCCTGCTCACTGTAGTTCATCCCATTCACCATCACTCACTTCACAAGTACTGACACTTGCAGTTCTCAGCGCTGTGAACAGAGGAGTAGGAAGGACTTCCGCCTTCGTGGAGATGGAGCCGCAGGGACTTCCCAGAACTGGGAATGGGGTATGATGTTTACGCAGCTCGCCAAAGGCTCACGTGCAATTTTATTCAGCTAGGACTAGAACCCAGGATACGGTACTTTCTCTTCTACGGTAGATATAGCCTTTCTCTCATTCACCCTCTTGCTTTCCCTCTTCTCAGTCTCTACTCAGCAGGATGAACTCAGAGAACTTCACTCGACCCAGAGTTACCCCTGCTGAATTCATCCTCTTGGGGATCACAAACCGTTGGGACCTGCGTGTGACCCTCTTCCTGATATTCTTGCCTGTCTACTTTGTCAGCCTGCTGGGAAATGTGGGCATGGTGGTACTCATTCGTGTGGACTCCAGGCTCCACACACCCATGTACTTCTTTCTGGCCAACCTCTCCCTGATGGATGCCTTCTATTCCTCTGCCATTGACCCCAAGATGCTAGTTGACCTCCTACTGTCCCATGCCACTATCCCTTATGTAGCCTGTGCCCTCCAGATGTTTGTCTTTGCAGGGCTGGCTGATGCTGAGTGCTGCCTGTTAGCAGTCATGGCCTATGATCGCTACGTGGCCATTGGGAACCCTCTTCTTTATACCACGGTTATGTCACCCCGTCTGTGTCTGGCCTTACTAGGGGTATCAGGCCTGGGTGGAGCGGTGAGTGCCTTCGTACATACAGCCTTCACCTTCCGTCTGAGCTTCTGCAGCTCACTGGAAGTCAACAGTTTCTTCTGCGATATTCCTCCACTGCTGGCCATCTCCTGCAATGACACCAGTCTCAACGAACTCCTCCTTTTTGCTATCTGTGGCTTTATCCAGACAGCCACGGTGTTGGCTATCACCGTGTCCTACGGATTCATCGCTGGGGCTGTGATCCGCATGCAGTCATCTGAGGGCCGTCGGCGGGCAGCTTCCACGTGTGGCTCTCACCTCACGGCTGTGGCCATACTGTATGGAACCCTCATTTTCATGTACCTGCGTCCCAGCTCCAGCTATGCCCTGGACACTGACAAGATGGCATCTGTGTTCTACACTCTCGTTATCCCAGCTCTCAACCCACTCATCTACAGCCTCAGAAACAAGGAGGTCAAGGACGCCCTTCGGCGCACCTGGAATCGATTCTGCTGCCCACGGCAGAGCACTAGTGACTGGTCACAGGAAATGGGTTAGAATGAAGACGCACTTTTTCTGTCACTGTGGGTAGAGATAGGTGCTCCTCAGACTTGGATGTCGCCTGTCATTGTTGTAGGGACTGTAAAAGGTGAGGGGAATGAAAACACACACAAGGGAGGCAGAAACCTGGGATATTCTAGAGCAAGACCGGAAGAAAGCACCAAGACTAGGCAATGTTGCTACTGAGCTGCCTCGGGTTCCTTGGTGTTCAAAACACTTAAGTTCCTAGATGTCACTTAGTGAAATATCAGGTTTGTTTCCACCTGAGCATGTAAGATACTGATCCCTAGAAACTCCAAATGAGGCCCACGTTAGCTCCAGTTGTCCCTGGCCTCCTGCCCCATTGGGTTTCTTCACTGCTGGTGGGTATGCTCTTTGCTCCTCAGAACTTTAGGAAAATATCTTCAGAAACCATGACACCAGAGCCGGAATGAACATGATGGAACAAGTGCCCGGCCTCGCAGCCTGCGGCGCTGTGTCTCCAAAGTGGATGAGCAGCACCATGTTGGGAGGCCGAAGGGGTTGTGAGGGGCCACGGGCAGATGAGACAAACCTTATTCAGCAGCACAGGCCACTGTTCAGACAGCCACCATCAGGCACACACAGGCCAGCATATGGGTAGGCACAGACACACACACACACACACACACACACACAGGCCACATGGAGGTAGGCACAGACACACACATACACACACAGGCCACATGGAGGTAGGCACAGACACACACACACACACACACACAGGCCACATGGAGGTAGGCACACACACACACACACACACACACACACAGGCCACATGGAGGTAGGCACAGACACACACACACACACACACACACAGGCCACATGGAGGTAGGCACAGACACGCACACACACACACACAGGCCACATGGAGGTAGGCACAGACACACACACACACACACACACACACACAGGCCACATGGAGGTAGGCACAGACACACACACACACACACACACACACACACAGGCCACATGGAGGTAGGCACACACACACACACACACACACACACACACAGGCCACATGGAGGTAGGCACACACACACACACACAGGCCACATGGAGGTAGGCACAGACACACACACACACACACAGGCCACATGGAGGTAGGCACAGACACACACACACACAGGCCACATGGAGGTAGGCACAGACACACACACACACACACAGGCCACATGGAGGTAGGCACAGACACACACACACACAGGCCACATGGAGGTAGGCACAGACACACACACACACACACACACACACACACACACACACAGGCCACATGGAGGTAGGCACACAAGCCTAGAGAGAGCCATACATGCATGCTGGCAATGGCTAAAGCAAGACAAGGAACTCCAGCCCTTGACCTTGATGCCATATTTATACAGAACTCCACAACAGTGGCATTCTGCCAGGGATATAATAGACTACACCACTACTTACTGATTGCTTTGAAGGGGGGCAGGTTCTCAGACATGTGATGTCAGCTATTTTGGCTGACTCATAGTCCTCACACCAGATATCCACATTAACAGCATGTTGTCTAAACATAAGTTGTTACTATGGCCTTCTGTTTCCAACACTGAGTTAGGGACAAAAATAACATTTTAGGTGTCAGACTGACATACTTTAAGACACCTTAAACTTGGATTATTGACAGTAGTAAATTTTTTCTTTAAGCTTAATAGTAGAGCTTGATTTGTTGGTAAATTTATCTAAATTTCATCAGGTGTTAGAAGCATTATCAGATTAACATACAGATGGGCACAGTTGGCATCACAAGTGTTTTGTGTTATGATACACTATCAAAAGTAAGATTGGGACTAGGAAAAGGAATACCACAACTCTGACCTTTGGGGCAGTGGTCACTATCATACTCCAACTCCTGGGGCCCAGGACTAGAAGTAGAGTTCTTGGGTGTTCATTCGTGCAGAATTCACAATTTGTATAAATTTCTTTCGTCTTTTTGACTCAGTTCCATGGAGGTAAGGCTGAGCACTGCATTTATCTAGGAAGCCCTTCCTTGCATGGACAGGGTAGGAATGAGCCTTGGGAGTTGCAGACAGGTGGAGCACAGCCAGTGCTAAGTGTCCGTTTCTGCAGGGTTTCCTTTCCTGTCCCTCGGTGGGTACAGCTAATGGGAGGACAGCACCGCTGAGGTGTGGGATTCAAACAGAGTTTCATTCTGACTCCCAGTAGAACACCCTTGGAGGCTCTCCTGCAGGCGCCAACCAGGGGCTGGGCTTGCCTTGCATACCCTGCTTCAAGAAGAAGCCAGCCATCTAGCGCTTAGATTGAAGAAATAGCAAATAATTCAGCCATAAGACTCTCTCTCTCCCTCTCCCTCTTTCCCTTCCCTCTCCTTCCCCCAGTCTCTCTTTAGATAGATAGATAGATAGATGGATACATAGATAGATACATAGATAGATAGATAGATAGATGGATGGATGGATGGATGGATGGCACAAGATAATGGAGAAAAGGGCGTGGTTAAGACAGCGTGGGTATCCCACCATCCCATTCCTATTTGCTCAGAATTTTCTCAGTCTTAAACTCCATATACTATGACCGTACTCAGTCCTAGGCAGTATGTTAGTTACCATATTTCCTCATACACTAGAGCTTTTTGTTTGTGTGGGGGTGGGGAAGAGGATTGAACCCTGGGCCTCATACATACTCAGCAAGCATTCTCCCACTGTGCTAGATAGATTCTCGGCTCTCTGGTTTTGTTTTTTTTAAGGTGTGGTCTGGCTAAGTTACCCAGGCTGGCCTTGAACTCATTCCATAGCCCAAGCAGGCCATCAATTTGTGAAACTCTTGCCTCCACCTCCCAAATAGCTGGGATTATAGGCATGTACTACTAGACCTATCTAAATTAACATGATGTACACAATATCCCAAAGGGGGTGTGGCCAGTGGAGGTCAGGGTAAGGAAGGCCTCCTGACATCCTGTTTACTGCCCAGGTCCCCTGTGAAGACCCATTTTGATTAGGAAAAATTTTCCAGAAATATATAATGCTATCCATCATCTTGGTGCTGTCTATCACCTTAGTACTGAAGGATGTACCTGGTTCCTTCCACATGATTAACACCAGTGGAGAAGTCAGATACATAATTTTATAAGTTCTGAAAATCAACTAGAAGAAACATGAAACCATGGTTATTACGTCGAGACTATTTCATGGCTAAGAAAACAAATTAGTGAGAAGAGAGAGGGACAGGAAGACAGTGATAGAGCCCAGCCTGGAAAAGAAAGGAGAAACAGACATATTCCCACTTTAAGATCTCCCCTCCTTAGTACAGCTCGTCTAAGTCAGATGAGGTGTTTCACTCTTAAACTCCTTTGAACATCTTTTAGGAAGAGTACGAGGACAGCCACAGGTTTGGAGCAGGAGTGACTGAGGGAGTCACCAGGCGCACTCCTGGCACAGAGTGAGTTAGTCCTGCAACACGCGTGGCAACTGAGAAGCAGGAGTTGTGTTGGAAGTGGGAGCGAGTGAGTGTGTGCAAAGGTATGGGAGTGACATCAGCTCAGTGAGCAGGTGACTCCAAGTTCAGTTTTACCGTCTTCTTGCCAAAGTAGGGAAGAAAAATCTGAAGATTAGTGATCTAGGAAGGGGAAAAGACTCTGGGTGGCTCAGATCTTCGATAAGGAGACTCTTATTCACTGGGCAGTAGAAAACCACAAAAAGTTTTTATACTGAAAATGTTTCCTTCATGGTTGTTCTAACACTATCGTGGAAAGTCATTCTCACCCAAAGTGCTTAATGTAGGCACATTTATATGGCAAACACACACACACACACACACACACACACACACACACACACACCCTCAATATAGACCATATCCTTTACTGGAAGCATTCATGCTCAAAGAAATAGTCCTGTGTGTGCATCTATCACACTCATATACATATACAATTGTATGTACACACATACGCACATATATACATACATACACACACACACACAAGCATATAGAGAACCACATATGTTTCCACAACACATGTGCCCAGTCCCCATGCACATACTCCTATAGCCCTTGCAAGAAACACTCAACCAGCCGGGCGTTGGTGGCGCACGCCTTTAATCCCAGCACTCGGGAGGCAGAGGCAGGAGGATCTTTGTGAGTTCGAGGCCAGCCTGGTCTACAGAGCGAGTTCCAGGACAGCCTCCAAAGCCACAGAGAAACCCTGTCTCGAAAAACCAAAAAAAAAAAAAAAAAAAAAAAAAGAAACACTCAACCACAGTTCAGCTGGCAGGAGGATTGGTCCCAAAAGCTACCTGTGAAAACCCTGGACCCTCTGGTCACTTGGCTTGTATTCCACATGTCAGTCACAAGACAGGAACTAAGAAATAGCACCATCACTATCCAGGGCTTCTGAATGCATTCTGAGGTGGGAGCATTGCCTTGGCCCCCATCAGATTGGGCTCTAAAGAGGAAGGATAACAAGTCCCAGAAATAGCAGCTTCCTGCTTCAGGGATGCAGGCCTGGGAAATGAGGATGTTTCCTTTGAATAGAAGTTAAGGTGGTCAATCACTCCCCCCATAATCCTCCAATGATGGGCTCTGTCTGACCCCTGCTGCTGTTCCAGCCAGTGATTTGAGGAAGGCAGAGCGTACACTTGGGGGGACAAGGAGACAAGTTTCAGATTGTACTGTTCTGTCTTCCTGTGTGTGATTGCATGGGAGTCCTATGAATGAACTCAAAGCCGTCCATTGTTTGTGCACTATGATTACTTGTCATCATAACTACACAATGGTGTCATTGGGGGGCAAAAGACAGTGTAGATGATGACATGGCACTCTATGGTGACACATCTTTTCTATGATCTACTGTGGGCCTAAGTGAACGCAGCGTGTGCAAGATGAGGCAAAAGTGTGGAATCCATGGACTTTGCACGAGGGTGTGATTGAGTGATCAAAGAAGAGATGGCGTGTACATAAACAAGCCCACAGTAGAGGGCTTGCTCACAAAGGACAGGCAGTCAGTGAAATTCGAATGTGCATCATGGGTCCCAGTAGCTGTATATGACTCTCTGTGCCACTGTGAACAGAAATGTGGGAGTGTCTGATACCATCTAAATTTGATTGCATGTGACCATGTGTTCGTATTCATGAGTATATGGGCTTTTTGATCTTATAACTCTGCTCATCTGCTAATTTTGATGTAAATGCATGCTCTGGGTCCACATGCAATGCCTGTGTATTTGTAGAAACTAGCCAGAAACTACACATAGCTGCATGCCTATATGTGTGGGTTTGCAATCACATGTTTCTGCATACAGCTTAATGTATCTGAATGTTAAGAAGGGCCAAGCCTATTTTTGAACAAGTATCATCTCCATCCTTCCCGCTCACCTTCATTCTTTTCCCTTCTTGAAAGGTAGAATGGTTGGGAATCCCATTCTAGAGCAGTGGTTCTCAACCTTCCCAGTGCTGCAACCCTTTAATACAATTCCTCATGTTGCAGTGACTCCAAACATAAAACTATTTCATTGATATTTCATAACCGAAACTTTGCTGCTGCTGTGAATCACAATGTAAATATCTGATACACAACCCAGGGGGGTCGCAAGCCACAGGTTGATAACCTCTGCTCTAAAGGGAGACAAAGGGCTTTTATTAATCAACAGAGGAAGAAAAGGAAGCCAGTCAGTAGTGTGCTGGCTTGACACAAGCTGGAGTCATCAAGGAAGACAATGCACCTGTGGGACATTTTCTTGATTAATGATTGATGTGGGAGGGCCCAGCCTACCGTGGGCAATGCAATCCCTGAACAAGTAAACCTGGATGTTAGAAGCAGGCTGAGCAGCATGGAGAGCAAGCAGCCTTCCTCTGTGGTCTTTGCTTCAGTTCCTGCAGTTTGGTTTCTAGCTTGAATTACTGTCTTGACTTCCCTTCATGGTAGACTGCATCTGTGAGCTGACATAGACCTTTCCTTCCTGAGCTGCTTTCCATCAGTGTTTGTCACAGCAAGAGAAACCAAACTAAGGCAGGGAGATCCTTCATTGTATTTTCTTTCTTTCTTTTTCTTTTAGAGAATGATGTGAAAAGAGTAAGAGGTCCTTTATTCTTTTGCAAAGTAGTCTGAGTCTCACCTTCCACAAACCTAAGAATTAGTTCCTCTCCTTTCAACACCTCTTGTTGCAGAGCTTCCCCGAATTTCTAGAATGAGATTTAGGCATGGGAAAAAGAACCAAGCTGCCTCCATCCTAAGAGCTAAGAATCTGGGGCCAAGGACTTAACTGGGTGGCAAAACATTTGCCTGCTGAGCATAGAACCTGAGTTGAATTTCTAGCGTTACCAAGGGAAAACAATGAGTTAAGCCTGTCAGCACAGACCAGTCTATCTTTTCTGGTGAGTTTTTCACTGGGGTGTGTGCATTCACTTGGTGCTAATAATGTTAACAAGAGAAGTTAGCAGGGGTTATGTACACCTTTCCAATTCTTTTTTATGTAAGTCTGACAATATTTTTCCTTTTTGCTATAAGATGGAAGCTCAAAATCTTTTTTGGTGGAGGTTACAAAAGCCCTTTTATAAAGTCATTTTTTTATTATTTTAATTTTAAATAGCTTGTTTTACATGTCAATTCCAGTTCCCTCTCCCTCCCCTCCTCCCGCACCCTCCCACCATCCCCCCATCCTCCCACCCTATTGCTATTTCTTTCCACAAAGGGGATATCTAGAGTCTGTCATTTCACTCAGGGTAGGGTCCAGGCACTCCCCTAAGAGTCCAGGCTGAGAGAGCATCCCTCTTTGTGTTAGGGGCACAATCGCGATGTCTGTTTGTATTCCACTGCACAGGGCCCCATAGGTAGCCCAGGCCTCCTCACTGACTCTCACATTCACGGGGTCTGGATCGGTCCCATGCTGGCCTCCCAGCTGTCAGTCTGGGGTCCAAGAGCTCTCCCCTGTTCAGATCAGCTGTCTCTGCTGGTTTTGCCAGCCCATTCTTTGCCAATTTGCTCATCGCTCCTCTCTCTCTGTCACTGGGTTCCTTGGGTTCAGTTCAGTGTTTAACTGTGGGTGTTTGCCTCTGCTTCCATCAGTCACTGGATGAAGGCTCCAGGATGGTTATAGACATCAAGTTCATTATCAGGAATAGGCATTCGAGGTGGTCTCTCCACTATTGCTCAGCTTGCCAATTGGTGTCATCCCTTTAGATCACTAGAGGTCACACTGGTGCCTGATCTGTCTTCTAACCTATGATTCCTTCTTCCCCCTATTCTACCCCCCCCACTCAACCTTCCTGTTCCCCCATGACCTACTCTCTCTTCCTCTTATCCCTCTCTCTTCTTCCCAGCTCCTACTCCCCCCCCACCCCTCGCCGTGTTCCCCATCTATTCAGAGGATCTTGCCTCATTCCTCTTCTCTTGGGTACCATGCATATCTCTTAGTTTCTTTCCTGTTTCCCAGACTCTCTGTCAGTGGAAGTGCAGACTGGCACTACCCTGATCCATGTCTAAAATCCATACATGAGTGAGTACATACCATGTTTGTCTTTTTGTGACTGGGTTACCTCACACAGGATGGCCTCTTCCAGTGCTATCCATTTACCTGTGAATTTCAAGATTCCACTGATTTTTTTCTGCTGAGTAATACTCCATTGTGTAAATGTACCACATTTTCTCCATCCACTGTTCAGTTGAGGGGCATCCAGTTTGCCTCCAGGTTCTGGCCATTACAAACAATGCTGCTATGAACATAGTGGAGCAGATGCCCTTGTTGTATGAATTTGCCTCTTTTGGATATATGCCTAAGAGTGGAATCGCTGGGTCTTGTGGTAGATTGATTCCCATTTTCCTGAGGAATATAAAGTCATTTTAAAACAAAACAAACAAAAAAGGTTTACAAAAGAAAAAGATACAGAAAAAAATAACTTGCTTCATATGTCCCCAAAAAGAGAAAAAATAAAGGGGACAATGCCAACATGCTCAACAATAAGGAGTTCTTCTCCTTACTTTTTTTTAAAATACAAAATACAAGCAAAGGATACACATGGTTAAAAACAAAGTTCAGAAGACAGCAGTCCTGGAAATCCTCCAATCAGAGCAAAGCAGGAGTTTCTTTTGTTTACGTAGATACACAAAAGTGGGATATGTAAAAATGAAGTATCACATTAGACCATCACACGATTCTACGAATGCCTGTTGCATCTATATATAATTCACAAACATGGTCAACAAAATCATGTTCACTTCAACTTGGTTTCATTTAAAGAAGAAACTTTAAATAAAGTGGTTACATTCAAACTTTTAACTTCCTTAGTACCATGATGTACATTCCAGCACTGCTAAGGTATTGCAAGAATGCCCAACCCTCTGATGTCCCATCACGTGTCTAGCCACACTGCAAAATGAAAACAAGGGTTTCCGGACCTCAGAGCCTAAGATACACGTAGGCTAGGAAGCCCCAAATCTTGACACTTCAGCGTGTCATGATATTGGTTCACTGCATTCTACTATTATATTCTTTCTGTCCTGAAATAAATGACCATTGGTCAGATCTTCCTGAGTTGATCTCTTTATTTTAGCATTTTTTTTCACATTTTCCTTCATCTCTAGTCTGGATCCTAGGTAATATCTTTTGTTCAATTTTAGCTTAAAAATCACTAAGAATCAAAGTTGGTGGTGAGTTGAAAATCACATAGTTCAACTCCTTTATCTTGCAAATTGGGTATCTAAAACTAGAGAAAGGGGGGGGGTCCTCCTGGAGGTGAGGTGACTTACCCACAGATACATCTCTTATAAAAGAAAGAGTTTAGTTGGGCTTATGGTTTCAAAGGGTTAGAGTCCATGATGGGGGAGCGTAGGGCATGGCAGCAGGAGGCTACTGCCCCAGTTGAGAATTCACACGTCACAGGTAATAGGCATGGGGAGGGAGGGAGGCTTTTGAGTCTTTAAATCCCACACATATGACACACTCCCTCCAACAAGGTCATACCCCGTAACCTTCCCCTAACAGTTCCACCAAATGGGGACCAAGTATTCAAACAAATGAGCCTGTGAGGCCGATTCTCATTCAAACCACCGCACTCACCTACGGAACAGTCATTGCAGTCTATTCTATCCCGTCTCCTGATATGAGACAGAACAATGCCGCCGTCAATGCCGCCGTCAATGCCGCCGTCAATGCCGCCGTCAATGCCGCCGTCAATGCCGCCGTGGGGCTGCTGTGTGTTCACTGTTGTCCCCCCCCATGCTGAACCCTGTCATCTGTTGCCTTTGGAATTGTGGTGTTCAAGGGACACTCTGAGCCTCTTTCACTGAGCAAGGGACCTCAGCTGGTGTCTCCTAAAGATTGGAATGCACCATGGGTCCTACTGTATCACACAGCTCATGGGTATGAATCTGTTTTCAACATTTTTAAAAATTACACTGACTGACTATTCAGCGGGGGAGCGGGGGGAGGACAACGGAATCTTGAAATTTGCAGGTAATGGATGGCACTAGAAGAAACCATCCTGAGTGAGGTAACCCAGTCACAAAAAGAGAAGCATGGTATGTACTCATTCATATATGGATTTTAGACATGAATCAGGGGAATGCCAGCCTACAATCCCACTGCCAGAGTCTGGGAAACAGAACCGTCATCCAGAGACTGATGGAAGCAGAGGCAGACACCCACAGCTAAACACTGAGCTGAACTCCTAGAATCCAGTGACAGAGAGGGAGAACTGATGAGCAAAGGGGTTAAGACTGGGCTGGTTTAACCCACAGAAACAGTTGACCTGAACAAGAGGGAGCTCATGAGCTCCAGACTGATGGCTGGGTGGACAGCATGGGACTGATCCAGACCCCCTGAATGTGGGTGTCAGTGAGGAGACCTAGGTAATCTATGGGGCCTTGGGTAGTATTTATCCCCGGGATACAAATGGACTTTGGCTGCCCATCCCACAATGAGGGATGCTCTCTCAGCCTGGACTCTTGGGGGAGGATCTAGACCCTGCCCTGGATGAAATTACAGACTCTGAGATCCTCCATGGAGAGCCTCACCCTCCTTGGGGATCGGAGTAGATTGGGTGGGAGGCTGGGAGGCTTGGTGGGGGAGGCAGGGGATAAGGGGAGGAAGAGGTACCTGGGATTGACATGTGAAGCAAGTTTGTTTCTAACTTAAATTTTAAAAAGGAAGAAAAAAGTTACACTAACTATAATTTTCTGAGTGAAGTAGGTCCTTGCTCAATCTACTTTATTTCCCCAACAACAAGGAAAACATTATCATAGCCCACTATTACTGAGGAAGTGACTGGAGATGGAAGACAAGAAGTTATTTTTCTCGAGTGTAAATAGTTCATGATGACCAAAAATCAAGGCCATGACATGTTCTTTTATAACAGTTACTACTACCAGGCATATGGAGAGGAATGTGTTTTCTGTGCTATCCTGAGCAGAACTTGATGCTTAGTGATATCACTATGTTTTCAAATATATTGGCTTTTTAACTGCTTAGAACAGGAATAAAAAAATTCCTTTATCTGTGAGTGAAGGACTGAGTCCTCCTGATGAACAAGGGGAGCACTATGGTCATCTGAGATGGATAAATCATTGTATCTTAGTTCAGGTTTTTATTGCTGTGAAGAGACACCATGACCACAGCAGCTCTTATAATGAAAACATTGAATTGGAGCGGCTTGCTCTCAGTTTCAGAGGTTCAGTCCATTATCATTAAGGCAGGGAACACGGCAGCATATAGGCAGATGTGGTGCTGGCTTCATATTGCCTTGCAGACAACAGGAAGTTGACTGAGCCACTGGGCAGTATCCTCAGCATAGGAACCCTCAAAGCCCGCCCCCACAGTGACACACTTCCTCCAACAAAGCTATACCTACTCCAGCACAGCCACACCTACTCATAGTGCCACTCCCTATGAGACTGTGAGGGGCAATTACATTCAAACCACCATACACTGTGTTCTAAGCAATGGCAGTCAGAGATAGAATATTTGTCTTTTTTTTTTCCTGTTTGCTGTGATGTCACCTGTTCAGCTACATCTGGTATCCCATAGAAAGGACGTTCTGTGGACAGGTGCAGAAATAAAAGCGAAACTTAGAAGAAAAAATGAGCTGTAGGCATTAGAAGAAGATGGGAGAAGTGTTTTACAATAATAATCTCCTATCAGCACTTAGACTATTTCTAATCCACAAAAATGAGTATTTTATTGGTGCTTATGAGAGTCAAAGGGGGTGATCCAGTAAACATCAGGCCCACAGGCTGTTTGGGTCTCTCAGATATGTTTTAACTGCTCACTGCCCCCAGTAGAATTGAGGCTCCATGTTTCAGTGTCTGTTATGGTTTGAATGTATAATGTCCCCCAGAGGCTCATGTGTTTGGACACTTGGAACCCCCCACTGGTGGCTGTATGAGAAGTTGTGAGACTTAAAACAACAGAGCCTTCCTCTAGGAAGTTGGTCACCAGGAACAGGCTTTGGTGTTTTCGAGACCACTTCTCGTTGACTTTCTACCTCCTGGGTGGGACACAGTGTGACCAGCCAGCCTCCTGCTCCTGCTACCACGCCTTCCTAGCAAGAATGGAATGTATCCCTGTGGACTTATAGACCAAAATGAACCCTTACTTCTTTAAACTGTTTCTTGTAGGGCATTTTTCCAGGGCAGTGAGGAAAAGCTATGTGGTGCCTCTCCAGGAAGACTTGACCAAGTCTCAGACTAAGGCAGGCACACCGTCTTGAGTGAGGATATATTTTAGAGTGTTCTATAGCTGGATCTGGAATGTTCCCCAATCTCCCCACGTGCTAAAGCCTCAGGCTGGCACTATTGTAAGATGGTGGGGTCTAATGGGAGGAAGTTAGGTAACTGGGATGTGCTAGTGAGGGGGGATCAAAAGATCACCAATGCTCTCTTCTTCCAGACCGCCGGCACTCTGTCCAAACGCCAGAGAAAGAAGGGCTGCACTGCCGGAGGGTAGCTACCTCCATGTGACCCCACAAGCTGTGTAATAGCAGCCCAGTTTCTGCCCTTGGCCTCTGCCCACTAACAGCCACCTCCATCCGAGTGCGGCCCTTGCCTTCTGCAGAACAGCCATGATTACCATCATAAGCTCTTACATATCTCACAGTGATGCTGTACTCATCTTCATTTTGAATGACAAACTGGGAGAATCAGCAAGACTCATCCTGAGCTGCTCCACCAGCCTCTCTACAAGCTACTTCTCTGGGCTCCAAACACCCTGCTCTTTCCACACACCATGTACCATCAGCACATTCCAGTTCAAACACATGTACTGACGATCTCCTTTGTGCTAGATACTCATCCCTACCACAACAGAGAGGGGGAGGGACAGCTGGGCGCATAAATAACCTTACTTTCCAGTCCTGTGTTTCCCTGAGCCATCTTCCCACTCAATCCCAATTCATTCTAATTTCTCGTTTGTGGTGATATTTTGTTTGTGATCTAACAAATAAAGCTTGTCTGAAGATCAGAGTGAAGAGCTAAGTCACTAGTTAGCCATAGAGGCCAGGCGGTGGTGGCTCACACCTTTAATCCCAGCATTCCGGACTCAGAGGCAAGCAGATCTCTGTGAGTTCAAGGCCACCCTGGGCTGCTCGAGACTGATCCAGCCTACAAGAGAAACAGAGTCAGGTGGTGGTGGCTCCCACCTTTAATCCCAGCACTGGGAAGGTGAAGACAGAACTGATATGGCTGGGTGGAGAGAGGAATATAAGGTGGAAGGAGACAGGATCTCATCGCATTCAGTCTGAGGATTCCTAGAGACAGGACCGCCCCTTTGGTCTGCGGATTCAGTAGAGGTAGGAGCTAGTAGCTGGCTGCTCTGCTTCTCTGATCTTTCAGCATTAACCCCTATATCTGACTCCAGGTTTTTATTATTAAAACCAATTAGAATTCGAGCTACACTCATTTTACTTCAGCTGACTTGTCTAAAAGTCCCCTGTTCCTAGAAAGACCACAAAAGAGTTCATAAATCCACTGAAGTCCTTTTCCCTGGGTAGATCTTTTTTTTACAAATTTATAAAGAGACCAATGTAACAGTTGGAGATGTAAGTAGAGGGCACTGGGTTCAATCCCCACAATCGGGGGCTATAGAAAGTATGGGGCATGGAGACTGATGCTAACACCTTAGGTTAAAAACAGAATACACACTAACACACACACACACACACACACTCACACTCAAATGAGTGATTCCCTTCCAAACTCTCTTTGGAAAAGCTTTTACTTACTCTGGGAAAATGTTTCAGTTCAAAGGTTTTCGTAACCCTTTCCCAAAGATGTTTGAGCCATGGAAAGAAATCTGAGATGGCTGAGTGAGGAGTGTAGCTGTCCCATAGCTTGTGCTCTGAAGTGAATTTTGTCTTCCAAAATTTCTATGTGAAAGCTCTAAGTTCAAAAATGACTGTATTAGGAGGTAAGAGTCTTAAAGGAAGTAGCTATGGCTAAGCGAGGTCAGACATTCCGTGATCTCCTCCTCAAATGACTGGCCTTTTCAGAACTGATTCAGCTTACCCCCATCCCCCCAGTACTGATACTTTCCACCCTACAGTCCATTCAAAATAATATCTAGTATTATGAACCATTTCATTCAGAAAAAAATGCATAGTTACAGTTCAAGAAAGGAATTTTCAAGTCTGCCTTCTGCAGACTCATTTTAATAAGACTTATATTTATTAAAAAAAACAGTCTTTTGGGCCTGTTTCTAGGCTGCCTTCTGGTGTCCTGCTCAGAAACCCCTGAGGCCTGGGAACTGTGCACTGGGGAACCTGTCCTGGCAGAACAGCCTATCCAGAGTCTGACAATGTCCAGGTACTAGTCCTGCCTCCACCCATGGTAAGAGGAGAGCCATTAGAGCATTGGACCTGCTTGCACCCGCTGGAAGAGAACCGTGGACCTATACCCACCAGGAGAGGAAGAGACTCCACCTACATCCATTGGAAGAAAGGATGGGAGAAGACAATATAAAACCACACTCAGCAACAGAAAAACCAATATGACACCACCAGAGTCTAGGGACACTATACCAGCAAGACATGAACATCTCAACACAGATGAAGCAGAAGAGAATGACCTTAAAAACAACTTCATGAAAATTATAGAGGGCCTCAAAGAGGATATGAGAAAATCCCTTAAAGAAATGGAAGGGAAAAAACAAAAAATACAAGAAATCAAAAAATCTATTAAAGAAAACCAAGAAAAAACAATCAAACAGATGAAGGAAATACTTCAAACAGTTCAAGACCTGAAAACTAAAATAGAGACAATAAAGAAAACACAAACTAAGGGAAAGCTGGAAATAGAAAAGCTGGGTAAACAATCAGGGACTACAGATGCAAGCATAAGCAACAGAATACAAGAGATGGAAGAGAGAAGCTCGGGCATTGAAGATACACTAGGAGAAATTGATTCATTCACCAAAGAACATTTAAAATCCAACAAATCCCTAACACAAGATATCCAGGAAATATAGGACACCTTGAAAAAGCCAAATCTAAGAATAATAGTTACAGAAGAAGGTGAAGAAACCCACCTCAAATGTGCAGAAAACATATTTGACAAAATTATAGAAGAAAACTTTCCCAACCTAAAGAAAGACATGCCAATGAAGGTACAAGAAGCCTACAGAACACCAAATAGAGTGGTCCACAAAAGGAAGTCCCCTCGCCACATAATAGTAAAAACCCTGAACATACAGAATAAAGAAAGAATATTAAGAGCAACAAAGGAAAAAGGCCAAATAACATACAAAGGCAAACCTATCAGAATCACACCTGACTTCTCCATGGAAACTCTGAAAGTCAGAAGGTCCTGGGTAGATATTCTACCAGCACTAAGAGACCATGGATGCCAGCCCAGACTACTATACCCAGCAAAGCTTTCAATCACTGTAGATGGAGAAAACAAGATATTCCACGACAAACCAAATGTAAACAATACATATCCACAAATCCAGCCCTACAGAAAGTACTGGCAGGAAAACTTCAATCTAAGGAAGGTAACTATGCTCACAAAAACATATGCAATAGATAATCCAACTTTATCAAAAGACAAAGGAAAAGGGGGTAAATCCACAAACAATTACACCACCAACAACAAATCAAAAACAAACAAGAATTAACATTCAATGGTCCTTAGTTTCCCTCAATATTAATGGTCTTAATTTGCCTATAAAAAGACACAGGATAACAGAATGGATACAAAAACAGAATCCATCATTCTGCTGCATAAAAGAAACACACCTCAACTTCAAAGACAGACATTACCTCAGAGTAAAGGGTTGGGATAAGACTTTCCAATCAAATGGATCCAAGAAACAAACAGGTGTAGCAATACTAATATCTAACAAATTAGAATTTAAACTAAAAACAATAAAAAGAGATGAAGGAGGTCATTTCATATTCATCACAGAAGAAATCCATCAAGATGAAGTCTCAACTATGAACATCTATGCCCCAAATACATAGGCACCCACATTTGTAAAAGAAACATTGTTAAAATTCAAATCACACATAAAACCCTATACACTTATAATGGGAGACTTGAACACCCCATTCTTACTGCTAGACAGGTACAGAAAATTAACAAAGAAACAATAGAAGTTATGACCCAACATTCCATCCAAACACAAAAGAATATACCGTCTCAGTGCCACATGGAACCTTCTCTAAAATTGACCATGTACTTGGCAACATAGCAAACCTCAACAGGTTCAAAAAATTGGAATAACCCCCTTTATCTTATCAGACCACCATGCTTTAAAGTTAGAATTCAACAACAGCACAAATTGCAGAAACCCTACAGACTCATGGAAATTGAAAAATGCGCAATTGCACCATTCCTGGGTCAAAGAAGATATAAAAAAAAGAAATTAAAGACTTCCTTGAACTAAATGAGAATGAAGACAAAACATACCCAAACTTATGGGACACTTTGAAAGCAGTGCAAAAGGAAAGTTCATAGCACTAAGTGCTCACATGAAGAAATCAGAGAATAGTCACACTAGAGAATTAACAACACAATTGAAAACTCTAGAACAAAAAGAATCAAACTCGCCCCAGAGGAGTAGACACCAGGAAATAATCAAATAGAGGGCTGAAATCAATAAAGTAGAAACTAGAAAAGCATTACAATCAATGTAACAAAGAGTTGCTTTTTCCAGAAAATCAACAAGATAGACAAACCTTTATCCAAACTTACCAAAAGGCAGAGACTGAAGATGCAAATTAACAAAATCAGAAATGAAAAGGAGAACATAACAATACACACTGAGGAAATCCACAGAATCATCAGGTCATAATTTGAAAACCTGTACTCTACAAAATTGGAAAATCTAAAGGAAATGGACAATTTCTCGATAGATATCACTTACCAAAATTAAATCAAGGATAAGCAATTTAAACAGACTTATAAGCCCTAATAAAATAGAAGCAGTCATCAAAAGTCTCCCAACCAAAAAAATCCCAGGGCCAGATGGTTTCAGTGCAGAATTCCACCAGAAATTCAAAGAACAGCTTATACCAGTTCTACTCAAAGTATGCCACACAATAGAAGCGAAGGGTCATTGCCAAATTCTTTTTACGAAATTTCAATAACCTTGGTACCCAAGCCACACAAAGACACAACTAAGAAAGAGAACTACAGAACAATTTCCCTCATGAACACTGATGCAAAAATACTCAATAAAATGCGGGCAAATCAAATCCAGGAACACATCACAAAAATCATCCAACATTATTAAGTAGGCTTCATCCCAGGGATGCAGCAATGGTTCAACATATGAAAATTCATCAATGTAATCCACCATATAAACAAACTGAAAAAGAAAAATCACATGATCATCTCACTAGATGCTGAAAAAAATCTTTGACAAAATCTAACACCCATTCATAATAAAGGTCTTAGAGAGATCAGGGATAATAGGAACATACCTAAACAAAATAAAAGCACTATACAGCTGGGGTTGGTGGCACTTTTAATCCCAGCACTCGAGAGGCAGAGGCAGGAGGATTTCTGTGAGTATGAGGCCAATCTGGTCTACAGAGAAAGTTCCAGGACAGCCTACAAAACAATACAGAGGAACCCTGTCTGGAAAAAAAAAGCACTATACAGCAAACCAACAGCGAATATCAAACTAAATGAAGAGAAACTCAACTCTATTCCTCTAAAATCAAGAACAAGACAAAGCTGTCCACTCTCTCCATACCTCTTCAATATTGTACCTGAAGTTCTAGCTAAAGCAATAAAACAACAAAAGGAGATCAAGGGGATACAAATTGGAAAAGAAGTCAAACTTTCACTATTTTCAGATGATATGATAGTTTACATAAGTGCCCCAAAAAATTCTATGAGGGAACTCCTACAGCTGATAAACACCTTCAGCAAAGTGGCAGGATACAAGATTAACTAAAAAAATCAGTAGCCCTTCTATATATAGATAATATATCAGAGAAACATTGCCCTTTACAATAGCCACAAGCAACATAAAATATTTGGGGGTAATGCTAACCAAACAAGTGAAAGACCTGTATAACAAGAAATTTGAGTATTTCAAGAAAGAAATTAAAGAAGATACTAGAAAGATCTCCCATGCTCTTGGATAGCTAAGATCAACATAGTAAAAATGACAATTTTGCCAAAAGCAATCTACAGATTCAATGCAATCCCCATCAAAATCCCAGTACAATTATTCACATACCTTGAAGGAACAATACTCAACTTTATATGGAAAAGCAAAAGACCCAGGATAGCCAAAACAACCCTGTACAATAAAGGAACTTTCGGGGTCATCATCATCCCTGACTTCAAGCACAAAATAGACAGGTAGACCAGTGGAACTGAATTGAAAACCCTGATTTTAACCTGTACAGGTATGAAAACCTAATCTTTGATGAAGAAGCTAATAATATACAATGGAAAAAAGAAAGCATCTTCAACAAATGGTGCTGTCATAGCAGGATGCTAGCATGTAGAAGACTGCAGATAGATCTATGTCTATCGCCATGCACAAAACTTAAGCTCAAATGGATCAAATACCTCAACATAAATCTAGCCACACTGAACCTTTTAGAAGAGAAAGTAGGAGGTACCCTCAAACAAATTGGTACTGCTCCCTGAACATAACACCGGTAGCACAGACACTGAGATCAACAATTAATAAATGGGACTTCCTGAAACTGAGAAGCTTCTGTAAGGCAAAGGACACAGTTAACAAGACAAAATGGCAGCCCACAGAATGGGAAAAGATCTTCACCAACCCCACATCTGACAGAACAAAATATACAAAGAACTCAAGAAGTTAGTCACCAAAACATCAAAGGATCCAATTAAAAAGTGGGTACAGCCAGTGGCAGAGAGGGTGGAGTGATGAGCAAAGGTGTCAAGACTGGGCTGGTGAAACCGACAGAAACAGCTGACCTGACAAGGGGGAGCTCTTGGACCCCTGACTGATGGCTGAGAGGCCAGCATGGGACTGATCTAGACACCCTGAATGTGGGTGTCAGTGAGGAGGCCTAAGCAATCTATGGGGCCTTAGGTAGTAGATCAGTATTTATCCCTGGCATACAAATGGACTTTGGGTGCCCATCCCACATCGAGGGATGCTCTCTCAGCCTGGACACATGGGGGAAGACCTAGACCCTGTCCTGGATGAAATGACAGACTCTAGAGATCCCCTATGGAGGATCTCACCCTCCCTGGGGAGAAGAGTAGGGGTTGTGTGGGGGGCTGGGGAGCCTAGTGGGGGGCTGGGAGCTGGGATTGACATGTGAAGCAAGCTTGTTTCTAATTTAAATAAAAAAGTGGGGTACAGAACTAAATAAAGAATTCTCAAGAGAGGAATCTAAAATGGCTGAAAGACACATAAGAAAGTGCTCAACATCCCTAGCCATCAGGGAAATGCAAATCAAAACAACTCTGAGATACCATCTTACTCCTGTCAGAATGGCTAAAATCAAAAACACCAATGACAGTTTGTGCTGGAGAGAATGTGGAGAGAGGGGAACACCCCTCCACTGCTGGTGGGAGTGCAAACTCATACAGCCACTTGGAAATCAGTATGGTGGTTCCTCAGGAAACTGGGAATCAGTCTACCACACAACCCAGCAATTCCAGTCTTAGGCATGTACTCAAAAGATGTGCATTCATACAACAAGGACATCTGTTCCACTATGTTCATAGCAGCATTATTTGTAATAGCCAGAACTTGGAAACAACCTAGATGCCCCTCAGCTTAAGAATGGATAAAAAAAATGTGGTACACTTACACAATGGAGTGCTACTCAGTGGAAAAGAAAAAAAAACAAAACAAAATGATGGAATCTTGAAATTCGAAGGCAAATGGATGGCACTAGAAAAACCATCCTGAGTGAGGTAACCCAGTCACAAAAAGACAAACATAATATGTACTTATTTATCTATGGATTTTAGACATAGAGCAAAGGATTACCAGCCTACAATTCTCACCACTAGGAAACAAGGAGGACCCTAAAAGAGACATACATGCTCCCCCTTGAGAAAGGGAAAGGGACAAGATCTCCTTAGCTAATTGGAGCATGGGTGGAGGAGAGAGGGAGTTAGGAGAAAGATAAGGGGAGAGGAGGACTTGAGGGAGCAGGAGGATTAAGTCAGGGAAAAAATAGAGGAGAGCAAGAAAAGAGGTACCATAATAGAGGGAACCATTATAGATCTGAAGAGGGAAATGTCCAGAGATCTACTAGGATGACCCCAACTAACAATCTAAGCAATAGTGGAGAGGCTACCTTAAATGCCCTTCTCTGATAATGAGATTGATGACTACCTTATATGCCATCCTAGAGCCTTAATCCAGTAGCTGATGGAAGCAAAGGCAGACACCCACAGCTAAACACTGAGCTAAACTCTGGAACCCAGTGACAGAGAGGAAGGAGTGATGAGCAAAGGGGTCAAAACCAGGCTGGGGAAACCCACAGAGACAGCTGACCTTAACAAAAGGGAGCTCATGGACTCCAGACTGACAGCTGGGAAACCCGCATAGGACTGTTCCACACCCCCTGAATGAGGATGTCAGTTTGGAGATCTGGGCAATATATGGGACCTCTAGTAGTGGGATATATCCCATATAGAGGGATACTCTCTCAGCCTAGACATATGGGGGAGGGTCTAGGCCCTGCTACAAATGATATGACAGACTTTGAAGATTCCCCATGGAAGGCCTCACCGCCCCTGGGGAGCAGAAATGGGATGGGATGAGGGTTGGTGGGGGCCAGGAGAGGAGGGGAGGGAGAGGGAACTGGAATTGACATGTAAAACAAGCTTGTATCTAATTTAAATTTTTAAAAGATTAAAAAAAGAATGTATATAACCCAAAACATAAATAACACAATTATAATATTAAAAAAGTCTCTGTTTCAAAGCAACTGGAGAGATTTTAGTAGAGAAGATGGCTCAGATCATAAATGCAAACTGATTACTCTTTCTAAAGGTACAAGAAAAGTTTAATAGTATCTTCTTCTCAGGGCTTCCACAGGGAAAAGACGGCCATTAGAGCTGTGAAATTAAAGCACGTTTTTATCTATATAGAAAAGACTGCTTTCTACTTCTACAAATGAACCAATACTCCAAGCTGTTAAAGCAAGCTGTTAGCTCAGCATAAGCAATTACTTCTTTATCCCAGTCCACCCGCATGCCTTCTATCTTGTCCCCCCTTCCCCTTACATGCTTGCCTTCTGTTCATGGGCTTTGGAATTTGTATTTCTATTTCCCTCCCAATAATCTTTATTTCTCTCTCCAGGAGAGGAACTGGGCCTGTATACAAAAATCCTTGCCCTCACATGTATAAGAACTATGGTCAGAACCAAAGGAGGTTCACACCACTACCCTCTCCCCATTTTCACCAGCTCTTATTTTCTCCTCCTCCTTCTTCTTCTGTGTCATGACTGGGCATTCAGTTACACCTGTTTCCTGTACTTTAATTAGTTGTTAGTCTCTGTAGTCACCACTGACTATGATATAAAGAAGTTTCTCTACCCAAAACTGACAAGGACACTCTACTACACTATTCTAAGGGTGTAAACACAGCTCATATAAAAGGTAATTGGATCAAGGCAGAAATGATAAACTTTGAGCCATGAAAATACCTTGTAGCCAAGAATATTGTACCCAGAAATACTTATCCTAAAAAATAAAAGAACTAACTCAGCAGTGGTGGCGCACACCTTTGATCCCAGCACTTGGGATTTGGAGGCAGGTGATCTCTGAGTTCAAGCCGAGTCTGGTCTACAGAGTGAGTTCCAGGATAGCCAGGGCCACACAGAGAAACCCTGTCTTGAAAACCTTAATAAATAATAAATAAATAAACTATACAACACAGAGACCTCTTTGCACATTTATTACAACCCTGTTCAGCCAAGTTGTAAAATCAGCATGAGTACCCATCAATAGGGTGAATGGGTGAAGGCAATGTGACCTCTACACAATGGAATTATGTCGTTTGCAAGAAAATGAATGGAATGCAAGATCATGGTGTTAACTGAAATGAGCCAGACTCCAAACAAGAGATATCATGTTTTCTTTCATAGGTAGAATTCTGGGTGTAAAGCACATGAAAATAAGAGAGGATTATTAGTGTTGTGTAAGAAAGTGGGGGTAGGAGGCAAAACAAGGAGATGAATGCAGTCCAACTACATCAATGCACATCTCAAAATGCCCAAATGAAGCCCCTTATATTACAAATTAACACATGCTCATTCAGCAAATTGGTTTTTAAAAAGGAATATATACTGAAATTAGGAAGTAGACTAAGGAAGAAAAGGCTTAGGAAGGGGAGTTGAAGATAATTTCAAGAAGATATAAGATTATTTGGAATAAAACGATGACCACAATCTCTTGTGTACAAGGCAAAGTTGCAAGCAAAGAGAGCTACAGTCCCTCAGCTGCTAACTGCTGTAAGTCAGCCATCGAAACTAAATGCCACGGATTAGAAATCCAAGATCATTTTAATCCCAGCACTCGGGAGGCAGAGGCAGGCGGATCTCTGTGAGTTCGAGACCAGCCTGGACTACCAAGCGAGTTCCAGGACAGCCTCCAAAGCCACAGAGAAACCCTGTCTCGAAAAACCAAAAAAAAGAAAAGAAAAAAAAAAAAGAAATCCAAGATCATGCTACATCAGATTGGCCTCTGATGAGGGTTCCCTTACTGAGTTTTGGGTCTCTGTCTCCCAGCTGTGGCTTGAAGTGACTCTTCTCTGTGCACGTTTAGGGAAAGTGGGTGAATGGCCCTGGGTCTCTTCCTTGTCTTATAAGGACATACTTACTGTGGTTACTTTCTTAGAGGATCTATCTCCTAATAGAGTCATGTTGTCAGACTCCCTGGAGCTTGAGTTACAGGTGATTGTGAACCTCTGCATGTGTATCCCAAGAGCCAAACTCAAGTCCCCTGGAAGAGCAGTAAGCTTTGTTAACTACTGAGCCATCACTACACATACACTATACACATATACTACACACACACACACACACACACAATATTCACACTATATGCACTATACACTACAAACACACTATACGCACTATACATAATCACACTATACACACATACACACTATACACACTTATAATATAAACTATACACACTCTTATACACACAATATACACTATACACACATTATATATACACTATATACACACTCTACAAGCACACTATATACACTATAGATTCACACTATACACACTACACAAACATACACACTATATACACACAATACATACTATACACACTCTCACTACACACTTACACACTAACACACATACTATACACACTCACACACTATACACACTCTCACTACACACACTAGACACACTTGCACACTATACACACACACACACACACACCTTTATTTTTAAAACAAAATCTCTTTTAACCTAAAGCTGATCCACTCAGCTGGGCTGCTGGCTAATGAGTTTCAATGTCCTGTCTGTCTTTGCCCCAGCAGCCTTGGGGTTACAGGCTCCCCACTACACTAAGCTTTTCACTTGGGTGCCGGTTGTTAAAACTCAATTCTTCATGCTTGCTCAGTAGTCTCTTTACCAGCCATCTCTCCAGCCCTACAGCCATACTTTTAGTTTTATGAGAAACCTCCACAATGATTTCCACAGTGGCTGCTTGTGTCTATAGGGCAGTGTGTAAGGAAGACTGTCTTTCCCAATTTCTCCCCAGCATTTGTTGTCATTTTTTCTTGATAGTAGCCATTCTGACAGGGTACTATAGAATCTCAAAACAAAGCTTTCAGTTAGTTCTTAAGTTAGCATACAAAGCATTGGTTTCATAATGGCATTTTCCTGCATGTATGCCTTGATTACCACATTTAGCTCTTTACTCTTTACTAGCCCATTGACCTCTGGAAAACTGCTTAACGAAAACATTTGGGACAATCTCATTCAGAAACTGTTGTGAGAATTATATGATATAATTCATATAAAGTTCTCACGCATTGGACAGGCACATAGTAAGTCTCAACCCGTTTGAGCGCACTCACTGACTCAGGCTCACAAGTCGTTGCGCTGGATTTGATCTGAATATGCGGTGCTCTCACTATGGAGTTGCCTCTCTGTCCAGCCTCAGACGTCTCTCCCTTCTCTTTCTCTGCCTGCTTAACAGATCCTTAACTGACCAGAATCTGAAAGTTAAGTGTATATGTGTTGTAGTCACCAAATAGCATTTTATTTTCCATCATCATCTGAAGTGTGAGAGCTTAAAGTTTTCTTGCTTGCATTTCTAAGAACAAATTCTCTGGAAGTATTCACGCATGTAGCTGAGCATCACATTCAAGCCTCCACACCCTCATCTAAGGAGCTAGGAATCTGCCAGCAGCCGACCGTTTATCCCTACTCCTCTGCTGCCCCCACGTGTCTACAGCCATTCATAACCGGCACCTCCACAAGACTTGGCAAGATTAGGGTTATTTTTATACAATGTATCTTTAATACATTCACTTCCAAATCCCTCCTCCAACTCATCCTACAGCCCCTTCCAACTTCATGTCTTCCTTTTACATTCTTTTTTGGAGAATTTTACATGTCTACACTGCGTCTACATCACGTCTACCCTTTTCGTGCCTTCAACTCCAATGTCCCCTTCCCCAGAGTCTTGACCTCTCTTTAGTTATTATTATTACACACTTACATATGTACATATGTCTGTACACACGCATATACAACCTCTGAGTGCATTTAGCATTGTTTATATGTACACATGTCCAGGGCTGACCACTTAACAATTAGACAATCTATGCAGGATCTTGTCCCTGGAAAAAACTGATTCTCCATCTCTCAGGAGCCATTGACCAACTGTAGCTCTTCATCCAGGGATGAGACCTTGTGGAATTTCTCCCATCCATGTGGCCATGTCAACTTGTGTTGTCATCATGCTGGTCTTGGTCATGGCTGTTGAGATTTCCCAGGTACAGTTCCCTTGTCATATCTAGAGGACAGTAGCAACAGTAGAGCACTCTGACTCTTACATCCTTTCCTCCTCTTCTTCAATTTTCCCTGAGCTTTAAACATAGGGCTTGTATTGCAGATGTATATGGTGGGATTGGGCTCATAGTGGTCATATTTTCCCTGCATTTTGACCAGTTGGGAATCTCTGTAACAGTCTATCTTCTGAGGAAAAAATAAGCATCTTTGGTGAAGGGTGAGAGCTACATTTATCTGTGATTATGATTATAAGGATAGTTATTTCAAATATCGTTAGAAATTATGTAAGCTTATGAAAATGGCAGCAGTAGATTCTATAACCTCTAGGATCTATGACCACTTCAGCCATGGTTAGCTGTCTAGGTTTATAGTAACCATATGAATTCCCTCCCATTAAGCTGGCCTTAAGTCTATCAGACAGCTGTTGGTAATCCCCAAGATAAAAGTGCCATCACTGCATTGTCATAGGTATCTTGATAAATGGTCACTGTTGTGATTTTGTAGGCTTCACATCTGGGTGAAACTATCTTTGTGCCTCCCTCTCTCTTAGCAGCTTCCAAAATGATGAAAGCCAGTCCTTAAGGGGGAGACTTCAAGATCAGTTTGCTTCTTCAAAGTCCTGTATCTTACGTGTGTGGTGTCTTCAGCATTAAGGTCTTACCTTCAAGTTTTGGAAGGCAGCTAAGGGCAATAGCAAAAGCCTATATTGTTTTAGGAATCTCTTGTCAATACTCCAAGTCAAGGGGTGATTTTCTGGTCTGGCACTGGGATTTTTGTCCAGCCTCAGATGTCTCTCCCTAGACGTGAACTCATATCTGTCCCTGTTAATGTTGCCTTTGATTCTTTCAATTATATACCCAGGAGCAAGCAGCATGACTGGGTCATATAGATCTATCTTTAGTTTTGTTAAAAAGATTCATGGCTCTTCAAGGAAGGACCATCACCCTGTGTGCTCTCTCTCTCTCTCTCTCTCTCTCTCTCTCTCTCTCTCTCTCTCATACACACACACACACACCACATATACACTTACCTTTCAGATCTTTCAGATTCTGGTCAGTTAAGGGTCAGTTAAGCAGGTGTGTGTGTGTGTGTGTGTGTGTGTGTGTGTGTGTTGGTGTGCATATGAAGGTCAAATGACAAATTTCAGTTGATTCTCTGCTTTTACTAAGTGGCCTCCAGGGATGACACTCAGGTCCTCGGGCATTGGTTAAGTGCTCTACTGGGCTGTTTTTTAAGTAACCCACGCTGTCCTTGAACTCATGGCAATGCTTTTGCCTTAGCTCCCAAGGGCTGGGATAATAGATACAGAGCACCACACTTGGCATTGCTTTTCTTTTCTTGGTAATAGCCATTCTGCTTAGGGCAAGACAGAATCTCATTGTAGTTTTGATTTGTATTTTCCTGATGGCTAAAGGTGTAGAACACTGAAACTAGATTCCTACCTCTCAGCCTGTTCAAATATCCACCCAAGAAGGTCAAATACTACAAGGTCAAACCTGAAATTTTGAAAGCATTAGAGGAAAAACAAAACACCACAAGACATGGATGTAAGCAGACTTTCTCAAAAAGGCTGTAACACCAGTGTCACATTTCCTGCACGTAGTTTATGAGTGTGGCTGTACATAAAAATATGAGGATGAAGACCAGGAGATGCCAGGAACATGGGACAGTCACCAAGGGAAACGGCAAGTGAGGTCATGTGTGCTACAAGCAGCAGAGCCATAAGGGTGGCACTATCTGAGTCTTGTGGAACCCAGATAATACCACCATGCCCCCAAATGCCAGATGTGAGAGCATGGGCATTGATTTTTCCCATGCTGGGTTCAGTCTTGCTTTGGTCTAGTATTCCTTGCTATGTCCCCATTTTCCTCTTTGGAGTAGGGATGGTTACTCTGTGCCAATGTATATTGAAAATCTACACACATTTGTTTTTTGTAGAGGCTCACAATTAATATATGGCAGCAAGAAATTAAACTAGGCTTGGGATGGAGGGGCCACAGCCAGACTGAGGTTGTGACAATTTAATTGAGAGCAATCAGACTTTTTATATGTCTATCAGAAACAGAATATATTGCCAATTGCCAGGATCAATGCAGTTGTAGTTGGCAGAATACTATGGTGTTTACAAGCTATACCGGGTACACAAGATTAATGTCTAAGATCAATTGTCCCACCAAGCTTCCATGCTTCCTTGACTACTAAGAGATCATACAGAGAAACACAAAACATGAACACTTCACTGCCTGACAGATTGCCTCAGTTTCTCAGGAACTGAAAGGCACATAGTGCCCAGGAGTTATAGACTCCATCCTGAAAAACCTATGCCGAATGCCTCTCAAGGCAGCTAGGCCAGGCCCCTTCCAGGGATATACCTCCTACAGCAAAGCCACGCCTCCTAACCCTCCCCAAACAGCTCCACCAATGGGGGCAAAGTGGTCAAATGCTTGAGGGTCATTTCTCATTGGAACCACCACAGAACTCATGGGGCCAGACAATAGAGGAAAAGCATGGTATCCATTTGTATATCCATTGATGAGCCCACTAGGCTCTGATGGGTAATTCTAAATTCAGGACCACACAGGTGTTGCTGGAGTTTCTTTCCAGCCAGGTCCTGCCATCCTTCAGTTCCAATTCCTCAATTAGATCTATGGAACACTACACAAAACCAAAAATTAGTAAGCAGGCGAAAGACACTTATAACATTGGGGGAGGGGTGCTTTTAGAGGGTAGAAAGGAAATGGGAGGGGAGGACCAGGATACATAATATACACGTATGAAAGAAAGATTGATGGCCATGGGCCTATGGGGGAGGTAGGCTGGAATGTTATGGTTTCAACATAAAAATGTTCCCCCAGGCTTGTGTCCAAACACTTGGCGCCCAGCTGGTAGCAGCATTTTGAGACATGGGATCTTCTGATATGAGGTTTATCTGGCAGATGTGGCATCATAAGGCCACGGGGTGGCTGGTTCCAGAACTAATTCAGGTCTCCCTGACTAGTGTAACATGACAATCAGCCACAATATGCTGCCACCAATAGAACCACCTGGTGCCATGCCTTCCCACTATAACGAACTGCATCTCTCAGACCGTGAGCCAAAATAAATCCTTCTCCCTCATTGCTTTCATGTTCTTATCTTCTAATAAACCCATGTTACTTTTGCTATTCCAATTAAGAGACAGCATTCTAGCACACTCCCCGTTACATGCCTATCCCTTTTATTTTAGAATTTTGTTCTTGAAAGTCTGTTTGCATTTTTCATTCCAAAAGAAAATACGTTTACAAAACTATCTTAAATGTACCCTGCTGGGGGAAAAAGGCTACCAATAGTCTTACTAAGCCAGGGACCCTGCATGCTGCACTAATGACATGGAAAGCAAGACTGTTATAATCAACTTCTTACCGAGGCCCACTTCACAGGAGGGAATTCATGTCTGTTACTGCAAACCTAGCCAAAAGCGCATGGCTAAGGACGTCATAGACCCTGGAAGTTATGTATGCTAGTTAATTTTTTGTTTGCTTGGTAACTGAATACAAGCTGGAGTCATCTGGGAAAGCAGAACCTCAATTGAGAAAATGCTCCCCCCCCCCCAGGAAACTGGCCTGTAGGTAAGACTATGTGGCATTTTCCTGATTAATGATTGATGTGGGTGGGCCCAACCACTATAGGAGGCGCCACTCGCGTGCAGTGGTCCTGAGATATGTAAGCAAGCAGGCTGAGCAAGTCGTGGAGAGAAAATCAGTAAGCAGTGTTCCTACTTCAGTTCCTGCCTCCAAGTTCCTGTCATGAGTTCCCTTAGTGGTGGACTGTAAACTGTAAATTGGCATTTTTAAAAAAAATGTTATTGTATTGGTATTTTTGCCTTAGGCATGTCTGTGTGAGGGTACTTGATCCTGAAGTTAGACAGCTGTGAGCTGCCATGAGAGTACTGGGAATTGAACCTGGGTCCTCTGGAAGAGCAGCCAGTGCTCTTAACCACTGAGCCATCTCTCCAGCCCCCTCCCCCCACCCCCATAAACAGTAAATTGAAATAATCCCTTTTGTCCCCCAAGTTGCTTTTAGTTGTGGTGTTTATCACAGCAACAGAAAGAAAACAATGACATTATTAATGTTGCCAATCAAGACATGCCCACTTGTGAGTAGTTGCATGACTTACTGAAGTAACCACTTTCTTACTGAACTTGAGGGTCAGCTCCACAGAAGGAATTTAACCCTGGTACTGCAAATCAAGTCAAATGCCCAGGCAGGACCAGGATGTCACAGGCTCTACTACTGCTGCTTTGCTAAAAGTCATGCTGCCAAACTGTCTCGTAGCTATTTCTTTATAATCATAGAATATTGCTGCCCTCAGCCTTGATCAGAGAAGTTCCTGTCCACAACAACAATGATTAATGCAGACTCATAACTAGTCAAACAGGACATCTGTATCAAACCGCCCCTCCAAGGCTCAGAGAAAGTAGGAAGCAGATTCAGTACAAAGAGGTTCAGTGGGAGAGTGTTGGAATAAGAGAAGAAAATGGGAGCTATGGTAAATATGAAATTGTGAAAAAATAATTAGATCATGGATGAGAGAGGAGGTCATGAAGCCAACCCTTCCTAAGGAGCTACTGGCGGTTAATGGTTGCTGAGGGAAGGGGGGACATTTTCTTCACTAGTGTAGCTGCTGCTAAGTTGCCCATGATCCAGTCAATAACCCCACACTCACATGTTCATGTAAACAACTAAACTCAGTGGACCATCAAAACCCAAGAATACATTGAAGTAAAAGAAGAACTATTTGGGAAGAAGATCAGCAGGAGTGGGAGGAAGGCAAGAGAAGGTAATAGGGGTGGACATAATCAAAATGCATTATATTTGTGTATGAAATTTTTAAGAAATAATATTGTGAAGAAAAAATGCTTTAAAATGTTCCTCTCATTTTCCCAGCAACTCTTTAAGCATCTGCACTATAAAGTGATCCAAAACACAGCACAAGTCACAAAGATGTTAAGTGCCTAAGCAAAACGCTGGTAATTTAAATATCTAATACCGGGACTGGCTCAAAACAGTATGGTTTATTCAAACAGTGAATCATAAAGCCACTGATTTATTCCAAGCTTTTACAATATATCAAAGTATTTTAGTATGTACTATTTATAAGGTAGAATACAGAATTCTGTAACTGTCAATGTTATTTAAAATACTAAAAAAAAAAGACTAGAAAGAAACTAGAACACTGACATCAGTCATCTCTGTTCCTAATGTTTTCTTGACTTCTACAATGAGCTCCTTAGTCAGCAAAACAACACACTCTGTTTTTGTTGATTAAATCTAACAGGTACGTTCAAGACTCATTTACAGTTAGCTTCTGAGCAACATAAAAACTCAACTGTGAATACTAAAGCTAATTTTACTTCCTGGTTACATTTCATTTCCCTGATACTAGGACATATAATTTAAGAAACAATCAAAAGGAAACAAAAACTTGAATGACAATGAATTTTATAAATACATACATATACATAAAGCTAGAAAAAGATCTATAAAAATGATGACAGGAATTATTACTAGTAAAATTTTATGGCTTTTAAGTATCTATTTAGCTTAATTTTTATTATATGTTCTACAATGAACATGTTGCTTTCATAATAATAAAAAATGTTGGCCAACTTCCTAAAAAATAACTGCCAAGCAGATTCAGTATATGTATCAATGGACTATTAAAATGTTACAGAAAACATTTACTAATATGAAAGAAATTTTGATGTTAGTAGCTGACCACAGATCAGACAGTATGCTCAAAATGATCCCAATGTCATTTAAAAACAAACAAAAGCCTTTGAGTACATAAAAAACACCTACATATGAAATATACCAAAGCCTAGTGTTCAGGTGGTAGAATTGTACATATACATTTTAAGCCATTTCTGCATTGGTATTTTGGCCAATTTTCCTCTACTAAATATGAATTTTTTCTAATATGCAAAAAAAAAGCTTTAAAAAAAATCTAGGTTAAACAAGAAGTTATCTTAAGTAACAGGAACAGATGCTGATGAGCACAGAAAGGTCCTCTTACCCACACCAGTGTCAGTCAACAGGACACTTGCCTTCCAGCATCATAGGAGCAGTTGGCAAAGGCCATTCTTCCTGCTCATACTTCACCATGCTAATCGGATCACTGCTCCCTCGGCAGAGGCCACGGCCAATGACAGCACCAGGCACCTGAAACCTTGTGTTTGTCCCTTTTGACAGTGCTGGGAGTCAGATATCTTGGGGCCCTATATATGCTAGGTAAATGTTCACCACTGTGCCACATTCCCAACCTTGTACAGAGCCTCTAAGTCAGACCTGGTAGAGAGGGATCTAGAGGGAAAAAAGTAGAGCTGAATCTGATTACGAGTAAACATGATTTTCAATCAAGTGATTGTGGAAATGCACTATTTATATTGCACACAACACTCACTAGGGAATTCTACTCTCAGACCTGGTAAAATTCTGAGGTCATCAGAAGCCAATTTTCAAGACATTGCCTTCAAGAGTGCCCTGTCAATATTGACTAGAAACAGTATCAGAGATGTCACGCTAGAGAAGTAAACAGCTCAAGAGTCTAGCTTCCTGCTTATACAATCTGAAGTCACTTTACTGCTAGCCACAAAGTGAGTCAGCACTCTGATTCAGTCTGAGAATTTCTTGACTTTCCGTATACTAAATGAGACTACGAAGGACAGCTGTAAAGCCAGAAGATGCAGGAAGGACAGAAATAAATACCGACATGAGTCCTCCAGCCCAAACAATGAGATAGCTATGGAATTAGCTTATCAGTTCAATCTATTTCCAGATCGCTGTCTTCACTATGACAGGTGGCAGAGTTTCGCACAGATGTCAGCACCAAGACTTCCTTTTCTGGGAGTAATCCAAATTCCTGTAGGAAAGCTTCAAGGTCTACAGCAAAGAAATCTTCCCCCAGCTGGTCAGTGACACGAACAAAATTGCCAATCAATTCACCCGCCTTGTAGATGAGGAGAGCAGGAAGGGCATTCCGGGTAAAACGACTGCTGGCCCCAATAACCGAGCTCCTCACCCGGCAGAATTTGACAGCCGGGTACTCTGTGGCAAGGCAGATCATGCAGCCATTCATGGCTTCGGTCCCTGGGATGCCATCTTCATAAATATGAACCATGATAAGGGTGCTTTTTTGTTCTTTATCAATCATGTCTAAAAATCCTTCTCCACTGGGGATCTCAAAAACTTGCTTGAACTGGGGCCCTTTCTGAAACTGCTGCCGCATCTCTTCCATTCGCTGTTTCCGGTACTGCTGCAGAAACTCTTCGTCATCCAGGTTCTTGTCCACTGTAGCAAACTCCGTCAGAGTCATCTGCAGGAAGACCAGCAGGTGAACAAAGACAGACACTGAACAGCTTCGTTAATTCGGATACGCGCCCTGTACTTAGAATACATGAGGCACCATGTTAACTGTTTATTCTCATCTCTTTTATGTATAGAGGTGTGTTACATGTGTATCATGTGCATGCTGGTGCATGAGGAAACCAGAAGAAGGTACTGGATCCCCTGGAACTGAAGTTATAGAGGGTTCTAGGAACCAAACCTAGGTCATCTGCAAAAACAAGTACTTTTAATAGCTGAGTCATCTTTCCAGACCCTCTTGAACATTTTTAAAGGGCGTTTACGTTCAGGGGCAGGGAACCTGCCCATACATTGATGCTTCTGTGGAAGGTAGAGGACAACTTGCGGGAGTTAGCTCTTTACTACCATATGTGGCCAGGAATGCTTTCTTCCCCCGCTTTCTTTAAAACAGGGTCTTCTTATGCTGCCTGTACTAGCTCTGCCACGGCCTCCCAAGTAATTAAGACTACATGCCCTTACCATCACCCTTGAATCCACCTATCACTGAATTATCAAGTTAATTTCACAGGAAGAAATTTAAGAAATTTTATAAATGTAGGCTTAAGCCCATGACTTTACGTTATTTGCACGAATTCACACAAGACTAGGATTCAAAGCGGACTGTTTAAAGATGTATTTTTATTGTTTTACTTATGCATGTATGTGTCTGTGTGGGAGCATGTGCACATGAGTGCAGGTGGGAAGAGCTGAGAAGACGGTGTCCGAGCCCCAGGAGCTGGAGTTACAGTTTAAACCCAACACGTGGGTTCTGGGAACCACACTGGGGTCTCTTAAGAGCAGTGCCGGTTACTCTGCACTGGGCCATCCCTCTAGCCCCTTACACTGGGCTTCAGAAACTCAGGTTTTTAACTACAATACCATATTGCCTCTCATTCCAAAAGAGGCACCATCACACAGTATCAGTTCTCTGATGGACATTCTTTGTGTCAGTCTCAACAAGGGTTACTTTAGTCACTTTATCCTTTTCTGAAAAGACAACACAATTAAACTTCCAAAGGAACACACCTCATTGCTGCACTGCACACAATTGATACAAACTCTAAATTTTTTTTAAAGATTTATTCATTTTATGTGTGAGTGTTTTAACTGCCTGTATCTATGTACACCAAGTGAGTGCGCGATACCTTCAGAGGTCAGAAGAGGGCACCAGATCTCCTGGAACTAAAGTTATGGATGATTGTGAACCACTATGTAGGTGCTGGGAATCAATTCCAGGTCCTCTGCAAGAACGTGCACACGTAACCACTGAGCCAGCTCTCCAACCCCAACCTTTTCTTTTTTGAAACAGTTTCCCTGTGTAGAATAGGCTAGCCTGGTACACACTACATAGAACAGACTGACTTTAAACTCCCAATCCTCCCATCTTAACCTCCCATGAACTACCGGGCCCAGCTTTTTTATTTGCTAGTCAACTGACTGTAGTTGACTTAAGCTTCTGGAGCAGTAGCTGTGAGTATCTCGTAACCTGCTTTTGCCTCTGGTTAACAACACTTTATAATGACCAGGTGTGCTGGTACACACTTTTAATCCCAACACTCAGGAGGCAAAGACACATAGGTAGATCTCTGTTAGCTATAGCCTGGTTTACACAGTGAGTCTAGGCCAGCACAGTGAGACTCTTTCACAGAACAAAACAATAACAAAAACCATTTCCTCATGTTTCCAAATACTTTTATATATTGATATACATATGTATACTTAACCTTTCCCCCGGCCTCATTTCTACTAAGCAGGAAGCTTCCAGTTCTGGTCTACTGCAGGCAACTCAACAGGATAGGGACAGAATCTCTCAAATCTAACGTATGTGGTCATGTGACTGTTGCTTCATTCTGGTCTCAGTGGCTGTGAACAGTAGGCACAGTGTACTGCAGCCAGTTTCCCCAACAGACACCTTCTTCCTCCTGGCCTGGTGCAGCAAAACATCTCTGCCTAATCTAGCAGAGACTATGGGTGGTAACGAGGGAGCACACCGAGAACAGAACACTGCATCAGCGCTGTGTCATAACTAACCAGCACCCTCTGGACTCTGTCTTAGTACCAATCTTCTTCCCATCTAACCTGAGACTGTCTTGCTTGGCCAATCTAACTGGGTCTTTTAGCTGATAAGCCTTTGTCTAGGCTTGTGTCCTGAAATCATGTGAATGTGTAGGTGCATGTGCTTCAGTATGCAGGACAGCTCTATGGAGCTGGTTCTCTCCTCCACCTTTACATGGGCTCACGGCTTCTGGTGAACTCAGGTCACCAGGTTTGCACAGCAAGCACCTCTCCCCACTGAGCCTTCTCACTGGCCCCGGTGCTTGATATTTTTAGCGTTAAGCCACAGCTAATTGATCTCAGGCACTCCAGGACATTTCTTCCTTGGCCAGAGGGAACAAGAGAGACCTTTAATTCTGATAAGGTAGGAAGGTGTCGGAGACCCTGGGCTCAAATATCTTCTAGAATGTAGGTTCTACTGTACTGTCTCCACAAAATAAATGCTCAAGAATATGATTAAGAAACTAATATATACTCCACACTTTCAACAAGCCAGTCCCTAAGATGGGTATTTGACCTGCAGAACCCTGGGGAGAGAAGGGTAATGACCTCATTTAGCCAATGCTAGCTGAGACCAAGTCCAGATGCACCCTGAATTAGGACAGGGCTCTCCCCTTTGCCCTGCACTGCAAAGCGTCTCAGAATCAGCAAGCCCACTTCCGGCAGCCACGGAAGCATCTGAAGATGCCATTTTTACCTTCCCACTGATTTTCTCTTGGAGGTCCTTCTGTTTCTTTTGCTCCTCTTCTTCGTCTAGACTGGACCTGCACGTCATAGACAGCTTTTTGATCAGCCGCTCCATCTCCCGGCACTGCTCCTCCCTCTGCTCTGTCTCCAGCTGCTTGAAGCGGCGCCAGTCATTGATCACACCTTTTGGACCTGAGTAGGGCAAACATGACCAAGAGCGGGCAGGCGCTTTGGACCAGCTGACATCTGTAAGCAGGGGCTTACATCCGCATGAAGCTTGCTCTACCTACGACACAGCAGGAGCATCCATATACCCTTCACAGGGCAGAGTGTTCTACGTACAGTGAGGTCTACTACAGCATTGCTTGCAAGAATTAAATGGCCAACCTAATGCCCAACATTGGACAAATTATGATTCATCCATCCAAAGGTAAATAAAGAAACATTTACGAAGAGCAAGGTAATTCTAGACAGTTTGCTGGCCCATACCTGCAATGCAAGCATTCCACAGTCAGGAAGAGCACATGTTCACGGTCAACCTGAGCTATAAAAAGATCCTTCCTTCAAAAACCAAGAGCTGGGAATACAGTTCAGCTGTAGAGTACTAACCAAGCATTCGCAATGCCCTGAATTTGATCCCCAGCACCAAAAGGCAAGAGAGGGAAGGATGGGAGGAGTCTACATTTCTTGACATGAAAGATACTCCAAAAATATTAGGGAAAAAGAAAACAAAACAAAGACAAGCTAGGCATAGTGGTGCATGCCAGGAGTATGCCACGAATCCCTCCTAGAGAAGCTGAGGATCACTTGGGATCAGGAGTTCAAGGCCAGTCTGGGCAACACAGTGAGACTCTAAAAAGAAAACAAAAATGGCTATTTCTTATCCAACAAGATGTTACCAATGTAGAAAGTTGTTAACACAGTAGAAGAAAAAGTGTAAGGAAAAACATTGTATTGCTGGCTGAACTTAAGCACCACCTCAATTTACAGCACTGACAATATTGGGCCATGAAAGTGGCCTAGCGATGTAGCTCCGTGATAGAGCACTTGCATAGCATGAAGGAAGCCCCTCTGGGAAGTTAAAAACCAAAGACAATACACAGTAGTGTAAGAGGCAGTCCAAGCCTGGCAACCTGAGCAAACTCCCTGGAATTTATCTGCAAAGGTAGGAGAGTCAACTCCAAAGGCTCGCCTATCATTTATGTACTGTTTTGGAGTATGTGCTCGTGCACACTGATCACGCATATACATACGATAATAGATTATCATTTGAAAACTAATAGTGTACACATGCCATTTCTAGGAATGAGTTCCACCAGTCCACTCATAGGTAGGACTTACGGGTTCTCAGACCCTGCCCAGCCATTCCCGGCCATGCTGATGCATTACAGATTTGCGCTGTACAGAGGAGGGGCTAGGAGCAAGCATAAGGAGCAACACTGGGAGGTCTCTGGAGTTGCACAAAGGAGAGCAGGAGCTTCTAGTCGACGCACACTTTACAGGGCACTTTTTCAGTTTCTAGAGCGCAGAACCTTCCAGTACCTGTATTGATTGAAATGCCTTCGCCGGCCAGCTCAGCCTCCACAGGTATGGAGCTGCTGGCTGGGGCTCCGCTGCCTCTGTCTCCGTCTTCGTGGTCACTGTCCTCATCCTCGCTGGTGCTGTAGTAATACTGCAGCTTCTCCCCCAGCAGCTTATCATCCATGGTTGTCATGGTGCCTGGAAGAGGACACCGTATCAGGGAATTCTTTGCTGGCTTGAGCAAGGACATGAATCTGAACCATAGGAGGTGCACTTGTGCTGACACCCGATACCCACAGTGTTTTCATAAGCGGAATTTCAAAAAAACCCAACCCTGCCTTCATGCCACAGTTTACCATGCTTCTGTTACAGAAAGCAAAACTGAGGCCTAGATCAAAATTATTTTTTCCCAAGCTCAGCAACAAATCTGCTAACAGATCGTAGATGCCTGACTCTGGGAGCCTGGGAGGCATGCTCCTGTCTAACTGTGTGCATGGCTGGTAGTTTTCACTCATATGCACTTTCAGTTTTAAGATTTCTAGCTAACAAACTGGGGAAATCCTCAGGGAAAACATCAAAAGGGACCACCATGGGCATAGTGTTGAAACTAAGTCGTTCACTCGTCTGCCTCACTAAGCCTGGACATAGCATCTCAAGCTGGACCAATGCTGACTAGCTAAGCAAGTCTCCACACAAGATTCAATCAGTAACCAAATGTTTGAAGAACACCCAAGACCCAGCTAGTTGAGGGAAAAGGTAGAACTCAGTTCCTTAAAAGTCTGATGATCCAGCAGGAATGATTACAAGAAACTACTCTCTCTGGGTGTGGAAGAGCACACCTTTGATCCCAGCACTTCCGAGGCAGGCAGAGCTCTGTGAGTTCAAAGCCAGCCTGGTCTACAGTGCACGTTCCAGGACAGCCAGGGCTACACAGAGAAACTGAGTCTCAAGCCCCACTGCCCTCAAAAAACGGAAGAAAGGAAAAAGCATACAAACCTCCTCCAAGCATACAAACACATGGCTTTTACACTACTACAATGTGCTTCTCTCCCACAGAGCAAAACCCAACAGTCAAGACAAAGCACTGTGCAGACCGAAGGAGAGAAAACTTAAAAACAACAACAACCAAACAAAACCAACTCTGTGTCAGAGATGTACCAGAAGGCCCCAACGCGGTCCCTGAGAGATCAGAGATGCGCGAGCCAGGGCCAGAAGGCGTGTGCTGAGGAGGCTGAGCTGGCAGAGAGAACGCCGTGCACAGAGCAGAAAGTGACCCTTAGGCGGGAAGAGTACGGATGGAGTGGAGGACCGTGAGGACGGCGGAGAGACGGGCATGGCAAGAGAGGGGCTTGCGGAAGAGGCAGGAGAGAGGAGGGCAGGGCTGAGGAGGAGGAGCAAAGAGGGGTGGGGCGAGGCAGAGCTCAGCGTAGGAGACCAGGCGCCGGGAGGGACAGCGAGCCGAGCTGTGAGGAAGGGGTTGAGAAGGCGAAGCCATACGGGGCGGGGCAGAGAAGGGTTCCCTACGGAAGGCGGGGCCAGGCTAGCGAAGCCGCGGGGAGGGGCGGGGTCGGGAGGAGAGCAGGGCGGGGCTGAGGAGGCGGGGCGGGGCGGAAGCTGGGCCCGGGAGGGGCTCAGCGAGGAGAGCGGTGCGGAGGAAGGGCTCGCGGAGTCCCGAGGGAGACCAGGGGAGCCCGGAAGCAGGAACCAGGGGCCCGGAGGCAAAGGAGTTCAGCCCCGGGCGCGCAGCCCCGGCCCCGCCCACGTCCAGGCCCGCCGCTCCGTCCGGCTGACGCCCGTGCACTTACCTCGCTCAGCCGGTCCCTCTGGCCTAGCAGCTCCAGGCGGAGAAGGCTCGCTAGGAGAAAGAAGCGCCTGACTGAACACCTTGGGCGGCGGAGAAAGGCTGCCGAGAGTGCACCCTGCGGGCCAATCAGGCGGCCTTCCGGCGTCACGGGGACGCGCGCTGCCCAATCACAAGAGGTTTATCCCGGCGTCTGAGGAGGAGCTACTGGTCCTATTTTAGGACAAAACACTTCTGACATTAGGTTTGAGCTATGAATTTTTAGCTTTGGCCAATGAGAAAATTTTATCAACCTTCCAAGTTTTGAAAGAAGTTCCAAATGCGTTCTTTGTTTTTTTTTAAATCATGTCTATTAAAACGAAGTGACTCAAAAACATTCATTTTGACCGGGCGGTGGTGGCACACACCTTTAATCCCAACACAGGACAAAGAGGTAGGCGGATCTCTGTGAGTTCGAGGCCAGCCTGGTCTACAGAGTGAGTTCCAGGACAGCCAGGGCTGTTACACAAAGAAGCACTGTTTTGAAAACGAAAACAACAAGACATTTATTTCTTCAAGAACAAGTAGCCCAAAGAACAGAAATTAAAAAATACAAACGCAAATCCTTGACAACCAAAAGCTGTGTGACACCCTGAACTTGGTTACTGGACAGGAAAAGGGCATGGACAACTAAAGAATTTGAATAACTCCTATCAAGTAATATCAGTTAAATAGTTGGCATAATTTATTACATTCATGTACGGTGATAACCTGCAAAGATTCTAAATGAAGAAGTCAAGAAAGCTACACTATTTCTGCAAACTTTTGTTAAACCTCATATGGTTTCAAACTGTGAGCCTTAGGGTGTCTAATACACAACTGTGAAATCGCTCCTTAAAAATCATGCACAAATTAAATCATATAAAATATGCTAGATTTATATAAAATACACTGCTTAAAATAGGGCTCCTAAACCGGGCAGTGGTGGTCCACGTCTTTAATCCTAATACTCGGGAGGTAGAGACAGGTGGATCTCAGTGAGTTTGAGGTCAGCCTGGTCTAAAGAGTGAGTTCCAGGACAGTCAGGGCTAGATATAGAAACCCTATCTGGAAAAACCAAAAATAATATAAGTAGGGCTCCTAACTTAAAGAGAGAGGTTCTCAATTTATGGTTTCAGGATCACCTAAATATGACTGCAAATTTGTCTATGTGCACATTTTCTATAGGCTATCAGAGACAGCGTCTTCCAGCTTACCCCCCGCCCAACACACACACCAATTTAAAGCAATTCATTTAAAAAGCTCTTTGGGAGCTTTTATATTTTTGTCTGCAGAATAAATACCTTGTTTTTCAGGTGTGTGTGCATAGTAGATTTTTATGTTGGTGATCTGCTGTAAGTGACACAGCCAGCCCTCAGAAAGAGTGCCTCTGGAAAAAAAAACCCTATAAATATTTTTAATGAATATGCTTGAGGGCCAGTGAGCTGGCTCAGGCAGCAAAGGTGCCTGGAGACCTAGTCCAACCCCTGGGACATGCACGGTGGAACGCAAGAACTGGCTCTGGAAAGATATCCTCTGTCTGCCACACAGTGTCATTCCCCACCAATGTAAATAAATGTAAAAAGTGTTTTACGTATATACTTAGTAAACACTTTAACTTTACTTTTTTAGTTCTCCCTAATGAGGTCATACTCTTCATCTGTAGCAATGCTTCGTCCTTTAAAGTTCACGTCAGTGCTGCCCAACAATCCTCCCCTTCCTTAGGCAATTTCTCCTCTCACTTTAAGAGAAGCAATCCATATCTTTTTAAATTTACTTATCATGTATGCCGTGTTCTGTCTGCATGTTTGCCTGCACACCAGAAGAGGGCGCCAAATCCCATTACAGATGGTTGTGACCCACCATGTGGTTGCTGAGAATTGAACTCTGGGCCTCTGGAAGAGCAGCCAGTGCTCTAAACCTCTGAGCCATCTCTCCAGCCCCAATATTCTTTATAAAAATATTTCCCTTGTATTTAACTTCCAAGAAACGTAAGTGTAGCTACTAATCATTGCTTTAATAAAGTACCCTGGTAACACTGTAAGAAAACAACAAACACGATAGCAGGTTTATGTGGCTCAGGAATCGGGGCCTATCTTCTTTGTTGCTGTCCTTGCTCAAGGTTTCTAGGATGCTGAAGTCAAACTCATTGGAGCATCAGCTGGGGTGGGGCAATAGGGCAACAGAGCAGAAAGTCACTATCAAGCTGGCACTCGTAGTTGATGGCTAATTTGGCTGTTTAACCATGGCTTTCTCCAGAAACTTTTTACTTTCCCTTGTGTGTGGTGTGTGCGATGTGCACACATGCACATAAAAAGAGTGAAGGCTGACTTCTAGAGTCTTCCTCAATCTTTATTGTACCCATTGAGACAGGGTCTCTCACTGAACCTGGAGCTCCTGATATGGCTGGTTTGGATTTATCAGCTTTTGCTAGGATCCCATCTCCATCTTCCAAGTACTGGAATTATACAAATGGGCCACCATGCCTCCCAGCTTTCAGAGATCTGAGCAGCATGAGTGCCTTAACTGCTGACCCATCTCTCCAGCTCTTTTTCTTTGGTTTTGGTTTTGGTTTGAGTTGAGGATTTTGTTTGTTTGTTTTGGGGGGTATTGTTTTGATTTGGGGGATCTTTTGAGACAGGAGCCTCACTTTGCATCCTCAGTTGACCTCCTAAATACTGGGATTACAGGTATGCACAAGCCTGGCCTCATAATCTTGTGCCCGGCTGCTGGGGCGTGTGTGTGTGTGTGTGTGTAAGAAGGAGGGGAAGAAAGAAGAGGCCAGGTGGTTGTGGTACAAGCCTTTAATCCCAGCAATTGGGAGACAGAGGCAGTCATGTCTCAGTGAATTCCAGGCCAGTCTGGTCTACAAAGTGATTTCCAGGATAGGCTCCTAAACTACACAGAAAAACAAAAAACAAGAAACTAAACCAAAACCAGACAAACAAATCTAAGATGGAAGCCATGCTCTTATAACCCAGCCTTGTAAGTGACCTACTACTCTTTGCCTAGGATGCTTAAATCCCTGGATTCAAGTACCAGCAATGGTTTTGGGAGAGTGAGCCTCAGTGGGTGGAGACTAGTTAGGTCAAAAGTTTTAGATGACTGTGAAGTTAGATAACACAAATAAAGCCAGAAAGGTTGTTTGTCACTATAATTATTTTTAGAAGGCAACTTAAAAAGTTAAACAATTTTTTAATGAAAGAAAGCAGTCAATACTGGAACAGCAAAGATAAAACTCAAAAGAGAAACTTAGAAAATATATGTAAATGTAATTTTATTGTGTATGCATGTCTGAATATGGGTGTGTAAGCATTAGCACAGTGCCCATGGTGGCCTGAGTGTCAGATCTCCTGGAGCTAGAGTTAAAAGTGTTTGTGAGCGGTCTGATGTGAGTACTGAGAATCTACTCTAGGTCTTCTAAAAGAGCAGTATGCACTGCTGAGACCTGAGCACTCTCCAGCCTTGTAATGGATCCTTATCTATTTGTATTAGTGTCACTGTGAACAAAATACCTAATAAAAATAGCAAGGAGAGGAATTTGTTGTTTGGGTTCACAATTTTAGAAGGTTCAGCTTCAGATATGGACATCTAGTGTTCAGGGGACTGCAGCAGCCAGCTCAGCAGACTCCCAAGTTTTATTTCATTTGGGCCCTAGCCTGTGGGATGGCGCCATCATGCTCAGGTAAAGCGCTGTAACACAAAAAAATAAAAGGACCCAGAGACAGGTATCAGGGTTCAAACTTCAAGCTGAATATCAGAAAAGCAAAGCAGCTGGACACTATTTTCTCACCTCTACCTCAGGCTGAATGGGCTGATCCTGTTTCCACAAGCTCTTAACAAGTCTCTGACTGTAACCTCTTCTCAGAGTGGCTGGAGAATGAATCCCTGATACTGACTATTGAAGACCCTGCTCTTATCTTTTCTATCCCTCTAGTGCTGAAATTAAGTGTGTGATCCCAGGTGCTGAGATCATCTTTTCGTGAGCTGTTTCTTTTTAGAACAGGATCAATCCCAGAGATCCGTCTACCTCCTAATCCTGAGTCCTAGGATTAAGGTTGTGAACCACCACCTCCTAGCTTCTGCCTGCTGGGATTAAAGGTGTGTGCCTGGCTTCTATTCCTTGTGGCTGACTTTGCTCTCTGAATCATCAGGCAAGTTTTAATAAATCATAAATAATATATCACCATAATGTGCTATAGAAACACCCTCACAGACCAAGAGATAAGCTTCAAGTTGACCATGAAGATTTACCATCACTTCTTTCAAAAGAAGCTGCTTATACATGGATTTAATTCTTTGGTTTTTTTTTCAGATGATTTTAGATTCACAAGTTTTTGAAATAGGTCTCCTTCTATCATACCATGGCTTGAGGTACCCACCTTCCCTGTGGCAGGACACTTTAGAATGTCACCTTCTTTGTCCCCCACTGGGTGGTGGGGGCGATAGGGTTGCAGAGCTGGCTGGACCCTCAGACCTGACTAAGCTTCCAAAATCCACCCAGTTGATCCAGGATTAGGCTGGGGCTGGACCAGGCTCAGAAATGCAAGGATGTCTCCACACCACCCTACTCCCAGCAATCCCCCTGCCACATGAGTTCTGTAGAGGGATGACTTACTGTGGAGCTCAGGTTGGCATGAGCCTGGAGACCTCCCGCCCAAGGGCTGGGCAAGAGCTGGAGTGGAGAGAAACTCAAAGGGGACCTGTGTCTCATCTGGGATAATCTCTTTGGGAAGATGTTAACCAAGAAGACCATGTGCTGCTTTGAGGACCTGCAGTTTATCTCCAAGAGCATGTGTGAGCTGAGATCTCTGCTGAAGTATGTGAAGTAGACAAGAACCTTCCAGAGACATGCAAAGCAGAAGTTCTGGGGCAGACCCACAGGAGAAAGCAAAGGAGTGTAGCCAAGGGTAGCCTGCTCCCAGCACTCAGCAAGCCTATTGTTTACTTCATATTCATTCATTCATTAATTCATTCATTTATTCCATTTCATTTTTTTTTAAGACAGGATTTCTCTGTGTAGCTTCTCAGCCTGTCCTGGAGTGTACTCTGTGGACCAGGCTGGCCTGGAACTCACAAAGATCCCCCTACCTCTGCTTCCTGAGTGCTGGGATTAAAGGCGTGTGCCACCACAGCCAGGCTTAACAACTTTTGGGATGATGTGGATAATAGTTTCCTTTGGCCCTGTATTAAAGTCTTCCCATAGCTAGGCAGTGGTGGCACACACCTTTAATCCCAGCACTTGGGAGACAGAGGTGGGCAGATCTCAGTGAGTTTGAGGCCAGCCTGGTCTACAGAGTGAGTTCTAGGACAGCCACAGAGAAACCCTGGTGCCAATCTCCTCTGCAAGCTGCAACCTGTGGCCTGAGAAGGCTCTCTGCTTGCCAGCAACTAGTTTGAGCCAGAGCAAACCAGCAATATTTTGCCTACTATGCTAAGTATAGCATCTCCAATGAGTTTTGAACCCCAGCCTTGAGAAGTGGCCTCTTTCCAAGTTTGTCCTTAGGGGCCCTTCCCTGAACCACAGACTCATGGGACCCATTTAAGTCACATTCAACTTCCTGACCTACAGAATCTGAGATAGTAAGTACTGCTGTGTTATACTGTTGTTTGGAGAAGAGGGGTGACTTATGTGACAATATACAACTAAAACAGGGAAATGCCAATTAACTTTATCATTGTGTATCCATTTTCACAAACTCAGTGTTTAAAATTTTTTATTTTTATCCGAATGGGTTTTTTTTTTGTTTTTGTTTTTGTTTGCCTGAATGTATGCCTTGTACCATGAGTACCTGGTACTGGTGGGGCCCAGGAGACCCCCTGGGACTGGAGTTAGAGATGGTTTTGAGTTGTCATATGGGAGCTGGAAATTGAACCCAGATCCTCTGGAAGAGCAGCTAGTTCTCTTAAACACTGAACCATCTTTGGTGAACTGAATTTTTAAGGAATTCATCTTGTTGAGACTTCCTCATTCTCTTCAGAAGTAGACAAAGAATACCAGCTTATTTACACAATATTTCAGAAATAAAAACTATAACCACACAAAGCATTTATACAAATGTTCATAGCAGCTTTATTTTTAATAGAAATTTGAAACAACTCAAATGCCTTTTAATGGAGGATGGTTAAACAAACCATGGTATATCTATACCATGGCGTATTACTCAGCAATATAAAGGAACAAACTATTAATACATGCAACAACTTGGATGAAGTTCAAGGTTAATTGTGCTGAATTCAGTAAAAAAAAAAGCCAATTTCAAAGTTACATATGGTATAATTTCATTTATATAACATTGCCATCGTGACAAAATTACAGAGATGGAGAACAGATTAGTGGCTGCCAGAGTTCAGGGTAAGAAAAATGGTGCGACTATAAATAAAGGGCAAAAAGAACGAATGAGGAAAACAGTTGTTACTTTAGCAATGGCCTTTCCACACTTACACTTGGAAAAACTGCATAAGCCCACCTCTGTGGGAAGCTGAAGAAGGTAAGTAAGGTCTGTGGATTGCATATGATGTCAGTATACTACCATGAGACAAACTATGTGAAAGATACACGTGGTAATGTCTGTACTTTCTGTAACTATTTCAAAATACAGTTTAAAAAATACCATTATCTCCATTCTCTTAGATATCTATTTTTAATCACACCTTTCATTACTCTCCATCTGATCCTCATTCAGATTGGGTTTCAAGAGACCTATTCATGAAGCTATCTATCCCACAGGCATCTGAGCTACTCTGTTAAGCATGTTATTACAATAGGCATTAACCATAAATCTCTCTGAAATTTCATTTCTTCCATGATGCCAACTTTCTTTGTTGGGTGTAAAGTGTACACCTGTGATCTTAGCATTGATGATTTTGAGTTTAAGCCCCTACCCCTGTAGTAATTTGTTTCCTATGCCTGGTTCACTTCTTCATGGCTTTTCTTCTTGCTTCATCCTATACTCCCAAGTCACTCTGGGGTTTATTCAAGACTGCATGTGAAAATTACGTCTGTCCTCAGCAAAAGAGGGTTTGTAGCCTTTAAACAAATTTCGATCCCCTAATAATGGACAGGTGTCTAATGAGCTTTTTTAAAAACCACAGCAAATCTGGTCATTCTCCCCAACCCCAATCTTCAAGTTCATCTCTTTTCCTCCATCCCTGCCTGCATGGTCACGTAGTCCACATTACAGCATTAACCCAGTCTCCTTGCTGTCTGTCTCCAGCTTCATCTTTTACATCTCTGCCAAAATATCCTTTCTAAAATCTCAAATCATTTAGCTTATATAACTTCCAAGATTCTCTTATAATCTCTTTAGCATAGTATTCGATGCCCATCTACCTCTTCCGGCAGTGTAAACTTTGACCAATTCTGAAAAGAATCTACATTCCTTTTCTTGTCTGAGAAAGGTGACAATAATCTACATTGTAACACTTAGAATTCTGTCTGAAACATACTAAGTGCTTTGAGATCTGGCTGTCTATATTATTACTCAGTGAAGTCCCATTCCTTAATCATACTTTCAGGTGGAAATGAACCCAACTCCTACCACCATTACCTTTTTGGGAGAGAAAGATGGCAGAACTCTGACTCTATTACTTTCTGGTTATGAGATCTTGGCAAATTACAAAACCCCTCAGATGTAAAACAGAATTAAAATACAAAATAGAGGGGTTATGAAGGTGATGTTACTGGTAAAAATGTTATGCAGGATTTAAAGTTTAGCCAGAGGTTGTGTCACAGAGAAGCACCCCCTCTTGCTCAACATAACTAGAACTGGCCCCTTTGTACGTAGTTTTCTGAGCTATTCAACTTAGTCTTTCCCATTTCTACACCATGAGTTTCTAGGAAAAGGGTTCTTTTATTGACCTATAGTCTTAAAGACTGGCACAGACAAACGCTTATGACACCTCAGCTGGGTGAATAAATAAAGGTACCCTGGGGTCAATGACAATGGTGCTGAGATGCAGGCCATTAAAAAATTTTTTTTCCTGAAGCCTACAGAATGATTTTCATACTTTCATGACTTTGTCCTATTTATGCACCTGTTGTTATCTCCCAAAGACAGTAAACTCAGTATTATTTTTTTCAACCACCTCCCATTCAAAAAGTGCTCTATACTGAATGAAATGTCAGACAATTAAGAAATATTTTGCCGGGTGTTGGTGGCACACGCCTTTAATCCCAGCACTTGGGAGGCAGAGGCAGGCGGATCTATGTGAGTTTGAGACCAGCCTGGTCTACCAAGCGAGTTCCAGGACAGCCTCCAAACAATACAGAGAAACACTGTCTCAAAAAACAAACAAACAAATATAAATAAATAGATAAAAATATTTCAACCTCCTTGGGTCTATTTACTTCCCAGTGATACACCACTGAAGCAGGTAATCAATCATTTAAGTTCCTGTTTAAGGAGTGTCTTTCCAGCTTTGTAAGAGGTATCAAAAAAATCAGGACAACTAAAACATACCATAAGCTTAACATTGACACTAAACAAACAACTTTTAAGGTGGACAAATAATTTTATTTTGTGCATGCAAATACATGTCAAGTACTGCAAACTTTTTCCATCAGTTTTCTCTCAAACACTGAAAATCATGATGCTCTATTTTGTGAACAGCCAAAGCTAATATCTCTTCACTTCAGTGCTACAGCAAAAACACACAGGATTCACTCTTTGCTATTCACTATCATCACAACCCTCATTGTTCCATCTCTGCCCACCCCCCATATACAGGCCTTAAGTCCTAGCCTTTCCCCCATTTAATCCTATTCCTATAGCACAAAGGGAAACATTACAATTTGGAAATTCAAATTGAAATAAATGGAATAGAATTTATTCCCATATATATTCCCCATCTCATTGTACAGAATTATTTTATAGTTTTAAATAGAAGCTGAGTATATGCCTTAAAAATGAGCATTAAATCCATCTTAGAGATGGTGCTTGCTTTTTACATGATGGGTGTACACCATCTTTAATTTCATTTACATTTCAATCGAACAATAGATTTGCAAAGAAAATGTCTAATACAGACGTAAAAATATTCACACTAAGCTTCACAATCGGTTGTACAATTGACAAACAGGCCTCTTTTCCCAAACTTTCCAGCTAAGCAAATTTATAAAATGTAATCAATGCAACAAGAAAACATTTCTCTTTCACTTCCAGGGAAAAGAATATGCAATAAACAGTATAAATGCAGACGGCAGTTGCTGCAAGCTAACCACGATACTCCCAAGTGGCTGTACAGTGGGTATGTGCAGTACAAATAAAAGCCACGTGTGTTGTATCACAACTACAGTAGAATTGTTTGCCCAGCTAAGAGAATGCATGCACTTCCATGCCGTGGGTTATAAAGAGAGGCCTAATTCTTGACAGGTTGATGGAATATGTGCAAATGACCTTGGCTTTTGGCAGTACTAAGTGCAGCCAGTGTCTTTTTTTTCCACTGGTTTAGGGGATATTTTTTAATTTTTATATAAGAGAAAAAAAAAATTGCCAGTTTCAGACTTGGGGGAATAACTCCCCTTAGAGTAAAAATAAGTCTCCACTCAAATGTGGGGTGCTCTGATCTGTGGTTTGACTCCTTGTACTCCCTTGCCAGCAAAGGGATACAAAGAAACAGCTAGTGTAAAGGAGTTACTAGCAAACTTAATCTCTAGAAAAGGGATACTCCTTGAGCATGTCATTTGTGTTCTGCTTACAGAAGGGGCCCTTCTGTAGAAGGAGCTTCATACAGTAAGTGATCCCATCAGTACTCTTGAGTCACTAAAACATAAGGAAAGTTCTAAGACAGTAATACATAGCTGCAATGCAACTTTTCTCTTAAATGATTAGTTACCAATATTGGTGACAGTCTGCTCAGAAAATAACTCTAAGAAGCAAGGGAAGAAATTCTCAGATTTACTGCTAAAACCATATACTGAATCTGACTGTTACAAGTTCCGACCCTGGCTAAAAAAGACAACATGGGCTGTATCACATCTAAAATTCAAAAGTAGGGGTGTTTGGTTTCTAAACATTTTTTTTTCAAATGGTTAAATGATCCCGTTCAAAAGTCCTACAAATCATTGCATTCTGGAATCTTCTGTATATAAAATCAGGATGTGCTTTGTAACTCAGCATCAACTTGGAATCTGGGTCAAAGTGACTAGGATCCATACAAACGGGAAAGTTTAGATTTTTGTATGAGAGGTTTCATTTAATTGTCTTACTAGAGTAAAAAGCTATGAAAGGAGAGAATCAGTGCCATGGGCTTAAAGAGCTACCTTTTAAAAAAATTACAATGTACAACTGTCCCCACATATACCGGTTCGTTGCATGACATTGAAATAAGTCATGGTAGCAAAGGCAAGAGAATCTGGTTTGTTTAGGTACCAACTAGAAGGAATACATATAGAACTCTTAGAATTCATAAAATGAAATGACCCCACACAAGACTAATGATGTTACATTCACAGCATCTGAATGTGGCACACTTATAGGACCTGGACTTACAAATTGGGAAAACAAAACAAAAACAAAACATGAAAGAAACCCACAACAATTTTCCTGATTTTCATACTGCTTTTTCCTAATTAGACCCATAGGCAACACATGCGGTTTATATTTCAACATTACAAATTTCTCTTCTCCTGCAGTGTAGCCTCCCAAACGTGTTCACCACAATGGCTTGGTAAAGGGTCAAACTGATGATTGCCCCCAATTTTAAAAAGCCATCTTCTATGTATGCTTGTACTATCTTCCTCTATGATATCAGTAGGTACCATTTTGAAGAAAGATCAGATGAACTGTTCTTTCTTCTGAAGTGGCAGAGATCCAATGGCTTTATTTCACATTAAACTCACCAAAACAGACAGTAGGTTGTCACCACATAAAAGATGCAATACAAAATAACATCAACACAGAAACAATTCCTATGTTGTTAGTGAGAAAGAGTAAAAATGTAAGAATAGTAGGGAATTATTACTTTATGGGATCATCTGCTGCAAGACAAGCATTATTTTACTCTAAGCGTGTGAGACATACCAATAAGGCTGGCAAGTACACATACTGATGCAAATGTAATTTACTCAACAGATATAGGCAAACACCTAAGCATCCCAACCCCTCCAGCAGAGCACAGCCACGCTTCAAAATTTCAATCTTAAAATGAAAAAGATAAGGTTAAATACACAAGATCAATTTATGTAGTATATAATCACCCTCAGAAAGTGCTGAAGATGTTTGTGTAGTTCTGTTGCACGGAGGGTTCTTTCCCTGAGGGCACATAAGGAGCTCTCAACTGTTAATAGGTCTCTATTTTGTAACAAAATAGCAATTTTAAAATCTTAAAAAAAAATACATTACCTTCAACATGGAAGATCTCACTATTAAATATCCATGAAACAGACAGACTGGTTTACATAACCTTTTTGGAATTATAAACAAACAAAAAAAAAAAGAACACTGGAAGCGTTTTAAATGTAATAAGTTCATATTCATAGAAAGGTTCTGATATAAATTATACAACAATCATGTTCCTGTAACATCCTAAGCTAATTTATAATGTCAGAAATAAGTTAATGTAACATGGTTTAAAACTCTTGTTCCTATTCATTTCAGGTTACATAGTGAAATAAATAAAATGTCTTTGTAGGGATGGGGAGCACTGGCCATGGCAAAAAGGTACAGTACTAACCAAAGGAAACTAAGTCAAGGCTACTGTGCTGTTATGCTACAAACAAACATCTTCATACACTTAAGTATTAAATAAATGTGTAAGATCTTCCATACTGACACCAGAATATCAAAACTACCCCTTTGTTTCTCAGGTATTATTTACAACTTATCAGTCACCTTATGAGCATGTTCATTAAGACAGGTATCAAACACCAGTATTTACTCATTCCAATCAAGAAATTTCAGGGAAATGTCAACCCTCCCACCCCTGGAAATGTGCACAAAACTTTTATCAAAATCTTATCTGATACAATGCTGTGGTTTTTTGTAAAATAACTAAATAGCTCAGACGACCAATAACATGATCCTGTTTAAGCATCTTGCTAGCAGGAGAAGCCCTTACATACAGTACACCTGGTGAAAGATCAGCTTGGCTTAAAATATTCCAGTACAATTCTCAGAGTAAACAACTTCACAGAAGTTAATTAAAAAATAATAAAAGTCAAACTAATCGTAAAGAAATGGAGGAAAAACAAAAAGACAAACTATAGGTAAGATTACCACCAGGAAGGAATGCCCAGCTTTGTTTTCAAATGGTGACTGAAATTTAAGCTTCAATAAAATACCACCCACAAATGGCTGGTTGAGCATACTGCATACTTCTAGATGCCAAGTCAAAATTCCAGTCACATTATGGCAGGGCAGAAATTATTCATGTTCTTAAGTATGGGTAAATGTTAGCCAATGTTCTACTACTACATGGTTCATAGTCTTATCAATCTAACAGTCAGAAAACAAGGAAAATTAAACCCAACATGAAATTAACAACGAACAATATCTAACTAAAACAATGCAATGAACACCCAAATTAATTAAATTTAAATTAAAGACCCAGCAAGACCATCTTGTTAGTCAGTGCAAACGCTACAGACAGGGTTTTCTCAAGAAAGGTGAAAGCACCTGATTCTTTTGCCAAGTCATCAGATTCAATAATGTACAGGCTTAAATCTGCATTTTAAAAAATTGCCATTACATTAGTGCATAATTTATCAAAACTGTAAAAACGATTCTGCATAACTTAGGAGAATTTAATATCTAGTACATCAGCTGAAAGACTTAGGCACTTGGTTATATTTTTAATTAATTACTTCAACAAGTAGCCTGTATATAAATATTAACAAAGCAGAAACTATTCTTGAAAAATGGAAAATTAAAAATTAAATGCTACAGATAAAAGCACTGCACCACACTTCTACATATAATGCAGTAAAGAAAGCTATTATATAACCCTGTAAAACTCTATGGTAAGAACATCTATCTCCACTCTTCAAAAACGAAAAAGAAAAAAGAAAAAGGAAAAGAAAAATCCATGCAAAGTCCAATAAAAAAGATAAATAAAGCAGCTGGAATGAGATGGAAATTTCTCTCAGTGAAACATAAAATAGAAATAAATTAATTAACTCTACTTTCACTAGATGTATCATTGTAGGATCCTGCTAGTTTAATAACTGAGTTGTTAATTTACTGTAGAAGCCATTTAAAATAGGAAATGGCTCAGTTACTGCACCGGATTGCTACAAACTCATAAAAAGCTGCTTGAAGCTTAAGTTAAATGTTGTCCAAATTCCAATAATTTCTGGAAAGTGAACGTTACCCTAGTAAAGTAAATTTTCTTTTTTTTTTCATAATGCTAATGCAAGAGGGCTTGAAGTATCAAAGAGTCCACAGGAAATGGATGCCCCCAGTAATATCTTTTTTTTAAAAAAAATATACATTATATAATATATATTATATATATATAAAAAGCTAGTGTAAATGCTTCCATGGTGTGGTCACAAATTTGAAAGATGAGCCTCCTTTCAGCTGTTAACCATCTTCCCATTTGCAATAGGTTTTAAAAAGTCGCTTTTATCTTCAGACATAACATGAGTTTTCAGAATGAGGTTGCCAACACTGACAGATGTGGTGATGGGGAGGCAGCCTGCACTGCTAATAGACACTGGGAGTGGCTGGCTAAAGCAAGACGTTACCGGCAGAACTGTTTTTTGCTCCTCCCTGAGAGAAAATAAATGATAGTGAAAGCCAATTAACTTTAAGTGCAAATATTTACCAGTTACAACATATGCTCTCCAAAAGCTATTTCAAACGCTAAGAGCCCACAGAGAAAGACTATCTTCTTTATCAAGAAAAGTTTGAATGGGGGCTGGAAAGATGGCTCAGCGGTTAAGAGCACTGGCTGCTCTTCCAGAGGACTCAGGTTCAATTCTCAGCACCTAAATGGCAGCTCACAATTGTCTGTAACTCTAATCCCAGGAGATGCAATGCTTGTCCTGGCCTCTGCAGAACAGCACAAGGCTTGCACATGGTGCAGAGACATAGATGCAGGTAGATACCCAGACACATAAAAATTAGAGTAATTTTTAAAATATCAGAAGTCACTAAAAAGGTTCTATTTTTCCAAATTTATGATAAAAGTTAAAATACTGATTAGATGACATATAAATTATCAAGCTTAAGACCAGAATCAAATATTTGGCAGTAATTAAATAAAATAGCAATATAATAGCCAAGAAAATCATAACATGACTTTTAAACAGGAAATATTTAAACAGTTTTAGTTTGCTTTAGTCTTTATGAATTTTTAAAAAAGATCTATTTTATGTGTTTTGCTTTCATGTATGTATTTGTACCACATATGTACAATGCACTTTGAGGTTCCAAAACAGGTTGGATCCCCTGGAACAGAAATTACAGATGAATGTGAGCCACTATGTGGGTGCTGGGAACCAAACCTGGGTCCTCTGCAAGAGCAACAAATGCTCTTAACTGCTGAGCCTCTGTCCAACCGTTTATGGTTTGTTTTTGAGACAGGGTCTTGCTATGGACTCCATGACAGGTTAAAACATGTGAGTACCCAATCCTGCCCTGCCTCACAAGTGTTGAAGTTATAGCTGTGTTAATCTTGGGTTTAATTTTCTATCTACAAGTTAGGCCAAATTGAAGAAGTATAACCTGATGTTAGAGACAACAGAACTTTCATCCCAACAAACAATTAAGTTTTGGGATATTAAAATAAACTGCTTTACTAGTTAAAATTTCCCTAAAAATAGACTGACCAAACAAATCCTGACTTTATTATATAAAGTTTCCCCCTAATGGTAAAAGCCATAATGAGTCTAACACTGCACCTACCTAAGTGCTCACACCTTATGCCCCTGATGACAAGATCTGTCTAACACTCACAGGGTCACACGTTCTTCACCTAAGCTCTGTCTCTCCTGCTTCACTGTGTCCCTCTGGCGCTGCTGGCCTGCATGGCCATTCTCCACTGCTGCTCCATTCAGCAACTGATCACTCTGAGAATTGACATCAAGTTGTAGGTCCAGGATCTCCTAAGAAAATAGTGTTAGTCTTTCAATATGACAGTATTCTATGCCTTTTAATTTTACAGCAGAAAAATTTTCGCACTTACTTCAATCTGCTCACTTTGTCCATCAGGTTCATCAGTGTCGAGTGCTGAAAGCTCTAACTCAATATCTCTATCGGGCTTTGTATCTACTGTGTCTTCTGTATAATCACTCTGTAAATAAGAAAAGTATTCATTTTATACCTGCAGAACCTGGGACCTCCTTTAAATTACAATGGGAATCCTAATGATTTATCTAAAACATTAGTTCAGAAGTTTGAGACTACTGTTTGTACTTTGAGTTTTAAAAAGCAATCATTCATCTGAAAAATGCACTAAGAAATAGTATATCCCAACAGACAGCCACAGAAAGCAAATACATTAGCAGGAAGCTGAGACATTCAGTTTCCTTACCTCTCCATTTCTCAGTTCAATTTCCTTGCTTAGAAGATTTAAAGTAAGGTGCCGGCCTTCATCCAGGGAATTCCACTTCTGTTGCATGGCCAGAGCATTAGCTTCCCTCTGAAGAAGTAATGAGTTACTCTTGGCCTCCAAGAAGAGGGAAGAAAACATAAACTTAGCTTTCAATTATTATTTTACTTAAAAAAAAAAATCAAAGCTAAATAAATAGAGCCTACCTGCTGAAGTTCAATGCTCAAAAGGTCTCCAGTACTGGAATGCTTTCTATGACCAGATAAATCAGTAACAATGAATCTGTCCCTTTAAAAAGAAGTATGTTTATTATAGTTAAAGTGAAATATAAAGCGTTAATGACTATATGTTCTTTGTAACTATCAACACTGAATGTGTTTTAGGCACCATTCTAAAAGAAGTGTTTCAGACATTTTTTGAACAGCTCAAATTAGCTGTGTATCTAGTGTGGCTTATTCCATGGACAACCAGTAGTGGTGTGTGTGTGGGGAGAGGGAGTTTCAAGACAGTATTTCTCTGTGTAACAGCGCGGGCTGGCCTCGAACTCACAGAAAACTGCCTGCTTCTGCCTCCCGGGTGCTGGGATTAAAGGCGTGTGCCATCATCAGTAGGCTGGTTTCTACATTTTAAGATGCATGTAGTTCGTAGTTTAAAAGTGAAGCCTCTTAAGGAAATGAGAGTAAAGTTACCGTTCAACATAGTGTGCTGATGATGGAGCCTCACTGCCATATGAACTCCACCTTGAATCAACAGCATTGACATAAGGGACATAATCTGTAGGAAATAAAAAGAAAACATTATTAGAAAAGCAGAAAAGCCAGACAAGGTGGTACACATCTGTAATGCCAGCCCTCAGGAAGCTGAGGCAGGACTGCTACCAGCTCATGATCCCTCTCAAAAAAAAAAAAAAAAAAAAAAAAAAGACAAAAGTAGTTTTAAAAACTAGTATATAGGTATGAATATACTTTTTAAATGGCTGTGTATTTTTTCCCACTAGCCAAAGGTTCTGTTTAACCCATGCCATTCTCAGTTTAATATGGGTACTAAATGGAACGCCTTTGGTATTACTAAAATGGATCACCTGATACACTGATGGGCTTAGTTGCACTTCCTTGGGAAGCAGTGGCCTGGATGGGATCTGTTGTATGGTAACCTGTTCGGGAGGATCGGGAAATTGCACCCCATTTTGAGATAATGGGTCCATCACTAAAGGGAATAATTGGGTCTTCTTCTTTTGTCCTTCTCTGCGTTTCAAATAAATGCACTCTTCTCTTAACATCTCCACTATCCAGGTCCTGCAAAAACCAAAGAATATCAGTCAAAGAGCTGCTGGCAATTACTGTAGCTAATGATGTTCTTAAAAGACACATAATTAGGCTTTTCTGGTCAATTTTACACCAACTACAGATCTCAATGGTGTGTAACAACTATATTAAACTACCGAACTAAGGCTAAATAACTGAAACATTCCATTAAACTTGTTTTAATTTGTTAAAATATTACCCTGTTACTTACAGATAAGTTATACAGTCAGAATATTAAAAAAAGTCTTCATTTTAAAACTTGAGACATCAACATTATCTTCCCTACCTCCAAAGCCCCCTTTTCCCCAATCAAGCAAAATCATACCATTAGCACAGCATTTGAATTAGCAATTACGTCTTTGGGCTCTGAATCAATGGCATTTATACAAGAGCCTATGGTGCCACAAGACCAGGGAGAATAATGGGAAAGATGGTCTTCCTCAAATTTTGTGCCACTCACACTCTCAGAGAACTGATTAAAAAAAAGAAGGAAAAAAAGCATATTAGTATGAAACCTAACTTTACAAGCTTGTAACTAATACTGAATAACTACTATACAATTGAAGGATCATATAGTTAATAATTAAACTCTTTCTATAACTAATGTAACAGCTGGGTGTACTGGTTCATTGCCGTAATAACTATCATTTGAAGACCTGAGGCAGAACCACATGGAGTTCCATAGCAGCCTGGTTGTGTGGAGCAGAACCTTCTCTCAAAAGGAATAAAACAAACAAATAAATCGGCACTAAACAGTAATATTCATATCATAGAAAATAGCACACCTTCTTTTTCTGTGTCTTTTAAGTTATTTATTCTATACCTTCTTTCACTTCTGTCCTATAAAGTCATCTTTAAATTTCATTTCTTTATTTAGTGTGCGTGTATATAGTTGCCATAATGTGTGATTAGAAGCCAGAGGACAATTTGTGGAAGCTGGGTCCCAGGAATCAAAATGAAGGTTAAAGTGAAGGCATTGGGCAGGCTCTGCAGTAAGCAGCTCTGCCTATTAATCTGTCTTACCGCCTCAGTCCTTTAAGTGCTCTTACAAAACTCCTGATCAACACTATCAAAATCAATTAGTAATAACACACTATCATGGTATGTGATGCTCACAAAAAAGAGGAGAAATAAAAACATATATAGATAACAGTCCATGTCTTAAAGCAGTCAGTAATTCCCTTGAGAAAAGATCAGGTAGCAAATAAAGGAACATAGTAAGTCATGCAGTATTAACTAGCAAAAGGAATTCAAAGGCAGCTCTGAAGTCACAAAAGGAAAAGAATAGATGTGAAAAAAAATGTAAAGCACTATAATAATATTGCCAGGACACTAAAGTTGTAAGAATAATAAAATCTACTTGACTAGCGGGCGTTGGTGGTGCACGCCTTTAATCCCAGCACTCGGGAGGCAGAGGCAGGCGGATCTCTGTGAGTTAGAGGCCAGCCTGATCTACCGAGTGAGTTCCAGGACAGCCTCCAAAACAATACACAGAAACCCTGTCTCGAAAAACTAAAAAAAAAAAAAAAAAAATCTACTCTACTTGACTAATACAGAGATATGGAAACTGAGGAACAGAAAAGTTAAACATGAGTAATGCTACTTGCCAATAACTGGTCTGAATCTCAGAGAAACACTTATTTATTCTTCTTTTTTTTTCTTTCCCCAAGACAGGGTTTCTTTGTATAACAAACAGCTCTAGCTGTCCTGCAACTAGCTCTGTAGAGGAGGCTAGCCTGGTACTTACAGAGATCCACATGCCTCTGCCTCCCGGGACTAAAGGTGTGGGCCACCAACGCCCGGCAAAATACTTATTTCTTAAAGTATAAATATTGTATAGAAAATGAAAATATGGGACAGGTGGTGGTGCACGCCTTTAATCCCACCACTTGGGAGGCAGAGGCAGGCGGATCTCCAAGTCTGAGGCCAATCTCGTCTATAGAGGTAGTTCCCAGACAGCCAAAGCTACACAGAGAAATCTATCTCAAGAGAAAGAGAGAGAGAGAGAGAGAGAGAGAGAGAGAGAGAGAGAGAGAGAGAGAGAGAGAGAAATATAGAGAAAAATTTATCATTCTATAAAAGTGACATTAGTATCAAACACTGCTGTTTACTTATTTTGAGGCAGTCTCATTTTAGTGAGATAAATATGAACAGGTTAAAAACATATCTTATAAAATACTCCTGAATAGAAGTTTTTCTAATTTAGGTGTTATAGCTCACATTTACTCACCCACCACTAAGAAGGACGATTCAGGAGAATTGCTGAGTCCTAGACTACCTAGTGAAACACTGTCTCAACAAACAAAATTAGGGGATGGAGAAATGGCTCAGGAGTTGAGTGTGTTTGCTGCTATTCCAGGATACCTGAGTTTGGTTGCCAGCACCCACACGGAGCAGCTAGTAACCTCCTTTGACTCCTGTTCCAGGGAATCCAATGCCCTCTTTTGACCACTATGCATCTATACATGTGGCATATACTCAGACAGACAGACAGACACAGATTTTAAAAAGTAAAAATAAATTAAAAACAAAACTAGACAAATCCAACAAATTAAATTAAAAATGAATGTGTATTTATAGCTGGGACTATGCCAAAATAATCAAGTGGCAAGAAGAACAAACGAAACAAATTTGACCAAGCTGGCAATTTATGGAAGTGATGATATATTTTATATGGAATTACTGTCTTTACATTTTTTATATGTCTGAAACTTTTCATAATAAAAAAGATTTAAATACTGTTTTTTGTTTGATTGGTTTTCTTGCACTCGAAACACTGGGGGTGAGGAATAAAACAAAGTGTATGCTAAAAAAAAATTTCTTGCTGGGCAGTGGAGGCATACACCTTTAATTCCACACAAGGGAGGCAGAGGCAGGTGGATTTCTGTGAGTTCAAAGCCAGCCTGGTCTACAGATCGAGTTCCATGATAGCCAGCATTGCTACACAAAAAGGCCCTATCTCAAAAAACAAAAACAAAGCAAAAACTATACATATACACACAAAACATACAATAAAAAAGGCAGGTAGAATAGAAATCATCCCAACATGAACTTGTTTTATAATAACAAGAATAATGAACAAAGACATTAATAGCAGAAATAATACAGCAGGCATTTCTACACTTCTTGTGAAACAGAAAAAAAAAAAAACATTAAGATTCAAACCCTAGCTATTTAGAAGCTGAAAGATCTTGGACAAATTATTTAACTTCCCTGGCTTCTGACCTACAAAATGGGGATAATACCTACCCTCTTAAGTTTTTGTGAGAATTAAATAAGATGGTGTTTTTTTAAGTAGCTACTTAAAAAATGTTACTACGTGAATGGTAGGTATAGATCTTATTCTGAAGCACACACCAATTGGGGTTAGGATGAAGGAAGCTCAGTGTAGAGGATATGCAAGGCTCTGGGTTTGGACCTAGCCCAAAGCTAAACAGCCAAAGACATAACAATAAAAATATAAAGCATTAAGTCTATTGCTGCAAAGTTTCTGAAATCCTGGTAAAGGACTCAATCTCCTCAACTAGCCATAGTTTACAAAATGTTTACTGAGCTAAATGTGACCCCATATAAAACCATTCCAAAATATCCAAAATAGTTAACCCTACTTTAAAGTCAGCTGTTTGACCATTAGTGATTACTAAGTGGTTCAAACCTTTCTTACATCTGTTCGGAAGTCGACACTGAAGAGAGGAGAAGGTGGTGTTGGTGACTGTGTTGCCACAGGCAGAGTTGAAGAGACAGGTGCTTTCTGGGTATGGTACTGCGCCCACTGATCTGCCTTTCTTCTTATCTGTTCCTCACAACTGGTCTTCAAATGACCACAAGGCTCCTAAGGGGGAAAAAATCTTGGTCAAATAAACTTAACTATGTTCTTAAAGGTAAAAAGTTTCATATGGTTGGGATTAACACACACATATACACAAAGATCAGAGAAACTGCCTTACCACCCTATATTCAAACAAAAAGATTAACATATGTTCAGCTGATGTCAGGTAAAATGGGAGCACTCATTTTTCTACTTTAGAGTCATTTGTAAATATGTGAAGCTACTGAAGAGGCCTTGTTCTTCTATCATCAGGGTTTTTTTCCTACAACAGTTCCTAACTGAACATAACAATTTTTTGAACATTGGTATGTATCAAGTCTAGTTGATTTTTAAAAAATTTTTTAAAATTAATTCTCACAACAGCCTTATGAGTAGGCACTACTCTTATTTACCTCAAGCAGATGACAAACAAAACAAAAAAGGTGAAGTAACTTCTCTAAATCAGTTAGAGAGTCTGTCTAATAAAGACATATGTTCAACCTTATTTACCCTTGGTAAAGGCACAGTCGTCCTTGGCTCATTTGGTGGCTGACAAGCCACTGAATAATATCCATCTAATGAGTTGTATCTTTCCCGTAAAGATGTCTGATAGACAGAGGAGTGCATAACATCCATTGGAGGTAAAGAATTGCTTCTAATAATGTCATCTCGTTGATACATAGCTGGGCGCCAGATGCGCCTGCTGTCATACACAGGAGCATACATCCCAGAAGGTACTGGTCCATACTGCTGCGGAGGAGGGGGCTGGTAAGGAGAAGAGTTCATTCGGTCTCGAGGGGAAAACGTGCTGTAATGGTCAGCATATGGCATGGAAGCAGGTGGGAGGGAGGACTCTGGAACATTACTGGACCTCACGAAGCGAGGCACACAAGGAGTCACACCAGCTGGGACTGTTGGAGGTGGTGGGTAGTACCCTTGAAAATTGGAAAGAGGAATATTCAATGAAACATCTTAGTACCAGCACTTTATAATGGTTCAAGTATAAAGCAACCCTGATTGTGAGAAAATATAATCAGTGTTGACCTTTACCTTGATATAGAAACTGCATTATTGCCAAGTCACCATTATACTAATATTAACATTCAACACTGTTAAAAGTATTCCTTAAATTCAAAACACAGAGCTGTTGGCAGATGGCAGACTGATTCCCATTTAATGAAACCCCCTGTCCTCTCTGTCTGTCTGTCTTTCTCTTTTTTTAAGGTCGTCTGAGACAGGGTTTCTCTGTACCTTGGCTGTCCTGGAACTCACTTTGTAGACCATGCTGGCCTCAAACTCACAGAGCATACTTTGCCTGTATCTTTGTCTGGGATTAAAGACATGCACCACCACTGCCCAGCCCATTAAATCAATCTTTTGCGTGAGGTTTCTAAATGAGTAATTAGTTATATCACTGGCTTGTATTAAGCATTTGGGTGCAGACGTTAAAGATCTCTCATAATTTATTCATTTTCTTTTCAAATTGTGCAAAACAAAACAGATGTGGTGGCAGTTTAATCCCAGCATTCCTGGGGCAGAACCAGGTGGATGTCTGAGTCTGAGGTCAGCTTGGTCTAACTAAGAGTTTCAGACAAGCTGTGGCTACATATAGTGAGACCCTCCCTCAAAAGTAAGTAACAACAAAAAGTAGGGTTTATAGATGGCTTAGCAGTTAAGAGCACTTGCTGCTCCAGCAGAGGACCTGGGTTCAGTTGTGAGCAGCTCACATCCATTGGTAACCCCAACTTCAAGATCACTGCATGCACGTGGTACACATACATGCAGGCAAATGTTCATATACATAAGAGTAATAATAAATCTTTTAATGAAGCACAAAAACATTTTATTTTATATACCATTTCACAAAAGTCATTCAAGGACTCTATCTTTAATTCTTACAAAAGACAACCACTAGTATCTAGGTAGAAGAATGAAATAGATTTATTTCTAACCAGTTATAGATTTAAGATTTCTGTGTATCACATGGAACTATAAACCTACTTAAAAAAAAATGAGAAAAGCTTCAAGGTACTAGAACAAGCAAGAATTTTTTAGAAAAGACCCCAAAAGTACAAAAACAAAGGCAAGTCATATAACTGGAAATGTATCAAACAATAAAACTCACAGGGGAAAAAAAAAATCAGACAGTAGAGGCAACCGACAGAATGGGAGAAAATATTTGCAAGCTGTATATATGACAATAAAAACAAAGCAACTTGATAAATATAAGCAGTATATCTAAATAAACATTTGTCAAAAGAAGATATCTAAATGGCCAATTAGTATAATAAAAATATTTAATATCAGCCGGGCGGTGGTGGCGCATGCCTTTAATCCCAGCACTCGGGAGGCAGAGGCAGGCGGATCTCTGTGAGTTCAAGGCCGGGCTGGACCGATAGCCTCCAAAACAATACAGAGAAACCCTGTCTCGTAAAAACCAAAAAAAAAAAAAAAAAAAAAAAAGATCACAGAGTGATATAGATAGCCTAGATACTCATTTATTTTGGGTAATAAATACATACATTTGCTTCTTTGTTCTTAGAACTGACAAAAATTACTTACCTGTTTGTGGGTATTGTGGGACTTCAAAGGATATCTGAGTCCTTGGATCTTGAAAATACTGAATGCTTTCAGAATGCTGAGTATATACTGGAACTCTAGTTAGAAACGGGCTGGATTTGGGAGGCACGGAGCTCAGCTCTGTTCCAAAATTAGAGGGCCCAGCGGAGGTAGCTGCTGCATTACTTACAGGAGTCTTGGGTGGAGAACTAATTTTACTGGAGAGGAAATTAAAGAGCAAAGGATAACTTGCTATGATCACTAAGTCCTTTTTTTTTTTTTTTTTTTTTTTGGTTTTTCTAGACAGGGTTTCTCTGTATTGTCTTGGAGGCTGTCCTGGAACTCGCTTGGTAGACCAGGCTGGCCTTGAACTCACAGAGATCCACCTGCTTCTGTCTCCCGAGTGCTGGGATTAAAGGTGTGTGCAACCAATTCCCGGCCATTCTTTAAGTCTTCCTGAAGAGAAATTTCTCATAAAATTATAAGGCAAAATTATCAACAGAAAAAAAAAAAAAAGAATTATCAACAGAAAACATGTCATGTATTTGGCCCGAGGCAAAGATATTTGTCAAGAAATTTCACTGCCTCTTCACACTTTACAAACCCATGTAAGTAACAGTTTTCATGCTCTGATGAAGCTAACAGGATATAAAAACAAGCTCTAAGCACTAAAGTGGCTTTTCAGCTGACTTTGACTCACTCTTTAAAGATTTTTTTCTTGTTGAAAAAAACAAACAAAAACCAAACCAAACAAACAAAATTCCTGCTCAGTAAGTTTAAAAACTAAACAATACATTTTTCATCAATAGAAGTCTTTAGTGCAAAGAAAAAAGTTACAAAAAAATTTGATTATCTAAAGTGTAATCTAAGAAAAGCCCATTTTTGTCTATTTTGTTAACTCTGAGTGTGATGCCTGGAACAGGTACTCAGTAAACATTTGCTGGACAAATAAAATATATCCTGGCACAAAGTGAGTACTTAATATTTGTTGGGTAGATGTAATGTCAATTAATGTTTTGTTTTAATACAAAAGGATTTTCTTAGTTGAATAAACGAGTAATCAGCTCTAGAGAATATCACCACGGCATTCTTGTTCCCTTTCAAAACTTCAAAAAAACTCTGCAGGCAATGGTGGCACACAACTTGAATCCCAGCACTCAGGAAGCAGAGGCAGGCACATCTCTGTGGGTTCGAGGCCAGCCAGGTCTACAAAGCTACACAGAGAAACCCTGTCTCAAAAAAACAAAAAACAAAAAAGAAAGCTATATTTAACTTACATAGTCTCTATGACATGAAGTCAGAAGTTCAGTGCCAAGCATGATTCTTTCTTCCACATTAAGTATATACTTGTGCTGACAAACTTAATACAGGGCAATGAAATTTGAAAATGCTTTAATTTCAATTTTTAAACTTCAAAATATGAGATTCCAAAACTGGAAGTAACTCCCAATTATCTGAACATTTCAACACTTTTCATAAGGTTTAAAAAAGTCCTTTAGTTAAATGGAATCTTTCATTGATAGCTGACAATAAAGGTAGTAAAAATGAGGCAGATATTCACTGAGTGGTCACTAAAGGGAAAGTACTGTTCAACACACAGAACAGCGCTTGTGAAGAGCACAGGTCAAGACCCCGCAGGCATCACAAGACGGTGCTGAGAGGAAGCTACAAATGTGAGGCTTCAAGTGTTTACTAAGAAAACAATTCGCGGCCCAAAGTCACACCGGATAAGGTCATCACACCAGCAGACCGGGCCGAGAGGGGATAGGACACTAGATACATCACAGGAATACCTTTAAAATTATTGGGTAATACTTTTCCCGCCCTGAGGTTTTTTTTACTTTAAAAAGGCTCACTGTTCAGCAATAAACGAGATCTGGCCTGACCTGACTCCCTGATGTGCCTGACTGTCACCAGACAGTGCACTCCATCCTCTCCAACACTGACCCAGGGGGCCAAAATTAAATTTCACAATCAATATATGAAGTACTTGACCACTGAGCTGCACATCTAGCCCATGAAGAAGATACTGTAATTTTATGAATAATTTGAGGTAAACTGATAAAACAATTGGCTTAACATCCAAAAGTTGGAAAAAGTAAGCCATAATTTGAGCCCAAAGAGCTTGGCTCCCAGGAGTCCGCCCTTGGGACACAGCGGAAGCCGATTGAAACATAGTGGAGCTAGACATTCAACCTTCTCATCCGCTTAGGTTTCTACTTCACATCTCTAAGAAATTAATACTGAAAACGCAAGAAATCAATGCTAGCATTCTCTACGTGTCCATGAAATTGATACTGAAACTCAAGGGAAAAAAAAGGCATGGAAGCCCTAATTCTAGTTCAACCTCATTGATATACTCGAAGAAAACAAAATTCAAGAGTTAAAGTGGCTTTTCAAGTTTGCAGAGCTATTTAGTTGCCTAGTGAGGATAAGAACTCAAATTTCTGCTGGGTCGTGGTGGTGCACCCTTTAATCCTAGCACTTGGGAGGCAGAAGCAGGCAGTTTTCTGTGAGTTTGAGGCCAGCCTGGTCCACAGAGTGAATTCCAGGACTGAAAGGGCTTCACAGAGAAACCCTGTCTTAAAAACAACTAAAGAGGGAAGAAAAACCATCAAATTTCCTTGATTTAGGGGTTGGTTTTTTTCTCCTCCTATTACATGAACTATTATACCTCAGGATAAAAAACTCAGGTCATTTCTAAAAGAAATAAGGAATCCATCATTCTCATCCAATACATACTTTTCAGACACAGACTCTGCAGAGGGCCCAGCAGTATTCTGGCCATTAGTGCCAACCTTCCCGACTTTCTTCACAGTCTCCAGGGTCCTTAATGCACTGTCAGTGCTTCGAGGAATTAGCTGGGAAATGCTGTTTTCTGCATTTGAAATTCCATTTGTACTTGGAACAATTTTCCCAGATGTTTCAGTACTTCCTATGACAGGAATGCCATTTCCAGCTGTGGTTGTAACAGTGTTGCTTACGCCAACTTTATTCAGAAGAGGAAATGTTCTTACAGTTGCACTCATCTTTTTGTTCCTTAATCGGTACCTGTGTAAAAATAAGCAGCATATTTGTAATACTGTTCCGATTTTAATCTGAAAATACAAAAAGAAAAATTTTAAAAAGGAAACAGCTTTGAAAAGTTCCTTCAGCTAAATAACAAATACTCTACATGTCACATATGCATGTTACACACATGCAAATACAAGCACATAATTAATATAGCAAGCAAAGTACACATGCACTTGAAGCGTTCTGAAGGAGTGGGGCTTGAAAATCTTCTATTTTTATGTGGTACCAAAAATAGCACCAAATTCTTAAAGTAACAGAACAAACAGGAAAGGATTCAAGAGTTGAACGTATTCGCTGTTGTTATTAAATTATACAAGCACTGCATAATTTTAAAGCAATAACAAAAACTCAACCTCATTTTTAAACTTTAAATCAAAGAAATTTTATATTATTTCTAAATGAGTTTATGTCTAAAGAAAGGAGATTTTTCTGATATTAATTTATTTACGCAGACTGGATATAATATACAAAGTGATTTGATCTTGGATTTCATATAAAAATATTTCTATTTGTATATGAAAAACTTCATTCAGGGACTGGAGAGATGACTGAAGGGCTAAGATCACTGGCTGCTTTTTCAAAGGACCTAGGTTTAGTTCCCAGGACCCACAAGGCAGCTCACAACTCTAACTCCAGTTCCTGGAGATCAATGCCCTCTTCTGGCCCTTGCAGACACTGCATGTATGTGGTACACAGCAAACACTTAGAAACCCAAAATTATTTTAAAATTCTCACTATTACATAGTCTTAGTCCTGATTCTTACTTCCTACAAAGTTCTGTCAATATTTCTAAGTGGTCAACACAATGAAAAGTATTTGCTTAAATTACTCTATTACTGTTACTTCAACATGGTGATTAAGATGAATAACGCTTGTATAATAGCTTCTCCTCGGGCTAGAGGAATAGCTTAGCCCTTAAAGGCTAGGATCACAACCAAAACAAAACAAAACAAAAAAAAAAGCTTGTCCTTCAGTTCTTCAGCATCTATAAATAGTTCTATCATTCAATCGTTTCTGTCTGTCTATCTCTCACACAGACCATTAGAAGAAAAAATTCAATAAAAGACAAGTGCCTAAAGATCGGATAATGGAGGAATAGAATAGAACAGCAAAAACAAAAAGCAGAAAGTCAACAACCCTTTATAGTAACTAGGTCATGCACCATATAGGCACAGGGGCCGGGGCCCAATGATTTCTTCTTGAAGGAGGAGGAGGAGCATGAGCAGGGTTATACTTCAGAAAGCAACTTGTTACCACCGAGGGGTAAGAAATTTCTGTTTTCTTCTCTGAAATGTCTTCATTCTATTCTTCTAAGTTCTTAAAGAAAATGGCCAGTTACTCCTCACTTCCAACTTCAAAAGTCAAGTACATGTCCTCCCTCTTTAAAATTTATGTCTGAGTGTATGCACAAGTGTGTGTGAGTGTGCCTGTGTTCATCTTTCAGCTATGCTGTTAGTCAGCAAGCCTGAGCCCTACTCCTATCACTTACCACCCTTATTGAAGCTAGGGTGCAGGGAGCTGTAGGGATACCTAGCTTGTTACACCAGAGCTGAGATCCAAACAGTGGTCCTCATGATTGTGGAACAAGTGCTTTTAACCAATAATTCATCTTTCCAGCCCTTATACAAACCCATATTCTTAAGGTTGTTCAGAAAAGCAATAAACAAAATTTTGTTTGTGAGACTATAAAAAGAGAGAGAAGTATACTATAACAATATGTGTCAAATCAGTGAAGAGAAGATGTTTGTACTGGTTCCCTGGTCACTAAAACCATGAACTTACAATGTAAACCTCAATTTTGAAGCAGCCAATTCTTTTTAAATCACCTATGAGCACCTTCAAGTACTGCCTCTTTCATTTTAGACCCTAATACCGGCCACTTATACTATGTCATCTTTTGAAAGTTGGGCTAAATGCAATTTGTATTATGAGATAGCCTTGAGCCTCTTTAAAAAAAAAAGTAGATTTAGGCTTAAAAACTGGTATTTCAGCATCTGGTAAGGGTGGACTCCTGATGGTTAATATAGATTGTAAGCTTGACAGAATCTAGAATCATTTCAGAATGTCTGAGGGGTTTTGTTGACTAGATTAATTGGGTGGGAAGACCCACCCTAACAGGAGGTGGCACCACCACTCGGTTCATATTTACTTTAATGTCCAAAGTAAATAGACAAAGAAGTAGTAACTGTTAGGTCTCAAACACAGGTCAAACAGCAGAGATGCCTATTTAACGTATCAAAGCAGACCCAACTGCCAGGTTCTACCAGCAGCCCTCCGTCTCTACGGGTTACAAGGTATGGCTGGCATACCCTTCCCATTTTTGTTATCCGGGGCTTTTTGTCTACCCTCTACTCTCCTGGCCTTTTGGTCTCCTGCCCTGACCCACACTCTGCTCATGTGGCACAGCTCAGGGTCTTGTTCACTCTGGACTCTCCCAGATGTCTCTGCCTCTGCTATGCCCTCCTTTTCATCAACAATAAATCTCTACCATACCTAGGAGCAGTCATGGCTTCCTTTTATATCCTTTACATGGTTTTTTTTTCACTCAGTAACCTATAGAAAAATGCTAAAAAGAGCAAAAATCAGAAAAAGTGTCTACATTTTGTCTGAGATTTTGCTGATCTGTTAAACTGAACCTGAGCAAATAAGACAGAGGCAAAAAGTACTTTTTCCTAGGCAGTACTGACACTCCTTTAATCCCAGAACTCGGGAGCAAAGGCAAACGATCTCTGTGAGATCAAGGCCAGTCTGGTCTACAAATTGAGTTCCAGGACAGCCAGAGCTGTCACAAACAGAGAAACCCTGTCTTGAACCTACCCCCTACAAAATAGATAGACAGGCCAGGCGGTGGTGGTGCACGCTTTTAATCCCAGCACTTGGGAGGCAGAGGCAGGCAGATCTATGTGAGTTTGAGACCAGCCTGGTCTACCAAGCGAGTTCCAGGACAGACTCCAAAACAATACAGAGAAACCCTGTCTTGAAAAACAAACAAACAAAAAAAATTAAAAATCTTGCCCGGCGGTGGTGGCACACACCTTTAATCCCAGCACTCGGGAGGCAGAGGCAGAGGCAGAGGCAGAGGCAGAGGCAGAGGCAGAGGCAGAGGCAGGCAGATCACAGGAGTTTGAGGCCACCCAGGACAGCCTTCAAAACAATACAGAGAAACCCTGTCTCGAAAACCAAAAAAAAAAAAAAAAAAAAAAAAAAAGATAGACACATACATAGATACATAAATAGTACTTTCATTCTACACAGGTAAAAGAAACATGCATTCCAGTTATTAAAATAGTTTCTAAATATGACCCTTTTTCTTTAAATATAGCCTTTTAATGCTAATCTTATTCCTAGTTTAATCATCTAACGGGTTAAAAAAATGGCTACTTTGCAATTCACATTACTTGTATCTTATATATAGCACTTCTTTAATGAATAACCCTATACGAAAAACATTTTTCCAGACTTACTTTTCAAGCTCTTCCTGTGAATGGGCAAATGTACAATTTGTTCCTCGTGGACAACCCCCCTGTTGTCGTAAGTCTCTGCACATGCTAGTTTTATACTTGCTGTTTGGCTGAGGCTATAGCAACAAGCATTTAGCAAATGGAAAAGAGAAGATATCAGTTACTATTCACTTTTTGAACTCCAGAGTTTAATGATTATACCACCCTTAAGTCTCTTTCACAACCAAGAAGGAATCTGCATGCTGAAACAAGTTCCACCTCGTCATTTCCTACTGGGAGAGTGGTTACCCCTTAGGAAGCATTCAGGAAATTGACTGAAATTTATATTTACTTAGGCAATGTAAATTTCATGGACAATATTTCAATTTACTACTATTTTCAAATTGTGATAACAAAATGAAACAATTTAAAAAAATAGTAGACAAGGATCTTTACAGATTAAAACTCCTCCCAGAAAAAGTTGAAGTGAAAATTACCACTTCATTAATTGACTTGCATGCACAACTCTATTCATAGACAAACAATGATGGAAGATAAGAAAATGAATCTTAACTGCTATAATGTGTATCAAAATCTAAGAATTTGCTCTTACTTCTGTGACCTTCCTTAATAAGATAAAGCATTCATCATTCAGTTGACACCTGAATATTACAATATCTTCTAAATAAAATATGGATAGAAGAATAAGTAGTTTTCAGACTGTGGAGTACTTTTGACCCTGTCAGATACTGATTGTATAACCTTCAATATGATCTCGAAACCCTTTAAATTTCAGCTTGACAACAGCAATTACCCTCCAATTAGGGTTAGGACTGGAAATAAAATATGTTAAATCCTGTACATAGGAAGTGGCCCAAAACAAGGCAACAAATGAGTCATTTGGATAAGGGATTATAATTTAACTTCCCATTCTAAACTACAATAAAAATATTGGGGAATTCCTGTTGGGCAGTGGTGGCGCATGGCTTTAATCCCAGCACTCGGGAGGCAGAGGCAGGTGGATCTCAGTGAGTTTGAGGCCAGCCTTGTCTACAGGAGTGAGTCTAGGACAAGACCCAAAGCTACACAGAGAAACTCTGCTTCGAATAAACAAAACAAAAACAAAAAAATTGTGGAATTTCAAATTCCATATATATTACAAAACAGAAAATCACTTGCAAGATAGCAAAGGAGAAAAAAAACTTTCTGCTGAAAAAAGAACTGGACAAAATGTTTGGAAGGAATATTTGGCCAAAAACATTTGTAATTCAGGTAATATACTCACTATATTCTGAAAAGCTAACCAAATACAGTAACAAGTGACTTTTCCACAAAGGGTCAGAATAATAATTTTCAAAAAGGCTGGACATGCCACTCAGTGTCAGAACTGTAGCCTAGCCTGTCAAGCATAAAACTCTGGGCTCAATGCCTGTGTAGCTACACATGCAGACACACATGCACATCCCCTCTTATACACACAACTTCTAAGGAGTCTATTACATATCAAATGTTAATATGTTCAGGATGAAACTGTGTTAGACACAGCAGTAGTCAAAAATGTAATAAATCAACTTACCTGGGGTGTCTCGTGGCCTTTTCTACTATAATTTTGTATGAAGTCCACAAGACCATGAACCACTGTTTTAACAGCTACCATTGCATTTTCCAGCTGTTCCCAAGTTGGTGAAACAGCATCTAAATTAAGAACCAAAGGGATGGGGTGTGGATTGGAGGAGACAATGTATCAATGGTCACTCCCTTGTGCTATTTAGCTCAGAATTCTATGAAGAATAAGCACTAGTGCATTTTCCCACATACCTGGATTAGGATCTATGTTTGCAAGAAGTTCTAAATGAGGCCTCAGTCTATTTAAATTAGCTGGGTCACCTGTTCGTTGCAAAACAATTGTCAATTCCTGGACACTCTTTGCAAATGATTCTGGAGACTGTAGCTAACAACAGAAAAGAGAATAATTTTTACTCTGGATTTTAGCACACACCTATATTCAAATGCTTTCCAAAGACTCACCTTTCTTAATAGGTTTTCAAGTGTCTTCAGATTTCATAATAGGACGATCAATGATGAATTAAATTTCACCTCAGAATCTGCCCTATGAAACTCATCACTAGACACTTAGAAAACATATTTATCAGTTATACTAGCTCTCTGGGGCAAGAGTGTAGATAAAAGTTTTCAACCTTACAATGCTACAAAAGCAAAACACATTCAGTAGAAAGTGTTCTACATTTTACATTTAAGTTTTCTCAGGTCAATGACATGAAGTACAGTATTCACATGGGGTACAATGGCACTGAGCTACAGTTCTCAGTGAGCCACGTAAGCATGAGGTAAAAGCCAGTACTCCACAAAGCCCAAAGTGTACAGTGCTGCTAAGTTATAGTGCTCACTAGGTTAGACATGTGAAATCAATGTCTGGGTCAGATGGGCACATTAGGTTATAAACAGAGGAGTGTATGTGCTACAGTACTCTGTGAAATAGAAAGGATATAAGATCAGTACCTCTAATTCCACAAACCTTATCAATGATAGATTGCATGTGTGATTTATGAGCCAAGTCCCCATACAGCAGTGAGGACCACTGCTCAGGTGAAATACGGAGTCCTGCTTCCATGGCAATGTGAACAATTTGGGCATCATGTTCTCTGCGCAGTGCCTCATAACTCCGAAATTCCTCCTTTAACTGCATGAGGGAAGAGTCTTCATCCCTTTTAGTAACCTAGAAATGAAAAAGAAAAAAAAATTAAACTGCTCTTTCCCCTTACCCAATTCATTTACTTTAGGTGTAAGGGTTGGGGTAAAAGGGGATATAAATCAGACACCACACAAAGTAGAAAATGTCAACACAAATCCTTTTCAGAACAAAACAGAAATTATGTAACTATGTATTCAGTCTTTGTCTTCAATAAGTTCATCAGCATTTAGCAGAAAAGAAAGACTTAGAAACAGAAAATTGTAGTAATGGTGCTATTATAGGCTCCATGGCAACATGAATAAAAGGTAATTAAATATGACGAGTACAGGGAAGGAAATTGTTCAGAAAAGGTTATCTATTGGCAAATGACAATGATTTACATTACGAAAAATAAGATTTCTTAAGTAAAAGGGGAATTATCAGATTCTAAAAAAAAAGAAAAATGTAAAATGAAAATATCAATGAGCAGAGGGCACAGAGGTAAAAATTATTATATAGGTCAGAGAAGACACACAGATGGCCTTAAATATGATGATAAATTAGGTATTAAATACTGAGGGGAATGAAAAGTCACTGAGAATTTTTACAGAAGTGCTATGGTCAGATACATGTCTTAAGAACATAATTTTCCTTGCTTGGAAAGTTGTTGTTTGCTGTTTTAGTGAAAAGGAGTCCTGCTTTCTTGTTTGACGGGGAGCACAGCTGAGTGCACCTTCCTAAGAGAGTAGGGACAGATTAGTAGGAACATTACTTACTGTGGTTCTTTGAGAAATGAGATACTGCAGTTTCAGAAACTAGAATCCTGTTTCTAATGTTGAGACTGTCTTTGTACCTAGACCTAGAATAGTGCTGTGCAGAGTAAGTGCTTGCTTTTATTTTTGAATTCTCATAAAACCTGTGTGTGTGTGTGTGTGTGTGTGTGTGTGTGTGTGTGTGTGTGTGTGTGTGTGTGTACAGGTCAGAGAACCCTAGGAGTGAGTCCTCATCTTCCATCTTGTCTCTGTAAGCCAAAGTTCCTGGGGAAATCTCCTTTCAATCTCCCTGTACAGGCGCTTTGGGATTTAAGATTCAAAGCACACAAAACCCAAGCAAATTCTAAGACTCACACTGGACAAACTATTTGATCCATTCAAAACTCAACTTTATCTGCTGAGCATGATCATTCATGCTAAAAGACCAGCAGTCAAGAAGCTCATACAGAAGACTCATGAGCACAAGGTTCACTCGCACTATATAAGACCCTGTCACAAACACAACTTTGTTTCTTCATTGGTGAAAGATAAAAAAGCTCCAGATTACTCAGTGGTTGAATGTCTGCCTCTTCAGTCTAACCCTAACCCTCAAAATTATAGAAATCCCCTTGCCCAAACCTCCAAAGTGCTAGGATTACAGGCGTGGACCACTATGGCCTGCTTTTAGTAACCATTTTTATTTCTGCTGGCACATCAGACAGTAGTAATATGTCCCCCAACACATGAACACAAGGAAATCAGACATCACCTCAGAATTAACAGGCCATATACTCTTTGGGAATCTAAAAATGGTTTGAGACATTCAAATTTTTAACTAATATACTCTTTTATTTTATGTATATTGAGTATTCACCTGCACATATATATATTTACATCACAGGTGTGCTTTGAACCCATGGACCAGAAAAGGGTGTCAAATTCCCTGGAACCACCATGTGGATGCTGAGAACTAAACCCAGGTCTTTTTCAAAAGCAGCAAGTATTCCTTCCTATCACTGAGCCATTCATCACTCTATCCCCAATCAATACAATCTTAAGCATTTAATAATGAGTGGGGTGTGAATGTATCATAAAAGTTGGTATTCTTCAATAATCCACTTTAAAAGAACAGAGAAACAAAAGAAGAAATTATTAACCTAAATAAGGGGTGTAGTGTGGAGTAAACTAAAGATCTAGAGAAATAAATTATAGCACAATTCTAAGCATCATATACTGCACATATACCCATGGATAGCAAGAGCACCCAAGTAGTTGAAGAAGGATTTAGGTAACTAACAGTGCTTGATCCAATTAGTATCAATAGGTATTGAAATCACTGGTGAAGGGCTGGTGGAGATATAGCTCAGTTGATAAGAGTGCTTGCCTAGCATGCATGAAGCTGGGGTTCGATTCCCTAGCATTACATAAAAACTAGGCATTGAAGTGATGCACACCCATAGTCCCAGCAGTTGGCAGGTAAAAGGAAGAGGTTCATATGCTTACAATCATCCTCAACTATAGAACAGGATCAATGTTAGTCTAGGATAACAGGAGAACCTACCTTTAAACACACACACACACAATCAAAATCAAAATTTGAAATTTGTGACTCTTTGAAAGACATACTCGTAAGTCTACTGAATGAGAACTCTTGACAGAGCCTAGGAACATACAAATAGATGGCTCCAGTGCTGTATTTTCATTTGGGAACCATTGCACTAAACACAAAAATCATTCATTCTCCTTTTTTCTGATTCCATGCTTGGTAAACAAAGGAAAAAGACCATACAGCCACAAAAACCTGGTTGCTAAGCTCATTAAAAGACACTGAACAGTGATCGTTGGATTTTGTTTAGTTTTCTAAAAGTAAATGTCACATAACTGAGACCTTTCAGCATTGGAGTCTGTATCTCTTTAGCATTTCAAATTACATGGCAGTAAGGATGAAATGAAAAAAATTGAAGTATATCTATATATAATGCAAATGACAAATAACATTGGGATCTAACAATCATAAATCACAGAGCAGTTAGACACCTACAGAAAAAAAAAGAGTTGTAGGTACTTCAGTGAACACAGTGGGAAAGCCTAGTCAGTCAAGTGTAAATGACAAACAACCTCTATTAAATTGGCTGCTTAGCCGAAAAATGTTTGAGAAACTAGCTTGTAACTTAAATCATTACCTTTTGTAAGGATATGAAATCAAGAGCTACAACTATCAGACAGAGTGTCCCAACCTCATTAGCAAAGGTAAATGAACACATATGAACATACTTCCATCATCAATCGCCCATTTTCTAAACTGGAGTACTTCCAAGGAAACCTTTTTCAATCTTGGAGCCTTAAAATGAACAAAGGAATCTAGACATGTGTGATTTACTTTCACAAAAGCCTAGAGGTCTTTTCACAAAATCTCTTCATTTTTCAGGTGCTAGCTAACAACCTACACTCTGTGAGAGATAGAAAACAGGATTCAGGTAGCTTTTCTCGTCTTTTAGCGGCCTACAATAAAATTCCACTTTGAAATAGTCTTCACATTGCATCAAACAAATACCAAACATTGTGGCAACCTTCTCAACTTCTGAATTTCGTTTTTGGGGGAGCCAGTTTTTGAGACAGGGTTCCTGTGTGTAATACCCATAGCTATCCTGGAAGTCCCTCTTGAGACCAAGCTGGTCCTGCCTCTGCCTACCGAGTACTAGGATTAAAGGTATCACCATACCTGGCTAACCTTGAATTTCTTGTGGACTGTTTTCACATTAAGACTTTTATCACTACAAAACAAAAAGCACAATGGATTACAATATTTTCTACTCATATGAAGTCTACAATATGATTTGGGCCTCCTTGGTTTTTTGTTTTGTTTTTTCAAGACAGGGTTTCTAGGTGTATCCCTGGCTGTCTTGTAACTCACTCTATAGACCAGGCCGGCCTTAAATCCAGAGGATTTGCCTGCCTCTGCCTTATAAATTCTGGAATTAAAGGCTAGAGGGACACCTTGTTTAAAACAAAGAAGTGAGGTTTCTTTGGTTTACTTTTTATAAGTTTCTACAAGAGCCTAAAAGTTAGAAATTTACATATGTTTGATTCAATATTCTTGAGACCAAGTACCTGGTATCAAAAATTAATAATTGATGGGGAAGTCCTTCTGTATATATGTTGTCTTATTAAATAAAGCACTGTTGGCCAATAGGGAAGGAAGATAGGTGGGATTAGGAGTCGAGGAGGATTCTGGGAAACAGAGGCATAGTCAGTCATGATGTAGGACGCGGGAGAAGTAAGAGGTCCAAACCCTATTCTTTGATAAGAGAAGATCACGTGGAAATACTCAGATTAGCAGTTATGGATTAATAATTAAGTCACAGATAGCCAATAAGAAACCAAGCAAATGGCCAAGAGTTTCACAGTTAATATAGTGTTCCGTGTGCTATTTGGGGGCGGAGACAGCTTGGGACCCAGGTGGCTGGTGGGAAGAATACATGTTACAAATAACATAGAAGGAAAAATGAAAGAACAAGTCCTCTGAACTTTGGAAGTGTTCTGTATTTTTGGGGTCACTACACTAGGTAACATGGATTCTAGGAAGCTTCTGCCTCATATATAAGCATGTGATCTTGAGAGTTGTACAGCACTCACCTTAAAACAAGAAGCTCGATACAGTAGCTGCACAACGTGACCAATACTTGTTTTTGATGCCTGAGGAAATCTTGGTTCCAGTCTTTGCACAACAAAAAGTACCAAAACTTTCCTTGAGAGGGCAGAACCATCTTCTAATGCCAGCAACACCAACTTCAAGGCTTCTTCTTGCATAGCTAGAAACATTAAAGAACAAAGATTACACTCATGTCTGTCAAAAGTATATTCGGGTATCAATTAATGGTGGTATACCATGAAAATCTGCATCTAATTAGCATGAAATTGATCAAGGGTCAGCAAAGTGACTCATGAGGTAAAGACGCTTGCTGATTGTTGTGTGATATTTGGTTTGTTCTGACAAATAAAGCTTGCCTGGAGTCAGAGTCACTAGTTAACCATAGAGGTCTGGAGGAATGTAGACAGAGTCAGTAAGTGACAATAGAGCAGAGAGAAGATCTCTGTCTTTTCAGTCTGAGGTTTCAAGAGAGGTAAGTCAGTCTCCGGTGACTGCTGCTCTGTTTCTCTGATCTTCCAGCTTTTACCCCAATACTTAACTCCTGAATTTTTTACTGATTAGTTAGATTCATGCTTCATTTGATCAAGGCTGGTAACCTGAATTAAATCCCCAAAACCCAGGTAAAGAAAAGACTCCACAAAATCCTCCCCCAATCTCCACACGTCTCAATGTACACTTGCAGTTAAACAGATCCAATTGTACACATACAATATTAATTTTTTTTATTTTTGTCTTTTTTGAAACAGAGTTTCTCTTTGTAGCTGTGGCTGTCCTGGAACTCTCCATATAGACCAGGATAGCCTTGAACTCTGAGAACTACCTGTCTGCCTACTGAATGCTCAGATTAAAAGCATGTGGTACCATGCCCACCTTGCAATATTAAAATTTAAAAAAATAGATTAATATGAATGAAAGTTTCCTTCACATGTGTATACATGTACCATGTGTGTGCCTAATGCCATGGAAATTCAGAAAGGGTCTAAGACCCCTGGAACTGGAGTTTACAGATGGTAAGCCACTATGTGGGTACTGAGTCCTCTGCAAGAGCAAAGACTGATCTTAACCACTAAGTCATCTCTACAGCACCATAAATAAGAATTTTAAAACAAAAGAAAACATACCTTGCACTAAATGACCAATCACAGGTGTGAACAAGACTATATTTTACTATCATTATTGTTTTAAATTATGTATGTATGAGTCTGAGTCTATGTGCATATGCATAGGCTAGAGGGGTCTTATCCCTTTGAGATTGAGTTACAAGTTAGTCACCTGCTGTAGATACTGGGAATCAAACTCTGTAATAGCAGTAAATGTTCTTAAACACTGAGTCATCCTTCCAACCCAGTGAACAGAACTTTTAATAAAATATCTTCTGTAGGTATTTGACAGTAATTAGATAATGATGTTAATGGGAAAGCAATTCATAAAACAGAGAACACTTTGGCAATGATAATTTGTAACGGACATACATATTTGGCTTATGCACAAGACAATTAATGTGCTTGTCATAAACTATATTGTCTATAATTTTAAATAATATTAGTCTTTAGGTAGAATACCTAAAGAAGGCATTAACTTCACTTATATTGATTGATTGATAGATTGATTTATTATTTCTCGGTTTTTCAAGACAGAGTTTCTGTGTAGCCCAAGCTGTCCTGTAAAGACCAGGCTGGTCTCAAACTCAGAGATCCTCCTGTCTCTGCACCCAAGTGCAGGTATTAAAGGTATGTGCTATCACTACGTAGTTACTTAGGATGTTTTATAATTAGGAAAATAAAAAATATTCTCAGTCAAATCATGAGGGAACATCAGGCAAACCTAAAATGACAAATTTTAAATAAAATAAATGTTCTGTATTCTTCAAGAATATCAATGCCAAACAAGACTGATAATGGTTCAAGATAAAGAATGCTGATGGAATAACTAAGATCAAAAACACTAATGACAGCTTATGTTGGAGAGGATGTGGCATAAGGGGAACACTCCTCCACTGCAGGTGGGAGCGCAAACTTGTATAACTTTGGAAATCAATATGGCAGTTTCTCAGAAAATTGGGGATTCATCTACCACAAGGCCCAGCTATACTAATCTTGGACATATACCCAGAGGATGCTCAATTATACCATAAGGACACTTGCTTAATTATGTTCATAACAACTTTATTCAAAATAGCCAGAACCTGGAGAAAACCTAGATGTCTCACAACTGAAGAATGGATAAGGAAAATATGGTACATTTATACAACGGAGTATTACTCAGCTGTAAAAAAAAAATAACCTAATGAAATTTGAAATGGAAAGACAAACATGGTATTTTTCACTCGTAAGTAGATATTAGAAGTATAGGATAACTAACCGACAATCCACATCCTCATAGAGGCTAGATAACAATGAAGGCCCAAAGAGGGGTACACGGATTTCCCTGGGAAGGGAAATAGAGGAGATGTTCTGGGTAAACTGGGGCAGGGGTGGAGGGGATAGAGGGATGAGAACTTGAGGGAGCTTGTTGGGCAGGCTGAGTGCAGGAGGCAGGTTGGGGGCAGGATGGAGAGGAAGAGTAACAAAAGAGATGTCTTCATGGGGGGGGGCATTTCCGGGTTAGGAAGAAAACTGGCACCAGGGAAATGCCCAGGAATCTACAAGGATGACCTCTAAGACTCCTAGCAATAGTGGAAAGTGTGCCTGAACAGGCCATCTACTGTAATCAGGTTGGTGACTGCCCTAATTATCATAGAGACACTCTATCCAGTAACTGATGGAAGCAGATGCAGAGATCCACAGCCAAGCACTGGGCTGAGCTCCTGGTATCTTGCTGAAGAAAGGGAGGGGACTGTACAAGCCAAGGGCGTCATGACAGAGTAACTCACAGAGACAGTTGACCTGAGCTCGTGGAAGCTTATGGATCAGCAGTTAGGAAGCCTGCATGGGACCAACCTAGGACCTCTGCATGTGTGTGACAATTGTATAGTTTGTAAGGCTCCTAGCATTGAGATCAGGACCTGGTGTTTAGCTGGCTTTTGAGAACCTGTTCCCCATGCTAGATTACCTTGCCCAGCCTTGATGCAGGGGGAGGAGCTTGGTCATGTGTCATGTTCAAACCCATGGGAGCCTACCCCTTTCCTGAATGGAAATGGAGAAGTAGATGGTGAGGAGGGTAGATGGGAAGGGTGTGGGGGTGGGGACAGGACTAGAGGAGGGAGGGGAAACTGCAGTCCGTATGTAAAATAAATGAAAAAAATTATTAAAAAAAAAGAAGAATGCTGATGGCTGGGCATGGCAGCAGAGTCTGGTAACACTTGGAAGGCTTACCTCGTAAGTCCCAGACAACATATTACTTTACACTTATATACATATTTGTAATAGGTGATGATTTTTACAAGTTTTACATAAGACCATTATCACATCTAACAAAAGTAATGTATTTCTTTTTTTTTTTTTTTTTTTGGTTTTTACGAGACAGGGTTTCTCTGTTTTGGAGGCTGTCGGTCCAGCCTGGCCTCGAACTCACAGAGATCCGCCTGCCTCTGCCTCCCGAGTGCTGGGATTAAAGGCGTGCGCCACCACCGCCCGGCAGTAATGTATTTCTTTAATCTAATATCTACTCCATATTTTATTTTTCCCATAGTCTGAAAAACATTTGCTTATAGTTAAAGTTTCCAAAGATATTTAAAGAAGCACCCAATTCTTTTGCCACATTTCAGTCTAGTTGTCCATTTTCCCCAATACCCTGTCTCAAAAAAAAAACAAAAAAAAAACAAAAATCAAAACAAAGTAAGTTTCCTAAGAGCTAAAGAGATGGCTCAGAGGTTAAGAGCACTAAGCTGCTTTTCCAGAGGGCCTGAGTTCAGCTCAAGTACCCATGTCATTCAGCTCACAACCACCTATAACTCCATTCCAGGGTGTATGACACCCTGGCCTCCCTGGGTGCCTGAACACATGTGAAATACATTCCCAGAGACAAAAATAAAATGCATGCCCTTTGCATTCTTAACACCCAGCACTCGGGAGGCAGAGGAAGGCGGATCTCTGTGAGTTCGAGGCCAGGCTAGACCGACAGCCTCCAAAACAATACAGAGAAACCCTGTCTCGTAAAAACCAAAAAAAAAAAAAAAAAATACCCCAAACCATCAAAATAAAATATGAATCCTATATAAATTTTATCTAAATTACAGTTCTAAATCAAAAAACAAATCTCCCAATTAACAGTTAAGTTTATAACTTGGCATAGAGATGTTTTAGACAGGCATCCATAGCACTGATCATAAAGAAACTTCTTGCTGGTTTCCTTATTTCTTATGTCTTCCAAGTGTTAGCAACCAATCAAGAGTTTATTATTTATATCATGCTTCCCCTCACCAATAACTTTGCCTTCCTTGATGTACCTGTGCAGTTGTAGGTCCTTTCCTAAATCTACAAACTGCTGATGAGCCCTCTATCTCACTGATGCTCAAGAAATAAATGAGAATTTCTTCCAAAGCACTGGCTAAAAGAACAGACTATGACTTATACTTTACTATGTCAGGACATGCAGGATTTTTTACTTGACCCTAAAAATTGGCATCCTCAAGATCTAATAACCAATAAAAACACTAGGGTGTTGATCTATTTTACCTGGCCCTAGAAACTGGCATCCTCGAGCCCTGACAGCAGCCCACAGGTTGGCAGACAGTTGCTGAGGGTTCTGGTGCTGCAGGATCAGTTCTGTCACAGTTCTTTCTCCCAGTGAGCGGGCAGCTCGCATAGCTCTCACACGACCTTCTTCTTCCACCAGTTGACAGTTTACGAGAGTAACTAGCTTCCTTTGCATTGGACGGCTCAGGGCACTCTGGTTCAAACTAGCTACACCTTGAACAAATGGAGACAAACGAAAGTCAACATTTAAAAAAAAACAATTTTCATTATCTGTATTTAATCATTAAAATAGTTCTTTATGAGTCTCTTGATAAACAATTTGATTTTTCTAACTGAATATTAAGTCCCTGTTTATTACCATTCTGTGATAATAAAGAGCCTAGTTCTTAAATACTTCAGATTTCATTTAAGTGTCTTGTTCTACAGGCTGGTATGTCCAAAGACATACTGGGATTTACTTTACTTTCACCTTTAAAAAAGTACCTGGTAAATTTACAGACAAATGAATACAAATTTGAACCTTAAAACATAACAAACATTGCACACAAGAAATGTATTGGCAGGTGGTGGTGCATACCTTCAATCCCAGCATCCCAGAGGCAGAGGCAGGTGGATCTCTGTGAGTTTGAGGCCAGTCTTGTCTACAGAGTGACTTCCAGGATAGGCAGGCCTACACAAAGAAACCCTGTCTCAAAAAAAAAAAAATATATATATATATATTTATATTTTATATATATATATATATTCCCTTCAGGGCACTGCTCAGAAATCCTCCCTCTTCTACATCATACATTTTTTTCCCTCTGCTTGATCATTTCCATCAGCAAAATACTTAACAACAAGTATGCAACCATTCCACCTAACTCAAAAATGTAGCTTTTTTTTCTCTTTTCCAGACAGGGTTTCTTTGCATAGGCTTTGCTGTTCTGTCCTGGAACTCATTCTGTAGACCAGGCTGGCCTTGAACTTGAGATCCACCTGCCTCTGCCTCCCGAGTGCTGGGATTAGAGGCTGCATCACCACAGCACTGCTTATAAGCAATTTTTTTTAAAGTGACTTTTCTTTTTTTACTAGTTGTCTTATTTCTTTACTTCCTTGTGTAGTAAATCTTCTATTATTGGCCTTTCTTCCTCACAGCTCCTATTTTGGTAGACATTCTGAATACATAGCCTAAGTCAGCCTTAAATATGCTATGTAGCCCAACTGCCTTCAACCTGGCTATCTTGTACATTTTCTATTATACACTATTTCCAACATCTTACTTAACAAGTATAGAAAACCTAATCCAATTCAAGGTTTTGCCAAACTATCTCTTACAACAAACTGCTCATCAAGATAATTACATCTACTTTGCTAAACCCATAGTTAATTCTGAACCCTTATTTCATTTGACTTTTCAGTAACATTCAATATGAATGACTTTAGTCTTTTAAGCACTTTATTTTGGTTTCCAGAATATTCCATTTTCTTAGTTTTCATCCTTCTAGTAGCCTTTGACAGCAGTTTTTAACCCCCAACCCTGATCTACAGTATTCAAGAGACTATCTTATAAGCTCGTTACTCAGATGATCCCATCCAGTCTCACTGCTCCATAAAACATTCATGCTATAATAATCCCCAAAGTAATAGCCATGCACCTCATGCTTAATTCAAAATTTATATATCTACTAGTTATTCAATCCCAGCTAAATGAATCTTAGACGTCTCAAACTTAATATAACCAAAACTGAACTTGAGCTTCTTGCCCAAGCCTGATCGACATGCACTATTCCAAAGCTGCAGCAACTCTCATTGCAGGTACTTAAGCAAAAACTACAGAAGTTACACTGGACTCTTCTGCTCTGTCTCTCAAATTCCAGATCTAGGGAACATTCTTGCTCTACCTCCAAATGTATCCAAACTTGATACCAAGCTCCATTTTTGTTAACAGTACCTCAATTGCTCAACTGTTCACTAATCCTTTTGTCCTTCCATACTGTCTCAAGACAACAGCCGACTCTCTTTCCAGCTCTTTACCCCATCCTCTTTCCTGTTGTTCCCCTGGGGCAGATAGGACTCTTCCTGTCTCCTGCTTCTCTTTTGTCTGCTCTCTCTGTCTCTTTACCTCTTTTCTCTTTCCTTCTCCCTCCCTCCCCTTTCTAATAAAATATCTCACCAAAAAGAGAGAACAGCTGAAGGAATCCTTTTCTTTCTTTTTTTTGGCCATCATTTTTTTTTAACATTCCAATCCCCATTCCCCCTCCCTCCTCTCTTCCTACCCCACCCACATCTGCTCCTCGGAAAGGGTAAGGTCTCTCCTAGGAAGTCTACTAAGTCTGTCCCATCATCTCCTTGAGGCACCTCTCCACACTGACACCTCTGTGTCTAGACTGAGTAAGGTTATCTCTCCATATAGAAAGGGCCAAAGTAATCCTTTTAACTTTAGCAAGTTATGTCACTACTCTGTTTAAAACCACTGCCCAACGTTGCTCAGAGCAAACGCTCAAGTCTTTAAATGATCTGAAAGTCAGTGTATCACCTTGCCTCATGATATTTCATCTTAACTTTTCTTGTAATACTGTCCTCACTCACAGTACTCCAAACACACTCTCTACTTGCCACAGGGTCAATACACTGGATGGCTATTCCAACTGACAAGAAAATACTTTGCCAGAATCTACTACAGTACCCACCTCATCTCTTTTACCTCAATTCAATTTCCAGAGCTATATTCTAAACAAAGGACTTCAGTAGACATTCTTAAAATCTGTAATCTGTCTTTATCCTCTCACCCTGACATTTTAACCTGAGTATTTTCCCTTTATTCCAATTCCCATTTACACTATATAAACTAATTCATCGTGCTGTTTATTATAATTTTCCTTTTATAGAAATACAAGTACGACATATAGGTCCAGGTTGTGTTTTCCTGTTTACTAAAGTATCTCAGGCATTCTAAGTCCACACTTTTTAATAGGCACAAAATAAATATTTGATTCATTCAATAACTATTATATTTGTAAGAAATAGATAGCTAATCACTGGAAAAGCAATGATAAACTACAATTCTGCTTTTGCCAAAGCAATTAAAATTATTTATTACAGTTATACACCCATCCAATAGACTGTGAACTCCATGACAGGCAGTAACTCTAGCCAACATTACGAGCTCAACACTTAACATCTGACCAAGTCTGTTTTTGTTTTTATTTTTTTTCCAGAGACAGGGTTTCTCTGTACTGTTTTGGAGGCTGTCCTGGAATTCACTCTGTAGATCAGGCTGGCCTCGAACTCACAGAGATCAGCCTGTCTCTGCCTCCAGAATGCTGGAGTTAAAGGTGTGCACTACCACTGCCCAGCCTCAAACACATCTTACATACTTATTAAAATGTCACTTACAAGCTGGGTGGTGGTGGCACACGCCTTTAATCCCAGCACTCGGGAGGCAGAGGCAGGCGAATCTCTGTGAGTTCGAGGCCAGGCTGGACCGACAGCCTCCAAAACAATACAGAGAAACCCTGTCTTGTAAAACCCAAAAAAAAAAAAAAAAAGTCACTTAAAACTTACCTTTACCGCCACTTAGTGGTTTTAAGTAGAGTGCCAAATCTTCAACGCATTTTTTTGCCACTTCATAGTGTTTATTCTCACCTAGACTACTTAATTTTATTGACTGATGATCTGGTACCTAAAAAATGAAAAAATTGCAGCGATACATTTATTTACCTCATGCAGCTTCTCTCTATATACCTGCTAGTAATCTTGGTGAGTATAAAATTGTTATACAAAGATACATCAAAGCCATTTAAGTGAACTTAAAATGAATATGGAAAGTTAACAGTATCTTGTCATTGTTAATCTTCAAAACAAAATTAAGAAAAAGAGTCAGGGATTCTGCCTTCACCCCATACTATTTAATACTGACTTCTACATGATTTACCTATTATTTTATACTTTATGACCTATGCCCCCTTGACAGAATGTAAGCACCAGAGATATAACTCAATGATGAGAATTCCCAACTTGCACATATGAAACCCTTGGTTTAATCCCCAGCACCAGAAGAATAAAAAAGTAAAAAATAAAACGTGGGTAAACGTGAGGCTCTGCTACACCTATGTGTGATCCTGAAAAAATTACTTAATTGGTTCATATCAATTTCTACATCTACAAAATGATGATGATTTATGTTTCATGTTATTATAAAAGTTCAATTCAGTCCAATACTGATATTTAAAGAACATTTCTCACGTGCCTACACTATGAACCAATCAATAATCAAAAGAGAAAATGTCTCGTCTCAAAGATAAGAGACAGCCAATAAATAAATAAATAAATAAATGAATACTATGTTAGAAATTGATGGGGGATGTCCTTCTGTATATATGCCTTCTGAATATGTTTCTCTTATATTGGTTGACGAATAAAACACTGTTTGGACAATAGAGGCAGGAAGATAGGAGGGACTAGGAGACGAAGAGAATTCTGGGAAAGATAGGCAGTGAGAGAGACTGCAGAGAGATGCCACATAGCTACCAAAGGAGAAACAGGTCTGGACATTCTCTGGTAAGCCAAGACCATGTGCAAATATATAGATTAATAAAAATGGGTTAATAATTAAGAAAGAGCTAGCCAATAAGAAGCCCTAGCCATTGGGAAACATATGTGGAACAAGAAAAGCAGAGAGAGCCAAGCAGTGATGGGGCACACCTTTGATCCCAGCACTCGGGAGGCAGAGGCAGGCGGATCTCTGTGAGCTTGAGGCCAGCCTGCTCTACAAAGCAAGTGCCAGGACAGCCTCCAAAACTACAGAGAAACCCTGTCTCGGGAAAAAAAAAAAAAAAGCCAACCACAATAACAAAAACCAAACAAACAAAATATGGAGAGGGCTGGAGAGATGGCTCAGTGGCTAAGAGTCCTCAAGGCTGTTCCACATGACCCAGGTTCAGTTCTAGCACGCATGTTGGGCAATTCAAATGGCCTATAACTCCAGTCTTAGGAATCTAACATCCTCTTTGGAACACTTGCACTCATGGGACATCACGAATACAGACACGCACAAATAAAGGTAAGTTTTTGGGGCTGTGACATTCCTACATATAGACAGACACACACAATTAAAAATAATAAAAATAAATTTTACAAAGGAAAGAACTGGAGAAGGGTTACAATTTATTGTATAGTCAGGATAAACTTCCCAGAGAACTGCAACATTTGTAAGTATTTCATTGTATTAATATACATAGCATATCTGAGAACTGGTTAGGAGGCCAAGATAGGTAGAGACAGAGAAGAGATGAACCTGAAAAGATGTATGTCACAATGCACACATCCATAGACTATTTCAAGCACTATCAATTACGCATTTACTCTGAAGGATTAAGACTATCTGAACTATAGCAGACAGACAATAGCTAGTATTATTGCAAAAAGCAAGTATTTTATTGGATCTTAAAGTGTTACTGTTGTCAAGAGACAGAATTATTCTATCATACATAAGGAAAAACATGTTACCAATTAAACCATGACACTATTGATTATGGAATCACTGTCTAGCTTGATTTTAAAGCAGTGAAAATAGATTTTGAGCATTAAAAGGACAACTTCACCTATCAAGATATTAAAGTAAATATAATGAATTGTTAAATTTCCTGAAAAAGCAAAGAAGCTTTATTAAACTGTAAACTCCTTGCTTTAGTTAGTTTTGTGTTTGTTGTTTTTGTAGACGTTGTTTTACTTGACATTTTAGAGACAGAATTTCCCTGTTTAGGCCAGACTGGCACTGAACTCTATCTTCTTTCCTGGAGCACCGAGTTCCCTGGCATGCCACTACTTTCTTGTTTAATATGTACCGTGCCATGCATGGAATTTCATCTTCTCATTTGTAAGTAGAGGTAATAGGTACCGATAGAGCTAAGGTAAGAATCAGAAATAACATTCAGAGTATTTATTTTCATATGTACCATGGAACAGGCACTAATCAAATAAAAGCTGTTTATCAAATCTAGGTTCTTGCTGAGAACTTTAGTTGGTTTGTTTCTATTTAAACCTTTGATTATAGTTTTCAGATGACTTAATACATAAATATAGTTATGTTCACATACAAACTGTTTCTCAACAACCATAGCACTGATATTCATAAATTCAGGCCTTGGTATTGAGAAAACAGAGGAGATAAAATTGTAATGGGATTCAATTTTTTGCTTAAGAATTTGTAGCATTAAGAAAAGTATTTTTAGGAATACCTCACAAAAAGTAAATAAACTAATACCTTTTAGGTTTCAACTACCCCTCAATATGCTCTGTACTGGCTAAGGAACTAGTTTTGACAACTGATACACTAAATCAGTAAAAACCCTGAACACTTACCTGGGCTCCAACTAACTGAAGCAGTGCAAAGTTGACAGGGAGCACATCAATGTCTGTGTTTATGGCAGTTTGGTCAAAAGGACACGCTTTTCGGTGAAGTTTATTCAAGCAGGTCTTGCAAACTGTATGTGAACAACCTAAACTGATGGGTTTGTGCACATTCTCATCAAATTCATTATAGCAGATTGGACAGGACAGGAACTCTGTCCATTGAGCTGCCTGCACAGGCATTGTGGAAGCTGATGCTCGGGTTAGCAGTCTAGCAGATCATTATTTTGTTGTGTAGTGTTTTATAAGCTGCAAATGAACAAAATTAAGAATTAACAATGTATTTATTAGTCATTCAGTTAACTTAAAATCAACTACCATCACTGCAGAATCTGAAACATTTCTGAATATAAACTTTAAAGGTCTCTATAAAAACAAATAAGAAACTATATGTTGACTGTGCTGACATTTTGTTTTTACTGTAACAGAGATTACCTGGAGATCAGAGTGCAGAGATAAGCTACTAGTTAGCCATGGAGGTCCAGCAGGGCTGGCTCACACCTTTAATCCCAGTACTGGGGGGGGGGGGAACGCAGAGAGATCTCTCAGAGTTCAAGGCTACCCTGGATTGCATAGATTGAATCTGTCTAAAATTAGAGAAACAGAGATCACAAAAAGGTGATCCCAGCACTTGGGAGATGGAGATAGAGTGATACAGCTGGGTGGAGAGAGGAATATAAGGCTGAAGGAGACAGGAACTCAAGGCAGTCTGAGGATTCATAGAGATAGAGCAGTCTAAGCAGTCCTAGTCTGAGGATCGACCCTTTATTCTGAGCATTGATAGAGGTAAGAACTCCAGTCACTGGCTGCTCTGTTTCTCTGATCCTTCAGCTTTCACCCCATAGTTTTTATTATTAAGAACAATTAGAATTTGTGCTAAATTTTGAAAATTTACCCAGAAGCAATTTAATATTACTCCTTTCAACTAAACTCTACTGATTGTTCATGTAATAGTAAACAAAACTTCTGTGTAGTTTTCTTCCTGAACAAAAACATATTTTAACATTCTATTTTTTATTACAATTTATGTTTTTATTTTGAACTAGTGTATGTTCACGTGTTTCTATGTATGTATGTGGCCCATGAATACCATGGTATGCTAGTCAGTTTTCTCCTTTCACCATGTGGGATCTGAGGATGACCACAAGTCATCAGGTTTGGCAGTAAACATCTTTACTATCTCGCTTGCCTTTTACATTCTGTCTTTTAAGAACACAAACTACAGCCAGACAGCGGTGGCACACACTTTTATCCCAGCACTTGGGAGGCAGAGGCAAGCTGAGGCCAGCCACCTGGTCTACAGAGCTAGACAGAGAAAGCCTGTCTTGAGAAGAAAAAAAAAAGAAAAGAAAAGAACACAAACTACTAGACTTAAAGTTACAAGTGTTTTCCTTGGAAAACTACTACCCCAAAATATACTGATAGGGCTTAATAGCTAGTAAGTTTCAGGAAATTATTGACCAAAACAACACTGTAGAGATGGGGATGTAGCTCAGTCATACAGTGTCTGTTCAGCAGGCAGGAAGTCCTGACTCAATTCCTAGCATCACAATATCACAACAAACAACACTTTACACTTCAGTGTGAAAAGTCACCCTGTCACTTAAAGGAGTAAGTCTGTGGTTAGGATATGCCTCAGAAGCTAAGTGAGTTACTGAAAATCTACAGACAAGACTGTGATGACACAGGTGTTGCCTATAAATGAAAGAATGATGCCAAACTAAAGCAAAGGATATATTGTCTAGGTCATTAAGATGGCTCAGCAAGTAAAGACACTTGCTGCTAAACTTGACAACCTGTGCTCAACCCCTAGAACACTGCAGGAGAGAACCAACTTCCACAAGTTGTCCATTAACATGCAGTGTTACATTCAACTCCTCCCCACAAAGTAAAACACAAAAAATAAAAATTATCTAAAATTTTTTGTCATAGTTCATTATAATATTTTTGACAAAAGTGTATGTCTGGGGCTGGAGAGATGGCTCAGAGGTTAAGCACACTGGCTGTTCTTCCAAAGGTCCTAAGTTCAATTCCCAGCAACCACATGGTGGCTCACAACCATCTATAGTGAAATCTGGTGCCCTCTTCCGGCCTGCAAGGATACATACAATGTACACACAGTGAATAAAAAAAGTCTTAGAGAAAGAAAAAAAAAAAGTGTGTCTGCATCCAAAACTTGTCAGACCCATATAATTGCAGAGCTGTCTAGTGCCTCTGGAGCACTGTCCTGATGATCTAGGGAAACCAAGGACAGTCAGTTCTTAGTTTGTTGTTGCCCAGCAGCCTATGAGACCCTCACTCAGCAGAGTTAGTATCTGTCTGAGAAATACCACTTCATGTTGTTCTCTTTAAATAATTCTAAGCAGAAAATAGGAAAATACAAAATGTCTACCTTTGTACTGATTATCGTAGGCACATAGAAAAATAACTATGAGGGAATCATGTATTTCCTTGTTGAATAGTTGCATAGCATTTAGTAAAATAAAGCAAGAATCAAAATCTAAACTATATTATTTAATTCATAAATCCTCGAGGTTTTCCATTTTAAAACTATGTAAAGCCAAGTGGTGGCTCACGCCTTTTATCCCAGCACTAGGGAGGCAGAGAGGCAGGCGGACCTCTGTGAGGTCAGCCTGGTCTACAGCCTGATCTACAGATCGAGTTCCAGGACAGATTCCAAAGGTACAGCCAGGACTGTTAACACAGAGTCTCAAAAAACAAAAATCTTATATCTGAAAAAGCCTGACAAAGGCCATCAGGTAAACAACAAATCTAGTAGGGATTTAGAGTAATTGAACAGCCAATACTTTATCTCATACAAATGTTTACCAACCAAATATTAGACATACAGAACACTTTAAAGAGTAATAAGTATCAGGCTAGAAAACGTAAAAATGAGCACTCCCTAGTACCCCAAGAGGAAAACCATCAAAAACTCTAGTGGCTCTTACTGTACTTCAATATTTTCAAAAATTAAAAATTCTTAGTAAACACAAATTACAGGTCAAACTATATATATATATAAAAAAAGCATCCCATACAATGCACAAATCTTCACTAAACAGCTCTAATGAAGAAAAAATGTGGATATTGTTTTTCAGACTGTAGAATTATAAATCCAGGCAAAAAGATAAATTTCGTCTTAAGTCTACAACTGGAGCTCTGAACTGATAACATGAAGTGGTATTTCTCAGACAGATACTAACTCTGCTGAGTGAGGGTCTCATAGAGTGCAAGGCAACAACAAACTAAGAACTGACTGTCCCTAGTTTCCCTAGATCATCAGGACAGTGCTCCAGAGGCACTAGACAGCTCTGCGATTATACGCATATACAGACACACACCACCAGAGCTTTTAATAGTGTTGACAAGTTTAGTTCATATTTAGAAACTAAATAAATGCCTCCAACAAGTAAAGACATCAAACTTTGACAATAGCTACCAAGTTTTTCTCCTGCTGTATGTGAGATTCTAACAGCAAACTTAGAAACTACACTTTACTTATATGATTTGATTCCTAAGAATGTTTTCCTTTTGTATGGTAATCACTAAATTTTAATAAATTCATTAGTAAGAAATTAAGATTTTTATCCAAAACAGAAATTTACATAGCCCATTAAAATACTTCACTAGTGACAAAATTGGAATTTCAACTCTATTAAAAGGTACTTTTTCAGGCCGGGCGTTGGTGGCGCACACCTTTAATCCCAGCACTCGGGAGGCAGAGGCAGGCGGATCTCTGTGAGTTCGAGACCAGCCTGGACTACCAAGTGAGTTCCAGGACAGCCTCCAAAGCCACAGAGAAACCCTGTCTCAAAAAACCAAAAAAAAAAAAAAAAGGTACTTTTTCTTCTGGTTTTCTGAGACAGGGTTTGTCTGTGTACTCCTGGCTGTCCTGGAACTTACTCTGTACATCAGGCTGGCCTCAAACTCACAGAAATATCCCTGCCTCTGTCTCCTGAGTGTTGGGATGAAAAGTGTGTGTCACCATGCCAGACAAAAGGTATTTTATTAAGCTTATCTACAAAATACTCCTATAAGAAATGAGTCTATTAATTTTATATTTTAAGAGAAGCATGTAAATGAACAATGGAAAGTTAAGTATATTAATTTATAGAACATTTAGGCTTACAGTGATGCATTTTAACAATGACTTGACTCATTGAATATCTTAATTGCTGCTTTTTGTTGTTACTTTTTTTGAGACAGGGTTATTATGTAAAACAGTCCTGGCTGTTCTGGAACTCACTCTGTAAACCAGGCTGATCTCGAACTCACTGAGATCCACCTGCTTCTGTCTCACAAGTGCTGGGATCAAAGGCGTGCGCCACCACAGCCCAGCGACTGCTGCTAACATTTATAGTGACCAGAAGTATTTATTTCTAAATATATTTTTCCAAATGGATTAAAAAGCCCAAAAGTCTAGATGACTACAGAAATTGAGAAACTAAATAAATGCCTCTAAAATTTAAAGAAAAGCTCTGTATCAATCTTTGACAATAACTCTTGAGTTATTGAAAAGGAGTAACATAAAGCACAGGAGGGAAACACCAAATTAGAAGTGGAACCTGAAACACTCAGATCTCCAAGCTGTGAGCTCTGTGCTGTGAAACCAAACTCATGATATACAAAGAGTAACAGAATTGTCTAACAGATGCAAATTACAAACTTCTTTACCAAAATAAACAGCATGCTAGCTAAACACTTTAATTTTCGGTTACTTATATTACACAATCATTTCAGGACCATAACACTTTTAAAAAGTCAGAGTATGAGTGTATATGACTTTGTTCACTGCATTGTTAACACATAGTATTTTGTAATTACTTTTATAAAAACACACTTAGAAGTTAGTTCATTATTTACACTTGAGTACGATAAGCTACTGAAATGGACTGCACCAGTACTTCCCTACATAGAACCTATCAAAGTAATTACTTTGGTCAGGGATGTGGCTCAGTGGTAGAACACTTGCCTAATGCTTGTGAAGCTTTAAATTCAATCCCCGGTACTGCAAAACAAAACACAGCACAACACAGATTTAGATTTACATTCATATGGAAAGCATCAAAAGTACATAAGACTTAACCTAAAAGCAAGCAAACAAGCAAAAGCTAAGGGAAATTACCTGTAAATTCTATGGCTCAGTACTCAAGGACAACAGAGTTTGGAGAAAAAAGGAGCAGTATCACAATGTCAAAAACTATTTGTTTAAAGCTATGAAACAGATGAGATCAAGTTTTACTCCTCAAATTATGGGTTGAACCAAGTTTTTAAAACAACATAGAACTTTCAATGAATTATAATAGAAAAAAAAACTTCCAATTTTAACTAACAAAGTTCTTCTTTAGTGATGGCTAGATCTGAAAAAATACCTTGTGATAGAACTTTATTATGTGTTGTAACACTAGATAACCTCATCTTTCTTATTACTAAAGTCCTTCTTAGCCCTCTAATTATTCTGACTCTAAAAGTATCAGGAAAGTTTTTGGTTCTGCATGGATTTATTTATTGTGTCACTGCATGGCAGTTGACCCCTATAAGTACTCAGGAAGTTCAGGGCAAGAGAGTGGACAAGTTCAAGGCTAGCCTGGGCTACACAGTGAGTTCCAGGCCAACCTGGGTTAGAATTAGAAAAACTCAATCACAAATATGAAATTGACAACATTCATGCAACTGGGTGCAATTCATTTTTAATTTCCGATTAGCTTTATTTTTCCACAGGCTTCCTTTTTCAACACTAGGAAGTGAAACTTCAACCCAGTCCAAGCAAACATAAGCAAGCACTTATTACAGCTTCATTACCGCCAGGCATGGTGGTGCACACCTTTAGTCCCAGCACACATGAGGCAAAGGGAGACGATCACTGTGAGTTCCAGACCAGCCTGGTCTACACAGTGAGCTCCAAGACAGTCAGGGCCACATAGAAGGGACCTTGTCTCAAAAAATAAAACAAATTAATAAACAAAAGAGCCTTGTTACAAATTTATAGCATTCTTAGCAATCACACAATGCTGAAGTTCTAGTTTTAAATATAAAATCCTGAGTGTAGAGAAAAATGCTTTTGCCAACTGGGCAGCAGCAAATTAGAAACGTAGAAACCATTAACAACGAACATTAAGTCTTCTGCATGTCAGACTAACACAATAATAACAGGTCCAAAAGTAAATCAAAGGCTCCTATAATGAACTAGACTGCAAATATTCTCAAAGAATAAAATCCTGCTTGAATCATGATGTCTGCCTTTTCTAAACAAGAGTGGGCAACGGATTTAACATTTTGTTCTTCTAGCAATTTTCCAGACTCTGAAATCTGGGGAAACAAGAATCCCCAAATTAATGACAACAACAACTGGGCCTTTAGTAGGATGTAATGATCTCTTTTTTTTTTTTCTTCAAGAATTGACTGTTAGTAAACAACTTTAGACAGGATGCTGGGGTCATAACAGTGATGTAGTTTTTAAAACCAGGTAAAAGGGAGAAATAGGGGAATCCACAAACTATTCTTGATAATTCCAAGTCGTAGGCTGTGTATACACTTAAGACTACTGGACCCACAAACTAAAACACTTGTTTCTTTCCTTCTGGGTCAAATTATATCATTTTAGTGTGTCATTCATTGTTAGCTCTCTCATATTAACTGAAAGTTTTACCAGAACTTTAAAGTGTGACTAGCAAAAAGAGATAATAAGATTCCTTAAACATTTTATTGGGAATACAAAGACACTAACCACAGTGGGTCAGGGTGAGAAATTACTACAAAGGGTCCTAGGTTAAGAGGGCAGTAGGATGAAGAAGAACGGAGATGGAGTGTAAACAAAGATGAAAGAAAGGTTGAGAACCGCTGACTTTGATTATTTACGTCTGTGATTACTGGTGACTATTTTGGTGTGAAGGCTGTGTCTGCCAGTATCTTAAAACTCTGGTGGTTTCGAGAATGGAAATGACAGCTATCCTTTTCTCCTTCCTTCTTGAAGGCTAAGGACAGAGGTAAGTACGGCTGTTTCTCTGAGAAACAAAGATGCTTTCCACCATTCTCCTAAGATGGTGGAAGAGTCTCCTCAAGAGGCTTCCCCAAGGAAAATAAGACGAAAGAGGGAAAGAAAGCTACGGCAGAATTCCCTGGCTGTGCTTCAAGCCACATCCCCTGCGCACCCCCTCTGGTCCAGCCGGCTCCCTCCAGGGAGGTGAAGCCCTCCCTGGGCATTGTTTGACCCGGGTCCCTATTTACACCACGCAGATCGCCTCCACCATCCGTGCGCTGGGGTCTCGGGAAACCCGAGGCTGAAAGAGGAAACGCTAGGACGGGACGTGATCTCAGGGAGCTCTTCGGAAGCCCCTCTTCCTAACTGGGATAAGCAAAGAAGGAAGCCGGCCTCTGCTCGGGTGGGCTCCTCGGTGTTCAGGGGCGTCCCTTCAGCCGGTGTCGGAAGAAGGTGGCCATTTGAGCGTTTCGCTTCTCATCCAAAAGCCCTACCGGAGCGAGGGGCCTCTTCGGGGCCCGGGTTCCGCCAAGTGTCAGGTGCGGCCCGCGGCTCCCAGCCCTCGGGCACCGGCGGCCACCATGCACAGGCCGCCGGGGCAGAGACATCTCCCCGCCCCACCTCTGGGGACCGGGCAGCGGAGCCGGGGCCCCAGCCGCAACGTGCCCGCCCCCGCCCTACCTGAGGGGCCCGGGCGGGGTCGCTAAGGGCCGCTCCCGGGGGCCCCGCGACGGCGCGGCTCGGCGACGGAGGCGCCTCGTCTCGCCGGGGCAGAGCTCGGCGGCGGTTTCAGGGCCTCAAACTCCATCGGGAGCTACAGGGACAGCCCCGTTGGCGGCGGCGAAGGCCGCGGCGGGGCCTCCTCCTCCTCCCTCCCTCCGCCTCCTCCTCCTTCTCCTCCTCCTCCTCACCACGGAGGCGGACCTGGAGGGATCCCGACCTAGCTCTCGCGAGAAGATACTGTTCACTTCGCGCGAGATTACACAAGACCGGGAGTTGGGGTGGAAGGGATGCGTAGTGCCCCCCAACCCCCCTAAACTGCGCATCAGTTTCCCTCTGAAGAAGAGAGCCACCCCAGTCACATGACAGGGGAGCCCCAGAGTACTGTGGGAGATGCTGGAAGGACGAGGCGCGCCACAGAGACTTATGGGAAACTCCCTGCGCAACCATCCAAGGCTTGACCCAGGCTGCTTGTGTGGTTGAAGCAATGTTCGGCTTGTCTGTCGAGCAGAACCTGACACATGCATCTGTTACTTCCTACTGCGCTCTCCTGTGAGAAACTGACCAGACTAGCAAATAATCCAGTTTACAGAAACCAGGACAAAAGTGAAACGTTTACCTACCTCGTCTAAATCCCAAAGGCCTCAAAATGTACAAGTTTTGGCGTTTTGACATAGTATTTGTTAGAGGATTTATAGCAAACTATAAAGTGGGAATTATCCTGGGAATGAGGATGAGGGATTCTTATTAACTACTATATGCCAGGCTGCATGATATTTTATAAGTATTTTAGTTTTACTTATAATTCATTTACTTACCGAAGTAAAACTGAAAGATTCATAGTGTGTAACGTTTGTTAATGATGTACAACAGAAGAATAGAGGTTAACAGTCACGACTTGTAATCAGACTCACATTTTCCAATGTGAAATGAGATGCTCAACAACAACCAAAAAAAAAAAACTGCGATGGTAACTTGTACATAAACTAGAATATGGAAAAGTGACTTTGATAATGAGCATTTAAAGTACGTGATTTATAAGCCAGGTGAGATGGTGCAGGCCCGTGAACCTAGCAGTCGAAAGGCTGGGTCAGAATCAGACTGAGCTGCACAGCAACAATTCTCCCCAATATTTGTATACGCATACACCTTCCATAACCACAGCAGCTTACCACTACCTTCTGCAACTGCAGCTCCAGGAAGGAACTTAAGGCTTGACAAAACAAAAACAAAAAAAAACCCACCAGGATTTTTATGAAAGATTCATTGTCTCCACCAATCTTACTTCCACTTGTTATTCCTATTTTCATTCAATTATGTTAACCAAAAAAGAAAATTCCCTGTCAGGTGTACATTTCTGTATTTTCAACTGGACAGTGATGACAAATTCCTAACCCACTGTGTACTAATGCATATATGTGTGCATTTTCCACTCTGTTTCCATTAGATATACTCTTCCATTTCACAGAGAAAGAATAAATTCCCCAAATGTGGACAACCCTATTTAAAGTAACAATCCCATCTGCTTTTCCCTATCATTCTTTATTCCTGGCAGTTTGCCAAATTGATTTGAAACTCTTACATATTGTCTACTTCCACTAAAAGAAACCCCAAGACAGCTGGCATTCTTTGTTTACTAACTTTTAGTAAAGATACAAAGAAGCCCAGTAGGTATTTCTAAAGTGACAAAACAGCAGGAGGAACTGAGTTCTTGGTTAGGCAGGTTGCTCAGAGGTGAATGCAGCTCACAACTCCTGCAGCTCTGAGACCCCACACCCAGCGGCTCACACTCGACTGCCTGTAATTACAGCTCCAGGACAGGACCCGAAGCTTCCAGCAAGTGTATGCTCACACACTACACGCAATTAAAAATAACAAGTCACACATACAATTTTTAAAAATATTATTACCAAAAAGAAATTGAGTCCTTTAAAGTTCATAGAAACACACAAGCCCAAAGTTCTCCATTCCTACCTCCAGTTTATTACATTTTATGCAAACATAATTACATCCAGAGAGGAAAGGTTTCTCTGCAACAAAATAACTGCCTTTTCAAGATATTTTACATATATAAATGCAGTAAATAAGAGAATGAACCCAAACATATTTTCTGTCATACTATAAACAGCTAAAAGTAATTAAAATTAATAAATGTTACACCTTGTCATACCAGCATACTTTAACTAACAGATTCTACTTGGCTGAATTTTTCAGACATGTCATGCAAACAGATACTCTCCCAGGAATTTTTTGTTTACTTTTTTGTTTTTGTTTTATTTTCCTGAAACAAGGTCTCCTGTAGCTGAGGCTGGCCACAAACTTAGCTATGTAATGAAGGCTAGCCCCGAACTGGTTCTCTTGCCTCCACCTCCTAAATGCTGGGATCAGACAGGCTTGTGCACCTCATCCAGTCCCTAGGAATGTTGTGAGATCAATCTGTCCACTTAACAGAAATAAATAGTATAAATAACAACCACTTTATAAAACTAACCCCCCACAAGCAAAGGTTTCAAAGTGCTCACAAAAATTTTTCAACAATCTTACAAGGCACACCAAACTCAAACACCTTCAAAATGTCCCAACATCCAATATAGTAGATACCACTTCCTAAAGGAACCAGTTTTTCACTATAGTTTACCCTCTCCACCCATCCCTAGCCCTCCCCTCCAAAATTCACTCAAGAAGCAAAATTAAGAGAAGCACTTCAGTCACAAGTAAACAGTTTCTCACAGGGAAATACTTTCACAAGTATAATTGGCCATTCTTAAGTCATGTGGGAAAAGAAATTAGCCACTGAACTGGGCCATTCTCCAACGGAACAAAGGGTTCACCTTAGACAAGTGTCTCCAAGAGAGTACTCAATAGCAGTGTCCATAAAGACATCAGTGTCTCTTCTGTTCACATGAAGAATGTAGACTTGCAGAAATTTAAACCTAGAAACCATTCTACAAATCATGAAGCTATTTTATATAACATTAAGAAAAGTTGGAGAGGCGACCAGTTCAATGCCATTAATTAGTGACTTGGGTTATGAAGTCAATTGTGAGACCTAGATTCTTTAAAGTCTCTCCCAGAGTTAAAATGCTATGTAGAGCATTATTCCCACAAAAGTATACAAAATTGTATTTAACACTTACATGATTTCCACAAAAATCTTTTATAATACAAAGTATATTACATGTTAAACCATGAACTGTGAGTGTCAACTTAAATACAGTAGAAACTCTACATACAGCTGAGTTATATAGAGAAAGGGAACAGCTTGAATGTGAGTGCTCGTAGAGAGGGAGGAGTGAAGAGCAAAGGGGTCAGAGCATGCTGGGGAAACCCACAGAAACAGCTGACCTGAGCAAGTGGGAGCTCACTGACCCCAGACTGACAGCTGGGGAGCCAGCATAGGACTGAACCAGGCCTCCTGAACGTGGGTGTCAGTTAGGAGGCCTGGGCAGTCTATGGGGTGTCTGGCAGTGGAACCAGTATTTATCCCTAGTGCATGAATGGACTCTGGGAGCCCATTCCCTATGGAATGGATAGTCTCTCAACCCAGATACCACCCCCAAATGATCCGACAGACTTTGATGATCCCCCATGGGAGGCCTCACCCTGGGGAGTGGTGGGATGGGGGTTGTTGGGGGTCACAGGAAGATGAGAAGGAACTGGGATTGGTATGCAAAATAAGATTTTAATTTAAATAAAACTTTATTTAAAAAAAAGTGAAGCCAGGTGGTGGTGGTGCACGCCTTTAAAGAAAGTGAGTGCTTCCTACAGTCAGAGAAGGTGATTTGCCATGCAGCGAATTTTGCTCTTCATTGTAAGGGCATAAAAAACAAATTAGCTTTCTAAAACTATTCACCTGGTTACTGCTTTAAAAGAAAATGTACATATCTTCAAAACAGAGAAGGGACTGGGCTTAATCCCAGTGTTGAAGAAGTGAGGCAGATTCAAGGCCAGCCTGGCTATACAAGTCAAAAGTAAGACAACACATTATAGAAAGTGATTTGTTAACAAACACATAAATGAAGCTCGGAGGCATTCTGTTGGGTAAAAATAAAAATATCAAATAGGAACATACTAGAAGATTCCAGTTTTCTATCCTCCCAGATTTGAACAAATTATAGAGATGAACTCTTACTAGAAATTAGAGTTGGAAGGGTGGATGACAAAGGAGCAGCTTCTAGAAGGTGGTGGAACTGCGCTGTATCCCAACTACAGAAAATTATCATATGTGTTAAATTCACAGAAATACAACTTCTCAGAGGAAGATCAATTTTAGTGCATGTTAACAAAAACAAAGCAAAACAAAAAACCCTAAGTAAACAGTAGAACTGGTATCATCAATAAAATTGTAATATTTAAGAAAAATAACCTTTTCTAATTTAAGCCAACAAAATACTTGCATTAGCCATAGAACTCTTAATCCAACTAGAAATAGGGCCTAATTACATATTCACTTTGATATTTAAATAATGCAATTCTAAGGATACTTTGCTGGTCCCATGTGAATCTAAATTGTGCTCCTTTAGTTTAAAACAATAACCTGGTATTCTAGCTATAATCCAAACACAATGGTTAAACATTAAAAAGAAAATTGTTTGTCCTATCTATTGTCAAAATTAATAGTGGACAACACTATGCTTTAAAATCTATTTTCTTGTCATTCAAACTCATTAAAGTTACTATACAGTTAGACCCTACATTAGATCTCTAATATAAAAACTATAAATCAGAATCAGCAATTACTGCCGAACAGAGGACTAATACCTAATGTTTGAGACAATGTAGAATCCCATAAACTTAGCCACTCCACGCACAACTTTGAAATTAGAGTGAATTAACACATAGGAAGAATAAAAATGAAAGCTAAAGATTGGGGGGGGGCACACTACCAATGATACATTTTAAAAACACACATGCCTAACAGAGTAATCCTATGCTTATGTCGAAAGTTCATGATTTGATTACAGTAGATTCTGCCTTTTGAGATCAGGCCTAGATAGTTTTTCTCCACTGCTTCTGCCATGAACAGAGGTTAAGTGCTTTTTGAGAGCAGATTTGTGTTTGAAATCCATATCACAACAATGGCATTTATATGGCCGGTCCCCACTGTGGATGTTCAAGTGGTCCTGAAGTGTGCTTTTAGCAGTAAAGGTCTTCAAGCACACGGTGCACTGAAAGGGTCGTATACCCATGTGTCCTCGAATATGCCGGTTGAGATTTTTCTTCTGTGTGAATGTTTTCCCACACTGCAAGCACAAGAAGAGTTTATGCATCTTAAGGTGTCTCAGATAGTTTTCTACATGAAGAAAGCCCCTGGGACACCTGGGGCACTGGTGCCTCAGTGAGAAATTCTCACCCAGATTCTGGATCTCATTTACTGTACCATGGCTTCCATCGGTATTGTCACAAAACAACCCTTGATCTTCATTTCCAGGGACTTCTGCCACTCTGCTCTCAACTGTAGAATTGATCAGTGAATGCTGTGTTTCAGGGAAATATATGCCCGCTTTTGAGGAGGTACAAGGCTGTGAAAACTGCCCATTATCTACACCATCTGTACTGATGGATTCTACATGGAGGATACAAATTTCATTCTCTTTAAAACCACTATCCACTGTTGAGAGCTCTGGTGACGTCATTCCCCCTCGCTCTGATGTCAGCCTCTCCACGGCAGACTGCATGGCTGTGCTTTCCTCTTCTTTAACATGGAAATCTAGGTTTACAGGACTATCTTCTGAAATTTCAATGATCTCACAGTCTTTATCAGAATTTTCTTCTTCATTCTTAACATCTGTATCAGAAGACTGACACAAGTCAGTGTGTTGGTTGTTTTTCATGGAAAGATCAATTTCCAGATACTTGGACAAAGCTTCTGTGCATTTTTCTACAATGTGAACCATCTGAAGGTAACTGGCAGCAGTCAAGTATTTCAAAAGCTCTTTCCTTTTCACTTCAAGTGCTCCTGTGTAGCAGGACAGCAACAACTTTCTTCCAACTTCTGCACTCTGCAGAATGGTGATTCTGACGTGTTTTGACTGTGTGAGTAAAAACTGATCTCTCATGAAAGTAGAGCAAGCAGCCAAAATCACCTTGTGCCCCTGGAACTCAGTATCATTAATATAGATTGATACATCACAAAACAAATTCTGCTGTCTCAAGAGATTCATTTTCTGTAAGACCACATCTCCTTGCTGTTCAAACTGGAAGTGTAGAACATCAGACTCAGCAGCCATGGTCACGATCTATGCAAAACAGAGCACAAGCATGATACAGGATAGGCAATGCTTTCCCAGGGTATTATGGTAAAGAGGCCCCCACTTCCTAACGTGTACTGGGAAAAATGAAGACCCAAATTATACTTTGAGAAGTAGTAGTTTATCTATCCCCAAATCACCAGAAAGTCATAATGCGTTTCTGTATCATCTCATAGTACATAACTTTTAAGTACCAGTAACAGGCACAGTGACACAAAAAAGTCCACTTAGTATCTTAAATTAGAAACTGTAGCCTATCACCTAGTCGTGCCTTCACCATTGGAATGACTTTCAACAGGTCTCCTGACAAAGCACTCTCCAAATATCCTGAACTACCATCCTGAATTCCCAACGTAATTAACATTTTGGTTAAAAAAGGAGGGAGAGAGAGAGAAAAAAATAAAACTCTTATGCTTTAAGTCCATCACCTCCCCTACTTCCTGGACAGCCTTCTGCTCTCGCAGAGAACGCCAACTCCTTCAGGGTTTCGCCTACCCGACCTTTTACAGACCGCTCTTGGCTCGTGTTTCTTATGCTCACCATCGTACCCATGCGGACACCAACTTTACGATCTCTTCTGTTCCCGCTGCGGGAGGGGCTGGCGGGGGCCCGCGCCTGCTGGCCTGCCAACCTTCTCCGCACGCGCTTCCCCGGATGTCAGGGCCGGGCGGTGCGGCGCCGGGCTGGGGCCGAGCCCCGCGCCGCCGCCCTGCAGCCTCAGCCCGGGATGTCCCCTCACTTTCACTTACCGACTCACACAGCTGGCTTTGAGGCTTCCGCGACAACGGCGGGCGGCCAGGGCCGGAAGATGGACCTCAGCCGGGAGGAAACGCTTCCGGTGTCAACCAGCTTTATTCTTTTCCGACCGTCTGGACGCCCCGGAAGGACATCCTGAACTGCTCTTTCTGCCTCACTTTGTCCGATCCTGGAATGACAGGGAAACGTCAGAATGCCGGCGAGCCGCGTCTTTCCTGGCGTTCCGCCTCGCCCGGCTGTGAAGCTAGCTAGAGCGAGGGAAGGGCGCTCGAGAGCCGAGCCTCCGACGGGGCGGGGCGGGGCGGCTGTGGGGGCGCGGCCCTGTCCCCGCTCCTCCGCCCTGCTGTGGACCGCCTGGCCCGGGGCCGAGACTGCGCCTGCTCGGAAAGGGTCCTTCTCTTCCCTTGGGTGATGGCAGTTGAACACTGGGCCTTGCGAACGCACAATACTGCTTTCCTTGCCAGTTACCCTGCAAAACTGGTTAATACTGATTACAGATGACCTCCGAGCTGCTGCTCAATAGGTTGCGCCCCAGTTGGGAATAATTTATCTTCAAAACTGAAGCCACACATCAAAACACATGCCACATCAAGGGAGGGGGCTTATTTAGGATAAGATGTACCTATCTTTGCATTCGCAGAATCTAGTATTCACAAAGTTCCCATTTAAGGAGTAACTTTTTTTTTCTTGGTGCCCCTGTTGCCAGGAACAAAGCATGGCTACTGGAATGCTAGGTAAGCACTCTACCAGTGAGTCACACACCAGTCCTGAACCTGGGTCCTTTATTCTCAGCAGCTTCATAAAGAAATAAATGGTTCTACTAATAACATACTTTTTTCAGAGGGCAATCTCAAAATTTCCTCCAGAGTCATTACATGCTGGAGAAATGAGCTGCATTTTCAGCTCCTCACCATCCTTAAGATGTGTTTTAAATAATAACATTCTTGAATTTAAATCCAAGCAACCGAGAAAGGAGGGAAGAATAAGAAAATAAGTCAATGACACCACCGTTTAATTGTCACACTTTTATTAAGGAAACTTCCCCATTTTAAGTAAAGAGGTAGTTCAAAGTATGTCTAACATACAACAGATTTAGAACAGCCATTCATGAGCTGAAATAAAATGTTCTAAGTTGTTTAGGACAGTATTTTAAATTTAGTGACACTAGTCACCTTTCACATATCTTCTAAAGCAAAACTACACCTGCTTTACCTCATAGCCACTTGTTTGGAGCTTGTTTTAATATTGAATAATAAATAACAGTAATTTTTAAAAGACCAAACTACAGTAAAGAGAATCCTTTTCCTTTTGAAGTTTTCCTAGGAATACACACAAAACAAATACTGAGTCTGGTGTGGTGACACAATCCCAGCACTCAGGAGGCTGAGGCAGCAAAGGGTAGTGAGATCCCGCCTCAAAAAAACAAAAAAACAAAACAAAAAAAACCCCAAATGTTGAGTAACTAAGGTTTACACCCTGACTAGTGTTAAACACACACACACTTCCACTATAAATTGATGTCTTTGCAATAAAATCTGAGAAAAGAACCCAAGTACCACCAAACTTACATGTCTCACAGAACAATTTTCCAGACAAGAAATGAAGGAGACCATAAATTAGGTAAGTAAAAAGTAAAAATTTTAGTAACAGAAAACCCTAAGAAAGCTGCCATTAAGTAAGTGGTTCTCACCCTTCCTAATACTGAGGTCCTTTGATATAGTTCCTCGTAATGTAAACATCTTTGTTTTCTAGGGGTCTTGGTGATACCTGTGAAAGGGTTGTTCAACCCACCCACCACAGGATTGGGACCCATGGGTTGAGAACCACTGTTTTATGTGATCAAAAGAAAACAAGGCAACCATTCTTAGTTATAAAGTAAATTGGTGACCTTGTCTCACCAAAATCACTTGACACTGTAAGTCCTATAACAACAGGGATCATATCTAGTTTACCTTCCTAGCCTCAGAATCTAACATAGTACCTGGAAATACCAATTGCCCATCGGTAGAAAACATGCTCAACATGCTTGAGGCCTTGGGTTCAAACTCCCCAGCATTTAAAAAAGAAAAAGAAGAAGAAGAAAAAAAGGCCTTTGAGTGACTGAAATAAATCAATATATCACCTCCAACAAGAGAGATCAGTATCATTTGAAGCCTTGCTGTTTTTAGTCTTCAGACAAACAGAAACCAGATAAGAATAGTAACACTTGTGGAGTCACATTGAAATGTTCCTATGAAAAAAAATTCAGAGAAATTATTCGAAACATTGGATAACATGGTAGATCCCATTGTGTTTGGATGAATTGTTAAAATTCGGAGTGCTAGAAAGCATTAATAAACCATACAATGAGTATGTATTCTTACTTAAATAAATAGTTAGTAGAAATTATGCCTCAAATCAGAGCCATGTGTAAATATATCAAATTACAGCAAATTCAGACCTCTTGTCATCTACAAATATTAAGTTTAATTTTTGGAATTATCTGTGTATGTACTCTCAGAGCTCTAAAATAAAAACAAAAATTTGATAGAAATAAAGTTTCCTATTTCACATTTGGATCTACCTCGCATTATTCTAACTTGCCCTTTCCCTCATAACCCATATTCACACTTAGAAATAATATAATGTTAATATACCTAAAAAAAACATGACCCAGACTAGGGTTGTACCTCAGTGTAGGTTCAGTGCTTGTCTAGCACGTGTGAGACACTGGGCTTGGCTCCCAGCACCACTACAATAATTATATTTATTTAGGTCTTAGTTCAGGCTGGTCTCTAACTTATAGCACCCCTCCTGCTTCAACTTCATAAATTCCAAGATTACAAGCACAAGCCACCAATATAATCAAGTTTAAACAGGTAATTACCACAAATCCTGTGACATTTTCTTGACAAATCCTAAGCTGTCTCTAAAAGCCAAAAGGGATACAAATTAGTGAAACAAAACTGGAAACTTTCTGTTAATGTATTATTATTCACCATCTTTAAATCCAAGATCTAGTAAGACAGACATATGAGGGCTGTCATTTATATTTAGTCAGGTGTATTTTGGCCAATGGTGGCCGGGATACCTGCTTGATTGTGAATGCTCCAATTTAAAATGACAGAGACAGTGTAAACAATCTTTCAAGAGTTTCTAAGTTCTCTAGCAATCCTACACCTTACTGTGACCACAGGGTCAAAAACAAGCTCAAAATTATGTCTGAAATGTACTTTAGAATAAAGAATTGTTTTCTTTCCACCCTTGAAGATCAACTATGAAAGGTGGCAAAGTGAGCAGTGTATTGTGTACCTCTAAAACGATCTAAATCCAAAACTTCTGTATCCCACTCAATTTCTCTTTCATGTTTTCAAGATGAAGGTACATTGAGAAAAGGAAAACTGGGAGACACTATAAACGGCACAAAAGTGATGGCCAAACTCACCTTTCTTATGTAATAACTCTGATACAAAGTTCAGACCCCAGGATAGTCCATTCCGATAGAGACCATTCATTATTCCTTAGCTCACTTAAATATACACAAAGCACTTCCAATTACAAAAGCATCAACACCGTACATAGGTAAGCAACTGGCCTCTTGGGACATGTTTAGGAAACCTTCCATGTGCCCACTGTTATTTTATTACACTTCTGTTATTTCCTGGTTATGCTCCCCATGGTGGACCCTATTTGCCTGCAGCTGTTACTGAAAGGGTTATATTCTGGGTTATAAGAACAATTCAATGGGCTGTGTTACTGTTTAAAGTACAAACCAACATACTTCTTCATAGCAGCTCTAAAAAAGGACAAACGGTAAGAAGCAGACTCACTGATCATCAGTATTAGATGAATCACAGTAGACAAACAGAGGCTCTGTCACATATTTAGGTCAACAGCAGTATCACTTCATATCCCAGCCTCATTTTCCCCCCAAAGAAAAACACGAACTTTTTCTAAGCCCAGCATCTATTAGTTGGAAGTAGGTGATGTTATTTGTTAGTACCTTCAGAATGTGCTTGGTAAAAAGACTAAAATTGTGTCAGTCTAAGACATGTATTGACACTAGGTAGACAATGGAATTATTCTTTAGGAAAGGAAAACAGATTATCACAGGATAAATAACTCAAAAAAGAGCCAAGAGAGGGCTAAGGGAAAGCAAGGCCACTGCACGTGGGATTGCTGGTCTGCTGGTGCTCACCCACAACCAACTGCTCAGAGGCTTTGGAGAGGAAACTATCAAGACCGCTCCTAAAAAGACTCAGCACTGCTGTCAGTCAGTCAATTCTAGCTGTAAGCACTAGGCCCCTCCTCAGTTTACACATGTACTCTCAGTCCTTAAGCTGAGCACAGCTTGGGTCAGTTTACCTGCATCCAGGACCTGTGTTGCATCAGGCTGTGGCTGACAACCTTTAGAGTCTGTGACTGTTGTACATGCAAAAGAGTCAAAATCCACTGTGAGGTCTTGCACACTCCTCTCATTGGCATTATCAAAGCTGTTTTTGCCATGCAGCTGTTTAAGGTGTTTCCTCAAAACTGGCTTATGTGCAAAAACCATGTCACAATAGTTACACTTATGGGGCTTATCTCCACTGTGAAGGTTAAGATGGTCCTGTAAGGAACACTTCTGAGAAAAGGTTTTCCCACAGATTTTACACTGGAAAGGTTTAATTCCGGCATGTACACGCATGTGTCGATGAAGATTGCCTTTCTGAGTGAAAGTCTTGCCGCAGAGTAGACACATAAAGAGTTTGTGCATTTTTAAATGGTTGGCGTAGTTCTCCAGGTGACGGAACACCCTGGTACACTTTGGGCATTGGTGATGCCACTGTAAGCTTTTGTCTACACCTCGAATATTAGGCCCAAAGACATCTTTTGAGGTCATGATGATGTCATCACTGCCTGTGTAAGAGAGGGCGTAATTGTGGAGATGGCTCTGGTCTAGTTCACTCACTCTGTTTTCCACAGTCGAGTTTATCAGGGAGTGCTGGGGCTCTGATGAATGCAAAGCAGTGGGTTCAGAAGAAATGTACTGGTTCTGATCTTTTTTACTTCTAACCTCTGAGACATCCCCAATAGATTCTACCTTAACAATCTGAATATCACTGTCCTCCATATCCATACTGTCTTCAGATGGATGAATACAAGGCAAGTCCTGTTTTGGAGAGCCTCTGGCATCTCCCTGCTGTTCTTTCGACTGGGGAGAAGCACTCTGTGGTTCACATCCCTCTTTACTATCCATTGGTTGTTTTGGCTTTATAAACTTCCACAGCGCCTGTGTGCACCGCTCTACAATGTGGCTCATCTGAAGAAAACTCGCAGCAGTCAAGTAATTTACCAGTTCCATCTCAGGGAATTCCAGCACACCACTATAACAGGATAAGAGCAATTGTCTCCCCACTTCAGAACTCTGTAATATGGAGATTTTCACCTCTCCGGAATCATTCAGTAAAAACTGGTCTCTTAAGAAGGGGGAACCTGCAGCAAAAACAATTTTATGTCCCTGCACCTCAACATCATCTATGAGAACAGTAACATCACAAAATTTATTCTCTTCTCTTAATTTGTTCATTTTTTGTAACATTGAATCTCCATAATTTTCAAACTTGAAGTGAAGGAGATCTGATCTTTCAGACATTTTGGCAGACCTAAAGAACAGAAATGTAAAAAAGGTAGGATTTAAGAAAATTTAAACAATTTAGAAACCTGGATTTAACTTTCAAAACCAAATGTGTGGTCATATGTTTTGTATGTATCCAAAAGCCTATAATAACAGCTTCAAAAGGCCATTAAAAATGATTCCTTACCAATATCAGGTGCCAACTGTACCCACAGAGTAGACATATAGCAGTGTAAATAACTGGGCACTCACCCAACTTTTAAGAGACTTAACACAAACAATGCTCAAATTAGTCCAAGAAGTTTATTTTTCACTTCTCAAATGAGAATTCTATTGGTTCAAAAGAAAAAAATCACAACCCAAGTAAACAATGAAGACATTCTTTTCTTTCCTTTTTTTTTTTTAAGTTTTATTAAGTATACAGCCTTCTGCCTGTTATGTGCCCTGCATGCCAGCAAAGGGCACCAGATCTCACTCAAGGTGGTAGTGAGCCACCATGTGGTTGCTGGGAATTGAACTCAGGACCTCTGGAAGAGCAGTCAGTGCTCTTATCCTCTGAGCCATCTCTCCAGCCCCTAGCACTATTTTCTTTTGCATAAAAGATGTACCTGCTTTTTCCCCAAATCAAAATGCTATTTTCTTTCACTTCCTATTTTTATTGTTTTGCCTGTATGCATACATATGTGCCACATAAGTGCCTGATCCCCAGAGGCCAGAAGAGGGTGCTAGTTTTCCCAGAACAGGAGTTGCCAATGGTTGTGAGCTGCCATGTGGATGCTGGGAATCAAACTGGGAGTCCTCTGAAATAGCAGAGTGCTCTTACCCACTAAGCTATCTCCCCAAACCCTTTATTTTAGTGTCTACAGGGAACCCCCTCCCCGTTTTGGTTTAAATTGGTATGAATTTATTCATGTAAGTATTTCTGTGATGAAAGTCACAGACTTAAGGAGATGGTGTTTGGTCACTGGCAAAGGCAGTTCTTTATCCTATACATTATGGACAAATCTAAACTCTCTTGTAAGGAACATTTCTTTATATGGAGAATAAAACACTATCAGATGAACCAATCAGTGGGATGTGAGTGGGAATAGGTGCAGATTTATTACTTATTAGATTTTTTTTTCTTCTTACCCAGATGTGCCCATCATTTCTTATGTGGACTACTAGAAGTAATTCCTAAATGTTTACCTTGGATTCCAACTCCTCTGAAACTCAGCTTACATAGCACATTTCAAAAATGCTAGATTATATCTAACATATCTAAATTGCTTCAGTAACTTTCCAATGTCTCTTGGATGAAGGCTAGTCTCTTGGCTATAAGTCAATTAAATAAAATTAATAAAGGTAAATAATGGTATAATACACTCAACTACAGAGGTTTCTTTGCCAAAAGTCTACTCATGGGGTTGAGAATATCTATATCTCAGGAGTAGATAATCTTCCTAGTCATTATGTGAAGCTAGGTTCAATCCACAATACTGTTAATAAGTAAATGAAACTAATTGTTCTGTTTCTGTGACAAATTTTTTTTGGGGGAAAGTCTTCATGTTCTTCTTTTTTTTTTTTTAAAGATTTATTTATTATGCATACAGTGTTCTGGCATGCAGACCAGAAGAGGGTAGCAAATCTGATTACAGATGGTTGTGAGCCACCATGTGGTTGCTGGGAATTGAACTCAGGACCTCTGGAAGAGCAGCCAGTGCTCTTAACCACTGAGCCATCTCTCCAGCCCATTAAAGAAACTTTTTTTTTTTTTTTTTTGGTTTTACGAGACAGGGCTTCTCTGTATCGTTTTGGAGGCTGTCCTGGAACTGGCTCTGTAGACCAGGCTGGCCTCGAACTCACAGAGATCCGCCTGCCTCTGCCTCCCGAGTGCTGGGATTAAAGGCATGTGCCACCAACGCCCGGCTCCTGGTTTTCTCTTAACTTGACTTCTCATATGTGTCTTTCTAAAAGGGAAGGATGGATTAGCCACACCAACAACATAATCCCAGTCTACTAATCACTAAAAATAGCCTGTATTCTCTTTTAAGAAACTAGTCTTTCTGGACCAACAGCACAGGAACCTGTATAGGAACAAACTAGCCCCTCTGAATGTGGGTGACAGTAGTGTGGCTTGGGCAGTCTGTGGGGCCACTGGCAGTGGGACCAGGATTTATCCCTAGTGCTTGAACTGTTTTTTTTTTTTTTTTTTGAGCCCATTCTCTTTGGAGGGATACCTGGCTCAGTCTAAACATAGGGGGGAGGACCTTGGTCCTGCGTCAAAGGTGTCAGAGTTCATTGACTCTGCATGGGAAGACTTATCCTCTCTGGAGAGTGGATGAGGAGTGGGGGGGCGGTAGGTGAGGTGAGCAGGAGGAAGGGAGGGAGTGGGAACTGGGATTGGTATGTAAAATGAGAAAAGATTGTTTTAAAATAATACATTTTTAAAAAAAATAAACTAACCTTCTATCAGGTTAATAGGTATGCCAGTTCTATCTTTGAGAAACAGCTCTATAATCCCAGTGTGTTAGGAAATCCTGCTTGGATTTTGTGTACTCAACAGTCCCTTACGTCACAGTAAAGCAAGATGACCAGCTTTTCTGCGATACATCACGATTTTGTTTTTTGAGGGTTTGTTTTAGTTTTTTGAGACAATGTCTCTCTATGTAGTCCCAGCTGTCCTGGAACTCTCTTTACAGATCAGGCTGGCCTCAAACTCACAGAGATCCGCCTGCGTCTGCCTCCTGAGTGCTGGGATTAAAGGCGTGCAGCACTACGCCAGGCATCACATCTAAATTCTATAGCCCAAAGTTCATAATCTTAATTTTTCAAAAACTATCAGCTTCTGAAGACAGTGTCCAGCTGCCATGCCTCAGTGCTTACCCTAAGCTTGTCATGGTGTGCACTCGTCTATAACACCACATTCTAGCCAGTCTGCTCTCTTTCCTGAGAGGCCGCTGTCCAACCTCTTAGAGCAAGAGTTGCCTCTAGGGCCCTCAGCACAGAACTTGTCCAGCACACTAACAACGCTCCACCAGATAACTCCTTCCGGTCCGGACGACACAGGCCCTGGCATTAGACAGCAACATGCACATCTGACTTCAGGGACTGAAGCCGGACAGTCTGCTTTTACCTCATCTTCTCACCTCAGCCCCTGCTTCTCCCACTGTTGACCAGACTCTCCTCTGTTCAAACTGGCAGGCACACACGACTGTCGCCTCACACCACACCAAACACACAGGAAGGCTCAGTATGCAGCAGTTGAACCTACGGGATGAGTCTCACAATAAAAAGAATTTTGTTAAGCAGACCAGATTAATAACTATGGAAGCATTATGTGACTGAGGCCACAAGGGCCTAGGAAGGAATGCAAATGGTAATAAGAAACAAGTGGAAAAAAAAGTATTTCAAAGAACTCAACAACTGAGGAGGCCTCGGCATTCTTCAGGGCCTCGGGCACTAGATCAGTATTTATCCCTGGCATCTGAATGGACTTTGGTAGCTCACTCCACATGGAGGGATGCTCTCTCAGCCTGGACACATGGGGGAGGGCCTAGGCCCTGCCCAGGTTGAAATGACTGACCTGGAGATCCCCCATGAAGGGTCACATCCCCTCCTGGAGAGTGGAGTGGGGATTCAGTGGGGGGTTGGAGGGCAGAGGAGGGAGAGGGAGCTGGGATTGCAAGCTTGTTTCCAATTTATATAAAAAATTTTTGAATGAAAAAAAAAACTTGGCAACTGGTAGAAGGAGGGAGGGAGAGAGGGAGGGAGGGAGGGAGGGAGGGAGGGAGGGAGGGAGGACAAAAAACTTGGCCTGAGAGCACAAACCTAAACACACAGTGCTCAGAAGCTGGGGTAGGTAGTAGGTAGGCAAGAGGCAGGCTAGCCTGAGATACATAGTGAGAGCCTAGCTCAAAAAAAATTCTAAACTGCAGCAGACTTTAGCTGCATGTCACAGAAGGAGGTAACATTCAGGAGAGTGTGGCACATATATGTTAATAATCACAAACTGTGTAAGGTTTTCTCCTATATGGCATTCTGACTGTGGGAATAATAAATATTCTCAATAAGGATTAGGAATTGTCCTGGGAGAAGAGAAATGCAGAGAAGGGAATGTGGTAGAGAAATCAATGAGTTTCAAACAAGGGAAAATCTAGAAAACATAGGGAATATTATCAGTATTTTGAAGCAGCCAAACTCTATTATCACTGGTCAGTTTTAGTAGCAGTAGCTTAAAAACATTCATTCTGTAACTGGAACAGTGAATGCTCCATTTAACCCAAAGTTATAAAAATGATCGCTGTTTCAGTGGCCAAACAAAAGTGGCATTCTCTTTTTGGAGTTGAGCCGATCTTGAATTCACTAAAGCTCAGCAGTGTTTTCCTAGTCATAGGAAAAAATGAACATTCATTGTTTCCAACTAGAGTATGAGAGTACTCAGAATGTTTTAAGGCAAGTGTCTTTGGGAAAACTTGTTCCCTGTTTCTTTACAGAGGAGCCGGAGCTCAATTTCATTTATATGGTTCATGAGTTCTCAAACTTATCAACAAGAACAGTGAAACAGGTGTCTTAAAAGAAGATGAGGAAGAGGAAGAGGAGGAGGAGGAAGAAGAAGAAGGAGGAGGAGGAGGAGGAGGAGGAGGAGGAGGAGGAGGAGGAGGAGGAGGAGGAGGCCCGGCTTTGATCTTCCTGCTGCAGTTCAAGAAAGTTTACTTTAAGAAGTTTTTCCTAGTATCTATCTGTCCAATTATCCCTTTAATAATCTATTCCTGGGTCACACACTTTAGCCGTTAGTTATTCCCTGTCACTAGTCTCCTTTGCCAATAGGTCATTAGTTAATTGAGGACAAGGATCAACTGTTTATTACACTTTACACAATACATTAAACAAAACACAGCATTGGAGTGATACTTGCCATGAAATTATTATTGACCTACAATAGAGATGACTTTCTTTTTCTTATTCTCTTTTTGGTTTTTTGAGACAGGATCTTTCTGTAGCTTTGGAGCCTGTCCTGTAACTAGCTCTGTAGACCAGGCTGGAGATTATTTTCAATATCGTAATATCTTTTTTTTTTGAGGACCTGGAGAACTCTTTAGGTCATGTAGAACCAAATTTGCAATACCTTTTTTTAAATAGAAAAACAATCTTTTAAATAAATGCATAGTAGTAGAACATGTACTTAGTATATATGGAATCCTAGGTTTAATCCCCCACCACATGTACATGTATAAGTAGATAATATAAAAGTAAATGTGTGTACACACACACCCAAACAGGTAAAATAAAAATATAATAATCAGTGGGAGTGGGAGTGGGCATTGGGGGTGGCACACACCTTTAATCCTAGAACTCAGGAGGTAGAGATACGTGGATCTTTGTGAATTTAAGGCCAGCCTGGTCTACAAAGTGAGTTCTAGGACAGCAAAAACTGTTTGGAGATATATAACTTATATATATCTCCACTCAATTAACAGGATTAATTCCTTTTACAAAATGATACCTAATGCCTTCTGAATTCAAGTCACATCCCCAAAAAATTTTAAAGCAAACAACCCCCAAACCAATGATCTTGCTCATTAAGGTAGATAACAAGAGAAAAATTATCAAAATAAAGCTAAATATTTCGGTTCAAGTGACTGGGTATCTTTGAGTGTCATTTAGTCATCTAGAGAATACTAAAGGGTGACCCTAAGGCTGCAGAGAGAGCCTTTGTGGCACCAAGGGAAAATCTAGTAGCTGGTTAGAAACAGGCCTGAAGCTGTAGAAGAAACCTCAGTATAGTGTTGGAGAGATGGCTCAGAGGTTAAGAGCACTGGCTGCTCTTCCAGAAGTCCTGAGTCCAATTCCCAGCAACCACATGGTGGTTCACAACCATCTATATGAGATCTGGTGCTCTCTCTGGCATACAGACATACATGTAGGCAATACACTGTATACATAACTAACAAATAAAATCTTTAAAAAAAGAAAAAGAAATCTCAGTGTAAACCATAGGTAATTTGTAAATGAAACATTACATTGGAGTAGAAGAAATATACTTAGAATGGAAGAGGATCCTAGGACAAAAGAAAAAGCTTACGCAAAATAAACTTACCTCTTTCAACCATGCTATTCTTGTAGGGCTCTCTTTTTTAATCAATAAGTCTATTTTTCCTTACAATGTTCCCACTCCTTGACTCCTATATAGTCACCACATAGCACAAAAAGTAAAGCATGGACTCTGGAATTCAATATCCAAGGTTAAAATTCTGCTCAGCCATTTACTAGCTATATGGCCATGGGTGAATTCCTTATCCAGTCCGATTCAGCTTTCTTGTCAACCAAAAATAAATCACAAGATTGCTAGGGAAATTAGATAAGCTCATTATTAAAGAATATTTAATTACTTAATATCATGAATGTCCTGCCTACATGTATGCGCACAACTTGCATGGTATCTGTGGAGGTCAGAAAAAAGGTATCAGATTCCCTGGAACTGTAGTTCAGTCCTGAGAAATGAACCAATATCTCCAGCCTAGTAGTTCATTTTCAAAACAGCTTAGAATGGTGTCTGTTATGCTCTTTAAATGTGTTAAGTAAATAAACAAGGTCTGTCAATCTTTTTGTGAAATCCTTCATGTTTTCCCCATTTAATGTCAAACCAACTAAGGCCTCTGATATTTTATATTGCATTACCTTATCTACTAAATTTGTTTTTTTACCAGGTCACTGATGCCCTGCTAATAAAAAATAAAGATACTTCCTTTTTTTCTTTCTCATTCCCCAGTAGCTGAGCATGATCTAATGGACTCTCTTTAAAAAATTCTTTCCTGATATCTGGGTCACCATAGTTGTGTTCATCTTGTATTCTTGGCTTTATTTTCTACCTCTCTTACTGTGGACTCTTAATTTGCTTTTCTGTTTCATTAATGAAACCATCATCCTTCAAATCATAGTTTTTAGTACTCCCTCCTTGATGCCAACTCTTCTCACGCTGCCTGCCCACATGCCAAAATTCAAATGGTTTACATTTTAGATATGAATTCAACATAGATAAAGGCTGAATTTGTATTTACCACAGGCCTTATGGTTTTATTTCTGATTATGGCATCACTATTTTCAAATGTCAACTGCCTATGACTTAGGTTATTTTCTTCTTCAATCTACGGGACATTAGCACCTTCCTTTCTTGTAACAATACCGTAACACTACTTTAGATTTTATTGCATCTCACCAGGATGGTCTCAATACTTTTTCAAAATAATCTGCAATCGAAGTGCCTACATTTTAGCTAAGAGAGCCCAGATTCAGCGATGTTCTATCGGCTTTCTGCAGTACAACTCTGACCATATCAGTTTCCTGCCGAGAGAGCTTCAAAAAGATAACCCATCTCCTTTAGGATTAATTAAACTTTTCACAATCTGGACTTCATTTTACTTATTCACTTCAGAATGCTCACGACCACCCCCACCCCTATTCCTTCTTCACGCACACACAGGTCTGTTACTTCTCGGTAGCACTACAACTTTTCCTTTTGCTGGAAAGGTACTTCCACGAAGTAGAACGTAGAGGCCACTCTTTGTACAGGTTTCCCAGCAACCGTCCCTGGAGCAGCTGATGTAGTAATCGATTGCGTACCCCGACCCCGATACGAGCATCAGTTTATTCACACACTGCTTCCGAACTCGACCGTGAAGACTAGGTATGTGATGAGCCTTCGGGTGCTTGGCATAGTGCCGGTAATACAAAAGGTGCTGCAGCCGGCGACTGAGCAGGGGTAAAACCCATCAAAACCTGACACTTACAGCAGTCTCGAGGTCGGCACTGAAGGCCTTGCCTTGGCTAGCGCCCGCCGTTCAGTTTTCTGTCGGCCTCAACTCCAGCACTTTTGACAAAATGCCAGAGTCTGGCGTCCTGGCCAGCCACAGGGTCCTAGGTAGACGCTCCCAGGAGGCGGTCCCCGGGGCATCCTGAGACTCCCCACGGCAGGCTGGTAAGGGGAAGAGGGTGGGGTGCAGCATGGGCCGGTCCAATGGCTCGAGTCCCCCGGGGCCTAGACTAGCTCCTCGGCTCCCATCCCGGGGCGGGTCGTAGCCGATCCAGATCCCCACGGGGGCTCCATTTCCAGAGACCCCGTCCCCGAGCCCGGCTCTCCGGTCACCTCCTAACTCACAGACCCGAGGGGGAAGGCCGCCATCTGGATCTGGCACCGCCAGGAGCTGCGGCCCCTCGGGGCTCCGGGAAGGGGGAGGGGCAGGCAACCTGAGCCAAAGGGGGGGACCCAACGGAACCGGAAGGGCAGCCCTGGCCGGACAAAGACAACTTCCAGGTCCCATGGTCATCTCCACCAATCGGAATGTTCGGAGGACGACGGGCCCCCGAGAGGGACTTTCCGCGTTGTGGGCGGGGCGCAGGCCGAGCTGGGGAGTCGGGCCGCGGAGCGTCTGTCTGGTCGGTGCGGTTCGCTCGGCAGCTTCGGCTCTTCCGTGGGAGGTGGGCCCCAGCTCGGTTGCCCGCGGCTGCCAGCGCGCAGGGCCTCCGCCGTCCGCTGCCTGCATGGGCCTGAGTAACCTCTCTGCGCGAAAGCCGTGGTAAGTCCCTCCCGCCCAGGGATGTGGACTCGCCGCGTGGGAGCCCGGAGCGCAGAGAGCTGTGGGTTCCCCTGCCCGGTGGATGCTGGTGTTCCTTAGGGGATCTTCCTGGGTCAGTCCCTTGCCTTGCGTAGCTTCAGCTACCCTGGTGGTTCGCAAATCTCTCGTTAGCCTGAATACCTTTCTTGGGCTCCAGAGCCAACCAACCTAGGCAAATGATTAGTGTGCCTTTTTGAATCAGGTTCATACGCAGGCCTACCCAGCTCTTGTTTTTGGTTAGAGAAAGGAGTCATCCACGTATTCTTCCCGATGAGAGAATCTGGATATCCTTGTTAATCCCCTTTGCTTTGCCAATCTACTTGTTTGCAGCGTTGTCTCCATTTCTTTTATTTACCCTTTGGGGGCGTTATTATGTAACACATACAGAATGATTATCATCTTCATCATTTGACAGCCTAAAGTTAAGCGACTATTAGTGTAACCACTACTAGTTATTCCCACTTTACCTCCCTTTATTCTTTTGTGGATATCCATGTTCCATAACATATGTTAAAAAATCTTTTGTTCATTAAGTGGACTGGTTGAAAATCAATTTGCTTATTAGTTTTTACGGGGCTGTCTACAGTATGGTGTTCTATGTTTATCTATATGCTAGTACCATACTGCTTTAATTACTGTGACTCTGCAGGCAATGTTTTGCATTTATTAAATGTGTCCTCCATCTTTATTCAAAAATATTTTGGTTCTTCAAGATATTTGGCAGTTCCATTTGAATTTGGTACCAGGAATTTAACCTAGAGCTTTCTTGATGCCACACAAATACTGCACAACTGAGCTATGTCTCCAGTCCTATTTTCATACTGATTTGAAGATTGACTACCATTTCTAGGAAAATGGCTTTGGAAATGGAGTTTTATGGAATCTATAGGTTGCTTTGGATAATATTATAATTTTTGTGTCTTCCCGTCCATGAACACAAGATGCCTCTTTCTTTAAGTCTTTATTAATTGCTTTCAGCAATGCTTTTTAGATTTTGGCATTCTTGGTTCATTCACATATTTTGTTGTTGTTGTTTTTCAAGACAGGGTTTCTCTGTGTAGACTGTCCTATAACCCACTCTGTAGACCAGGCTGGCCTCGAACTCACTGAGATCCACCTGCTTCTGCCTCCCAAGTGCTGGGATCAAAGGTGTGAGCCACCAGTGCTCAGGCTTCATTCACACATTTTCATTGGAATTATTTCCTTAATTTCCATAGTTTATTTAAAGTTTAATATTAAAAAAAACATTGATTTTTTTTTCACGTGTTGGTGTAATGCTTGCAATTCACTTATTAATTCTGGTAGTTCTGGCCTCTTTTGATTTTCTACTAGCGGTTGGTGTAGTCTATGACCAAAGACCATTTTACTTCTTTTCCAACAGGATGCCTTTTCTTTTTTCTTGTCAAAGAGCTCTAGCAATTAGTACAATGTTGAACATGAGTAGTAACAGTAAAGTAAAAGTGGACATCCTTGCTTTATATTCCTGATGTTAAGAGGAAAAATGTAGCTTTTGGTTTTGTTTTTCCGAGACAGGGTTTCTCTGTGTAGTTTTGGAGGCTGTCCTGGAACTCACTCTGTAGACCAGGCTGGTCTCGAACTCACAGAGATCCACCTGCCTCTGCCTCCCGAGTGCTGGGATCAAAGGTGCGAGCGCGCACGCGCGCCACCAATGCCCGGCTCAGAAAATATTTTTTTAGCCTTAAATTATTGAGTATGTGTTCACTATGAGTTTTTCTTAAACCCCTTTATCATGTTGAAGAACTTTCTGCCCATTCCTAACTGTTTAAGCATGCTACCATGAGCAGATGCTTTCTCTGCATTGGTTGAGATGATCATGTGCCCAATCCTGTCTTGAATCAATGTACTCTATTGATTGATTTTGTTGAACTACCTTGCATCTATGGAGTAGGCCGAGTCCTACTTGGTCATGGTGAAATTTGTTTAATATGCTTTTGGATTTAATATGTTTATGTTTTGTTGATTATTTTTATATCTAGTATTCAGTGATATTGAGCTATATTTTTATTTCTCTAGAATGCATTTGTCTAATTTTGTTATCAGTAAATGCTGGCTGCATAGAATGTATTAGGAAGCAATCATTCCTCAATTTTTTGCAGACGTTTCAGAAAAAAAATAAAAGAAAAACACTGTTAATTCTTTCTTTAAACATTTAATAGAGCCAAGCAGTGGTGGCACACACCTTTAATTCCAGCACTTGGAAGGCAGAGCCAGGTGGATCTCTGTGAGTTCTAGGCCAGTCTGTTCTTCAAAGTAAGTTCCAGGACAGCCAGGGCTGTCACACAGAGAAACCTTGTCTTGAAAAAAACAAAACAAAAACATAAAACATTTAATAGAATTCATTGATAAAACTATATGCTGTGAGACTTTCCTTTGTTGGGAAATTTTAATTGCTAAATCAGTCTCTTTACTTGGCATAGGGTTATTGAGATTTGCTCTTGAACCAATTTAAGTTGTTTATTTCAAGAGATGTGTCCTTTTGCTCTCTGAGTTTTGACATATAGTTATTGCAGTAGTCTCATTAAAAAAACCTCCATAATGTTGATAGTAATATAGCCCTAGTTTCATTTCTTATTATAGTTATTTGTATGTTGTCTCTTTTCTAATTAGTCTGGCTAAGTGTCAATTTTGTTCTTTTTCAGAATTTTTATTGATGGGGTTTACAGACTAACCATGCCTAGCTCGCTTTGCACTTTTTTTTATTGTTGGTGTGTTTCTTTTGTTGTGTTTTTGAATTTTGAAATGGGGTCTAGCTCAGACTGGCATTGATCCCACTGTTTAGCCAGAGATTGGCCCTGAGTTAGTTATCCTCCTGCCTCTGCCTTTCGAGTACTGGGATTACAAGTGTGCACCATCTCCTCTACCTCACCCTCCTCTGAGCTCTCTTCTTAAATGTAAACTTAGAACTGAATGTCCCACTGCTGATTGTTGTAACTACAGCACATAAAATCTAGCATGTATAGTATGCAGGGTTACTTCTGAGTGAGTGCTTTATAATTCTCTTCGCCTCTCTTTCCTCACCCATTGGTTTTGTATCTCCATGTTTGTAAAGTTTCTAGTTTTCCTCTTCCTGTTGATTTCTAATTTCATCCTAGTAGGTTGAGGGAAATTCCTCTGTGTGAACTTGTAAAATCCATTGGGGCCTGTCTAACATGTTGTCTCTCCTCGTGACTTTGCATATAGCTGGAGAAGAATGTGTGTTTTGTGGTTAGTGTGTGGAATGGCCCATACGTGTATGTTAACCCGAGTTGTTTTTTGTGATTTCAGTCGTGCCCCCCCCCTTTACTTTTCTTACGTGTGGCTGTTCTGCCCACTGTTGAACTTCTATTATTGTGGTGGTTTGCGCTCTCTCTGTTGTTTTTTAAGGCAAGGTTTCTGTGTATCTCTAGCTGTCCTGGAGCTCACTTACTCTGTAGACCAGGCTGACCTTGAATTTAGAGATCCGCTTGTGTCTGCTGGGATTAAAGGTGAGCACCACACTGCTTGATAGAAAACTTGTCTTTACTCATGGTTTCAGAGTTCTCAGTACATCCTAGTCACAGGATGTAACAGAGTAGAGCAGCCAGAAAATGAATGCTTGATCTCTTTCTTCCTTTATCCACCCCCAATGTTGGGGTTAAACCCATAGTCTTATATATGCCCTTGGTTATTTCTTTTGATCATTAGGATGTAAACACAGGCTAGCTACCACTGTTTGATTGTCTATTTTGACACAGTTTTTAAGGGTTTTTTTTTTTTTTTTTTTTTTTTTTGGTTTTTCGAGACAGGGTTTCTCTGTGGCTTTGGAGGCTGTCCTGGAACTTGCTTGGTAGTCCAGGCTGGTCTCGAACTCACAGAGATCCACCTGCCTCTGCCTCTCGAGTGCTGGGATTAAAGGCGTGCGCCACCACCGCCCGGCGTTTTTAAGGGTTTTAAGGGAATACCATCTGTATTGTTTCTTTCACTATTTAGAATCAAAGATTAGAACATTCAAAAGTGTTTGTGTGGAGCAAAGTAGATGTCTGCTGTGCTGATCAGGCTCACAGAAGAGCCAGGAAAATATTAAAACTGTGCTGGGGAGATGGCTCAGTGGTTAAGAGCACTGACTGCTCTTCCAAAAGACCCGGGCTCAATTCCCGACATGGCAACTTTCAGCCATCTGCAGCTCTAGATCCAGGGTGCCTAATGCCTTCTTCTGGCACACACAGAGACTCTTAGTTACAATGCTGTCGGCCAATGTCCAGGGCTTCTCATTGGCTAGTTCTGTCTTAAGTATTAACCCATAACTACTAATATGTATGTTTCTATAAGGTCTTATCTTACCAAGGACACCAGCCTCTGAGTCCTCTCTTCCCGGGATCACATGGCGACTCTCCACTCTTGACTACCTTTCCCAGACTCCTCCTCAACTCCCAGTCCCACCTATCTTGCTTCCCTATTGGCCAACAGTGCTTTATTTGTCAACCAATAAGACAAGCATATACACAGAAGACCATTCCCATCATGCCTCCATAAGATTGGGCTGTAGGCAAGTATGTAGAACATTTTCCTGGAGGGGAGGGACCTAGCCCATTGTGGTTGGTGCCACCATGGGCTGGTGGCCCTGAGTTCTATAAGAAAGCTGAGCAAGTCATTGGGAGCCAACAGTAAGCAACATTCCTCTGTGGTCTCTATATCAGCTCCTGGACTTCAGTTCCAGACTTTCTTCAATGATGAATAGTGATTTCTGAAACATAAGCCAAATGAACCCTTTCCTCCCCATGTTGCTTTGGTCATGGTATTTCATTACAGCAGCAGTAGTAACACTAGCTAGGATACTCCCGTTTCAGGGGATCTAATTCCCTCTTCATGCCTCAGTAGGCACTAGGCACACATGTAGTGTGCATAATAGCCATGCAGGCAAAACCAAATTACATAAAATAAAGTAAAATAAATCTTTTCTTAGAAGCCTAAAAAATTGTGAGGCTCAGGGTAGTGGTGGTGCACGCCTTTAATCCCAGCACTCTCGGAGGCAGAGTCAGGTGGATCTCTTTGAGTTCGAGAGCAGCGTGGTCTACAAGATCGAGTTCCAGAACAACCTCCAAAGCCACAGAGAAACCCTGTCTCAAAAAAACAACAGTAAAAAAATTGTGATGCATATAAAGAAGCAGAAATGTATGGTCCATTCAAAATAAAAAAATAAGTCCACAAATGTTTAACAAAAAAATATTATGGGGTATTGGTGTTGATCAAACCCAGAGACCCATGCGTTTTAGCCGCATCTGACAGAATTTTTGAGATTAGTCGAAAAATTGAAGTTATGAATGAAGTCAAGAAAAAAATATGTGAGCAAAATAAGAATATCATGAAAGAAAAAATCATGCAGAGAAGCCAAAATAAAATTCCCATGCTGAAAAGCACAACGATGAACATAAAATACTGATTGATAGGGTTGAGTGGATGACTTACTCAGTTGGTCAAGTGTTTGCTGTGTAAGCAGAAGAACCCAAGATTGATTCCTAGAACCCACAAAAATAAACCAGACCTTGAAGTCTCAGGGCTGGGGAGGTGGAGTCTGCTGGATGGCAGTGTATACTAATCAGGGAAGCCCAGGGTGCTGAGAGATCATGTCTCAAAAAAAAAATGTACAGTACCGAGTAACACTCATGTCTTTGATATCCTCTGGCCTCTACAGCACATGCTCACATGTCCTCAGGTGCGCACACGCGCATGCACACACACACACACACACACACACACACACACACACACACACACACTGGAGGACTTCCAAGGCAGATTTGAGCAAGTAAATAGGGAAGTTTGGATAGGGTTGTATTTTAAATACCCTAGTCTGTCTTCCTTGTGCTTAGCTTTCCTGATGTTATGCAGCCTCCAGACTCTTACCTCCAGTTTTGCCTGCTAGCATCATCATAGTTTTCTCTTGGGAACACCAAATATAGCTGGGCTGCATTGGCACACACCTTTAATCCCACCATTGCCTTTGATCTGAGCACTTGGGAGGCAGAGGCAGGTGGATCTCTGTGAGTTCCAGGACAGCCAGGGCTAAGATATGAAATATGATATTGTTACTATCCTCTCACAAATCCAAGGGCACCTTTGTGTCTATAGATTGAATTGCACTTTTCTTCTTTTAGCATTTAGAGATCTTACTATTCTGACTCTTGCCTACCAAAGTACTTTATTTCATAACAGCCCCAAATTCTACTCATATGATTTGAGTGCTTATGATTTGAGGTTTCAAAGCCACCTGCTGGTAAAAGTTAAGCATACTTAAACCCACAATTAATTTTCTGTGAATAAGTTATTACATGATACTGGTAGGCATTAAAATAGACTATGTAAAATCTGTTTTGGAGTTTTTTGTTTTGTTTTTGTTTTGAGACAGTGTTTCTCTGAATAGCTCTGGCTGTATTGGAACTCACTCTGTAGACCAGGCTGGCCTCTAACTCAGAGATCTCTCTGCCTCTGCCTCCTGAATGCTGAGATCAAAGGCATGCACCATCACTGCTCAACATAAAGTCTGTTTTTAAAAAGCACTCTAGTTACATGATGAAACTCCGTCTCAAAACACCCAACAGTAAAAAAATTCTGTAAGGGCTTAAGGATTTAACTTAGGTGGTAGAGTGCTTGCTTCCCCGGGCAAGAAACCCTGTTTGATGCCCAAATCACATACAACACAGAGTGTGTTAGTTTAGTGTATACATGTAACTAATAGGGTCAGAGGCCCAGGTCGTCATCTGCTTTATATTGAATTTGAGGCTAGGGAAACACTTGAGATACGGAGAGAGAGAAAAAAGGAGTCCAGGAGAGTCTATAAACAAGCATCCTTACTATTTCAGTGTCAACATCCCATACTATACACAGCAAGAAATACATAAACTAAATAATTTGCATTGTATCTAATATCAGGAAACAAGAAGTCTAACTTAATATCCTAAATGACATGTATTAGTCCATAATATTTGTCTCAAATCCATTGAACTTTCTGATACAGCTTCTCGTTTGCAAAAATATAGGGTTTAGAAGACAAACTCAATGATTCACTGTAGACTTCTTGAAGCAAACATTATTCAAATCCAGGAATTTTGGTACTTCAGTTTTTCAGATATCTGCAAAGAGCTGTTCATCTTCAGATTGCACATTAAAAAAACACCTAAAGGGCATAAATAGATGCAATTCATGATCTGATAAGTAGATGTAATAATCAGGAATAAGGTATGTAGTGTCAATTGAAAAAGGAGATTACTAACTGCTGTGTCATTCCAGTATTTGGGAGATGGAGGCAGGAGGACTAAGATTTTGAGGTAAGCTTGGGTTACATGAGGCCCTGTGTCAAAAAGGTATCAGATTACTAAACCAATCTTGTCAACTGAACTATTAGCATTGGTGGTGAAAATATAACATTCCTATTTTTTAATCTGTTTCTATTTTTTAAATTTTCTCCAAACATTATACTGATTATATAATAAAATATTATCTAAGAAAATTTAATATATACATGTGTTTTTACTATACTTACGAATCAAGGATTGTATGAAAGTTGGCTATCAAAATAGTGAGCATTTTGTTAGGAGTTCCCAAGATTATACTTTCTTCTTCATATTATTTGCATACTTTAAAATAGGTGTGCATGAGGAAAAAGGAAGCATCACCCTTGTCCCACTGGAGTGTAGGTGTTTTGTAAAGGACTAGATGCAAAGAGGAACTGTAGCAACAACACTTTTTTTTTTAATTACGGCTTTTCTGATTCATTAGGAAAAGAGTGTACTTAATCTGATAATGAGTTAGCGGCTTTACAGGTAGAAATTACTAAGTCTTGTGTAGTGGCAGTGCCTGGTCTGGTGACAAAGACCTGTAATCCCAGCTTCCTAGGAAATCAAGACTGGAGGACGAAAAATTCAAGGCTTGATTGCTTTACAAAGGCAGCCTAGGTTAACTCAATGAGACCCTGTCTCAAAATTAAAAGTCTGAGATTATAGCTGAGCGGTAAATGCCTGGTTCAATCCTCAGTAACAACAAAATATATTTTTTTTAACTTGCACACCTGTTTTGTTCTTGGCTACATTGTGTATTCATCCTGAACAGGAACGCTAAACTTTGTTTTATTGCTGTTGCTTTGTATTAAATTTGCAATACTTTTCAAATAAAATTCTCCGAGTCACGGTTTGAAACACCCTATTCGTCCCTAGTTTCTTTAGTCCTGAAACGAGCTAACTCTAGGGAATCTGATTTGTAGAACGGATTCTATCACATTATCTTCACAGGTGTGGAGAAAACTGGAATAAGAGACATGTTTTTATTAAGCCACCTATCACAATCCCTGGTTCTGCTAGGCTCAGAATGTGCTGGGGGAGTTGAGCCGGTTTTTAAGGGCTGCCTTGCAAACTTGGGACTTGCTCGCTGAAGGTGGACTTGGGACGCCTCAGGCCTCTGTTGTGTGTTGTGGAGGCTGAGCCCTACGCGCAGACGCAGAAACGCCGCAGGCTCCAAGCCCAGGTAGGGCTGCGGGGAAGGAAGCTCCGCCCCACGGGAGGACGCAGATCCTATGAGGTGGGGCGGGGGGCGGGCCGGAGGGCGGAAGGCGTCGCTTCACGTGAGCAGGGGGCGGGGCAGGGAGGTGGAGGCCCAGGCGGCGGAGCCTCCCGGATGGCGCTCGGCGGCTGCAGGTCGGGTACGGTCGCGGTTCCCCTCCTCTCACTCCGGTCTCCCGAACCCGGAGGCGGGGACACTTCCACCGCCCCGGATGGAGCCCGGCTGCCTCCTCCTCCCGCCGGGTGGGGTCGGGCCGGGGGTTGCGGGGGCTCCCTCGACGGACCGAGTTCTGAGGGGAGCGGAGATAGGGTGTGGGGAAGCAGACGCGGAGGGTAGATGGCGCATGCGCGGGCCTACCCTCCTGGAGCCCCTGCCCAAACCGGTTCCCCCTGTCTGGGTGGGTGTCTGTCTGCGTCTCCCAAGCCTGGCCACTGCTGCCCCATGCACGGTCTCTCCCCTCCCAGCAAAGCCAGTTTCTTGTTTACTTCTGTGTTTTGGTCATGGTCTTGTTTGGGGATTTGCTGGTGTCCGCCGCCTCAGTTTCTCCGGTTGCCCACTAGGTCGGTATGTGTGTGTGTGTGTGTGAGAGAGAGATTGAGGTTGGCTTGGGCCTCTGACCGGCTTCCCCGGCTGCGCCTAATTTGAAAGACTTGCTCTCAGTGATTCCGCTTTCTCTTACTGGTGTTTGCCCTCATACTCTCCACCTGCAATTAAGGTGTATTGGTATGGCACTCTTTCCGTCCACAAGAAACACTTGCCTGCTCCAGCGCCTTGTTGTGTCATGATTTTCAGCACCCTTCGGGGTTATCTGAATCAGCCAAAGGCTATCCCCAGCCTTCCAGGATTGCGCTGTTTATCCCCTGATAGTAGTCAGGACCATAGACCTTCCAAATAGCTACATTTGTAGTCTGCACCTGTTCTTGCAAGCATACCCATACCTGTGGTACCCGAAAGAGCTGCTCGTCTTGGAGGCATAGGTCCTAAGCAAACTGTTAAACTGACCATGCTCGCAGCACTCTTTTTAAAACCGTGCTCCAATTTCAATTTGATATTTGGGGGTTGGAGAATTCTGCGGGGTGTGGGTCTCCCTCCCCCACAGGAGAAAACTGTCAAGGACAGGGTTTCACAGTGTGTTTGATATTTTCATTTAGATCAACACCTATGTTTGCATTCTTTTGACTAGAAAGTATGTAAGTATATGGACTTCCATCTGCATTGTTTATTTAGACAGAGAAACAATGGAAGGTAGTGAAACTGTCAAACTGAAAAGTCATTTGGAAAAAAGCTTTGTTGCCAGGGAAGTGTGTAACTTTGTGGTTTTTCAAGATGGGATTACTCTGTGTACGCCTGGCTGTCGTGGGACTCGCGCCACCACCACCTAGCAAATGTATAACTTTTAAATGTAAGCTAAGGTCTTGTCTTAATTCATATCTATATATGTTGCTATAGAAAAGTTAACCAAAGCTTACTTAGGAAATGAAAATGAACAAAGGAGAGAATTCTTTCTGATCTTCCTTTATAGACCTAAATTTGAATTAAAATTTGAATGCATGATTGATTTGGATATACTTAATTTTAATTTATGTGTAATGCTCAGTGGTTGAAGTAGGAGGATGAGTTCAAGGCCCCGCCTGGGCTTTGTAGTAAGACTCTCAAAGAACCACGAACCCCCTCCTCCCAAAACAACTTACATCTATCTTTAATATAAAATATTAGGTGAGTTTCATGATGAGAGTTGCCTTATTGCTATGTTGTACATTTCCCAATTTTGTGTGTGTGTGTGTGTGTGTAAGTCTGAGTTAAAAAGCAAAGCAAAACAATGTTGGACAGGACAGTGTGCCTTGGTGGTAGATCTTGGAATTGCAGCACTCCCATGCACACTCAGAAACACAATTGAAAAAACTCTTCTGACACAAACTGGCCTTAATTATCTTTACAACTTTCAAGATTGTCAGATATTATTAGATTTCTTTCGCAAGTGAATGAATAAGTACAAGATTCAATATTTTCTTGTAACTAGAACTCTGTTTACCTTCAGGTCCCCGTGTAACCATGTATCTAAATCATTTTGGTACTTTGTATGTATTGCGTTTTTGTAACCAATTTTTCATAGATCTTAAGGAAAGGAAATTTAGAGATAAGGGACACCCATGTATATTCCTGAGAGGAAAATGCTGCTTCACCTAAGACTGTTGAGGGATCTTTTCATTTCTTTACTAACTGGTTACCTGGTGTTGTCCTCCATTTTCATCCTTTTATGGTGGTGTTAGTCTTTAAAAAACAAAAAAATCATGGCTGGGCATTGGTGGCGCATGCCTTTAATCCGAGCACTCTGGAGGCAGAGGCAGGCGGATCTCTTGAGTTTTTGAGGCCAGCCTGGTCTATAGAGCTATACAGAGAAACCCTGTCTTGAAAAACAAAACAAAACCAAACATGTAAGCAAAACAATATTGATGGGTATTAACACTTAGATTGCAGCCTCTCTCTGTTGTTGACTCTTAACAGCTTTGTTCCTTTTCATGTGCAAAGAATGACCAGATATGGAGCTGTGTAAGTTATGAAATGCTCCTTTATAGAGTTTGGCCTAGAAGTTTCCTTTCTCTTTCAAGTTGACCAGCACTCTGAAGACTCAGAGCAGAGTTTTGTAAGGCCCAAGTATCCCATCCCTTCTTTCAGTCGTTAAAAAGTAAGACCCTAACTCTGTCTTTTAAATTCATGACTGACACTAAATACTTGACAGTAAAATATGAAAGTAGATTTAATTGTTTGACTATGCTGCCAGATTTAGAGATTTGTACTTCCCCAAGAACCCAATGCATAAGAATTTCTGGTTAAAGTTCTGTCAGATCAGAACTTATATCATAAGGCACTAACTAGTCTTTGGGTTCTGTAAATCTTTGTGGCAATTTTTTTGCTTTGTTATTTATTTATTCATTTGTATGTTTATTTATCTATTCGTTTATTTATTTATTTATTTATGGTTATGGTAGCCTGGGCTAGTGATCCTTCTGTTGGCTGCTGGAAGTATGGAAATGCACCTCACTGGCAGCTTGTGTTGTACTTTTTATGGTATGTTAACTATGACTGTCTGTGGTAAATTTAACGTTGTTACTCAAATTTTAACAGTGATTTGTTTTTGAATCTTCTCTTTCCATTTTCCATTATCCATTTTGGCAATTACAACCCAGCGTGGACAGTCTGGATCTACTTCTAAGGGTTAGTCTTTCAGTCACTTAGAAGGGTTATTGAAGGGCACTTACAGGCCCGAGCATGGCGCACACTGCAGACAGGGTTTGCCCCTTCCCCTTTTTGTTCTTCCCATTGCTAAAAGCCATTATATTCCTAAAGCTAGCCCCCAAGTTCTATCCCTTGTGTGGCCATGACTCAGTCCTGAGACAAAACACCAAGGTCCAAAAATCAAAATTCATTATTTGGCTGACACGTCCTATCAGGACTTACCAGCTCATCCTAGCACAGACTCCCCCTTTCCCCTTAAAAACCCACTACAGCAATACACCTCCTCTTGCTCCCTGGCTCCTCTCGCTCTTGTTTTCTTCTCTTGCTCTTGTTTCCTTGCTTTTCTTGCTTGTTTGCTGCTGCTGCTGCTGCTGCTGCTGCCGCCTTTGCAGTCTTCTCCACCCCTGCCCCCCCTGAATAATATATCTCCTTTGTGATGAGAATTTGGTGTCTGGATATGTACTGTACCAATTCTTGGGGGGCTGACCTCCCTTTCATTTATGCAGACTGGGAATGTTGTTTTGAGATGGTATTATGTAGCTCTGGCTGTCCTAGAATCTAGTAGGTAGACCAGGCTGGCCTTGAACTCACAGATCCACCTGCCTCCCAAGTACTGGAGTTAAAGACCTGAGCCAATATATCCAACTTGACTAAGAATGTTTGAAGTATAGTAAGTGAATTCACATCTAAATTGGATTAAATGTTTTGTATGTGTAGAATATTGTTGGAAATAGCCAATGATTTTAATATTCTTGTAATGAGCATATCTATGCCTTTGAAGGTATCCTGATGAATGAATTGTTTCTGGCAATAGAGGGTAGGGATATGTCATAAATCTCTTGCTATGACATAGGATTTTCTGTGTCTAGACCTCTGATGACTTCCAGAAGAAAAAGTATTCCTTTGTTGTGATGAGTTACCTGTCACATTCTCTGTGTATTCAAATAAAAGCTGATTTTTTGGGGGGGAGAGTGGCACATTACTTTTAGTAAACACTCGGGAGGCAGAGGCAGGCAGATCCCTGTGAGTTCGAGGCTAGCCACACCTACACAGAGAACCCTGTCTCAAAACAAAACCAACTGATTTCTATTCGGCCTCAAAAAGCTAATACTGAACCAGTCCTATGTTTAAAATATTTTGAATTTGGCTTTAAGAAATGGTCTTTTTGCCAGGCGGTGGTGGCGCACACCTTTAATCCCAGCACTCGGGAGGCAGAGGCAGGCGGATTTCTGTGAGTTCGAGGCCGGGCTGGACCGATAGCCTCCAAAACAATACAGAGAAACCCTGTCTCGTAAAAACCAAAAAAAAAAAAAAAAAAAAAAAAGGTCTTTTCAGATAGATTTAAAACATCTATGGAATTTAAATATTTGTTAATTTTGTATCTTTTTGCACAAATGCCTATTACAGTGATTTAAGATGCTAATGAACCTTTTTTTTTTTTTTTTTTTTTTTTTTGGTTTTTTCGAGACAGGGTTTCCCTGTGGCTTTGGAGGCTGTCCTGGAACTCGCTCGGTAGACCAGGCTGGTCTCGAACTCACAGTGATCCGCCTGCCTCTGCCTCCCAAGTGCTGGGAGCTAATGAACCTTTTTACCATGTGCTTTGATATACTTCCTAATATCCCTCCATCCTTTTGTCAGTATGGACTGGACCTCTATGAAACAGTTTTGGTCTGTTCTCAGCATATTCTTCTGAAAAGCAAGCAAATTATAGAAAAGAAAAACCATTACATTTCTCCTAGGTTTTGGGCTTCTACTGAATGACTTGTTTGCTTGGCATTAAATTCACAGAGATTAAAGAGGTATGCATAATTAGATGTTTCATATCTCAAGTACAGAATGAACATTCTAAATGGAATAGGTTCATTTTTCTTAACTATGCTTGCGGAGGGATTATATTGACTAATTTCCTAAAAGGATGAAAAAATATTGTCGAAAGACCTTAAAATGCTTTAAAACGTTCATATTTTATATTTACACAAATGCTAATGTAAATTATATCATGCTTCTGAAATCTGTTCAGAAAAAAATGAAATAAATTTTTTAAAATGTGCTAGCAGGAGTCAGAAGAATAAAATGGCCTCAACAATAAGCAGTAGTAGTTTGTTAATGTTAAGCTAATTTTCCTGTGTTCCTGGTAGTTTCTATTCTGAAAGGGACTTTGAGATAACAATTTAAATATTTAGTTTTAGAGGTACTTCTTTGAAGTGGCACGAAGCCAGCGTACTTAGAGTTCTAGAGGGGAGAAAAAGTACTATGTCCTGAAATAGCCATAGGAGCATAGGAAGACCATTTCTAGCCTTTGTATTTTCAGTATCAGCAGCATTGCATCCAGCTAGTCAACACAGTTAAGAGAATTGTTTTATGTGCACTTCTCTTCCTACTCCTGGTACTTTTTGTTAGTAGTATCAAGGTATAGTCAAAGGAGTATTAACTTTGGGACCAGAAAGACATGGACATCCCAAAGTTTTAGACTTAATTTAATATATCATTGGCGATAAACCTAGTCACTAAATTTGAGACTTAGTTTCTTCATTGATTATAATGGAGCTGCTTACATCTAGCTCATGGATTGTTCTACTGCAAAGCCCCTGATGTCTTCTCCTCTCTTAGGTAATTCATAAAATAGTAAGGTTCAGTCCCCTCATTTTACATAACAGAAATTGTAACACTATCTATGGGTTTAAGGAGAAAAATTAAAAATGTAACTCTTATTTTTTTCCTTTTTTTTACATATTAGACTACATTGTTCGCCTTTAGATAAATAAGAAGGCTTGATTACTCACGAGAAAATGAAAAATAACTAAAAGCATTGACTTTCTGTAGGCATTTAACTATACTCCTTTTGTAAGGGCTGTGTTTACTTGCCTACCTGAGCACCAAGTGTGTGCCTGGTTTCTGTGGAGGCTAGAAAAGGGCATCACATCCTCTGGAACTGGAGTTACAAGTGGTGCTGGGACCAAAACCATGTCTGTAAAAATAGCAAGTGCTCTTAGTTGTTGAGCTTTCTCTTCTACCTTCTCTTCTACCCTTGTTTTTTGAGTTTTCAGGGTTTTAACCTGGATAATAAGGATAAACAACATATGTGATTTGTGATTCAATCTCTAAAAAAAAAAAGTTTTGCCTTCTACAACATTGATTAACTTTGATGACATTATTATACTAAATGAAAGAAACCATCTTGAAAAATACAGATGAGATATTCAAGAGTATAATAGTCATGGTGACAGAGGTGGAATGGTGACTGCAAGAGACTAGAGATGAGAGAAATCCTAGATGGTGGTGATGTCACAGAACCAGACACTTAAACATGCCCCGAGTAGAGGAGTAATGTCACATGTATTTAATTGTAAAGGGAGAAAGATTGCAATTTGTAGAACATTTAAAAGAAAACTTTGTCTCATGATTTGTTGAAGAGTGACTTTTAGATAAGCTGGCTTTTCTAATTTTTAACTGTGAGTAGACACAAGTTTTCTTTTGGTTTTGGTCTTTAAAGTTAAGCTGAAGCCGGGCGGTGGTGGCGCACGCCTTTAATCCCAGCATTCAGGAGGCAGAGGCAGGCAGATCTCTGTGAGTTCGAGGCCAGGCTGGACCGACAGCCTCCAAAACAATACAGAGAAACCCTGTCTCGTAAAACCAAAAAATAAATAAATAAATAAATAAATAAATAAAAATAAAGTTAAGCTGAAATTGATCAGAAGGCTTTCTTGAACATGATTCCATTACTTCACTAATACAACTCAAAGATGCAGCCCCAAGTTAAGAATCAGACTTTAAAACAAAGCCATGCCTCTTGTTAGTGGTGGAAAATAATCTGTATTTTTAAAAATGGGAAGGTTTTCCATTGAGTTCGTTAGATCTGTTCCATCCTTTTCAAGGGAATATGCTATGAGAAGTTCATGTGAAAACTAGTGCCAGGGGAAACAGTTTAAAGACTGACAGAAAGAAAAGAATCTAGCAGGCGTTGGTGGCAATGCCTTTAATTCAAGCACTCAGGTGGCAGGGGCAGGCGGATCTCTGTGAGTTTGAGGCCAGCCTGGTCTACAGAGTGAGTTCCAGGACAGCCTCCAAAACAATACAGAGAAACTCTGTCTTGAAATACCCAGAAGGAAGGAAGGGAGGGAGGGAGGGAGGGAGGGAGGGAGGGAGGGAGGGAGGGAGGAAGGAAGGAAGGACCCTAGACTAATCTATGCATTCCTTTGTGACTCTGTCTGTTTAATTTTGGTGCTGGGGACCAAACCAGAGTCTCACGCATGCCAAGTATGTGCCCTGCCGCTGAGCCTACTGTAGACCCTAATTGTTTTTGTGGGAGTTATGCACATGTGTGTGTGGAAGCTGGTGGTCCACATTGGCTGGTTGGTCGCCATTGCTTTCTGCATTCATGTTTTGAGATAGATTCTTTGGCTGAACTTGAAGCTCATCAGTGAGCTTCAGTGTTCTGCCCACACCACACCCCATTGCTGGCTTTTTTCTCTGAAATGGGTACCAAGGATCTGAATTCAGGTCCTCTTGTTTACCATAGCAATAATGAATGTTGCTGCTGACCTGTCTCATTTTACTTTAAAATGTACAAACCCTGTGAAAACTGGCCTGCTATAACTAATCTTTGAGTCATGTTTTGTTACTTCCTGTTGGGTTCTAGTTTCTGAACTGAAGAGTCATCTTAACCAGAGTTGAATTTTCGAAGGACACAGCACAGACAACAGGCAAAGAGTGGAGATAGGGATACCAAAGAGTGAGATACAACTCAGAAAAGAACAGGAAAACTTAGGTGCCTAGGTTATCATCAAGCTTTATAATTTTCTCTGAACTAAAGCAAGTTACCCAACCTGTCTTAGCTTTTGTTTGTCATAGAAAGTTAATATTCATCTTCCAGGGTTAGTGTTGTACTGCAATAATGTGTTTAAGTCTTTCTGGCTCCACATTGGGCCTAAAATTGGCACTCACTAATTAATACATAATACTTTCTTTTTAGATTTAGCAAGATGTTGTAAGCATCCTTCTTAAGATTCCATTTGCTTACTTACTGAGCAACACAGAAAAATGGTGGGGAGTAGAAAGGAAGCGATGAGTGTGTTTGTTCCAAAGGAAATCCAAGGTATGTTTTGAGACTCAGTGTTGTTTAACTGTCTTGTTGGCCATGACATTTGGGGTTTTGATAGATTCAGAGATGTTCAAGGGTAGTAGCTGGGGTAGTTGACATATTCCTGTAATTCTGGTACCCTGGAGGCTGAGGCAAGGGTCAATTTTAAGGCTAAATGGGGTAGTGCAGTGAGATTTTTGTCTCAGAAGAATGTACTTTTTTGCGTTTTTCCTGTTTGTTTTCTGTAGCTGTATTTCCATATATATATATATGTATATATGTACATATATGTATATATCTACTTACTTTGTGCATGTATAGGGGGAGGTCAGAGGACTAGTTGTAGGGTCTGTTGTCCCCTGTCAACATGTAGGTCCTGAGACAGCAAACCCAAGTACTCTGGTTTGGAAACAAGTCCCTTTATCCATTTGAGCCATCCCACCAGCCTTCATGCTTTCATTCAGTAATTAGCAGAGATTTTGAGGAAGGTAGTGAAGGATTAGTTATAGGATCATATGTAATATTTAGAAATTCTGTAACTAGGGAATGAATTACCAGAGAGAATCTAGAGCAGCAGTTCTCAACCTGTGGGTTGTCAAACGACCCTTTCACAGGGGTCACCTGAAAACACAGGTTTAACATTAAGATTCAGAACAACAGCAAAATTACAGTTATGAAGTAGTAACGCAAGTAATTTGATGATTGGGGGTCACCACAACATAAGGAACTGTATTAGAGGGTCGCAACATCAGGAGAACCACTGGGCTAGAGAGGGAAGCTTTTTGAAGAAGGATAGATGAAGGCTATCCATACTGTTAAAATTGATTAGAGTAAGAAAAAGGATTGTCTGTGTTATGTGGCCCATGCCTTTAATCCCAGCACTTGGAAGGCAGAAGCAGGCAGATCTCTGAGAGTTTGAGGCCAGCGTGGTCTACAGAGTGAGCTCCGGGTCAGCCAATATTACACAGAGAAACATTGTATTGAAAAACCAAAAAAAGAAAATGAAAAATCAGTTTTCCTTTTTTGTTTCTCTTGGATCAGTGGTTAACTAGGATATGGAAAAACCAGGAGGAATATAGTTGCATGAGATATGCAGGTTGAATAAGTTTGTTTGAAATGACCATAGGGTGTTATAGTAGAACCCTGCCAGGCAATAACCCCTGTGACAAATACCAAGCGTTGTACTGCAATACAAATACTACTGTAGGCGGACTTTTCTGTCCCCACAGTCTGCTCTATCCCAATAGCCAGTTCCCAAATAACCACACAGAGACTTATTAATTATAAATGCTCTGACCATAGCTTAGTTACTTACTAGCTCTTAGAACTTAAATTCACCCATATTTCTTATCTATGCTATACGATGTGGCAGTACCTTTTTTCGGCCTAGTATGATCATCTCCTTCCTCTGCATCTGGCTGGCACTTAACATTTCTTCTCCCAGCATTCTCTCAGTCTAGCTCTCCTACCTAACATCTTCCTATCTAGCTATTGGCCAATAGGCTCTTCATTAAGCCAATTAGAATAATGCATATTCACAGTGTACAAAAGGATTATACCACGGCATATACTACTTGGCAAGGGCAAACAGCATGTCTTGTTTCTTACTATAACACTGTCCTCGTAGGTGCTTGGTGTAGATCAGACACTTGGTAGTGAATAGAAAAGAAATAAAACATATCACAAATGTTTATCTTGAACTCAGAAATGATGGTGCTAGGGCACTACTGGTGTGCAATAGAAAGGTGTAAAGATGTTACCTCATGAGATAGCCAAGGGAAATAGAGAAAGGGTAGAATGTCTAGTATAGGCAGAAAGAAAGCAGCCTACATGAGAGAATGGTAAGGAGGTAGGAAGGAAATCAAAGGTGATAGTTTCAGAAAGAGGAAATGGTCATTTTTATTTTCTTTGTGTTTTGATATTTTGCATTATGTGTAATTCTTTTTTTTTTGAAAGAGTTATTGTAATTGGTATATAGTTGTTTTCCCTGCATGTATGTCTATGCAACATGTGAGTGCTTAGTGCCATGGAGGACAGAAGAGGGCATCATGTTCCCTGGAACTGGAGATGCAGGTGGTGGTTGGCTGCCATGTGAGTGCTCGGGACTGAACCCTATTCTTTTTATGTATTTAAATTAAAATCAATCTTATTTTACATACCAATCCCAGTTCCCTCTCTCTCCTGCCCTCCCTGAACCCCATTCTTATGCAAGAACAGAAAGTGTCCTTAACCCCTGAGCCATCTTTCCTGCCTCCGTGGATAGTTTTGTTTTGTCTTTTTGTAGGTTGGTGTTTTGTTTTGTTTTCCAAGACAGGGTTTCTCTATGTGGACTTGGCTGTCCTGGAACTCACTTTGTAGACCAGGCTGGCCTCAAACTAACTAGAGATGCACCTGCCTCTGCCTCCAGAGTATTGGGATTAAAGGTGTGTGCCACCATGCCTGGCTATAACTAAGTTCACTGTTAACTGATTAATTTTAGTAATAGAACCAATACAAATATTTAATAGTATTTTATCCAAAAAATATCAAAAGATCTCTTATTGTGAGTACTAATATCCATTTCAGTACACATTAATGGAGTCTAGAAGAGATCAAGAATGAATATGCACCTTTCATTCAGTGTGACTCAGGTACATTTAAAAAAATCATTTGTTTGTGGAGGGAGTATGCAGTGGGGGGGTAGTTCTGTACATACATGTATGTGTACTTGCATGCATGCATGCCACAATGCATGTAGAAGAGGACAACTCCTGGAAATTTGTGTTTTCCTCCACTATGTGGATTCAGAGAGTAGAACTCAAGAACTCAGGTAACCAGGCTAGGTAGCAAATGCCTTTACGCACAGAGCCATCTTATTGAGGTGTGGTTTTTCCCCCACTGTGGTCTTTGTAGAAGTGCAGAGTTGAGCATAAAATTGTCATTTAATGTCACAAAAAGATTCTTCCTACTTCAGCCTCTGAAATCTGGAATTACATAGATTCTACCTGTCTTCTTCCTTCAGTCTTTCCTTCCGTCCTTCCTTCCTCCCTCCCTTCCTCTTTTGGAAGAGTCTTATCATGACTGGCAGAATTTGAACTCCTAATAACCTTTCCTCAGCCTTCTAAGTGCTAGGATAACCGGCATGTGCCACCACACCTTGCCTATCTTCAGTGGTTCTTCTATGTGTCAGTAGGATAAAAGTAATGAAAGGTTAGTGAAAAATGTAACACCAGCCTTGCGGTGGTGGTGCACACCTTTAGTCTCAGCACTTGGGAGACAGAGGCAGGTGGATCTTTGTGAGTTTGAAGCCGACAGCCTGATGTACAGAGTTCTAGGACAGCCAGGGCTACATAGAGAAACCCTGTATCTAATAAACATAAACAAAAGAAAGGAAAACATAGCTGGGCGTTGGTGACACACGCCTTTAATCCCAGCACTCGGGAGGCAGAGGCAGGCGGATCTCTGTGAGTTCGAGGCCAGCCTGGTCTACAGAGCTAGTTCCAGGACAGCCTCCAAAGCCGCAGAAAAACCCTGTCTTGAAAAACAAAAAACAAAAACAAAAAAAAAAAAAAAAAAAAAGAAAGGAAAACATGACACCATTGGATGTGGACAAACGCAGATGGCTACATAAGTGAAGGAAATCTTTCACTTAAGGTGACTTCATTTTTATTTATTTTCTCTTGGGCTGTTTTGGTACTGCCATATGTAGAAAAGGAAACATCCCAGAGTTCTGCTCTTGGTACTGTTTGAAGCTCATCACTTTTGTGAAAGCAGGGGACAAACTTGTAGTATCTACCAAACACCAATGATTTCATGTGTTTATTACTTAAAGATGGGAGAGCTGAGGCTATGTTCCAGTTCATAATGTGCCTGTGTGGCATGCCTGCAGCCAGAAATTTTATCCCAAACATTACAGTGGCACCCACCTGTAATCCTAGAAGGGTCAGAAGTTCAGAATTAAGTCTATGCTACAAAGTAAATGAGAGGGCATCCTAGGCAGCATCGGACTCTGGTGTTGTCCCCCTACTCCCACCTCAAAAGTACGGATTTATTTAGATAATAAATTACAATATGCAATTAGGAAATCTATATATTATTGCTTCAGTAATGTGCTTCATAAATTGGATTGCTTAAATTAGCTAATATGTCATTTTGTTTTAATTTGAAAAGCTTTGGGCTAGGGAGATGGCTCAAAAGTTAGGAGCACTGGCTGCTCTTCAGGGGTCCTGAGTTTAATTCCCAGCAACTACATGAAGGCTCAGAACCATCTGTAATGAGATCTGGTGCCCTCTTCTGGCCTGCAGGCAGAACACTGTATACATAATAAATAAATAAATCTTTTATTTTTTTTAAAGCCTTAATATTTGACTGCATGTAGCATTCTGTATGTATTAAGTCTTTCATATGTGTATATCTATGTAAAGCCGTTGGTCATTTTGTGGTATCTATGAGATAGAGATTGTATCATTTTTGTCTTATAGAAACTGTATAACTAGGCTGAACAATAAAAGAATAGTATTGCCAGTGTACATAGTATAAATTGTGTAGGGTGAGGTTTGGTTTTTTTTTTTCTTGTTTGTTTTTGGTGCTGGAGGATTAAACTTTGCACCTCTCACACGCTATGCCCACTAAGCTGTAACCCCAACCCTAGGTCTAGTATTCTAATTTGGGTCTTTCCTAACTTCAAATTGCATGCTTCACTGTCACAAATAAGAACAGCATTCAAGAGGTGACAGGTTTGAGGCAAACCTGGGTTATGTAATAAGACCTGTTTGCCTCCTACATCTCCCCAGATACTATTTAAATGATAGTGCCTTCACTGGATACCCTTGCTCTGGTGTTTATCCTGCTTGTTTAATAAACATTTGAATATCTACTGTGTGCCAGACTAGGGCCTAAGACAACAGCCATTAATGGAAGAAATGCAGAAAGGAGTAATTAACTTACATAATACTTAAAAGAAAAGAATGACTGGTACTAAGTGGTGAGGAGGTGCAGTGGACACTTGTAGAAATGGATGAAGATCATCAGCTGCTTTCACCAGAAGAAGCTAGTAATTTCTGTGATGCCCCTGCATGGTGGAGACTGGAGAGGAGTCTTACTGTACACCTTATTCCTCCTAAGTGATTCTGTTAGTTTCTGTTTTAAAAAAAAATCAAACAAGTGTGTTTTCCAATTACCTCCTTAAAGTAGCAGGTGGGGCTTCCCCATTATGTATTTATATTTGGTCTTGTAAAATATATTTCCTGGATAATCTTTATTTGTGTATTTTCTTGTAGCTTTAGATGGCTTAAAACTTAGTTACTTAGACTAGACTGTCATACACTTCTACATCTAGACTATTGGAATTAAATGTATATACCACTGTGGCTGACTCTGTAATCTTTTTTTTAATCCCCAGTTATTTTATGTGCATTAGTGTTTTCCCATGTGTTTTGGGTCCCCCTGGAACTGGAGTTACAGACAGTTGTGAGCTGCCATGTGGGTGCTGGGAGTTGAACCTGAGTCCTCTGGAAGAGCACTCAGTGCTCTTAACCGCTGAGCCATCTCTCCTGACACCATAGTCTTAAAGCAGAAGAAAAATAAACAAAAGGCAACAGAAAGCCCAGAAGAGAATCTAACCATAATCTGTGTCATTAGCTGGTTAAGTAATTTTCCTTCTCTTTCCTTTTCTTTCCTTCTTTCTTTTTTCCTTATGTTTAATATTATTGATGATTTCTGTTTTCTGGGTATTTTGTTTCTGTTTAATATTTAGGAATTGGTGCAATTCTTTTTTGTTTGTTTGTTTTTCAAGACAGGGTTTCTCTGTATTGCTTTGGAACTCCATAGACCAGGCTGGCCTTGAACTCACAGAGGTAGGCCTCCTGAGTGCTGGGCCTTTTGCCGGGATTAAAGGCATGCACCACCAACGCCTGGCAGGAAATTCTTAATGATAGGTGTTTTAGTTGAACTTTAGATGAAAAAATAGTATTTGGAATATGATGTATGCTCAGTCAGTATATATTCCATTACAATCCAAAGCACAGTGGTTAAGAGCACTTAACTGCTCTTGCAGAGTACCTGGGTTCAGTTCTGAGTACCCACATCATGGCTCAAAACCATCAATTCCAATTCCCTGGGATCCAATTCCCTGGGATCCAAAGTTGGGTACTGCACATGTGGTGTACATACATACATACATATTCAGGAAAAAAGTCAGTACACATATAAAATAATAATCTTAAAAAAAAAATCCTAAGCCAAGGTTTGAGTTGGAAAGATTAGAGTCTTAGCTTTATTGATGTGATGAACATAGAACTATAGTTTTATCTCGTCTATTTCTTTTTTTTTTAATTTTTAATTTTTATTTTTTTCAAAACAGGGTCTCTCTTGCATGCTTGCTGTCCTGGAACTAACTCTGTAGACTGGACTAGCCTTTTAAGTTGTGGGGGAAGATTGAGGGTTTTTTTGTTTTGTTTGGTTTGGTTTTTCGAGACAGGGTTTCTCTGTGGCTTTTGAGGCTATCCTGGAACTAGCTCTTTTGTAGACCAGGCTGGTCTCGAACTCACAGAGTTCTGCCTTCCTCTGCCTCCCAAGTACTGGGATTAAAGGTGTGTGCCACCACTGCCCGGCAAGATTGAGTTTTTAATGGAAGATATTTCCAAGCTGTAGAATTTCTGCTTTCCCTGCCTTGAATTTATCTCTGTTGTGTATTAATGTGAAATTTTGTTTTCTATAACCATCATAGTATTTTAAATTTTAATATTGATGTATTAGTATTTAGGATTTAATAATTTAAAATTTAGTATTTCAGTCAATTTAGTATTGACTGTAGGGAAATATAGTTATTACACTTTCATAATAACCTAGTGTTTTCGCTTTATGTGCAAAGCATTAAAAATTAAAGGACAGAGTAATGTTAAGTTCCGCTTTGCTTTTGGAAGCCGAGGCCTGAGTTGCACTATATGCCAAAGGCAGTGCTGTAGGTAGGTGCGGTTATTGTAAAGGGAGTGTCTTCTTTATTTGAAATCTGAAATATCTTCACCCTAATAGCACAGAATGCCCTTATCAGAATGAAAAAGCCTGAATTACAAGTAGCAGGTATCCTGGAAAAGTATTTTACAAGATTTTTAAAAAAAGGTTTCTTTTTGTTTTGTCTAGTTTTTTTTTTTTGTTTTGTTTTTTGTTGTTGTTTTAATAATAGGGAATAAATGAATATCTGGCATATATTTTATATGACTCTTTATGGATTTTGTTTTTCAGGCATTTAAAAAATATTTAACCATTCATGAATTGAGCCTCATTCTTGAGTTATGGATGACAAGGCTTCTGTTGGAAAAATCAGTGTCTCCTCAGACTCAGTATCTACTCTTAATAGTGAAGATTTTGTCTTGGTTTCCAGGCAAGGAGATGATACACCATCTACAAATAATGGAAGTGATGACGAGAAGACTGGACTCAAGGTAAAGCTTGACAGCCTAAGTGTGCCTTGCTAAATCTAGTGCACAGCTTGAACTTAATAGGAAAAAGAGTAAGGAGGGGAGTTTTGTATATATTTAATGAGTTATTTTTTTATTTTAAGGATTTTTATTTTGATTAGCTTATAAATTTTTCAAAACTTATAGGGTATAAACATTTTAAACTTTAGGATTGTTCTCTTTTGTCTATTCAAATCAGAAATGCTTAGTTCTTTCAGGTTTGTGTGTACAGTATAAACTGACAGGTTAGCATTGCCATTCATAAAAAATAATATCTTGGGGCTGGAGAGATGACTTAGCAATTAAGAGCGTTGGCTATTCTTCCAGAAGTCCTGAGTTCAGTTCCCAGCAACCACATGGTGACTGGCAACCATCTGTAATGAGATCTGGTGCCCTCTTCTGGCATACAGGCATACATGTAGGGAGAGTGCTATATATATAATACATAAGTAAATCTTTAAAAAAGAGAGAGAGCTGGGGCATTGGTGGTGCACGCCTTTAATCCCAGCGCTCGGGAGGCAGAGGCAGGTGGATCTCTATGAGTTCGAGACCAGCCTGGTCTACCAAGTGAGTTCCAGGACAGGCTCCAAAACAATATAGAGAAACCATGTCTCGGGAAAAAAAAAAATAGGGTTACAACTATTCTGTTTTCTTTTCTCAACTAAATACTGAACCATTCTTTTGACCTGCTCCGTTACTGTTCTACTCTTATGATATAAATGGAAACATTATCTGTTGAAGTTTTTCACTTAAAATGTAAATAATTTCAATATTCCAGTTTCTACTATGTGTATTCATTCAGCAAATACTTCTTCAAAACTTTGTGTGCCGAGTCCTGGTAATGAGGTGATGAACAACCCTGCCCTCTCAGAGCCTGTGTTGTAATGGAGGGGAGTGCAGATGAGAAAGTGAGTGACCGTGAGGGGTGGGGCTGGCACTGGGACACAGTTGGCAGTGTGTTTGCCCAGCGTGCAAGAAGTTCCAGCCTTGATCTCCATACCGTAGAAAGCCAGGGACAGTGGCAAATAATCGGGACCCTTGGTGATAGAGTCAGAAGGATCAATAGTTAGGGGCTATTCTCTGCTGACCAGTAAGCTGAGACCATCCTCTATGTGGGAACATGTTTTTAAAACTTAATTATTTAAAACTCATGTAAATATGTTAAGACAAATAAAGGATATGTGGGTAAGGAATGAGAGATTTTAACCGTTATAAATTTTGTCAAATTTTTAAAATATTCCTCTGAAAATGTTTTTGTGTGTTTGTGTGCTAATGGCCAAGCACATCCATGACATGCTCTGGGGAGTCAGAAGACAATGCATGGGAATTGGGAGTCCTAGGAATCAAACCCAGCAAGTAAAGCAATCTGCTTTGCTGGCTGAGCCATCTCACCAGTACTTAAAATAGTCTTATTATTTATCACGTAAGGGAATAAATAAGAAGGCAGTTAAGGTAACTCTAGTTCTAGGGTATCTTACCTTCTTCTGGCTTCCGTGGGTATCTACACAAACATATCATGCATTCCCACAGATGTACATATAAATTAAAAATAAAATATTTACAATTGAGTGATCTTACTGTTTTAACGAGAGGTATTGAGGGGCTGGGAAATGTAGAGCACCTTCCTAGTATGTACATGACATTGGGCTCAAGTCCCAGGACTTTTTTGTGTGTGTGTTTTAAATAGAATTTATTTAAGGCAAGGAGAAAAAAGCTGCATTTGAAGTGAACCCTGAATGAAGACAAGAAAACCATGGAGAAGACTGAGGAAACTTTCCAAAGGCAGAACTAGATACAGAGAGACTAAGGGCAGAGGCTACCCAAAGCCTGCAGAGAAAAGTGGGAGCAAATATTATCTGAGGACAGACCGGGCCACAATATGTTTGTCTCTTTTGGACCCTGGTAGCAAATTTGGACTTTGTTCTAAACATATGGAGGGTTTCTGAAAGCTTTGAATGGGAACATGACTAATTTACATATTAAAAAGCTAATTGGCTTTTGCATATTAAAAAGCCAAGTGTTGTCCAGTATAACAGCATGGCCTACTCCCAGAAACACTGGTGACAATTATTAAGGCAAAATAAAAAATAGCATTTAAAATCCCTGGAAATCTTTGAAAAGAAATGCAGCAAATTAAAAATCTTAGTTATGAAACTTTGGTAAAAATCTCTCACTTTACTCATCCCTGTCTTATCCTTCCCTCTCACCTGAGGTGATGACTCTACAGTCTGGTGGAATCATGACGATGACCTGGGGAGATGGGGGAATGAGATAAAAGGATGTGGTTAAAATATACTGCATAAAAAAAAGAAAGAAAAGAAAAGAAAATGGTTCAGGAAGGTCATTGACCCCACTCCTAGTTCCAGAGCAGTGATTCTGATTTTTACCTGTAGGGAACTGCCAGCCATAAAATAGCTCTTTTGTCAGCAAATGTCAATAGTAAGAAGCCCTGAATTGGGATCATCAGGGTCTGAAGTCAGTAAAACATTATCTACAGTGTCTAGTTTCCAATACAGAAACAAAACACTATTCATATACTGAAAAGAAAAAAAGCAGACAACAGAAATTTCTGGTCATTTCCAGGGCAGCCAGAGCTAAACTGACAAACCTTGTCTTAAAAAAGAAAAAAAATATGAAGCATTTCAAAAATAGTCTTTATTACTTATACAATATCATGATTACAGGATAGATGTATACATGACGGTGGCATCAAATACTATAGACATTATCAATAAGGAGGACGGGAGAGACAGCAGATTGGCTATCCTAGCACCCATTGGTGGCTCACAGCTGTCTGTAACTTTAGTTCTAGGGACTTTGCCAACCTCTTCTGGCCTCCACCAGCACCAGACAGGTATTCAGGCAAAACCATCCATAAAGAGATAGATTATATTTAAGGAACTAGCTGAAAATTCCAGAACTAGAAAGTATAATCAGCATAAATGTTTGGTAACACTTAGTATTCAAATACTCCATAATGTAGCCTTTTAACTTTTTTTCCTAAATTATTTTATTGATTTTTTAAAAAATATTCTTGAGTAAACAGTAACAATTACTTGGGGTTTGTTTTGTTTTTGCTTTTTTTTTTTTGGTTTTTGGGTGTTTTTGCATTGAACAGTCTTACTTGATTTTGCAATTGTTCCCCTCCTTTTATGAGCAACTAATGATAAACCATTATGGCCTGGGGTATAACTTATTAAAAACAAACAAAATAGAAAAGATGAGTAAGTCATTGGAATACAGTCCTTTTCTTTCTCAGGACTGACATACACATGCTGTCAGTTTTACTCACATGTCTCAGACTTTAAAAGCTAGTTCCTATCAAATACATAAAGGAAACACACCCAGAAATAAAGGAGCTTGTTTATAGGAGGAGTCATAAAGTGTATGTGAGCTTTTACTATATTTCACATTTCTTTGAAAGTGCCATAATGCTTAGAAGCAAGCATATTTTTTCCTTATGAAAACCTATTAAACAGAAAATAATATTGTCATGTTATTACCTATTTCTGGATACTGTTTTAGATTCATTGTGTACTTTCTCATGGAAAACTCGAAGAAGAGATCAGCCACAGCCTTTATTTGTTGCAGATCATCTATTTGAGAGTGATGTCCAACATAACATCTTTGCTGATGTTTGCATCAGAGCATGGACCGCTTGTGTCAGTGCTGGCCTCTCACCTTGCTGATTGTGTTTTTGTGACCCTTAGATTGTAGGGAATGGAAGTGAGCAGCAGCTGCAGAAAGAGCTCGCAGACGTGCTGATGGACCCTCCCATGGATGACCAGCCAGGGGAAAGGTCACAGCTGGATGGAGAAGGAGATGGGCCTCTGTCTAATCAACTCTCAGCTTCGTCTACCATTAACCCTGTGCCACTAGTAGGGCTTCAAAAACCAGAGATGAGTTTGCCAGTGAAACCTGGACAAGGAGGTTAGGATTGCTGTGTTGCTTGTGTAATTGAAGGTTGTTATTTTTAATACTTGAGTGTCTTCTCTCCTGTACTAGATTCAAGAGCAACATGAAAACCATTGTAAGTTCTGTAAAAGCTCCGAATTCTTCATCTAAGAATTCAAATACGTATGTCATTCTGACCTTTCCTTTCACTGTTTTCTATTATGCCAAAGAATGAAAAACAGTAGTTGCCGGATACTGGGAAGATAATGTCTTTTTTTCAGATGGCTTGAGTCTTCAGGAAGTTTGTGATAAGTTCAGAGTCAGCCTTTAGTATAAAAATGTGTCTCAGAAAATTAGAAACAGCCAAAGTTTTCCAGGAAAGAAGACTGATTGTGGTGTTAGAAAATAGATGTTTGCTCCAGGCTTGCATAACCTGACAGAGAGCAAGCTGGAAATGGGAAAGGAGCCCAGACACCGAAGAGCCAGAGCAGTTAGGAAAACTCATCTGAAAGGGCAGTCAGACTGAAAACAAGGGTGTTAAAGGAGGCACTGCAGGAGCTAAGAGCCAGAGCAGTTAGGAAAACTCATCTGGAAGGGCGGTCAATCAGACTGAAAACACGGGTGTTAAAGGAGGCACTGCGGGAACTAGTTGCTGAGTGAAGACGAATCAGCGTTCTCAGGGTACTTAGATACTAAATGTATGTTTATCTTGGCGTAAACTATAAGATCAGAACAAATTAGCAGATGGAAACAGGAATCAGATCTGAATTTCTGGTTGCATTTTGGATTTGAAATTAACATCAATACCTGAAATCTTGGTATTAGGTTTCTAGTGTATAAGATGCCTAGCATCTATGGGCTTTTTTTCCCCCTCTTAGAATATGGCATGCTGTCTTAATTAGTTCTTGAGTTTTGAACCCAAATGTCTTAGATGTTTATTTGCTGTTCACATCGACACTATTTAAAAAGAGAAGCATATTCTTGTTTTTGTTTCTTTCAGACTCTGAGGTCTCAAGTCCTTTCACACCAGTGGCTGATGAGGATAGCGTGGTTTTCAGTAAACTGACTTACTTAGGCTGTGCCGCAGTGAATGCTCCCCGGAGTGAAGTGGAAGCCTTGAGGATGATGTCCATCTTGAGAAGTCAGTGTCAGATTTCTCTGGATGTGACCCTGTCAGTGCCGAACGTGTCTGAAGGAACTGTGCGGTAAGTCTGGCCTCTGACATGCAGTTGCACAAGGAAGCGCTAGTAGGAGACATAGGCCATATTCCTATCCTTGAGTTGCAACCCTGTGATAAATGAGTGCTCATGTGTGCATGCCCCATATCCTGATGCTGTATAGAACATTAGAGATTCAAATGGGTTGGGGATAATTGAAACATACCATGAAAGGAAGATTTTCCTGTCTTTTTTTAAAATGAGAAATTAGAAGTCCAGAGAAGCCCTAGAAATGGGTATTGTTTAATACTAACTTAAAGAAATAAACATAGTCAAGTCAGATGGTTATTATCAACCAGTTACATATGGAATTGCTAACTTAGAAAATATGTTTATTTCATAAAAATAGCATGAACTAAGAAGTTCTAGTTTATTTTCCTGTGATAAGCATTTAAAGTCTTGGCTCATCTGTACTCTTTATTGTGTATCGAAAGGATACGAGTTCAGAGCATTATGACGACTCCTTAGAATCCCAGTGCTGGGGAGGCAGAGGCAGGTGGGTTCCTGGGGCTCACAGGTCAGTTAGTCTACACGCGCGCGCGTGTGTGTGTGTTTCTGTCTATCTGTCGCTGTGTGTGCCTGTCTGTCTGTCTCGCTGTGTGTGTGTATGTGTATATGTGTGTGTTTTCATGCACAGTGTAGATGTTTCCTGAGCAACACCACCGAGGTTGTCTTATCTCCACATGTAGTCACATACATAAAAACCAAACTCTTTGTGTGTATATGTGTGCTTGCCTTTGTGTTGCAGTAACAGAATGATTAAAAAGAAGTATTCGTTTTGGCAAGTGGTTTCAGAGGCTTCAGTCCAAGTTCAGATGCTCAGTGTCTCTAGGCCTCGTAAAGTAATATATCCCAGCAGAAGGCCTTGCTAGAGGAAAGCTCCTTACTTCATTGCAGTCCTTAAGTAGAGAGGAAAGAGAGACATGTCCCAGTGACCTATTTCATCCAGCTCTGTCCTGCTGTCCGAAGGGTCTTCCACCTCCTGAAGTAGCACTGACAGCTTTCAGTGCACGAGGCTGGGAAGAGAATTCACACTAAAACCATACCGTATGTATGGATGTGTGCTTATAAATCTACATACACAGGCATATGTGACTATCGGTCAACATTTTTGCTGGCAGTGGAATTACACATAATGTGTATTATGCTTTCTTCATTTAGTTTTATATTGTGAGCCTTTTACCATGTCAGGAAATTTGCTTAAATTTTATTTGTGATGGTTCATAAACATATTAATAACCATTTCCTTTTTTAAAATTAATGTGCATTGGTGTTTTACCTGAACGTATGTCTCTATGAGGGTGTCGGGTACCCTGGGACCAAAGTTATAAACAGTTGTGAGCTGCCAGGTGGGTACTGGGAATTGAACCCAGATCCTCTGGAAAAGCAACCAGTGCTCTTAAGTTTTGAGCCATCTCTCCAGCCCAACTATTTCTAATGTCTATTTTGAAAGATTTTTCTTTAATGAGAAAAGTACTAATAATATTGCCAGTTACTGTATAGGCATTTGCTTTGTAAATGGATGGACAGTTGCTCAATATTTATGTCTTTAGGCTGGTTCAAAAGTCTCTCCATTGTTACTGCTTTTGTTGAGTTTAGAAATAATTGAATTTATACTGGGTTTCCAGAGTAGCAGCACAGCAGCCACATCTGGAAAGTAGGAAGTTGCATAGTTAATCTGACATGTAATTTGTCAATTCCAAAGTCTCAATTCTAATTTAATTCTGATGACTTTTACTGTGCATTTTGAAATGCATGCTTATTCTAACAATAGAAATTATACTTTGTTCTAATTTATTTTCCTTCTGTACAGAAATGACCAAACATCTTTCTTGCTCCACAATCCCAGAGCCTTTGTGAAAGTGTGTTTAACCTGGGTTAGAGCCCCTTTTGGATTTTTCCATTTTTTAACAGGGCTCCTAGGACATTTTCCCCATTGCTGACTTTGCCCTGCAGTATGGAAATTGCATAGTTTCTTCTTGACCTTTCATAACTGTGTCTTTAGTACCCTAACAGAGTCTAGACTATTATAGCTATTACGTAAGTACATGTATAGTGAGTAGATTTGATTGATGTCCTTTTGATTTACGTTAACTATCATCCCTGAGATTTAATGTGTGTGGTTTTTAACACAATTTTTGTGCCCAGTCATGCACTATAATTTTATTACTTTCATAAACAAAATATTCTTTTCAGAAGATAGCCAACTTTGAAGGTTTCATTGTCTGTTTAGTTAGTCTTAATGTATGTACTGATTTTCTTTATTTTAGTTGCAGGCTATAATCATGTTTGCTGATGTTGATATCTTTCTATAAGCCTCTCCCAAACATTACAACTCTGTAGACTGAATACCATAGAACTATGTGATCAGTACTGTCAACATTGCCTTGTGACTTATATATCACAATTCAGCATTAGCATGGCTAACATACTAAAAGTGGCTTACATGATCATTTTTCTAGACAGATGTCTTGAGTGCTAATGTAAATACAGTACAAGTTGCTTATAATTAATCTCTCCTTTTCTTTTTTGTTCTGAACAGACTTTTAGATCCCCAGACCAACACTGAGATAGCAAATTACCCTATCTACAAGATCCTCTTCTGTGTCAGAGGGCATGATGGGACTCCTGAGAGTGACTGTTTTGCATTCACTGAAAGTCACTATAATGCAGAGCTCTTTAGGATACATGTCTTTCGCTGTGAAATACAAGAAGCTGTAAGTCTTTAGGAGAGAACTACAAATGAGATTTCACTACTGTCTGTTGCTGCAAGTGCCACAAAACAGGGAGATGCTCAGTGGATAAAATTCTTGTTGAATAACCATGAGGACCTGAATCCCATCACCAGCATAGGTGGATATTGGGGCTTCATGGCTAGCCATTTTAGTCTAAACAGAGTTTCAGGTTCACATTTTTTCAAAAATACAGAATAATGCCAAGTGGTGGTGGCACACTTCTTTAATCTCAGCACTCAGGAGGCAGAGGCAGGCAGATCTCTGTGAGTTCAAGGCCTGGTCTACAGAGTAGTTTCAGGCTACACAGAGAAACCCTGTCTTAAAAAACAAAACAGAGACAGACAGACAGAGACAGAGACACAGAGAGAGAGACAGACAGACCCAGTTGCAGCCTTTGGCCTATGTACACACCCCAGTGAGGACACCCGTGTACTTTGCACGTGCAGGGTTTTAAGAGGCCTGTTGGTGATCTGTTGATTGGATTAGATCCACATTCTTACCTTAACACACATGCAAGGTGTTCTGTTCAGAGTGGGTCCTAACCTTGTTAGAGCCATGCTTGTTACTGAAAGTATATTTACATAGAGTATAACATACAGGAAGTGATTTTTTTTAGTTAATGTTTTCTAAATTATGTGTGTATTTTTTAAAACTATCTCTTTCTTTAAAAAAATCCCTCTTGATTTTGTTTTAGAAACCTAACAAATTAGGTAATTATCTAAAAAAAAAAAGTAGGTAAGGGAAAGACAAGTAATTACCTTCTCCCAAGTAAGTAAACATTTAACCTCAATAGTGATTTTTACTTACTTTTTATATAGTATGATTGCATGTTTGTATACATGTTGGGAGGGTATGGAATTCGGTCAGCAACTTTGTGGCATTGGTCCCCTCTTTCCACCCATTCGGGCCCCAAGTATCTAGTCTTCACTTGCTTTCTCATCTCACTTATCCCCAGAGTGATCAAGACACAGAGCTCTCCCAGCACTCAGGAATGATCCCTTCTGTCACATCCCATCCCCATCCCCTGTCATCATTCCCCTCCTCCCAAAAAACATAACTGCTATTCTGAGCCATATCCCCAAAAGTTGATTTTGCTTATTTCATGTAAAGGACATTGTTCAGCAAATGCTTTTGTGAGTCAGTGGTGGGAGCGAGTGTTTTCTGTCTTAATGATAACAGCCGATTTCCTGACATGTCTGCTTGTAGGTAAGCCGGATACTTTACAGTTTTGCCACTGCCTTCCGCCGTACTGCCAAGCAGACCCCACTCTCAGCCACTGCCACGCCGCAGACTCCTGACAGTGACATCTTCACCTTCTCTGTGTCTTTAGAAATAAAAGAAGATGATGGTAAAGGTTATTTTAGGTAGAGCATCTCACATTATTTATTTTGTGAATTTATTTCGTACACTATTATCTGTGGTACATAAGAAACTAGGTCAGATTAGAAACCTCTTATACTTAAAGTGATTACTTCTACAAAGTTTAAGTCAATGACAGTGATAAAGGGGGAAAAGATAGATTTATAGTGTCAATGTTTAAAGAGTTTTAAAGCACTAAAAAACATTCAACTTATGGAGTACCTGTTACTATATTGTCTTAGTCAAAATGACTAGCTAACTGGTGATAAGAATTATGGCCAAAGTTAAGTAGACTACATTTATAGCTAAATTTGTGTCTTAGTCAGGTTTATTATTGCTATGATGAAACACTATGACCAAAGCAACTTGGAGAGGAAAGGATTTATTCACCTTACACTTCCACATCACAGTTTATCATGATGGAAGCCAAGACAGGAACTCAAACAGGGAACTTAGAGGCAGGAGCTGATGCAGAGGCCATGGAGGGGTGCTGCTTACTGGCCTCTGTTCCCCATGGCTTGCTCGGCTTTCTCATAGAGCCCAAGACCAGCAGCCCAGGGATGGCTCCACCCACAATATCTAGGCTCTCACCCTCAGTCACTAATTAAGAAAATGTCCTATAGGATTGCTTACAGCCAGATTTTATTGAGGCATTTTCTTAATTAAGGTTCCCTCCTCAGATGACTTTAGCTTGTGCCAAGTTGACATAAAGCTAGCTAGAAATTTACCTTTTTTTCTTTTCTTTCTTTTTTTTTTTGGCTTGTTTTTATTTAAAGGTTTCTTGGTTTTGACACCCAGTTTGTCACTAAAGTTTATATAATCACATTAGAAGGAGAAATACGGGCTTTGTCCCAAATCTAGCCTTCTACATGGCGTTAAAAATAACTTAAGTTTGGTATTAATTTCATCATTTCATTCCATCCATCCATCCATCCATCCATCCATCCATCCATCCATCCATCCATCCTTTGAGAATGGATCTCACTGTGTAGCCCAGTCTGGCTTAGAACTCAAAATGTAAACTGGGAATGGTAGCACCTGCCCCTCTCTGATCCCAGTATTCAGGAGGCAGAGGCAGGTGGATCTCTGAGTTCAAGGTCAGTCTGGCAGCCTAGTCTGGGCAGCCAGGATTAATCAGAGAAAACCTGTGTTTGGTGTGTATGTGTGTAGTGGGGGAAACACTCTCAAAGTGTAGCGCAGACTGGCCTCAAATTCACAGCAGTTCTCCAGTCTCATCCTCTCAGGGCTGAGATTACAGGTGTGAGCCACTATGCCTGGCTAGTTGGTTTTTAAATAAAATAGTATTTGAGTAATAGGAATGACTCAGAAATAAAAATCAAAACTTGAGTTTAATTGCTGGTACCCTGAACCATATGGCTATTTTGAAGTACCTTTATCTCTCCTGTCTTCAGTTTCTTTATTTGTAAAATGTAGTGGTTAGACTCAAATCCTTTCTGTCTGAAGTTATGATTTCAAGATGGCTTTTTCTCATATAGCTCATATCATAAAGTGAGTGGTCAAAATTAATAACTGCATGTACAAATCTCTTCTGTGATGCCTCATAAAGTGGGTAAAATCAAATTATGAGGAACATATGTGATCTATAATAATTACTTTTAAGTGAAAAGCCCAGTAGTTGACTGGTTTTGTCTGAAATGCTGTCTCTTTGGGCTTTTCATGCCATCTGGTGACCAGTTTTATTACTTTAAAAAAAATATGTCTTGCATTGTTATAATTACGAACCAGCTTATAAAAGTTTACCCCTGAGAAACTCAAAACAATTGGTTGGTTGGTTGGCTGGCTGGTTGCTAGCTTGATTGATTGATTGATTGATTGATTGATTGATTGATTTGGTCTCATTTAACCTTCTGAGCAACTCAGTCAGATGAAATTGTGCCCCAGCCTCCCAAGGCTAAGTCTTGATCTTAGCTCCATATGATGTACAGTGGGAATATAATGTAAAGTCCCTCATTTGGGTGACATAGTCACAGGACAAGAAATGCCGTTGACCTCTGATGTTCAGTTAGGTGAATTCCCACTGATTTTACTCTCCATCTGCTTCCTATAGTGCATCCTTTTAGGTCCATGGTTTCAGAACTGAAGATTGAACCCAGGGTATATTAGGCAAGCACTTGAGTGTTTCACATTGCTGAGAGTGTATTTGCTTACACTTAACCATCCTTAGACCATGAGAGACTAAGGTATATAAGGACAGTTGAAAACTGAGGCCTGTCTGCCAGAAATATTTAATAGTTTGGAATTTGAAATGTTTCTTTGAACATGTTTGTTATTTCTAAAGTCCTTTGCTAGAATTTTTTGCTTTGTAGTGGAAGTGTTAACAAAATATTGGATTGGCAAATGCAGAAGTGCACATATATTCCAAAGTAGTATTTAAGTGATGAGTTCTTACCAGTTTTCAGTTACTCATGTGTTTTACCTCCCAATAGTTCCATTGCCATTAAATTAATATTTTAAAGCTATAAGATAGTTTAGACTTGCTGCGCAAAGGCTAATTGCCATTGGTGTTGTCTGCTTTGAGAACGGTGCAGATGGAGAGAGTATGTCAGAGATAAGGTGGTTGTTTAGTAAAAAGGCTTTTTAAGACTTTTAATTTCTCCTAAGCTGGCATTTATTAGCTAGTCATCTTATTTTATTAACAACAACATTAGTATTAATACTATAAGGTTATCACTACCTAAGGACAGTAACTCATCATGGTTGGGCAATAAATAAATTGGTCACATTATTTTTCCATCTTGTTGTTCATATTCACTTCTATTTTCTTTTTTGCTATTACTTGTAAACCAGACAGAAAAGAATCAGAAATTTAAGGTCTTTAAAACAATTGTTATGGTGTATGACAAGAAAATTGTTGGTGACATTAATGAAATGTGTTGATCTTACAGTGCTGTTCCCAAGGACAAGGACAGGCAATGCTTTAAACTTCGACAGGGTATCGATAAGAAGATTGTCATCTGTGTGCAGCAAACAGCTAACAAAGAGCTTGCCATTGAAAGGTAAGCATTTCTCTTTATGTTTATCATAAATACGAGTTTTGGTTTTTATCTGTCTAATGGAGTAGTCAAACACTGTATTGAAAAAATTGACTTGTCAAGTATTTTGACTTCTTGGTAATTCTTTTTTGGTTTGTCTGTGTAGCCCTAGCTGTCCTGAAACTAGCTCTGTAGACCAGGCTGGCCTCCAGTCACAGAGATCTCTTGCCTCTGCCTCTGGTTCCCAAGTGCTGCATTTAAAGACATGCTCCACTACCACCTTCTCTTAGTAATTCTTTTGTACTTAAGTGTCTCATTACTCTGAAGTTACTCTCGTAAGTCTTCAGTTAATAGTGCAATCTCAAGTGTGTGATAATAAAAGACAAAATTTGCCTCGCTCAGGTAGTGATGGTGATTGTGACAATACTGATTTATTAGGATGCCCCTTTGCCACCCATAAAAAAATAATTTTTAGGTGACATAACTTAAAACATATGTGTATGGCGGGGGTTGGTTGTGCATGCCTTTAGTCCCAGCCTTTAGTCCCAAGAAGAGGCAGGTGGATTTCTGTGAGTTCGAGGCCAGCCTGGTCTATGAGTGAATGCCAGGACAGGCTTCCAAAGCAATACAGAGAAACCCTGTCTCGGGAAAAAAGTGTGTGTGTGTGTGTGTGTGTGTGTGCTTTTATGTTATCACAAGCTTATGTCAGTTCTTTTTTTTCACCAGGTGCTTTGGTCTTCTCCTTAGCCCAGGAAAAGACGTCCGAAATAGTGATATGCATTTGTTAGACTTGGTAAGGTTCTTTGTTGAGAGCTCTTTTGGTTGTGATTGGTTTTTATTAGAAGGTTACAAACTATTTCTGTTTGCTTAGTATATTGGTTTACTTTGTCATATTGGACTCAAAACACGTTTATTTAAGTGTTCAGTTAAGCTACAAGGCAATGCACAAAAATAAGGGAATTTCCTTTTTCCTGATGTCATTTATAAGTCTGACCTTCAATGAATATCTCAGCCTTGGTGCCTTGACCTATATAGTGCTGATAATAATATTTATTTACTTATCAGGTAGGATTAATGTGAGAATCCAACTGTTGTGTCCTTTGTTTACAAGCAAGAATAATTGTTTGTGGTGGCATATGCCTGTAATTTCAGAACTTGGGATGCTGAGTCAGTCACACAGTGAGACCTTATATCAAAAAATAAATCAAACAAAAGTTCATGCAAGGAGTTGGTGTTAAGATTATTGCTGTTATATGAAAATCACTTGCAAAACCAGAAATTATATAGTGACAGAAGAATTCAACTTAGAATTTGAGCGGTAGATTCCACCAATTTTTTTTCCATTTGATGTGATTTATATACATTTATCTTACATAAGTTTAGAAACAGTTATGCAAATAATTGATGTATCTTTAATCTTAACTGTAATCATTCACATGCACTTTTGCCTTTAAACAAAACTGGGATAGTTGAGCAACTTTACTCAATGCCCCATCAGTGCCTTCTTTGTTTTGCAACACTCTTCAGTTGAAAGCCATTTTATTGTCTTTTGAGTTTTGATGTACAGTGGATGCCACAAGAAAAGCTGCCTGCACTGTGGCTTGTGCATGTAGTAATATATGGTGCCCTTGATACTGGGAAGTCAGTATATCTAAATGAATATATTCAACATGGCTTTGCTTATTTAATTATTGATAATATGTATCTAATGAGGAAGAAATGACATGGAAAGAACTGAGTATCAAACTATATGTCACCTTAGAGTCAGAATTGATAGCATAGGAATCCAGAAACTAGACTTGAATCATTTCTTCCACTAATCAAATTTTGTACTTCAAGCTGCTAATACGAAAATTAGATTTATTTATTTCAGATCATCAAGATAAAAATGAATATAAGGTTTTAGAGGGCCATTCAGATTTCATTAATGGTTTGCTGTTTCATCCCAGAGAAGGCCAGCCAATTGCCAGAGTGAGTAATTACTGTACCTGCAGTGATGAACTTGGAAGGAAGGCAAACAACTCATTTTATTCTTCTTTCCTCTGGAAAGTGTGTGCTGGCATTCTGAGGAAGCTGTTAAGTTGATGGTTGCAGAGGCAAATGGCTTAATTTGTCTCTTGAATTAGAATAGGTACCATTAATGTCAGCACACTTGTGCTTCATAAACACCTTCAAAGTTCTAACTATTACAGGAAGTGATTGGTTAGTTTGGGGTATAACTTGGTCGCTTAGCCTTTTCACATGGACTCAACACTGTTTAGTTAGGTTGTCCGCAATTAGTAAAACTTATTTGCAACCACTGGTTATTCTGATGCATGGCAAGTCACTTTCAAATCACTCCATCTTCATAGTTTTGAGACATTGGATCCCCCTCTTTCCTAGCATAGAACTCTCCCAAAGTTTACAGTGTGGAAGAGACCATAAGTGGTTGTTGTTGTGGTTAATTGGAAATGTAAAATTTTTACGGATTCCTGTATGGTTTTAGTATATATTTTGGAGACTTCCATATGTATATCAAATACAGTAAATTCTTAAAAGTCAATATAAACCTTATTAAAATTATGCATTTTGAATTCCTGTGTTTAAAAAGCCTCAAGATGAGGATTAGCCCACTTTTGAATTCAGATTTATTTTTACTCTTTTCTTTAGGAGTCTATGGGCAAAAGTTCAGATGGAAAGTCATATGTCATTACTGGAAGCTGGAATCCCAAATCCCCACATTTTCAAGTTGTGAATGAAGAAACTCCTAAAGGTGATGCAGAGTTCTGTCTTCAGACTTATTTTACATATATGGGTGTTTTGCCTACATACGTGTCTATGCAACGCTTTCATACCTGATGCTGACAGAGGTCAGAGAGGATGTCAAATCTTTGGAAACTGTTAGCAATTAGTATGGGCTGCAGTGTGAGTGCTGGGAATTAAACCCGGCTGGCTCCTCTAAAAGAGCAGCCAGCGCTCTTCACCACTGAGTCATCTCTCCAGCCCATGGGTGACATGGACTCTATGTAACCCTGGCTGTTCTGGGACTCGCTCTGTAGACCAGGCTGACCTCAAACTCAGAGACCCTCTTGCCTTGCCTCCCAAGTGCTGGGATTAATGGTACTAATCACCACCCCTGGCCTCGTAATACATTATTAGGAAACCTCAGTGAACCAAATAATTTGAATAATTCTTGACTATCTTTCTAAATTTAACCTAGAAACAATATCACTTTTCAATTTTTATTTCCCTTCTCCATTTTTCTTTCCCTTTTTTCATTACATTTTTGTATGTGAGCTGGGCAGTGGTGGTACACACCTTTAATTCCAATACTCTGGAGTTAGCAGCAGGCATATTACTGTGAGTTTGAGGTCAGTCAGGGCAACATAATAACAATGTGTTTTTTTTAAAAAGACATAATTATCCAAATTTAAAATGAGAATTTACAGGGTTTGTGAAGGAGACTTAAGAGATGTATGGCACTCTTGCAGACACAGTCTGACTGTACATTTCTTTCTGCTGTACTGCTGTCACCACCTAATTCTACTTCTGGGATCCTACCTAGGATCAGAATTCTCAGTGGAAAGATTTCAGCTGCTTGGCTAACATTTTATTTGAAATGTCTGCTTACAGAATTTTGATGTTTACCTTAATGTATCTCGAATGCTTACAATAAAAAGCAATTACTTGTTCAATGATGACATGAGCAAACACATTTCCATCTTTTTGTTTGTTTGTTTCTTTCTTTCTTTCTTTCCGTCTCTAGATAAAGTGTTGTTCATGACAACAGCTGTGGATTTGGTGATAACAGAAGTACAGGAGCCTGTCCGATTTCTACTGGAGACCAAAGTTCGAGTCTGCTCACCCAATGAGAGACTGTTTTGGCCCTTCAGCAAACGCAGCACTACTGAAAACTTCTTTCTGAAACTGAAGCAGGTACTGTGTCCCCAAGGTACAAAAGGGGTAAGAAAGTAGGGTCCCACCTGAGGCAGATTGATCATTTATCGTTAGATCTTTCAAACAGGCATATGCCTTTTAAATGTATTAAAAAGGAAAAGTGTCCCTTAACTTTTGCTCATGTATTACAATTCGATACACTTTACCTTTCCTGAAGATCCAGGGTTCCATTTGTACTCATCAAAAGGACATTTTTCTTACATGCATGTTATCCTGCTTGTCTTCATAAAACATCTTATTTATTTATTTATTTATTTATTTATTTATTTATTTATTTATTTATTTATTTATTTGGTTTTTCGAGACAGGGTTTCACTGTGGCTTTAGAGGCTGTCCTGGAACTCACTCTGTAGATCAGGCTGGCCTTGAACTCACAGAGATCCACCTGCCTCTGCCTCCCAAGTGCTGGGATTAAAGGCATGCGCCACCAATGCCCGGCTCATACAAACATCTTTATTTCACCTCTCAATATGGTGTTTTCACTGAATGTAAGGTTCTATTCATCTTCCTCAGCCCACTGCTATGTCTGACAGAATTTTTTTTTTTAAAGTTTTGAACTTAACATTTTTCATTTCTGGAATGTTTAGCGAGTTCTTTGTTGTGTTTTTCTCTTGGTAGTTTTTATTTTCTCCTGAGAGTTTGTTTGTTCTTTTTGAGCAGATTTTCTTTGACACACTGAGCATTATATACGATAGCTCCTTCAGAGATCACTGAGTGATCCTTAAGGAGTGATGAGTAATGTCTTCCTCTTTCTTTGTCTGTGTTGTAATTTCAGATTATCTAACAGTTTTAGATTCCATTTTATTTTTTTTGGAAAAGGTCTTTTTCCTTCTTGCTTTTTTCTTAGATGGCAGTTAAGTTT